>NC_067249.2:261174694-261799694 GCF_019359855.2 Lolium perenne
GAGTAAATTCGGCTACTAGGATGTTATTCTCTTCTGGGGTTAGTTGGGGAATATCCTAACAGAAATCCTCATTCATTGTGAGGGTAGAAGTAGCTGGCTCTCCAAACAACTTCTTATAATATTCAGATATATAGACCTGTAAATTCTCACCTCCCACTATGGTTCCTTCATCCTGTTCTAACTGAATTTTTTTACTTAGTATTATTTCCCCCTCTTGAATATGTTTTACCTTGGCCCTCTTTGCCCATTTTGACTCATCATATTTACGAAGCTTTGTTATATCATCATTTGCTTT
Organism: Lolium perenne; assembly: GCF_019359855.2. Lineage (NCBI taxonomy): Eukaryota > Viridiplantae > Streptophyta > Magnoliopsida > Poales > Poaceae > Lolium > Lolium perenne. The sequence goes on from NC_067249.2 coordinate 261,174,990, forward strand.
CCTTAATTTTGCTCTCTCGTCATCATTTAGAGGGGTTGTCTCAGCTTTCAAATCCAACTCCTCTATTAAGGATAGCAGTTTTTCCTTTTCTTTCTTATATTGACCACTTATACATTTTGCCCAACCTTTAAGAAAACGGCGCAGATGGAGAATTTTGATCTGCCAAATTGCAATAGGAGAATCCCCACGAGTCTCAGCCTCCCATTCAGCTCTCACTATTTCATAAAAATTATCATGTTTCAATTATGATAATTCAAAAGAGAAATGAGCTTTATTGCCAATGTGAGCCTGACTACCTGAATCAATTAAGAGAGGAACGTGATCAGAACCAGATCTTGTTAGAGTGCTAACAGTCACTAACGGAAATTTGTGTTCCCAATTGACTATCGATAGAACTCGGTCAAGCTTCTCATAAGTTGGAATCTCCCTCCGATTAGCCCAAGTGAATTGTCTACCCGAGAGAGCAATCTCTCGCAGGTTTAGACTGTCAATAATGACATTAAAAACAAAGACCAACGAGGCTTAAAATTATCATTATTATTATCCTCTTTTCTCCCGAGAATATTGAAATCCCCCCACCCCCAATGAGAGAAGGAGTGGATCCCGAATCACCCATCCTTGCTAGTTCAGCTAGGAATTCTGCTTTATGAGCATCTTAAGCAGCACCATATACTGGCACCAATACCCATTCAAATCCATCATGCTTACATCTAACATGTAGTTTGACACAAAAAATCCCCAGCGTCTGCAACACCAACTTGGAGTGCCGTGTTATTAGTACCAATAAGGATACCTCCAGACCTCCCATGAGGTGGTAGACAAAACCACGAAAAATCTAACCCATTTGCCGAAAAATTTAGAAAGAGTACTGAAAAGTTAGATCTCCCCGTCTCCAATAAGGCGATAAAGTCTAATTTCTGTTCCCTTAAAGTTTCTTTGACAAACAAATGTTTTGCAATATCACCAAAACCATCAGAATTTCAGAGTAGTCCTTTTAAAGAACTCATTTTAAACAGATGTTTTGTTTTTAAACCTAGCACTTCTACAAACACCCGACAGATCAAACTCCTTCTTGTTTCGGGTTTTCTTTAGTTTAATAATAGGCATTAAGAGATTATCTAGCTCTACTAGCTCCTGCGCCTCTTTGATTATCAAATCTCCAGTAAGACTTGAAATTTGAGAGGTTAGCAAGCTATTTTGATCCTCTTCCTTATCATTATGCTCTTCAACATTTTTTAAAAAGGGACTAAGGTTCTACCGACATTGACATCTTTAATAGATTTGATAGCTTTTGTGATTTTCTTATCATTTTTACCCAACGAAATACCTAAGCGACTGGCCTTAAAAATAATCCTCATCCGACATCAAAGCAAAAGATGGTGAAGCTTTCTCATTACCTGAGGTCGCGTAATCGTGCTTGAGGTTCACATTCTGCATGGCCCTTTCCATCTGTGTGGCGTCAACATTTGGTTGAGCTCGAATCCTCTCACTTGTCCGTATGTTAGACAAAGATGGACTTGCGATACCACCAAAACTAGCCGCCTCATGTACAAATGGAGTCTTCTTTGCCGCTCCTTCAAGACCTTTAATAGTACCTGAAAATTGCCTCGTTACCACAGCTGGTGTCAAAGAATTTTCCGTGTCAAATACAACACTTATACCTATTTTTTTTGTTTGAAGGAGTAGGCATGATTACAGAGTAATTTGTTGCAGAAGATCTGAAACCAGTAGCAGCCCTATCCATTTGCATGCACACTCATTGGCCAGCAACTGTGGTGGGGCCCACCATGGTCGGCGCTAGTGGTGACAGCACCGGCTCGTGCAACGATGACAGCAGGGGCACTGATTGGCCAGCAGCAACACCTGGACCCGCCATGGTCTGCGTCAGTGGCGACAACTGGTAGGGGACCGGCGCGTGATCCCGTGCTGCAGGCGCCACACGTGTGCCAATCGTTGCCATGTTGGCCAATGGCAGCATGGCAGTCTCCACCAGCCTCGACTGCTACGCACGGCTAGGGGGATCGAGGAGACAGCGGGGCCCGTGGCAATGGCGACGGGGCTCCAGGAGCTGGTTCAGCCAACCGCGACGCGCCAAGTGGACTATGGCTGCCCACTAGCTGTGTAGAGACAACAGTCACCGGCTGCACCGATCCCAAGGTGGATTCTGGCCAGGTTTTCACCAATCCTGGTGCATAATCAATATGGGAAGAAATGCCAGTGCTGTCCTTATCTGCAGCAACATAAAATAACAGACATAGCTCAATAAAATTGGAATTTTCACCAGAATTTAAACGTAAATGAGAGGAATGTTGTAGCACATCAGATGGTACTATAGTTTTAGCATTTTCCATACCTTTGCTCAACAAATCATTATTAAGAGAACCAAAAAAAATTGGAGCCTTAACTTGCTCTTGAGCTTGATGACTAACAACTCCATTTCGATTATTACCTTGTTTTATATTGCCATTCCTTTTGTTACCATTGTTTTGATTCTCATTATTTGCAATCTTCTCAATATCCATGTCATTTGCATCATCCCCATTATCCCCATTAGCTCCATTATCATCATCTCCACCATTATTTCCTCCAATATCTTCAATTCCTTCATGCCCAAGTTGAGTCACCGTTACTGGCTCGACATCAAAAGCAAGTTTAAAAAACCCTCTTTGAATGAACACATCGGTTGTCTCAGGAATAAGAGTATGATGTAAACACCCAATCTGAAATCTCAAATCTTTAGGCTTTCTAGTATGAACCATGTCCACCTCTTTAGTATTGCCAAAGAGAGTTCCCACCGCCATAAAGACAAAAAATCAGTTCTGACATCAGCAGGTATCCCTCTCACACGCAACCATACTTCAGGCAACATATACAAAGGATCCTACAAGGCCGACCAATCCTCGAAAACCAAATCCGAGGCTATGTCCGGGACGGGATAGGTACGGAAGGTCTTCATTCGTTGAGCTTCAACCTTATTAGGAAACTTCACCCTAAAGACATTGTTTTGGAAATTATAAATCTCCCACTGAAAATTCTCAACAGGTACAATTTGCCTCAAGAAATCTGCAATCTTAGGAATAGACATTGGGTCACCCTCCACAGTCACTTTTACAAGCTTCACATTATCAACCTTCGGCTTATATGTGCCCCTGTGGGTAACTCAAAAAACATAAGCTGCTCAATGGCATACCCATACATGGTGACAAACGGTTTTGGGGCCTTAAGAAGATGGCATGCACTTGAAATGTGATTAGGTGACTCACAGATGTCACAAACAGGTGCCGTGCAAGTATCAATTTGATGACCTGGTTTTTTGCATCGAAAACACAAATTCTTCTCAGCCTTTTTAGCCTTCTTCGCTGGATTGGGAGCATCTGATTTGGGAGCCCCTGCCGTATCCACTTGCATGGATTGGGTTTGCTGCAAGCCAGAGGTGACCACTTGATGTTGTTGCGAGGCAGAAGCAACCTGCCCCGCTGTTTGAACCGCAACAAATACCCTCTCAGCATCACCTGCATGGGACAAACTTTCCCCTCCCCCCTTATGCGCTGCTGCAGCAAGTGCCGCTACAACCCCCTGCATAGCTTCCTTAAGCAATTACGGACTAATTGTAACATCCCAAGTTTCAACAATAATAAATAAAGAGAGAGAAGTCAATTACCCAAATTTCACAACAAACAAAAACTTTTTATATGCATATAGTGTTACATATAGTTCCATGCATAGTGTGTATTTCTTTTGTGCAATTGCCATGATGAGTGTCTATTGTTGATCAAGAGTGCTTAAACCCTAACCCAAGATCACCCAACCCTAATTTGAGATGAATAAAAGAAATATGAAATAATTCAATTCTCACTCACATACAACTTTGGCCAATTATGCACAACTCCAAACAAGGCCACCATTGCTTGCTCCCTTGGTTGTAAAAAACTTTGATATCAATTATAAACACAAATGCATCAAAGAAACCAGAATCAAATCAAAGAAAAATGCAAAAACCACTTGCATATGATAATGGTCGAAATTGAGTTTTATAAAATGTTACTAACTTTACCCCCCTGGTTTGGACTTTTCTTCAACTAAACTTGGTCAACACTTGTCATGTCATCCAAGACCTTGTCAAAGTGAACAACTTTGGTGTTGACCATCAGTGCTGAAGTTGACTAGGTTGACCATAGCAATTAGGACAAAATGCTATATGAGAGTAAAGTGAAGATGACCACATTTTGGAAAATTTGCAAATCTTCTCCAAATTGAATACCACCACCATTCTAACACATTAATTATATGTTTGAGTTCCACCAAAAAGAATTTCGAAATTCAAATAGTTTTCTCATGCGGCCATTGTGTCGAACAGTTGGCAGGCATGTTTCCAGAATTATGTTACATGCAATTACACACTGGTTTTTAGCCTAAACCATCTTTATCTTGTGATCATGAGGTTCTTCTGCGTCCCCTGCATCAAGCCTAGTACTTGCCATGGTCGATTAAAGTGAGGAGAGAGCTCTTTTCTCCTCATACCGTACCATGCCGGCCACCTTTGGCAACCCTCTCTCTGGCCTCCCTCTCTCATCAAATCCTTGTCCTGGAGCATCTACACAGCACAAGGACACTGACGGTGCACGGCCCTGGCTCGCGCGCGCACGGCATTGGCCAGGAGAGGCGCGTCCAAAACCATGCCAGAGCATGCCAGGCCATGCGGTGAGCGCGCTCTGGACGCGCTAGAGCGCCGCGCGCTCGATCGCCTCCGTCCTCCCCCTGCATCCCTACGACTGGAACGAACACCGCCACCCTCTCCTCTACCGCGTAGACACACTCGAACGCCTGCCGCCGCCTTGTCGCCGTCGTCCTCGTCGGAATCGTGCCGCAGTACTGCCGCACTCAATTCATACCCCTGAACGATTCCGTCCAGCTTTGGCAGCGCCGAAAGACGCTTCAGCATCGCCAGGATGACGCCTACGCTTAGCCGTCCTCGCCTTGCCCCTTCGAGCACCGGAGCAGCCATGCCGTCGATGCTCCTTCTCAGCACCCGCCGGTCACCTCCCCATCTATAAATAGAGGAGCCCCCAGCACGATCACTTCACACCATTCGACTCACCTCTCTTCACTGCTTCTTCTCCCACCCTTAGTTCATCCAATTACCGCCGGAGTCGCCGCAATTTGAAGCTGAAGGCCGCCGGAGCCCGCAGATCATCGCCATCGACTGGAGCCTCCCCACGCCTCGCCGCCGGTACCAGGAGCTTCCTCATCTACGTCAACGTCGCCGCGCACCTCGCCAACACCCGCGGGAACGCCGGTAGGCTCTCCGACCCCCTACCTCGCCGCCAGACCCTCGCCCTCTCGCCGGAGAAGACGACGATCGTGTACCGCACCATCTCGTTCTAATCCAACGCCTCCCAGTCATCCATACCGTTTCGGCGTTTAAGTCTCGATGGCAGGTGGAGCCCCCATGTCAGGCGGCCTGCGCGTGCGAGTCACGCTGCTGGGCTGGCCCAGTTAATTTTCGCCCGTTTAGCCCACTTTCCCTTCCCGCCAAAGCCCAGTAATTCAAATGCGAATTTCAGAATAGTTTGAATTGCTTGCAGATGCTTTGGTAAATTTTGAATAACTTCAAATTGGCTAAACCAAATTCTGTGAACTTTATATCACTGGAAAGCCCAAGAATTTATCTAACCAATGCCACTGGTCCCACTCCCAAATTCGTAGTAGATTTCAAATGCTAAAAATGACAAGTAAAGGACTTTTACACATTCAAACTTTATTTAAAATTCAAACATAATGGATTTTGAGTTGATTCCAACTCTCATAAATCACAAATGTTGTCCTCTAATTGATTATGCAATAATCTAGCCAGGTTGTTTGTATGATCATGGACTAGATCAACATAATGGCTATGGAGCCATTTCTAGTGCATTTAAATCTTGAAATTCAAATTCTATAAATAGTATGAGAGTTACTCTCTCATTTAAATTTTGATCCTAAGTAATTCCATAAGAGGTAATGACCTTGAGCTAATGAACCTGCTATGCCATTACTTAGTGATTTTAAATCATTATCAAGTTATTCTTAAATGGCATGAGGTATAGCACCTCATTTAAATTATACTCCCCTATAATAGATATGAAATGTTGACCTTGGTCAACCTATATTTCATACCTGATTATTATTGAAGGAGATTAAATCTTGATAGGGCTAATGAGAGTAAAGTAGTTTCTCTAAAGATTTAATTAAGCAAACCAAATGAATAAGTATAATGAGAGGAAATTATTTTTCTCTTAACTAAGAACTAACCAAGTAAAATTCACCATGCCATGTTTGTGTGTTGCTAGAATAATGTGTGTAAACCACTTTGGTGTGTGTTAGTCAAGCATGTAAGATTGGTTGGTGATTATATACCTCGTATTCGTATATAGATGCTAGTAACGAGGAATACCAAGAGAAGGAGGCATACTCTCAAGAGGAGGAGGAAAACTTTGACAACTACCCCACTCAAGGCAAGCTAACACTCTTGCCAAGTTCTAAGTGCAAGGCTCAACAAGAGCAAGGCACCATCACCATTTACTTTATGTCTTACCTATCTCATGTTTTTACCTTGCAATTATTTTGCTTATTGTATTTCAAAGTTTACTTTTGATTCATGATTCACTTGGTCTAGAGTAGAACAAGAGTCAAGGGTAGCATAGAACAAATCAAAGCTAGATAGCACCCCTCATGAATTAGTTGCTATTGCTAATCAAATAAAACTTGACTACTCTAGATGGGAACCTTGTGACTTGGCGAAATGACTTTGAAAGATATGAAGGTGACATGGTGGTGTTGTGGGTATACTTCATGGGTGTACCATCGACAGTGCCTAGATCCGGCAAGCCCGGGTGGCCCACAGATGGTGGTGAGGCATGTGGCCCATCGGGCGGCCCAGTTGCTGTTGATCCTGACGGAAGATGTCCAGCCCAGGAGCAGGGAGCCGGATCCAACCGACATTGAGGAGGAACCCGGATCCACGGAGGCCCATTAAGGGACCCGGATCCGGTACGACATAGATGGAAGGGCGGATCCTTGACGTACACGGCAAGACATTGTACCGTAGTTAGGTAACCTGTATCCGGGTAGGACTCTCCATGTAAACCCTAGATCTGTGCGCCTTTATAAGCCTGATCCCGGGAGCCCTAGAGGCAAGACAACAACTCATTGTAACATCACGAAAGCGCCCAGATAATTCCAGACAAGCAGCAGTAGGCCCTGTCATCGAGCAGGTGTTCCGAAGCTGGGTAAATCGCGCACCACCGTCCCGAGTGCTCTCCGCCCTATGGCCCCTACTTCTTCTCCCCCTCGTGAGGATCCCTCCTCCGAGGTACCGTCGATTAGGCAACGACAGTTGGCGCCCACCGTGGGGCCTACGGCGTCTGGAGGCCAGAACCGGGAGGGTTCCGCCATGGGAAGTTTCGACGACACAATCGCTGTGGGGCGTGCCCTTTACGCCGGAAATCTGCCGATCGTCCCTCCGGATGAGTGCTGGATTCCGGCTAAAACCGACCCCGTCAAGCTCTCCATCGTCCCAGTTGGCGGCATACACATCTTCATCGGGGAAACCGTCGATTCCGACGGAAACCCACTGGTAAGTAACGCTGACGCGACCGCCGTTGAGCAGGACGCAGTCGCGAAGATCCGATCTGAGTCGCCGAAACTTCCTAAGAAGGATTCCGCCTTAGATCTGAAAAAATCAAAACCCACCCAATCCGCCCCTGAGCAGGAAATAACGGTGGAAGACCAACGCAGATCCGCCTGGGTCTCCCAGGTGTTAGAAAAGCAAAGGTGTCACTTCGTGCACTTCATAGCCCATACCGCCGGAGCCGCCCCTCAAGAGATCGGAGCTGGCCCCGTGCAGGATGAGGCACCGGAAAACGCTGTCGCTCCGGATCAGCAGGAGGCTGTCGGAGAAAGCGACGCTCCGGGTCCGGAGGGTGCCGGAGATACTGAGGAATCAATCCTCGGCAACCTAAGCCCAATGTCCAGGGATTCCATGGACACCGAAGAGTTCGATCGGAAGGTAAAAGAATACGGATACGGCGAACAGCCCGACGTTAATTCCGCCCAGCCCATGCAGGTTCTCGCAACCGTGGCACAGCTGGATCAGCAGGAACCCGAAGATGAAAACACCGCCTCCGATCCAGGACCGTCCAATGTAGGATCTCCGCTAGATCGGGGACTACCGTACGAGGATGTCCTGTCCAAGGAAGAAATAGTTGCACAAGCACGCATGGATTTGGTCGCAAAGTCAGACGTCCTCAACAAGCCAATAACGCCTGGCGACGCCGTAGATCCGGAGGCGTTAGAGGCCACCAGAAAGGAGATGCTGGCCACAGCCAAGAAGTTTGCCAATACCGCAGCTGCTATATTGGATGAGAGGGAAGAAGCTGCGCATCTCATGGACCGTTTCGAAAGACAGGATCGCGAAATCACCGCAACACTCGAGCAAGTCAAGAGCATGCGAAAAGAGTGGGAGGTGAAAATGACCTACGCGCAGGCGGAAGCTGATAGAATCATCAGAGAAGCAATCCCTCCCCGGAGGATCAACTTCGCAACCCCTGTCGAACAGCAGCCGCTCGCAACTCTAAAGGATAACATGCAGAAAGCGGCGGAAATCCTGAACAAAAAGGACGAAGAAATTGATATCGATTACGTCCGTAAGCTCGTTGCTTATGCAATGCAGCAGCAGAGTAAGGCCGATACTTCGCGCTTGTTGGAATCCAATCCGGATCACTGTGTATCCACCGCGCAGAAGGACGCCCGTATCAATCGCCACCCTGATGATGAATCGCGCACCGGATCCACGGAGCGCAGAAGAAAAGCAAGGGAGCACCCGAACCCAATCCCCGTGCCGTCGAAGACGCCTCCGTCAGACCCAAAGAAGGGAAAGGATGCAATGTACACTGGTAGGAACAAGTACCGGGATCCGTCACCTCCGCCTAACGGGTACCCGCGTCCCCCGCCACCTCGCCGCCGCAGTCCAGCCGGAAACACCAGGCCCCATGGGGCTGGTGGAATTAACATCCGCGACAATATGCCGCCGCCAAGGACCAGGGCGCGCACGCCAGAACCACGTCGGAACCAGAACAACGATCATGAGCCCGAGCCCAGAAGGAGCCGGAACAATGATCGCGAGCAGGAACCCAGGAGGAGCCGGAACGCGGAACGTGAGCCAGAGCCTCGCAGGAGCCGGAACGACGGAGGAAACTATCACCAAGGTGAAGGTAGCCACCGAAGCCGGAGCGAGCCTCGGGAAGACCGCCGGGATTCAGACAGCGGAAGCAAAAAATCTTACAGGCCCCCTCGCAGGTCCCCTTCACCGCCACCCAGCGGCGGAGGCGGAGGCGGTGGCCGAAGATCCCGCTCCCACTCAAAAACCCCAGGCGGCGGCCCACGCGACGCCCGAGAACGCCTCAATGAGTACAGATCTGACTACATTGGCCCAAAGTGCTTCGGCAGGATGATCCGAGAGGAACCAATGCCAAGGATGAACCTCAAGCTACCCGGAAACCTGAAGACATATGATGGCACCGAAAGACCGGACACCTGGGTGGAGGATTACTACAATGCTGTAACCTTCGCCGGAGGAAACCCTAATATCGCATGCCGCATGCTTCAGTTGTACCTTGTAGGTCCAGCCCGGATCTGGCTCAGCGACCTCGAAAGGAACTCCATCTTTTGCTGGTTCGACCTGAAGAACGCCTTCGAAAAGCACTTCAGGGGCACCTACAAAAGACCAGCCACGATAAGCGACTTACAGGCATGTATCCAGAAGAAGGGAGAAACATCAAGAAACTTCCTCACCCGATGGCTGGCATGCAGGAACGAGTGTGAGAACGTCGATCACACCATGGCTATGCACGCCTTTATAGGAGGATTGCAGCGAGGAGGGTTGCTGCAGCACAAGCTCACATGCTTAGCTAACGCAAATAAACTGACCCTGGATGATATGATATCCATTGCCAGTGATCATACTGCCGCCGATGACGACGCTGGTGGAAATCTAGCAGCCACAGCAATCCCCCTGCACCAGCAGAAAAAGAACCGTGACAACGGTAACAGTAGCGGCGGCAAGCGAAAAAATCCCCCTGATGACCAGAAGAGCGGCGGATCCGAGATGGTCGCCATGGCGTTCCAACGCGGAGGTCAAGGAGGCGGAAGAGGACGCGGCCGCAGAGGCGGAGCCGGTAGGGGCCAGCAGCGTGACGAAGTCACCGCAGCCGGAACCCGCGCTCCCCAAACCTATGAAGAGTACACAGACATGCCCTGCCTGGCCCACCTGGATCCGGCTACAGGAAAGTCCACTCACACCAATCGCAACTGCAAGTGGGTCAACGATCTAAAATCTGACACGAAAGCAGGTTACAAGCGAGCCCGGAAGCACCGCCCACGCGGCAAAGGAGGCAAGGGCAAGAACAAGGACAAAGAGGAAGACAGTTCCGAGGCGATGGATGAGGATGATAACTCGCCGGACCCCAAGGCAGGGCCCGCAGGTAAATCCAACCCATTCGAGAAAAAGAGCGTGGGGGCTTACCACACTTTCCTCGGAACCCCAACAGTCCGCGCTACCAAGTCAGCTACCCGGATCCTGAACGCCACAGTTCCGGCTGTGCCGTAGTATGTCAGGTGGTCGGAAGTCCCGTGCACATTTGACAGGGAGGATCAGCCTGCCATTGTGCCAAAAGAATGCTACGCCTTGGTTGTAAGTCCCCACATAGACGGGTATGACTTCTCCAAGTGCCTCATGGATGGTGGAGCCAGCTTGAACATCATGTACCTGGAGACTCTAGAGCGGATGAACCTCACCAAGGAACAGCTCAAACACAGCAACACTGAGTTTCATGGCGTGGTTCCGGGTAAGAAGGCGAATTCCCTCGGCAACATCACACTTCCCGTGGCCTTCGGCGATGTTCATAATTTCCGCGAAGAAAGAATCACGTTCGAAGTTGTGCCCTTCAAGAGCTCCTGCCACGTCATCTTCGGCAGGCCCACCTACGACAAGTTCCACGCGAGAGCGTGCTACATCTACAACAAGCTCAAGATTCCGGGTCCTAAGGGTATGATTACCGTATCCGGAGACTACAAAAAGGCTCATGAGTGCGAGTTGGGCGAAGCCGCCTTCGCAGAGTCTGTGATATCCGACGAAGAGCTGAAAAGCTACAGAGCAGCGGTGGATCCGAAAGAAATGCAGACCACCAAGAAGCTGATCTCCGAACAGAAAAACTCCTTCAAGGCCGCGATAGAGACCAAGAAAGTCAACTTCAAGGAAGATGACGCAACCAAGCAGGTCTCAGTCGGAGCCAACATGGACCCCCAAATAGGAAGACGCGCTCGTCGAGTTTCTCCGCGCTAACATGGATATCTTCGCATGGCAACCTTCTGACATGTCCGGAGTACCAAGGGAACTCGCCGAGCACTACCTCAACATAAACCCGGGGGCTAAACCGGTGAAGCAAGCTATGCGACGCTTTGGAGATAAGAAGCGCCGCGCCATAGGAATGGAATTAGCAAAGTTACTAGAGGCAGGTTTTGTAAGAGAAGTAATCCACACTGATTGGGTCGCAAATCCCGTCCTTGTACCCAAAAAGAATTCTGAAATACTAAGAATGTGCATCGATTACTCTGGCGTGAACAAACATTGCCCGAAAGATCTGTTTCCCCTGCCGCGCATTGACCAAGTCATTGATTCGACGGTAGGGGCGGAGCTTTTATGTTTTCTTGATGCGTATTCCGGGTATCACCAGATCCGGATGAAGGAGTCTGACCAAGAGGCGACCTCATTCATCACCCCGTTTGGCACTTACTGCTATGTTACTATGCCCTTTGGCTTGAAAAACGCAGGTGCCACCTACCAACGTACGATGCAGCGGTGCTTGAAGGACCAGATTGGCTGGAACGTACACGCCTACGTCGACGATATCGCGGTCATGACCCGGAAAGGATCCGACTTGATCAGCGATCTCACAGAAACCTTTGAGAATCTCCGTCGGTACAAAATGATGTTGAATCCGCTAAAGTGCGTCTTTGGCGTACCAGCTGGAAAACTCCTTGGCTTCATTGTCTCTAACAGGGGCATTGAAGTAAACCCGGAAAAAATCAAGGCAATTTTGTGCATAAAAAGGCCAACTTGTCTCAAAGATGTGCAACGGCTCACTGGTTGTGTCGCAGCAATCAGCAGGTTTGTTAGCCGTCTTGGCGAGAAGGCACTTCCCCTGTACAAGCTATTGAAGAAAACAGACAAGTTTGTCTGGGACGAGGCAGCGGATGCAGCTCTTCAAGGGTTGAAAGACATACTAACCTCCCCACCTATCCTAGCAGCTCCAGGAGAGTCAGAGCCTATGCTCCTTTACCTGGCAGCTACCAACAGGGTCATCAGCCTCGTCATCGTGGTGGAACGACAGGAAGAAGGTCACGAATATGGAGTCCAAAGGCCAGTCTACTATATTAGCGAGGTCCTTAGGGAGTCCAAACAGCGCTACCCGCACTTTCAGAAGTTAGCCTACGGAGTATTCCTAGGCAGGAGGAAGCTGCGACACTACTTCCGGGGAGCATCCGATGTGATCGTGAGCAAGGCTCCGCTGTCAACGATTCTCAACAACGCTGACGCAACAGGACGCACAGCAAAATGGGGCATTGAATTATCCGCCTTCGACATCAACTACAAAGCTAGGACCGCGGTCAAATCCCAGGTCTTGGCAGATTTTGTCGCAGATTGGACAGAAGCTCCGGACATAAGCTTGGAGCCGGAACCGGAGACATGGGTTATGCACTTCGATGGATCCAAGCAGCATCAAGGCTCAGGAGCCGGAGTCACCTTGAAATCCCCTACCGGAGAAGAATTGCAATGCGTTTTGCAGATCCACTTCCAAGCCACAAACAATATGGCGGAGTACGAGGCTCTACTACACGGACTGCGCATCGCTAAGGAGATAGGGATCAAGCACATCATTTGCTGCGGAGATTCCGACTTGGTGGCACAGCAGGTAGCCGGAACCTGGAACGCCAGAAATTCCGTCATGGCGGCTTACAGAGACGAAGTTGACGAGATCGCCAAGTGCTTTCTAGGATACGAAGTCAAATACATCCGGAGAGACGATAACGCAGCGGCAGACATGCTATCCAAGCTCGGATCCGGCAGAAAACCAATTCCGCCTGGCATTTTCCTGGAGCACCTACGGATACCCTCGGTGAAGGGCGCTAACCCGGAAAACCCAGAGGTGGCAGTTTCTCCGGCTAGAGAGGTGATGGTTATCACTCCGGCTTGGACACAGCCTTTCCTGGACTATCGATCAAAAGTTGCCAGAGGACGAGGTCCTCGCACGACAGATCATCAGACGAGCAAGATCCTACACAATTGTTGATGGACAGCTCTATAAACGCAGCGCAACAGGGGTGTTTCTTAAATGCGTCTCAAATCAAGACGGCATTGAGATCCTAAGAGAGATCCACGCAGGGGACTGCGGGCATCATGCCGCCCCCAGATCACTCGTTGCCAAAGCCTTTCGGCTAGGATTCTACTGGCTCACAGCTAAAGAAGATGCTGACAAGATAGTCAAGACCTGCCGAGGTTGTCAGTACTACGCTACTCAACCAAACGCTCCAGCCCAAGAGCTGAAGACCATACCTATCACCTGGCCGTTTGCGGTCTGGGGGCTCGATATGGTTGGTAAGTTAAAAAGATCATCTCCTGGCGGTTTTGAATACCTCTTGGTCGCTGTTGACAAGTTCAGCAAATGGATCGAGGCAAAGCCAGTGAGAAAAGCCGACGGTGCTACGGCACTAAAATTTGTCAGCAGCCTCGTGATGAGATTCGGCATCCCACATAGCATAATCACAGATAACGGCACAAACTTCGCACAGGGAGAATTGAAGGATTATTGTGAGACAGTAGGGATTCGACTGGACCTTGCATCTGTGGCTCACCCACAATCTAATGGTCAAGTTGAAAGGGCTAACGGTCTAATACTATCAGGAATTAAGCCACGCCTTGAAGAACCGCTGCGACGAGCAGCTGGAGCTTGGGCTGACGAGTTGGAAGCTGTCTTGTGGAGTTTGCGAACTACCCCTAACAGGTCAACAGGGTTTACCCCATTTTTCCTGGTATACGGATCCGAAGCCGTGCTTCCCTCTGACATCATCCACGATTCGCCGCGAGTTTCCGCCTATGATGAAGAAACTGCTGACGAGGCCAGACAGCTATCTGTGGACCTGATCGAAGAAGCTCGGAATTTGGCTGACCAACGTTCCACCATATACTAGCAAAAGCTCCGACGTTACCATAGCCGTCAAGTCCGGTATCGCTCGTTTATGGCTGGAGACTTGGTCCTCCGCCTTCGGCAGGTGAAAGACCATAAGCTGCAGTCTCCATGGGAAGGACCCTTCGTCGTTAGCAAAGTGCTTCACAACGGATCATACTACCTTGTTGATTTCCGAGAGCTGAAGGACAGACCTGCTAATTGGCACCGGAAACGCAAGCGTGAGGATCCGGATGACATCTACGACGAGGCAGATCGCCCCTGGAACATCGCACAGCTACGTCCTTTCCACACTTAGCGTATTTTTTCTGAGTTACAAACTCTGTAATAGTTATACATGATCAATGAAATAAAGCTTATGGTTCACTCTTTGAGTCTTTTACCTCCTTTACTTATTCATTTTTAGATCATGTGTGTTTTCCGACTAAAACCGCAGAGCTGGATATTTCCGCCTAGGCGTGTATAAAAGTTGTGATTTTCAAAAATCGTCCTTCAGGACGTAAGCTTAACTTTTCTGATCAAGTTGTTATCTGTTTGCGAACTCGTGGATTCCTAATAGCGATTTCCGGCACCTATGCCTGGGGGCTTGTTTCCGCGGTTATGGACGGATTGCCATTGGGCTTCGTCACCGCTGGCGAGTGTTTCCGGCTAAGGTCCTCCGGCTCGCGGAAGGTCAAGCGGGCAAGCCGGAAAACAATAAAATCAGCACTTGCTTTCCAACATAAAACGAAACATGCGCATAATATTAACGGATAGCAGGATAAGTGTTTCCGCCCCATGCATAGTCGTTTCGTTTCCTGGCTACTTAAGAATTTAAAGTCTTATTACAAACCCACTCCGGGGCCAAAATGATGCAACTTGTTTCATTGTCTAAACAGGAACTCTACTCGAAGTCCTCATCTTCAGATTCCTGGTAGGCGGAGTCGGCCGTCGTTGTCACCGGATCCGGTTTCGGAGTCTTCACCAGAGCCTTCTCCGGAGTGCTCGGCGCTTGACCCGGAGCCTTTGCCATAATACTCTGGCTCACCCTCCTCCTCCTCCTCTGCATCGGAAAATCCCTCGGGCAGATCGTATTTGTTATACCAGAACGAGTGATTCACTCGCCTGACAAACAACTGCTCATAACCTTGGGTTTCCGCAAGGATGGCACCCATGTCGGAACCTTCCGGGGCTCCGCGTGCAACATTCGCAAAGTTGAGCGAGGGGAAGTGAGCCTTGCAGGTGGCTAAGACCAGAGAGGCGACTCCGCGTGCGGAAGATTTTTGCCAGTCCTTGATGAAGTCCGGCACTTGTTCCATAAGCTTGGTCATCGTATCGATGATTGTAGTTTTGGCCTTCTTCAGAGACAGAGTCTTGGCGATTCCGCGACAGGCTTCAAATAACGCGTCAATGGAAATCCGCGCTTCATCGTATGCCTCCGTCCTCTTCAGGTTCGACTCTTTTGACCACTCGAAGCCAAGGCTCGCTGTGGAAGAAGGTCCAGTTTCGTTAGAGAGAGAGCATATGAGGTAGTCGGAGCAATGACACGGAAGAACGCTTACGGAAGATAAGTTTGTCGATGGCTTCCGCCTCCGCTTCTAGAACTCTGTTCTTGGCTATCGCGGAAAGCACGCGGCCCTGGCTTTTCTCCAGTTTTTCGTTCAGCTCCGCCAGGTCGCGGGCATGCTTCTTGGAGAGCTCCTTCCTCGCCTCAGTCTCCTTATTAGAGGATTCTTGGAGAAAAGTTTTGAGGGATTCATTCTCCGCCTCAAGCACCTTGACCTTGGCGGATAGCTCATCAAACGAGGAGTGATTGGCAGTTTCTTCTGAAGGCGGAAAGTTGCACATATCAAACATCATGAACAGATATCAATATACGAACGCAAAGCTTGGAAGACGTACCACGGAGGCGGGCCTCAAGAAGCTGGATAGCCTTTTGGCTGTTTTCCGCGTTCTGACGCAGCCCTTCGATCTCCGTTATCTGCTCCAGCACGTGAACGCGTAGATCTTCGTGCAATTTCCGCATGGTCTGAGAAGCAGAGAGGAGTTAGTCGGATATTTAAAATCTGGGGGGCTGGCGAGGAATTCAAAGTCTTGGAGGTTTAAAATTTTAAAATTCCGCCTAAGGTACATCTTGAAGAAAGCATCGGCTAACACATGTTACACGGAAATGTCTCACCCAATGCTTGGGGGCTAGTATTACCTGCCGCACTTCCTTGTGCTTGGCAAAAAACACCTTCAGATCATCCTCCAGCTCCGCGAGCTCTCGCATCTCCTCGTCTGGCTTCCCCCAAACTTTGTTCAGCATGGCGGAAACTTCCGCGTGGCGTTGTGCGAGGGTAAGCTTTTGCAATGACTTAGTTGGTTGAGGGTCCACCCGGATTGCGTTGGAGGCTTGAACGAGCTTCACCTTCTCCTCATATTCTTCCTCGATGGGTTCCGCGAAAGCGGCGCTTGGTTGATCTTGAGGAGGGGCAGACGAGGAGGCACCCTTGGTGGAATCGCCGAGGTCTGCGGGATCTTCCGGAAGATCTTCAAGGTCGATGATGTCCTTGGGATCCGGCTTAGAAGCAGATGAAGCTTTGGGTGGGATCTCCACTTCTGGAGTAACAGGAACTGAAGCAGGAGACGGCTTGACCTTCTTCTTCAAGGCCTTTGGAGCCTTGGGGGGCTGGCTTCCGGAGCTTCAGTAAAAAGAAAAAAGCATAAACAACTAAGGAATTGCTCGTGAAACTAGAACTTGGATCTCGGAAACGGATACTTACCCGGAGGGCTTGAAGAAGTTCTGGATGGCGGGCTGCCCCTTGTTGCTGGTGTTAATCAGCTTAAGGCGTTTCTTTTCCGCCTCCGCCTTTCGAGTTGCCGCAGTGCTAGGCACTTCGCGGACACGTTTAGTGGCGGGGCTGGAAGGAGCTGGCCTTTTCCTCTTAGGAGGGCGCGGAGCTTCGTGAACCTCCGCTTCAGATGCAGCCTCCGGATCCGTGTTGCCGGTGGAAGGAACCCGGAGAAGAGTTCCGAGTTCACTTTCTTCGAGCGCCTCAAGCTAATGCAGAGTTGAACACTTAGACAAAAGGTTTGGATGCGAAGGAAAGCAATGGACTAAAAAGTCGAGACGACGTACCGCGGTTCCGGAACCGTTCGTGTGAATGTCCTTGTTGCACACGTGAACATGAAGTTCACGCGGAACCTTGATGAGGAGCCGGATAATTTTGTCGATGGCGTCGGCGGAAAGATTGTCTTTAGTGGCGCGCATTGGGTCGTCGCGCCCTGAGTACTGGAACATCAGCCGGTCCCTGTGTTGAAGCGGCTGGATCCGTTTGGTGAACCAGGAAAGGGTTAAATCCTTCCCTGACAGCCCCCCCTCCGTGAGCTTGCAGATCCGCCTGACAGCGCGAGTGAGCTGGGGCGACTCGGAGAGATGGGGGCAGTGCATCCATGACGGAAGCTCGGTGGCGGGGCAGTTCTTGAACGGCGGCAGCCTCCTTGTGCTCGCCGGGTCGGAAACGTCCTTCAAATAGAAGAAGCCTCCGGACCAGTACCGCCGCGGATTCGTGGCGGTCAGTGTGGGGGTAGACGGGGCCGGGGAGGATCATGAAGGTGATGGATCCGCATGTTGCAAGCTCGGTGGAGTTCCGGATCCTCTCCTTCTTGACGGTGAAGTAATATTGAAACAGAGGAAGCTCGGGAGTTACCCGGAGATGGCCCTCGCACAGGGTGACGTGATTGCTGATCGCAAGCATGCTGTTTGGAGAGATGTTGTGGGGTTGGAGCCCGTAAACCTTCAGGATCTCCAGGAAGAAGTCCGAAGGCGGAAACGAAAAACCCCGCTCCACCAGTGCCTTCGTCAGCACCATCTCATTGTCCTCCGGAGCTGGGGCTAGTTCATTAGGAACCGACCTCCAGCTTCCGGGTTGCAGGAAGCCCTCCGTCTCGAGGTTCGTCAGCTCCATCTTGGTGGTGGTGCAAGGCCACCATTTTCCCTTGGCTTCAGCGTCCCGTTGGCGAGCTTTTGATTTTTTGGCGGCGGCCTCCTCCGCCTTGTGCTCCACCTGATCCTTGCCGGAATCCTTCGAAGGACCCAGCTTAACTGGAACGAAAGGTGGAGGGGCGGAGGAAATCGGGGTGGCCATGATCGGTTCAGAGGCTGAAGGCGGAGTCGTTGAAGACATCTGAAAACAAAATACCGATGGCGGAAATGTTCTTTAGTCGGATCCAACGTCATCTTCCCCAAATTCATCCCTACCAACTACGGCGCGAGAGCGAAGTTCAAGGACTCACCGTAATGGCGTGTGCGGCGGTCGGAGTCGCCGGCGACGAGGTTTCCGCGTGGTGGCTCGCTGATGTTAAGAACAGGATGAACTCGACTCGGCGGCGAAGCAACTCCGGCGATGTTCCGGTGAGATTCCGGCACGGCGGAGAGGGAGCTCGCGGCGGCGCTTGGCAGAGAGGTGAGAAGGGGGGTGAATGGGGGTTAAGGCGTCGACGGCGGATATTTATAGGCCGGCGGGACGAGATTCGTGCTCCGCATCCTGTGGTCGGAACGCAAGCGTCGCGCCGTTGGATGCGTGACACGTGTCCTAAACCCTAAGCGGTAAAAATGGCTAGAGATAAGTTACCGCACAAATCGCGCGAAAATGGCGCCAGAATTGGCGGAACCATTTGAGTCTCTTAAGATTCCGGGTAATTGCGTGAAGATAAATTGGCTCTCATTTGCGAGCAGGGAGTAACCCGGAAATGTTCTTTGGAACGTCGATGGATGAAGTCCCGCAGGATGGGAGCATTTTCCGGCTATAAGTTGGAAAAAGAAGAAAATGTGAAGTTGGAGTTCTTCAAGTTCCTCCGCGTTACCAACGTTTGCCGGAGATCATATGGACCAGCAAGGCGGAAACAGCAGGTGAAACTCGGAGAACTCTGGGGGCTACTGTTGTGGGTATACTTCATGGGTGTACCATCGACAGTGCCTAGATCCGGCAAGCCCGGGTGGCCCACAGATGGTGGTGAGGCATGTGGCCCATCGGGCGGCCCAGTTGCTGTTGATCCTGACGGAAGATGTCCAGCCCAGGAGCAGGGAGCCGGATCCAACCGACATTGAGGAGGAACCCGGATCCACGGAGGCCCATTAAGGGACCCGGATCCGGTACGACATAGATGGAAGGGCGGATCCTTGACGTACACGGCAAGACATTGTACCGTAGTTAGGTAACCTGTATCCGGGTAGGACTCTCCATGTAAACCCTAGATCCGTGCGCCTTTATAAGCCGGATCCCGGGAGCCCTAGAGGCAAGACAACAACTCATTGTAACATCGCGAAAGCGCCCAGATAATTCCAGACAAGCAGCAGTAGGCCCTGTCATCGAGCAGGTGTTCCGAAGCTGGGTAAATCGCGCACCACCGTCCCGAGTACTCTCCGCCCTATGGCCCCTACTTCTTCTCCCCCTCGTGAGGATCCCTCCTCCGAGGTACCGTCGATTAGGCAACGACAGGTGGACTTGGTGAATTTAAATGAAAATTGATGATTGGGTTTGAATGCGATACCCTTCCAATTATACAAGTACCCCTGATGGCGTGTAACTCACACGTTCGTTGGGAACCCCAAGAGGAAGGTATGATGCGCACAGCAGCAAGTTTTCCCTCAGAAAGAAACCAAGGTTTATCGAACCAGGAGGAGCCAAGAAGCACGTTGAAGGTTGGTGGCGGCGGGATGTAGTGCGGCGCAACACCAGAGATTCCGGCGCCAACGTGGAACCTGCACAACACAACCAAAGTACTTTGCCCCAACGAAACAGTGAGGTTGTCAATCTCACCGGCTTGCTGTAACAAAGGATTAACCGTATTGTGTGGAAGATGATTGTTTGCAGAAAACAAGAAACAGTATTGCAGTAGATTGTATTTCAGTAAAGAGAATTGGACCGGGGTCCACAGTTCACTAGAGGTGTCTCTCCCATAAGACAAACAGCATGTTGGGTGAACAAATTACAGTTGGGCAATTGACAAATAAAGAGAGCATGACCATGCACATACATATCATGATGAGTATAGTGAGATTTAATTGGGCATTACGACAAAGTACATAGACCGCCATCCAACTGCATCTATGCCTAAAAAGTCCACCTTCAGGTTATCATCCGAACCCCTTCCAGTATTAAGTTGCAAAGCAACAGACAATTGCATTAAGTATGGTGCGTAATGTAATCAACAACTACATCCTTAGACATAGCATCAATGTTTTATCCCTAGTGGCAACAGCACAACACAACCTTAGAACTTTCATCACTGTCCCTGTGTCAATGCAGGCATGAACCCACTATCGAGCATAAATACTCCCTCTTGGAGTTACAAGCATCTACTTGGCCAGAGCATCTACTAGTAACGGAGAGCATGCAAGATCATAAACAACACATAGATATAACTTTGATAATCAACATAACAAGTATTCTCTATTCATCGGATCCCAACAAACGCAACATATAGAATTACAGATAGATGATCTTGATCATGTTAGGCAGCTCACAAGATCCGACAATGATAGCACAATGGGGAGAAGACAACCATCTAGCTACTGCTATGGACCCATAGTCCAGGGGTAGACTACTCACACATCACACCGGAGGCGACCATGGCGGTGTAGAGTCCTCGGGGAGATGATTCCCCTCTCCGGCAGGGTGCCGGAGGCGATCTCCTGGATCCCCCGAGATGGGATCGGCGGCGGCGGCGTCTCAGTAAGGTTTTCCGTATCGTGGCTCTCGGTACTGGGGGTTTCGTCACGGAGGCTTTAAGTAGGCGGAAGGGCAAGTCAGGAGGGGCACAGGGGCCCCACACCATAGGCCGGCGCGGCCGGGGGCCGCGCCGCCTAGGGTTTGGGCACCCTGTGGCCCCACTTCGTTTCGTCTTCGGACTTCCGGAAGCTTCGTGGAAAAATAGGCCCCCGGGCGTTGATTTCGTCCAATTCCGAGAATATTTTGTTACTAGGATTTCTGAAACCAAAAACAGCAGAAAACAAAGAATCGGCACTTCGGCATCTTGTTAATAGGTTAGTTCCAGAAAATGCACGAATATGACATAAAGTGTGCATAAAACATGTAGATAACATCAATAATGTGGCATGGAACATAAGAAATTATCGATACGTCAGAGACGTATCAGCATCCCCAAGCTTAGTTCTGCTCGTCCCGAGCAGGTAAAACGATAACACGAGATAATTTACGGAGTGACATGCCATCATAACCTTGATCATACTATTTGTAAAGCATATGTAGTGAATGCAGCGATCAAAACAATGTATATGACATGAGTAAACAAGTGAATCATAAAGCAAAGACTTTTCATGAATAGCACTTCAAGACAAGCATCAATAAGTCTTGCATAAGAGTTAACTCATAAAGCAATAATTCAAAGTAAAGGCATTGAAGCAACACAAAAGAAGATTAAGTTTCAGCGGTTGCTTTCAACTTGTAACATGTATATCTCATGGATATTGTCAACATAGAGTAATATAATAAGTGCAATAAGCAAGTATGTAGGAATCAATGCACAGTTCACACAAGTGTTTGCTTCTTGAGGTGGAGAGAAATAGGTGAACTGACTCAACAATGAAAGTAAAAGAATGGTCCTTCAAAGAGGAAAAGCATCGATTGCTATATTTGTGCTAGAGCTTTGATTTTGAAAACATGAAACAATTTTGTCAATGGTAGTAATAAAGCATATGTATCATGTAAATTATATCTTACAAGTTGCAAGCCTCATGCATAGTATACTAATAGTGCCCGCACCTTGTCCTAATTAGCTTGGACTACCGGATCATCACAATGCACATGTTTCGACCAAGTGTCACAAAGGGGTACCTCTATGCCACCTGTACAAAGGTCTAAGGAGAAAGCTCGCATTGGATTTCTCGCTATTGATTATTCTTCAACTTAGACATCCATACCGGGACAACATAGACAACAGATAATGGACTCCTCTTTTATGCATAAGCATGTAACAACAATTAATAATTTTCTCATTTGAGATTGAGGATATTTGTCCAAAACTGAAACTTCCACCACGGATCATGGCTTTAGTTAGCGGCCCAATGTTCTTCTCTAACAATATGCATGCTTAACCATAAGGTGGTAGATCGCTCTTACTTCAGACAAGACGAACATGCATAGCAACTCACATGAAATTCAACAAGGAATAGTTGATGGCGTCCCCAGAAAACATGGTTATCGCACAACAAGCAACTTAATAAGAGATAAAGTGCATAATTACATATTCAATACCACAATAGTTTTTAAGCTATTTGTCCCATGAGCTATATATTGCAAAGGTGAATGATGGAATTTTAAAGGTAGCACTCAAGCAATTTACTTTGGAATGGCGGAAATACCATGTAGTAGGTAGGTATGGTGGACACAAATGGCATAGTGGTTGGCTCAAGTATTTTGGATGCATGAGAAGTATTCCCTCTCGATACAAGGTTTAGGCTAGCAAGGCTTATTTGAAACAAACACAAGGATGAACCGGTGCAGCAAAACTCACATAAAAGACATATTGAAAACATTATAAGACTCTACACCGTCTTCCTTGTTGTTCAAACTCAATACTAGAAATTATCTAGACCTTAGAGAAACCAAATATGCAAACCAAATTTTAGCATGCTCTATGTATTTCTTCATTAATGGGTGCAAAGCATATGATGCAAGAGCTTAAACATGAGCACAACAATTGCCAAGTATCACATTACCCAAGACATTTATAGCAATTACTACATGTATCATTTTCCAATTCCGACCATATAACAATTTAACGAAGAAGAAACTTCGCCATGAATACTATGAGTAGAAACCAAGGACATACTTGTCCATATGCTACAGCGGAGCGTGTCTCTCTCCCATAAAGTGAATGCTAGGATCCATTTTATTCAAACAAAACAAAAAACAAAAACAAACCGACGCTCCAAGAAAAGCACATAAGATGTGATGGAATAAAAATATAGTTTCAGGGGAGGAACCTGATAATGTTGTCGATGAAGAAGGGGATGCCTTGGGCATCCCCAAGCTTAGACGCTTGAGTCTTCTTAATATATGCTGGGGTGAACCACCGGGGCATCCCCAAGCTTAGAGCTTTCACTCTCCTTGATCATGTTGCATCATACTCCTCTCTTGATCCTTGAAAACTTCCTCCACACCAAACTCGAAACAACTTATTAGAGGGTTAGTGCACAATAAAAATTAACATATTCAGAGGTGACACAATCATTCTTAACACTTCTGGACATTGCATAAAGCTACTGGACATTAGTGGATCAAAGAAATTCATCCAACATAGTGAAAGAGGCAATGCGAAATAAAAGGCAGAATCTGTCAAAACAGAACAGTTCGTATTGACGAATTTTAAAATGGCACCAGACTTGCTCAAATGAAAATGCTCAAATTGAATGAAAGTTGCTTACATATCTGAGGATCATGCACGTAAATTCGTTTAATTTTCTGAGCTACCTACAGGGAGGTAGACCCAGATTCGTGACAGCAAAGAAATCTGGAACTGCGCAGTAATCCAAATCTAGTACTTACTTTTCTATCAAAGGCTTTACTTGGCACAACAAAACACAAAACTAAGATAAGGAGAGGTTGCTACAGTAGTAAACAACTTCCAAGACACAAAATAAAAACAAAGTACTGTAGGTAAAAACATGGGTTGTCTCCCATAAGCGCTTTTCTTTAACGCCTTTCAGCTAGGCGCAGAAAGTGTGTATCAAGTATTATCAAGAGACGAAGTGTCAACATCATAATTTGTTCTCATAATAGAATCAAAAGGTAACTTCATTCTCTTTCTAGGGAAGTGTTCCATACCTTTCTTGAGAGGAAATTGATATTTTATATTACCTTCCTTCATATCAATGATAGCACCAACAGTTCGAAGAAAAGGTCTTCCCAATATAATGGGACAAGATGCATTGCATTCAATATCCAAGACAACAAAATCAACGGGAACAAGGTTATTGTTAACGGTAATGCGAACATTATCAACTTTACCCAAAGGTTTCTTTGTAGAATGATCAGCAAGATTAACATCCAAATAACAATTTTTCAGCGGTGGCAAGTCAAGCATATTATAAATTTTCTTAGGCATAACAGAAATACTTGCACCAAGATCACATAAAGCATTACAATCAAAATCTTTAACCTTCATCTTAATGATGGGCTCCCAACCATCCTCTAGCTTTCTAGGAATAGAGGCTTCGCGCTCTAGTTTCTCTTCTCTAGCTTTTATGAGAGCATTTGTAATATGATGCGTGAAAGCCAAATTTATAGCACTAGCATTAGGACTTTTAGCAAGTTTTTGCAAGAACTTTATAACTTCAGAGATGTGGCAATCATCAAAATTCAAACCATTATAATCTAAAGCAATGGGATCATCATCCCCAATGTTGGAAAAAATTTCAGCAGCTTTATCACAGGCAGTTTCAGCAGTTTTAGCAGTTTCAGGCAGTTTCTCGCGCTTTGCATTAGAAGTGGAAACATTGCTAACACCAATTCTTTTATTAGTATTAGTAGGAGGTGCAGCAACATGTGTAGCATTAGCATTACTAGTGGTGGTAATAGTCCAAACTTTAGCTACATTCTTCTCTTTAGCTAGTTTTTCATTTTCTTCTCTATCCCACCTAGCACGCAGTTCAGCCATTAATCTTATATTCTCATTAATTCTAACTTGAATGGCATTTGCTGTAGTAACAATTTTATTATGATGATTCTCATTAGGCATAACTTTCGATTTCAAAAGATCAACATCAGCAGCAAGACTATCGACTTTAGAAGCAAGTATATCAATTTTCCCAAGCTTTTCTTCAACAGATTTGTTAAAAGCAGTTTGTGTACTAATAAATTCTTTAAGCATGGCTTCAAGTCCAGGGGGTGAACTCCTATTATTGTTGTAAGAATTCCCATAAGAACTACCATAGCCATTGCCATTATTATAAGGATATGGCCTATAGTTGTTACTAGAATTGTTCCGGTAAGCATTGTTGTTGAAATTACTATTTTTAATGAAGTTCACATCAACATGTTCTTCTTGTGCAACCAATGAAGCTAATGGAACATTATTAGGATCAATATTAGTCCTATCATTCACAAGCATAGACATAATAGCATCAATCTTATCACTCAAGGAAGAGGTTTCTTCGACAGAATTTACCTTCTTACCTTGTGGAGCTCTTTCCGTGTGCCATTCAGAGTAGTTGATCATCATATTATCAAGAAGCTTTGTTGCTTCACCAAGAGTGATGGACATAAAGGTACCTCCAGCAGCTGAATCCAATAAATTCCGCGAAGAAAAATTTAGTCCTGCATAGAAGGTTTGGATGATCATCCAAGTAGTCAGTCCATGGGTTGGGCAATTTTTAACCAGAGATTTCATTCTTTCCCAAGCTTGAGCAACATGTTCAGTATCTAATTGTTTAAAATTCATTATGCTACTCCTCAAAGATATAATTTTAGCAGGGGGATAATATCTACCAATAAAAGCATCCTTGCATTTAGTCCATGAATCAATACTATTCTTAGGCAGAGATAGCAACCAATCTTTAGCTCTTCCTCTTAATGAGAAAGGAAACAATTTTAGTTTAATAATGTCACCATCTACATCTTTATATTTTTGCATTTCACATAGTTCAACAAAATTATTAAGATGGGCAGCAGCATCATCAGAACTAACACTAGAAAATTGCTCTCGCATAACAAGATTCAGTAAAGCAGGTTTAATTTCAAAGAATTCTGCTGTAGTAGCAGGTGGAGCAATAGGTGTGCATAAGAAATCATTATTATTTGTGGTTGTGAAGTCACACAACTTAGTATTTTCAGCGGTAGCCATTTTAGCAATTGTAAATAAAGCAAACTAGGTAAAGTAAATGCAAGTAACTAATTTTTTTGTGTTTTTGATATAGCAAACAAGATAGCAAATAAAGTAAAACTAGCAACTAATTTTTTGTATTTTGATTTAGTGCAGCAAACAAAGTAGTAAATAAAACTAAGCAAGACAAAAACAAAGTAAAGAGATTGAGAAGTGGAGACTCCCCTTGCAGCGTGTCTTGATCTCCCCGGCAACGGCGCCATAAAAGAGCTTGATGGCGTGTAACTCACACGTTCGTTGGGAACCCCAAGAGGAAGGTATGATGCGCACAGCAGCAAGTTTTCCCTCAGAAAGAAACCAAGGTTTATCGAACCAGGAGGAGCCAAGAAGCACGTTGAAGGTTGATGGCGGCGGGATGTAGTGCGGCACAACACCAGAGATTCCGACGCCAACGTGGAACCTGCACAACACAACCAAAGTACTTTGCCCCAACGAAACAGTGAGGTTGTCAATCTCACCGGCTTGCTGTAACAAAGGATTAACCGTATTGTGTGGAAGATGATTGTTTGCAGAAAACAGTAAAACAGTATTGCAGTAGATTGCATTTCAGTAAAGAGAATTGGACCGGGGTCCATAGTTCACTAGAGGTGTCTCTCCCATAAGACAAACAGCATGTTGGGTGAACAAATTACAGTTGGGCAATTGACAAATAAAGAGAGCATGACCATGCACATACATATCATGATGAGTATAGTGAGATTTAATTGGGCATTACGACAAAGTACATAGACCGCCATCCAACTGCATCTATGCCTAAAAAGTCCACCTTCAGGTTATCATCCGAACCCCTTCCAGTATTAAGTTGCAAAGCAACAGACAATTGCATTAAGTATGGTGCGTAATGTAATCAACAACTACATCCTTAGACATAGCATCAATGTTTTATCCCTAGTGGCAACAGCACAACACAACCTTAGAATTTTCTCACATCGTCCTGTGTCAATGCAGGCATGAACCCACTATCGAGCATAAATACTCCCTCTTGGAGTTACAAGCATCTACTTGGCCAGAGCATCTACTAGTAACGGAGAGCATGCAAGATCATAAACAACACATAGATATAACTTTGATAATCAACATAACAAGTATTCTCTATTCATCGGATCCCAACAAACGCAACATATAGAATTACAGATAGATGATCTTGATCATGTTAGGCAGCTCACAAGATCCGACAATGATAGCACAATGGGGAGAAGACAACCATCTAGCTACTGCTATGGACCCATAGTCCAGGGGTAGACTACTCACACATCACACCGGAGGCGACCATGGCGGTGTAGAGTCCTCCGGGAGATGATTCCCCTCTCCGGCAGGGTGCCGGAGGCGATCTCCTGGATCCCCCGAGATGGGATCGGCGGCGGTGGCGTCTCAGTAAGGTTTTCCATATCGTGGCTCTCGGTACTGGGGGTTTCGTCACGGAGGCTTTAAGTAGGCGGAAGGGCAAGTCAGGAGGGGGCACAGGGGCCCCACACCATAGGCCGGCGCGGCCAGGGGGGGGCCGCGCCGCCCTAGGGTTTGGGCACCCTGTGGCCCCACTTCGTTTCGTCTTCGGACTTCTGGAAGCTTCGTGGAAAAATAGGCCCCTGGGCGTTGATTTCGTCCAATTCCGAGAATATTTCGTTACTAGGATTTCTGAAACCAAAAACAGCAGAAAATAGCAACTGGCACTTCGGCATCTTGTTAATAGGTTAGTTCCAGAAAATGCACGAATATGACATAAAGTGTGCATAAAACATGTAGATAACATCAATAATGTGGCATGGAACATAAGAAATTATCGATACGTCAGAGACGTATCAACCCCCACGATACCTGATTATGGGTAGGGCTTAACTAGAAACTTGTGTATCTTAGTATGGGTTCCCTCTAAACAAACATCATAGGGGTTACGCCGAGGCTGCCTCCGTTACAAGTGAAATGATGTGAATATGAGGTGAATGTACGACCCAAGCCCTGTGCAGTTCCCGGGATAACAGTTGGTTTTCACCGGGAGGCCAAGCTCATGGGGAGAGGTGCCTATACTAGGGTATATAAGTGAAAGGTTAAGGTTGATGATCCGCGTACTGAGTTACAATGATTCGAGGTTATCCTCGACGGATGTAATCAAAAGTTGTGGCACAAGAGTACCACCTCTGCAGAGTGTTAAACCTATTCTTATTGCCGTGTCCATGGTTACGGACGATTGGAAAGGCCATACTATTCCATTGTCAGAACTTTTGTCTTGAAAATAGTTGTTGAATTGAAAGGTGATTTGAATGGAATCACCATGAATGGTGGGGATGGCACTAATTGTTGTGGGTATACTTCATGGGTGTACCATCGACAGTGCCTAGATCCGGCAAGCCCGGGTGGCCCACAGATGGTGATGTGGCATGTGGCCCATCGGGCGGCCCAGTTGCTGTTGATATTGACGGATGATGTCCAGCCCAGGAACAGGGAGCCGGATCCGACCGACCTTGAGAAGGAACCCGGATCTACGACGGCCCATTAAGGAACCCGGATCCGGTACGATGAAGGGAGGAAGGCGGATCCTTGACGTACACGGCAAGACATTGTACCGTAGTTAGGAAACCTGTATCTGGGTAGGACTCTCCATGTAAACCCTAGATCCGTGCGCCTTTATAAGCCGGATCCTGGGAGCCCTAGAGGCAGAACAACAACTCATTGTAACATCACGAAAGCGCCCAGATAATTCCAGACAAGCAGCTGTAGGCCCTGTCATCGTGCAGGTGTTCCGAAGCTGGGTAAATCGCGTACCACCGTCCCGAGTGCTCTCCGCCCTATTGCCCCTACTTCTTCTCCCCCTCGTGAGGATCCCTCCTCCGAGGTACCGTCGAATAGGCAACAACAGTTGGCGCCCACCATGGGGCCTGCGGCGTCAGGAGGCCGGAACCGGGAGGGTTCCGCCATGGGAAGCTACGACGACACCATCGCTGTGGGGCGCGTCCTTTACGCCGGAAACCTTCCGATCGTCCCTCCGGACGAGTGCTGGATTCCGGCCAAGACAAACCCCGTCAAGCTCTCCATCGTCCCAGTCGGCGGCATACACATCTTCATCGGCGAAACCGTCGATTCTGACGGAAACGCCCTGGTAAGTAACGCTGACGCGACCGCAGCTGAGCGGAACGCAGTCGCGAAGATCCGATCTGAGACGCAGGAACTTCCCCAGGAAGATTCCGCCTTAGATCTGGAAAAATCAAAACCCACCCAATCCGCCCCTGAGCAGGAAACAAAGGTGGAAGACCAATGCAGATCCGCCTGGGTCTCCCAGGTGCTAGAGAAGCAAAGGTGTCACTTTGTACACTTCTTGGCCCATACCGCCGGAACCGCCCCTCAAGAAGCCGGAGCTGGTCCCGAGCAGGTCGAGGCACCAGAAAATAGCATCGCTCCGGATCAGCAGGAGGCTGTCGGAGAAAGCGATGCTCCGGGCGAAGAGTCAATTCTGGGTAGCCTAAGCCCAATTTCTGGGGATGCCCCCTCCATGAACACCGAAGAGTTCGACCGCAAGGTATCGGAGCTCGGATATGGTGAACAGTCTGAAGTTGAATCTGCCCAGCCTAAACAAGTTCTTGCAACTTTGGTGGCGCTGGATCAGCGACACTCTGATGATAACACCCACTCCGATCCACAGCCATCCCACGCAGGATCTCCGCTTTCACGGGAACGACCGCGTAGGGAAGTCTTGTCCCCAGAAGAACTGGTTGAGCAAGCTGGCATGGATGCAGTTGCACGCTCTGATATCCTCAACAAACCTATCACTCCCGAGGACGCATTAAGTGCAGAAAGGCTAGAAGCTAAGAGACTGGAGATGTTGGCCACAGCCAAAAAGTTAGCCGACACCGCAGCCGCAGTGCTGGAAGAAAGGAAAGAAGCCGCGCACTTCATGGAAAATTTCCACCAGCGAGAGCTTGAGGTTGACGAACAACTGGTAAAGGTCAAGGAGCTCCAGCAACACTGGAAAGACAAGGTCACCGAGCTTCAGCGGGAGGCCGATAAAATCAGGCGGGAGGCTATACCTCCTCGCAAGATTACCTTCGCAACCCCCACTGAGCAACAGCCACTCGCAACTCCAAAGGATAACATGAAAAAGGCTGCGGAGATCTTGAAGAAAAACGACGAGGAAATCGACATCGACTATGTCCGTACGCTCGTTGTTTCAGCAATGAAGCAGCAGAGCAAGGCAGATACTTCGCGCAGGTTGGAATCCAACCCGGAGCATTGCGTCTCTACTGCACAGAAGGACGCCTACGACAATCGCCATCTTGATGACGAATCGCGCACCGGATCTTCGGAACGCAGGAGGAGAACCAGAGAGCATCCAAATCCAATCCCTGTACCATCAAAGACACCTCCGTCAGATCCAAACAAGGGAAAAGATGCGATGTACTTTGGTAAAAACAAGTACCGGAATCCGTCACCTCCACCTAGGGGATACCCGCGTCCTCCGCCACCTCGCCGTCGTAGTCCAGCCGGAAACACCAGACCCCATGGGCCAGGTGGAATCAATATCCGCGACAACGTGGCACCTGAGAGGAACAGGAGCAGGGAGCGCACGTCGGAACCCCGTCGCAGCCGGAACAATGATCGTGAACCCGAGCCAAGGAGGAGCCGGAACAACGACCGCGAGCCGGAGCCCCGCCGAAGCCGGAACGACGGCGGCAGCCAGCACCACGGTGATGGCAGCCACCGAAGCCGGAGCCAGCACCGCGAGGAGCGCGGAGAATCAGTAGGCGGAAGCAAAAGGTCAAGCCGACCCCCTCGCAGGTCTCCCTCCCCACCACCTAGCGGTGGAGGCGGAGGTGGAGGCGGAGGCGGCGGCCGGAAATCTCGCTCTCGCTCAAAGTCCCCCCGCAACGGCCCGCGTGACGCACGGGAACGTCTTAACGAATACAGATCTGACTACATCGGCCCAAAGTGCTTCGGCAGGATGATCCGAGAGGAACCAATGCCAAGGATGAACCTCAAGCTACCCGGAAACCTGAAGACATATGATGGCACCGAAAGGCCGGATACCTGGGTTGAGGATTACTACAATGCTGTAACCTTCGCTGGAGGAACACCTAATATCGCATGCCGCATGCTTCAGTTGTACCTTGTAGGTCCAGCCTGGATCTGGCTCAGCGACCTCGAGAAGAACTCCATCTTTTGCTGGTTCGACCTGAAGAATGCCTTCGAAAAGCACTTCAGGGGCACCTACAAAAGACCTGCCACGATAAGCGACTTACAGGCATGTATCCAAAAGAAGGGAGAAACATCAAGAAACTTCCTCACCCGATGGCTGGCATGCAGGAACGAGTGTGAGAACGTCGATCACACCACGGCTATGCACGCCTTTATAGGAGGATTGCAGCGTGGAGGGTTGCTGCGGCACAAGCTCACATGCTTAGGTAATGCAAATAAACTGACTCTGGATGATATGATATCCATTGCCAGTGATCATACTGCCGCCGATGACGACGCAGGCGGTGATCTCGCTGCTACAGCAATCCCCCTACATCAACAAAAGAAGAACCATGATAACGGCAATAGCAGCAGCCATAAATGCAAGAATCCTGATGACCAGAAGAGTGGCGGATCCGAGATGGTCGCCATGGCGTTCCAACGCGGAGGTTCAGGAGGAGGAAGAGGACGCGGTCGTGGAGGCGGAGCCGGCAGGGGTCAGCAGCACGGCACTGAGGTCACTGCTGGCGGATCCCGCGCTCCGCAAACCTACGAGGAGTACAGAGACATGCCCTGCCTGGCCCACCTGGATCCGGTTACAGGGAAGTCCACTCACACCAACCGCAACTGCAAGTGGGTCAACGATCTAAAGAATGACCCGGAGGCAGGATACAAGCGAGCCCGGAAGCACCGCCCACGCGGCAAGGGAGGCAAGGGCAAGAACAAGGACAAAGAGGAAGACAGTTCCGAGGCGATGGATGAGGATGATAACTCGCCGGATCCCAAGGCAGGGTCCGCAGGTAATCCAACCCATTTGAGAAAAAGAGCGTGGGGGCTTACCACACTTTCCTCGGAACCCCAACAGTCCGCGCTACCAAGTCAGCTACCCGGATCCTGAACGCCACAGTTCCGGCTGTGCTGCAGTATGTCAGGTGGTCGGAAGTCCCGTGCACATTTGACAGGGAGGATCACCCTGCCATTGTGCCAAAAGAATGCTACGCCTTGGTTGTAAGTCCCCGTATAGACGGGTATGACTTCTCCAAGTGCCTCATGGATGGTGGAGCCAGCTTGAACATCATGTACCTGGAGACTCTAGAGCGGATGAACCTCACCAAGGAACAGCTCAAACACAGCAACACTGAGTTTCATGGCGTGGTTCCGGGTAAGAAGGCGAATTCCCTCGGCAGCATCACACTTCCCGTGGCCTTCGGCGATGTTCACAATTTCCGCGAAGAGAAAATCACGTTTGAAGTTGTGCCCTTCAAGAGCTCCTACCACGTCATCTTCGGCAGGCCCACCTAACACAAGTTCCACGCGAGAGCGTGCTACATCTACAACAAGCTCAAGATTCCGGGTCCTAAGGGTATGATTACCGTATCCGGAGACTACAAAAAGGCTCATGAGTGCGAGTTGGGCGTGTTGGAGATATGCCCAAGAGGCAATAATAAAAGTGGGTATTATATATCTTTATGTTTATGATGAATGTTTATATACCATGCTATAATTGTATTAACCGAAACATTGATACATGTGTGATATGTAAACAACAAAGAGTCCCTAGTATGCCTCTTAACTAGCTTGTTGATTAATGGATGATTAGTTTCATAATCATGAACATTGGATGTTATTAATAACAAGGTTATATCATTATATGAATGATACAATGGACACACCCAATTAAGCGTAGCATAAGATCTCGTCATTAAGTTATTTGCTATAAGCTTTCGATACATAGTTACCTAGTCCTTATGACCATGAGATCATGTAAATCACTTATACCGGAAAGGTACTTTGATTACACCAAACACCACTGCGTAAATGGGTGGCTATAAAGGTGGGATTAAGTATCCGGAAAGTATGAGTTGAGGCATATGGATTAACAGTGGGATTTGTCCATCCCGATGACGGATAGATATACTCTGGGCCCTCTCGGTGGAATGTCGTCTAATGTCTTGCAAGCATATGAATAAGTTCATAAGAGACCACATACCACGGTACGAGTAAAGAGTACTTGTCATGAGACGAGGTTGAACAAGGTATAGAGTGATACCGAAGATCAAACCTCGGACAAGTAAAATATCGCGTGACAAAGGGAATTGGTATTGTATGTGAATGGTTCATTCGATCACTAAAGTCATCGTTGAATATGTGGGAGCCATTATGGATCTCCAGATCCCGCTATTGGTTATTGTTCGGAGTGAGTACTCAACCATGTCTGCATAGTTCACGAACCGTAGGGTGACACACTTAAAGTTGGATGTTGAAATGGTAGAACTTGAATATGGAATGGAGTTCGAATATTTGTTCGGAGTCCCGGATGAGATCCCGGACATCACGAGGAGTTCCGGAATGGTCCGGAGAATAAGATTCATATATAGGATGTCATTTTATGTGAATTAAAATGTCGCGGAAGGTTCTATGGAAGGTTCTAGAAGGTTCTAGAAAAGTCCGGAAGAAACCACCAAGGAAGGTGGAGTCCACATGGGACTCCACCTCCATGGCCGGCCAACCCTAGTGGGGGAGGAGTCCCAAGTGGACTCCCCCTTAGGGGGCCGGCCACCCCCCCATATGGGAGGTGGAAATCCCACCTCTAGTGGGAGTCCTAGCTTGGGTAGGTTTCCCCACCATATGGAAGGTTTTTGGTTCGGGTCTTATTCGAAGACTTGGAGACCAACTCTTGGGGATCCACCTATATAATGAGGGGCCAAGGGGAGGGGGCCGGCCACCCAAGAACCACAAGGTGGCCGCACCCCTATAGTGGCCGGCGCCCCCTCTCCCCAAACCCTAGCGGCCTCTCTCCTCCACCACGTCCCGCACGCTTAGCGAAGCTCCGCCGGACTTCTCCACCACCACCGACACCACGCCGTCGTGCTGTCGGATTCAAGAGGAGCTACTACTTCCGCTGCCCGCTGGAACGGGGAGGTGGACGTCGTCTTCATCAACAACCGAACGTGTGACCGAGTACGGAGGTGCTGCCCGTTCGTGGCGCCGGAAGCGATCGTGATCAAGATCTTCTACGCGCTTTTGCAAGCGGCAAGTGTACATCTACCGCAGCAACAAGAGCCTCATCTTGTAGGCTTTGGAATCTCTTCAAGGGTGAGACTCGATACCCCCTCGTTGCTACCGTCTTCTAGATTGCATCTTGGCTTGGATTGCGTGTTTGCGGTAGGAAAATTTTTGTTTTCTATGCAACGTTATCCTACAGTGGTATCAGAGCCGTGTCTATGCATAGATGGTTGCACGAGTAGAACACAATGGTTTGTGGGCGTTGATGCTTATGTTATCTTTAGTTTGAGTACTTTGCATCTTTGTGGCATAGTGGGATGAAGCGGCTCGGGCTAACTTTACATGACCGCGTTCATGAGATTTGCTCCACGCTCGACATGCAACTTGTATTGCATAAGTGGCTTTGCGGGTGTCTGTCTCTCCTACTATAGTGAAGATTCAATTTACTCTTCTATCGACAACACTAGTATCACCGTTGTGGTTCATGTTCGTAGGTAGATTAGATCTATATCGAAAACCCTAAACCACGTAAAATATGCAAACCAAATTAGAGACGTCTAACTTGTTTTTGCAGGGTTTGGTGATGTGATATGGCCATAATGTGATGATGAATATGTATGAGATGATCATTATTGTATTGTGGCAACCGGCAGGAGCCTTATGGTTGTCTTTAAAATTCATGTTGAGTAGTATTTCAAAGAAGTTGTAATAGTTGCTACATGGGAGAACAATCATGAAGATGGCGCCATTGACCTTGACGCTACGCCGACGATGATGGAGATCATGCCCGAAGATGATGGAGATCATGTCCGTGCTTTGGAGATGAAGATCAAAGGCGCAAAGACAAAAGGGCCATATCATATCACATATGAACTGCATGTGATGTTAATCCTTTTGTGCATCTTATTTTGCTTAGATCGCGACGGTAGCATTATAAGATGATCCCTCACTAAAATCTCAAGATAATAAAGTGTTCATCCTTAGTAGCACCGTTGCCAAGACTTGTCGTTTCGAAGCATCTCGTGATGATCGGGTGTGATAGAATCAACAAGTGCATACAACGGGTGCAAGACAGTTTTGCACATGCGGATACTAAGGTGGCCTTGACGAGCCTAGCATGTACAGACATGGTCTCGGAACACGAGATACCGAAAGGTAGAGCATGAATCATATGGTTGATATGATGAACACTTTGAATGTTCGCCATTGAAATCACACCTTGTCTCGTGATGATCGGACTTAGGTGCGGTGGATTTGGTTCGTGTGATCACTAAGACAATGCGAGGGATATTGTTTTGAGTGGGAGTTCACCTAGTTTTTAACTAAGTTGAATTAAAATTTGAACTCAATTTGTCATAAACTTAGTCTAAACTATTGCAAATATATGTTGTAGATATGGCGTCCCCAATCAATTTTAACCAGTTCCTAGAGAAAGAAAAGCTTAAGAGCAACGGTAGCAACTTCACCGACTGGTTCCGTCATGTGAGGATTTTCCTCGCTGGCGGAAATCTGCAATATGTGCTTGATGCACCGCTAGGTGACCCTCCTGCAGAAACAGAAACCGATGAAGTAAAGAATGTTTACGCGACTCGGAAAACTCGGTACTCTCAAGTTCAGTGTGCCATCCTATGCAGTCTGGAAGTCGATCTTCAAAAACGTTTTGAGCACCACGATCCACATGAGTTGATAGAAGAGTTGAAGACTATTTTTGAAACTCATGCGGCCGTGGAATGCTATGAAGCATCGAAACACTTCTTCAGTTGCATGATGGAAGAAGGTAGCTCCGTTAGTGAGCACATGCTCGTTATGACCGGGCATGCGAAGAAACTCAGTGACTTGGAAATAGTTATTCCTAACAGACTGGGGATTAATCGTATCCTTCAATCACTGCCACCTAGTTACAAGAACTTTGTGATGAACTACAATATGCAGAACATGAACAAAGAGTTACCTGAACTCTTCTCCATGCTTAAAGCTGCTGAGATTGAGATCAAGAAAGAGCACCAAGTGTTGATGGTCAACAAGACCACCAGTTTCAAGAAACAGGGCAAGTCTAAAGGCAAATTCAAGAAGGGTGGCAAGAAAGCTGCCACGCCTCCTGTGAAACCTAAGACTGGCCCTAAACCTGATGCTGAGTGCTATTACTGCAAGGAGAAGGGACACTGGAAGCGTAATTGCTCCAAGTATTTGGCGGATCTGAAGAGCGGCCTTGTCAAGAAGAAGAAAGAAGGTATATCTGATATACATGTTATAGATGTTTATCTTACTGGTTCTCGTACTAGTACCTGGGTATTTGATACTGGTTCGGTTGCTCATATTTGTAACTCGAAACAGGAACTAAAGAATAAACGAAGACTACTGAAAGATGAAGTGACGATGCGCGTTGGAAATGGATCCAAAGTCGATGTGATCGCTGTCGGCACACTTCCTCTACATCTACCTTCGGGATTAGTTTTAAGCCTAAATAATTGTTATTTTGTACCCGCGTTGAGCATGAACATTATATCTGGATCTTGTTTAATGCAAGACGGTTATTCATTCAAGTCTGAGAATAAAGGTTGTTCTATTTTTATGAATAATATCTTTTATGGTCGAGCACCTGAAAAG
Organism: Lolium perenne; assembly: GCF_019359855.2. Lineage (NCBI taxonomy): Eukaryota > Viridiplantae > Streptophyta > Magnoliopsida > Poales > Poaceae > Lolium > Lolium perenne. The sequence continues at coordinate 261,211,916 of NC_067249.2, forward strand.
AATGGCTTATTTCTGTTAGATCTCGATAGTAGTGATACACATATACATAACATTGATGCTAAGCGAATTAAATTGAATGATAATTCTACTTATATGTGGCAATCGTCGTCTTGGTCATATTGGAGTGAAACGCATGAAGAAACTCCATACTGATGGATTACTTGAATCACTTGACTTTGAGTCACTTGATAGATGCGAAGCATGTCTAATGGGAAAAATGACTAAGACTCCATTTTCTGGTATGATGGAGCGAGCTACTGACTTATTGGAAATCATACATACCGATGTGTGCGGACCAATGAGCGTAGCATCGCGGTGGTTATCGTTATGTTCTAACCTTCACAGATGATCTGAGTAGATATGGGTATATCTATTTCATGAAACATAAATCCGAAACTTTCGAGAAGTTTAAGGAATTCCAAAGTGAAGTAGAAAATCAACGTAACAAGAAGATCAAATTTCTACGATCTGATCGCGGAGGTGAATATCTGAGTTATGAGTTTGGCATGCATTTAAAGAAATGCGGAATACTTTCACAATTGACACCGCCGGGAACACCACAACGTAACGGTGTGTCCGAACGTCGTAATCGAACTCTCTTAGATATGGTTCGTTCTATGATGTCTCTTACTGATTTGCCGTTATCATTTTGGAGTTATGCATTAGAGACAGCCGCATTCACTTTAAATAGAGCACCATCAAAATCCGTTGAAACGACACCGTATGAATTATGGTTTAACAAGAAACCTAAGCTGTCGTTCCTTAAAGTTTGGGGTTGCGAAACCTATGTAAAGAAGTTACAACCGGACAAGCTAGAACCCAAAGCGGAGAAATGCGTCTTCATAGGATACCCTAAGGAAACTATAGGGTACACTTTCTATCACAGATCCGAAGGCAAAATCTTTGTTGCTAAGAACGGAACCTTTCTTGAGAAAGAATTTCTCACTAAAGAAGTGACTGGAAGAAAAGTAGAACTCGATGAGATTGATGAATCTTCACTAGTTGATCAGAGTAGCGCAGTACTGGAAGTTGTTCCTATGCCGCCTACACCGACAACAGAGGAAGCTAATGATAATGATCATGAAACTTCAAACGAGATAGCTACTGAACCTCGCAGATCGACAAGGGAACGTGCCACTCCTGATTGGTATGATCCTTGTCTAAATGTCATGATTGTGGACAACAATGATGAGGACCCTGTGACGTATGAAGAAGCGATGATGAGCCCAGATTCCAACAAATGGCAAGAAGCCATGAAATCCGAAATGGGATCCATGTATGATAACAAAGTATGGACTTTGGTAGACTTACCTGATAGCCGAAAGGCTATCAAGAATAAATGGATCTTCAAGAGAAAAACAGATGCTGATGGTAATATTACTGTCTATAAAGCTCGACTTGCCGCAAAGGGTTTCCGACAAATTCAAGGTGTTGACTACGATGAGACTTTCTCACCTGTAGCGAAGCTAAAATCTGTGAGGATTTTGTTAGCAATAGCTGCATTTTTCGATTATGAGATTTGGCAGATGGATGTCAAAACGGCGTTCCTTAATGGAGACATTGAGGAAAAGTTGTATATGGTACAACCCAAAGGTTTTATCGATCCTAAAAATGCTGATAAAGTATGCAAACTTCAGCGTTCAATTTATGGACTGAAGCAAGCATCGAGAAGTTGGAACCGACGCTTTGATAAAGTGATCAAAGACTTCGGGTTTATACAGTGTCATGGAGAGGCCTGTATTTACAAGAAAGTAAGTGGGAGCTCTGTAGCATTCCTAATATTATATGTAGATGACATATTATTGATTGGGAATGATATAGAACTATTAAGCAGTGTAAAAGGTTATTTAAATAATAGTTTTTCAATGAAAGACCTTGGTGAAGCGTCGTATATATTAGGCATCAAGATTTATAGAGATAGATCAAGACGCCTAATAGGGCTATCACAAAGTACATACCTGGACAAGATTCTAAAGAAGTTTAGAATGGACGAAAGTAAGAAAGGATTTTTACCTATGTTACCAGGCAAGGTCTTGAGTAAGACTCAAGGACCGGCTACGGTAGAAGAAAGAGAAAGGATGAGTCAGATCCCCTATGCCTCGGCAGTAGGCTCTATCATGTATGCCATGCTATGTACTAGACCGGATATAGCACATGCTGTCAGTTTGACTAGCAGATATCAAAGTGATCCAGGAATGGAACACTGGACAGCGGTCAAGAATATCCTGAAGTACTTGAAAAGAACCAAGGATATGTTTCTTTGTTATGGAGGTGACCAAGAGCTCGTTGTAACCAGTTACACCGATGCAAGTTGGAACACTGATCCTGATGACTCTAAGTCACAGTCTGGGTACGTGTTTATATTGAATGGTGCTGCAGTAAGCTGGGCAAGCTCAAAGCAGTGCACGGTGGCGAAGTCTTCAACAGAATCGGAGTACATAGCGGCTTCAGAGGCTTCATCAGAAGCGGTATGGATGAAGAGGTTCATTGTAGAGCTCGGTGTGGTTCCTAGTGCATTGGACCCATTAGTCATCTACTGTGACAACATGGGTGCCATCGCCAATGCACAAGAACCAAGGTCACACAAGAGGCTGAAGCATATCAAGCTGCGTTTTCATTCGATTCGCGAGTACATCGAAGATGGAGAAGTAAAGATTTGCAAAGTACACACTGATCTGAATGTAGCAGATCCGTTGACTAAAGCTCTCCCTAGGGCAAAGCATGACCAACACCAAAGTGCCATGGGTGTTAGGTACCTTACAATGTAATCTAGATTATTGACTCTAGTGCAAGTGGGAGACTGTTGGAGATATGCCCAAGAGGCAATAATAAAAGTGGTTATTATATATCTTTATGTTTATGATGAATGTTTATATACCATGCTATAATTGTATTAACCGAAACATTGATACATGTGTGATATGTAAACAACAAAGAGTCCCTAGTATGCCTCTTAACTAGCTTGTTGATTAATGGATGATTAGTTTCATAATCATGAACATTGGATGTTATTAATAACAAGGTTATATCATTATATGAATGATACAATGGACACACCCAATTAAGCGTAGCATAAGATCTCGTCATTAAGTTATTTGCTATAAGCTTTCGATACATAGTTACCTAGTCCTTATGACCATGAGATCATGTAAATCACTTATACCGGAAAGGTACTTTGATTACATCAAACACCACTGCGTAAATGGGTGGCTATAAAGGTGGGATTAAGTATCCGGAAAGTATGAGTTGAGGCATATGGATTAACAGTGGGATTTGTCCATCCCGATGACGGATAGATATACTCTGGGCCCTGATGCGTGTAGTTGACACGTCCGTTGGGAACCCCAAGAGGAAGGTGTGATGCGCACAGCGGCAAGTTTCCCTCAGTAAGAAACCAAGGTTTAATCGAACCAGTAGGAGTCAAGAAGCACGTTGAAGGTTGATGGCGGCGGGATGTAGTGCGGCGCAACACCAGAGATTCCGGCGCCAACGTGGAACCTGCACAACACAACCAAAGTACTTTGCCCCAACGAAATAGTGAGGTTGTCAATCTCACCGGCTTGCTGTAACAAAGGATTAGATGTATAGTGTGGATGATGATTGTTTGCAGAAAACAGTAGAACAGTATTGCAGTAGATTATATTTCAGTAAAGAGAATTGGACCGGGGTCCACAGTTCACTAGAGGTGTCTCTCCCATAAGATAAACAGCATGTTGGGTGAACAAATTACAGTTGGGCAATTGACAAATAAAGAGGGCATGACCATGCACATACATATTATGATGGGTATTGTGAGATTTAATTGGGCATTACGACAAAGTACATAGACCGTTATCCAGCATGCATCTATGCCTAAAAAGTCCACCTTCAGGTTATCATCCGAACCCCCTCCAGTATTAAGTTGCTAACAACAGACAATTGCATTAAGTATTGCGCGTAATGTAATCAGTGACTACATCCTTGAACATAGCACCAATGTTTTATCCCTAGTGGCAACAACACATCCGTAACCTTAGTGGTTCTTGTCACTCCTCCAGATTCACGGAGACATGAACCCACTATCGAGCATAAATACTCCCTCTTGGAGTTACTAGCATCAACTTGGCCAGAGCATCTACTAATAACGGAGAGCATGCAAGATCATAAACAACACATAGACATAACTTTGATAATCAACATAACAAGTATTCTCTATTCATCGGATCCCAACAAACGCAACATATAGAATTACAGATAGATGATTGATACGTCTCCGACGTATCGATAATTTCTTATGTTCCATGCCACATTATTGATGTTATCTACATGTTTTATGCACACTTTATGTCATATTCGTGCATTTTCTGGAACTAACCTATTAACAAGATGCCGAAGTGCCAGTTGCTGTTTTCTGCTGTTTTTGGTTTCAGAAATCCTAGTAACGAAATATTCTCGGAATTGGACGAAATCAACGCCCAGGGTCCTATTTTGCCACGAAGCTTCCAGAAGTCCGAAGAGGAGACGAAGAGGGGCCACGAGGGGGCCACACCCTAGGGCAGCGCGGCCCCCCCCTTGGCCGCGCGGCCCTGTGGTGTGGGGCCCTCGTGCCGCCTCTTGACCTGCCAATCCGCCTACAAATAGCCTCCGTCGCGAAACCCCCAGTACCGAGAGCCACGATACGGAAAACCTTACTGAGACGCCGCCGCCGCCGATCCCATCTCGGGGGATCCAGGAGATCGCCTCCGGCACCCTGCCGGAGAGGGGATTCATCTCCCGGAGGACTCTACGCCGCCATGGTCGCCTCCGGAGTGATGTGTGAGTAGTCTACCCCTGGACTATGGGTCCATAGCAGTAGCTAGATGGTTGTCTTCTCCCCATTGTGCTTCATTGTCGGATCTTGTGAGCTGCCTAACATGATCAAGATCATCTATCTGTAATTCTATATGTTGCGTTTGTTGGGATCCGATGAATAGAGAATACTTGTTATGTTGATTATCAAAGTTATATCTATGTGTTGTTTATGATCTTGCATGCTCTCCGTTACTAGTAGATGCTCTGGCCAAGTAGATGCTTGTAACTCCAAGAGGGAGTATTTATGCTCGATAGTGGGTTCATGCCTGCATTGACACCGGGACAAGTGATGAAAGTTCTAAGGTTGTGTTGTGCTGTTGCCACTAGGGATAAAACATTGATGCTATGTCTAAGGATGTAGTTGTTGATTACATTACGCACCATACTTAATGCAATTGTCTGTTGCTTTGCAACTTAATACTGGAGGGGGTTCGGATGATAACCTGAAGGTGGACTTTTTAGGCATAGATGCAGTTGGATGGCGGTCTATGTACTTTGTCGTAATGCCCAATTAAATCTCACTATACTCATCATGATATGTATGTGCATGGTCATGCCCTCTTTATTTGTCAATTGCCCAACTGTAATTTGTGCACCCAACATGCTGTTTATCTTATGGGAGAGACACCTCTAGTGAACTGTGGACCCCGGTCCAATTCTCTTTACTGAAATACAATCTACTGCAATACTTGTTCTACTGTTTTCTGCAAACAATCATCTTCCACACAATACGGTTAATCCTTTGTTACAGCAAGCCGGTGAGATTGACAACCTCACTGTTTCGTTGGGGCAAAGTACTTTGGTTGTGTTGTGCAGGTTCCACGTTGGCGCCGGAATCTCTGGTGTTGCGCCGCACTACATCCCGCCGCCATCAACCTTCAACGTGCTTCTTGGCTCCTACTGGTTCGATAACCTTGGTTTCATACTGAGGGAAACTTGCCGCTGTACGCATCACACCTTCCTCTTGGGGTTCCCAACGGACGCGTGTTGAACGCGTATCAAGCAGCTTTTTCTGGCGCCGTTGCCGGGGAGATCAAGACACGCTGCAAGGGGAGTCTCCACTTCCCAATCTCTTTACTTTGTTTTTGTCTTGCTTAGTTTTATTTACTACTTTGTTTGCTGCACTAAATCAAAATACAAAAAAATTAGTTGCTAGTTTTACTTTATTTGCTATCTTGTTTGCTCTATCAAAAACACAAAAAAATTAGTTACTTGCATTTACTTTATCTAGTTTGCTTTATTTACTGTTGCTAAAATGGCCAACCCTGAAAATACTAAGTTGTGTGACTTCACAACCACAAATAATAATGATTTCTTATGCACACCTATTGCTCCACCTGCTACTACAGCAGAATTCTTTGAAATTAAACCTGCTTTACTGAATCTTGTTATGCGAGAGCAATTTTCTGGTGTTAGTTCTGATGATGCTGCTGCCCATCTTAATAATTTTGTTGAATTATGTGAAATGCAAAAGTATAAGGATGTAGATGGTGACATTATAAAATTAAAATTGTTCCCTTTCTCATTAAGAGGAAGAGCTAAAGATTGGTTGCTATCTCTGCCTAAGAATAGTATTGATTCATGGACTAAATGCAAGGATGCTTTTATTGGTAGATATTATCCCCCTGCTAAAATTATATCTTTGAGGAGTAGCATAATGAATTTTAAACAATTAGATACTGAACATGTTGCTCAAGCTTGGGAAAGAATGAAATCTCTGGTTAAAAATTGCCCAACCCATGGACTGACTACTTGGATGATCATCCAAACCTTCTATGCAGGACTAAATTTTTCTTCGCGGAATTTATTGGATTCAGCTGCTGGAGGTACCTTTATGTCCATCACTCTTGGTGAAGCAACAAAGCTTCTTGATAATATGATGATCAACTACTCTGAATGGCACACGGAAAGAGCTCCACAAGGTAAGAAGGTAAATTCTGTCGAAGAAACCTCTTCCTTGAGTGATAAGATTGATGCTATTATGTCTATGCTTGTGAATGATAGGACTAATATTGATCCTAATAATGTTCCATTAGCTTCATTGGTTGCACAAGAAGAACATGTTGATGTAAACTTCATTAAAAATAACAATTTCAACAACAATGCTTACCGGAACAATTCTAGTAACAACTATAGGCCATATCCTTATAATAATGGCAACGGCTATGGTAATTCTTATGGGAATTCTTACAACAATAATAGGAATTCATCCCCTGGACTTGAAGCCATGCTTAAAGAATTTATTAGTACACAAACTGCTTTTAACAAATCTGTTGAAGAAAAGCTTGGGAAAATTGATATACTTGCTTCTAAAGTTGATAGTCTTGTCATGATGTTGATCTTTTGAAATCGAAAGTTATGACTAATGAGAATCATCATAATAAAATTACTACTACAGCAAATGCCATCCAAGTTAGAATTAATGAGAATATAAGATTAATGGCTGAACTGCGTGCTAGGTGGGATAGAGAAGAAAATGAAAAACTAGCTAAAGAGAAGAATGTAGCTAAAGTTTGGACAATTACACCACTAGTAATGCTAATGCTACACATGTTGCTGCACCTCCCACTAATAATAATAAAAGAATTGGTGTTAGCAATGTTTCTACTTCTAATGCAAAGCACGAGAAACTGCCCGAAACTGCTAAAACTGTTGAAATTGCCTGTGATAAAGCTGCTGAATTTTTTCCAACATTGGGGATGATGATCCCATTGCTTTAGATTATAATGGTTTGAATTTTGATGATTGCCACATCTCTGAAGTTATAAAGTTCTTACAAAAACTTGCTAAAAGTCCTAATGCTAGTGCTATAAATTTGGCTTTCACGCAACATATTACAAATGCTCTCATAAAAGCTAGAGAAGAGAAACTAGAGCGCGAAGCTTCTATTCCTAGAAAGCTAGAGGATGGTTGGGAGCCCATCATTAAGATGAAGGTTAAAGATTTTGATTGTAATGCTTTATGTGATCTTGGTGCAAGTATTTCTGTTATGCCTAAGAAAATTTATAATATGCTTGACTTGCCACCACTGAAAAATTGTTATTTGGATGTTAATCTTGCTGATCATTCTACAAAGAAACCTTTGGGGAAAGTTGATAATGTTCGCATTACCGTTAACAATAACCTTGTCCCCGTTGATTTTGTTGTCTTGGATATTGAATGCAATGCATCTTGTCCCATCATATTGGGAAGACCTTTTCTTCGAACTGTTGGTGCTACTATTGATATGAAGGAAGGTAATATAAAATATCAATTTCCTCTCAAGAAAGGTATGGAACACTTCCCTAGAAAGAGAATGAAGTTACCTTTTGATTCTATTATGAGAACAAATTATGATGTTGACACTTCGTCTCTTGATAATACTTGATACACACTTTCTGCGCCTAGCTGAAAGGCGTTAAAGAAAAGCGCTTATGGGAGACAACCCATGTTTTTACCTACAGTACTTTGTTTTTATTTTGTGTCTTGGAAGTTGTTTACTACTGTAGCAACCTCTCCTTATCTTAGTTTAGTGTTTTGTTGTGCCAAGTAAAGTCTTTGATAGTAAAGTTCATACTAGATTTGGATTACTGCGCAGAAACAGATTTCTTTGCTGTCACGAATCTGGGCAAAATTCTCTGTAGGTAGCTCAGAAAATTAAGCCAATTTACGTGCATGATCCTCAGATATGTACGCAACTTTCATTCAATTTGAGCATTTTCATTTGAGCAAGTCTGGTGCCATTTTAAAATTCGTCAATACGAACTGTTCTGTTTTGACAGATTCTGCCTTTTATTTCGCATTGCCTCTTTTGCTATATTGGATGAATTTCTTTGATCCACTAATGTCCAGTAGCTTTATGCAATGTCCAGAAGTGTTAAGAATGATTGTGTCACCTCTGAATATGTTAATTTTTATTGTGCACCAACCCTCTAATGAGTTGTTTCGAGTTTGGTGTGGAGGAAGTTTTCAAGGATCAAGAGAGGAGTATGATGCAACATGATCAAGGAGAGTGAAAGCTCTAAGCTTGGGGATGCCCCGGTGGTTCACCCCTGGATATTCTAAGAAGACTCAAGCGTCTAAGCTTGGGGATGCCCAAGGCATCCCCTTCTTCATCGACAACATTATCAGGTTCCTCCCCTGAAACTATATTTTTATTCCATCACATCTTATGTGCTTTGCTTGGAGCGTCGGTTTGTTTTTGTTTTTTGTTTTGTTTGAATAAAATGGATCCTAGCATTCACTTTATGGGAGAGAGACACGCTCCGCTGTAGCATATGGACAAGTATGTCCTTAGTTTCTACTCATAGTATTCATGGCGAAGTTTCTTCTTCGTTAAATTGTTATATGGTTGGAATTGGAAAATGATACATGTAGTAATTGCTATAAATGTCTTGGGTAATGTGATACTTGGCAATTGTTGTGCTCATGTTTAAGCTCTTGCATCATATGCTTTGCACCCATTAATGAAGAAATACATAGAGCATGCTAAAATTTGGTTTGCATATTTGGTTTCTCTAAGGTCTAGATAATTTCTAGTATTGAGTTTGAACAACAAGGAAGACGGTGTAGAGTCTTATAATGTTTACAATATGTCTTTTATGTGAGTTTTGCTGCACCGGTTCATCCTTGTGTTTGTTTCAAATAAGCCTTGCTAGCCTAAACCTTGTATCGAGAGGGAATACTTCTCATGCATCCAAAATACTTGAGCCAACCACTATGCCATTTGTGTCCACCATACCTACCTACTACATGGTATTTTCCGCCATTCCAAAGTAAATTGCTTGGGTGCTACCTTTAAATTTCCATTCTTCACCTTTACAATATATAGCTCATGGGACAAATAGCTTAAAAACTATTGTGGTATTGAATATGTACTTATGCACTTTATCTCTTATTAAGTTGCTTGTTGTGCGATAACCATGTTTCTGGGGACGCCATCAACTATTCTTTGTTGAATATCATGTGAGTTGCTATGCATGTCCGTCTTGTCTGAAGTAAGAGAGATCTACCACCTTAATGGTTGGAGCATACATATTGTTAGAGAAGAACATTGGGCCGCTAACTAAAGCCATGATCCATGGTGGAAGTTTCAGTTTTGGACATATATCCTCAATCTCAAATGAGAAAATTATTAATTGTTGTTACATGCTTATGCATAAAAGATGAGTCCATTATCTGTTGTCTATGTTGTCCCGGTATGGATGTCTAAGTTGAGAATAATCAATAGCGAGAAATCCAATGCGAGCTTTCTCCTTAGACCTTTGTACAGGCGGCATAGAGGTACCCCATTGTGACACTTGGTTAAAACATGTGTATTGTGATGATCCGGTAGTCCAAGCTAATTAGGACAAGGTGCAGGCACTATTAGTATACTATGCATGAGGCTTGCAACTTGTAAGATATAATTTACATGATACATATGCTTTATTACTACCGTTGACAAAATTGTTTCATGTTTTCAAAATCAAAGCTCTAGCACAAATATAGCAATCGATGCTTTTCCTCTATGGAGGACCATTCTTTTACTTCATTGTTGAGTCAGTTCACCTATTTCTCTCCACCTCAAGAAGCAAACACTTGTGTGAACTGTGCATTGATTCCTACATATTTGCATATTGCACTTGTTATATTACTCTATGTTGACAATATCCATGAGATATACATGTTATAAGTTGAAAGCAACCGCTGAAACTTAATCTTCTTTTGTGTTGCTTCAATACCTTTACTTTGAATTATTGCTTTATGAGTTAACTTTTATGCAAGACTTATTGATGCTTGTCTTGAAGTGCTATTCATGAAAAGTCTTTGCTTTATGATTCACTTGTTTACTCATGTCATATACATTGTTTTGATCGCTGCATTCACTACATATGCTTTACAAATAGTATGATCAAGATTATGATGGCATGTCACTCCAGAAATTATCGGTGTTATCGTTTTACCTGCTCGGGACGAGCAGAACTAAGCTTGGGGATACTGATACGTCTCCGACGTATCGATAATTTCTTATGTTCCATGCCACATTATTGATGTTATCTACATGTTTTATGCACACTTTATGTCATATTCGTGCATTTTCTGGAACTAACCTATTAACAAGATGCCGAAGTGCCAGTTGCTGTTTTCTGCTGTTTTTGGTTTCAGAAATCCTAGTAACGAAATATTCTCGGAATTGGACAAAATCAACACCCAGGGTCCTATTTTGCCACGAAGCTTCCAGAAGTCCGAAGAGGAGACGAAGAGGGGCCACGAGGGGGCCACACCCAAGGGCGGCGCGGCCCCCCCCCCCCTTGGCCGCGCGGCCCTGTGGTGTGGGGCCCTCGTGCCGCCTCTTGACCTGCCCTTCCGCCTACAAATAGCCTCCGTCGCGAAACCCCCAGTACCGAGAGCCACGATACGGAAAACCTTACTGAGACGCCGCCGCCGCCGATCCCATCTCGGGGGATCCAGGAGATCGCCTCCGGCACCCTGCCGGAGAGGGGATTCATCTCCCGGAGGACTCTACGCCGCCATGGTCGCCTCCGGAGTGATGTGTGAGTAGTCTACCCCTGGACTATGGGTCCATAGCAGTAGCTAGATGGTTGTCTTCTCCCCATTGTGCTTCATTGTCGGATCTTGTGAGCTGCCTAACATGATCAAGATCATCTATCTGTAATTCTATATGTTGCGTTTGTTGGGATCCGATGAATAGAGAATACTTGTTATGTTGATTATCAAAGTTATATCTATGTGTTGTTTATGATCTTGCATGCTCTCCGTTACTAGTAGATGCTCTGGCCAAGTAGATGCTTGTAACTCCAAGAGGGAGTATTTATGCTCGATAGTGGGTTCATGCCTGCATTGACACCGGGACAAAGGATGAAAGTTATAAGGTTGTGTTGTGCTGTTGCCACTAGGGATAAAACATTGATGCTATGTCTAAGGATGTAGTTGTTGATTACATTACGCACCATACTTAATGCAATTGTCTGTTGCTTTGCAACTTAATACTGGAGGGGGTTCGGATGATAACCTGAAGGTGGACTTTTTAGGCATAGATGCAGTTGGATGGCGGTCTATGTACTTTGTCGTAATGCCCAATTAAATCTCACTATACTCATCATGATATGTATGTGCATGGTCATGCCCTCTTTATTTGTCAATTGCCCAACTGTAATTTGTTCACCCAACATGCTGTTTATCTTATGGGAGAGACACCTCTAGTGAACTGTGGACCCCGGTCCAATTCTCTTTACTGAAATACAATCTACTGCAATACTTGTTCTACTGTTTTCTGCAAACAATCATCTTCCACACAATACGGTTAATCCTTTGTTACAGCAAGCCGGAGAGATTGACAACCTCACTGTTTCGTTGGGGCAAAGTACTTTGGTTGTGTTGTGCAGGTTCCACGTTGGCGCCGGAATCTCTGGTGTTGCGCCGCACTACATCCCGCCGCCATCAACCTTCAACGTGCTTCTTGGCTCCTACTGGTTCGATAACCTTGGTTTCATACTGAGGGAAACTTGCCGCTGTACGCATCACACCTTCCTCTTGGGGTTCCCAACGGACGCGTGTTGAACGCGTATCAATGATCTTGATGATGTTAGGCAGCTCACAAGATCCGACAATGAAGCACAATGGGAAGAAGACAACCATCTAGCTACAGCTATGGACCCATAGTCCAGGGGTAGACTACTCACACACCACTCCGGAGGCGACCATGGCGGCGTAGAGTCCTCCGGGAGATGAATCCCCTCTCCGGCAGGGTGCCGGAGGAGATCTCCAGAATCCCCCGAGATGGGATTGGCGGCGGCGGCGTCTCAGTAAGGTTTTCCGTATCGTGGCTCTCGGTACTGGGGGTTTCGCGACGGAGGCTATTTGTAGGCGGAAGGGCAGGTAAAGAGGCGGCACGAGGGGCCCACACCATAGGTCGGCGCGGCCAGGGCCTGGGCCGCGCCGCCCTGTGGTTTGGCCACCTCGTGGCCCCACTTCGTCTCCTCTTCGGTCTTCTGGAAGCTTCGTGGCAAAATAGGACCCTGGGCGTTGATTTCGTCCAATTCCGAGAATATTTCGTTACTAGGATTTCTGAAACCAAAAACAGCAGAAAACAAAGAATCGGCACTTCGGCATCTTGTTAATAGGTTAGTTCCAGAAAATGCACGAATATGACATAAAGTGTGCATAAAACATGTAGATAACATCAATAATGTGGCATGGAACATAAGAAATTATCGATACGTTGGAGACGTATCAGCATCCCCAAGCTTAGTTCTGCTCGTCCCGAGCAGGTAAAACGATAACAAAGATAATTTCTGGAGTGACATGCCATCATAACCTTGATCATACTATTTGTAAAGCATATGTAGTGAATGCAGCGATCAAAACAATGTATATGACATGAGTAAACAAGTGAATCGTATAGCAAAGACTTTTCATGAATAGTACTTCAAGACAAGCATCAATAAGTCTTGCATAAGAGTTAACTCATAAAGCAATAAATCAAAGTAAAGGTATTGAAGCAACACAAAGGAAGATTAAGTTTCAGCGGTTGCTTTCAACTTATAACATGTATATCTCATGGATAATTGTCAACATAGAGTAATATAATAAGTGCAATATGCAAGTATGTAGGAATCAATGCACAGTTCACACAAGTGTTTGCTTCTTGAGGTGGAGAGAAATAGGTGAACTGACTCAACAATGAAAGTAAAAGAATGGTCCTCCATAGAGGAAAATCATCGATTGCTATATTTGTGCTAGAGCTTTGATTTTGAAAACATGAAACAATTTTGTCAACGGTAGTAATAAAGCATATGTATCATGTAAATTATATCTTACAAGTTGCAAGCCTCATGCATAGTATACTAATAGTGTCCGCACCTTGTCCTAATTAGCTTGGACTACCGGATCATCACAATACACATGTTTTAACCAAGTGTCACAATGGGGTACCTCCATGCCGCCTGTACAAAGGTCTAAGGAGAAAGCTCGCATTTTGGATTTCTCGCTTTTGATTATTCTCAACTTAGACATCCATACCGGGACAACATGGACAACAGATAATGGACTCCTCTTTAATGCGTAAGCATGTGGCAACAATTATTATTCTCATATGAGGTTGAGGATATATGTCCAAAACTGAAACTTCCACCATGAATCATGGCTTTAGTTAGCGGCCCAATGTTCTTCTCTAACAATATGTATGCTCCAACCATAAGGTGGTAGATCGCTCTTACTTCAGACAAGACGAACATGCATAGCAACTCACATGAAATTCAACAAAGAATAGTTGATGGCGTCCCCAGAAACATGGTTATCGCACAACAAGCAACTTAATAAGAGATAAAGTGCATAAGTACATATTCAATACCACAATAGTTTTTAAGCTATTTGTCCCATGAGCTATATATTGCAAAGGTGAATGATGGAATTTTAAAGGTAGCACTCAAGCAATTTACTTTGGAATGGCGGAGAAATACCATGTAGTAGGTAGGTATGGTGGACACAAATGGCATAGTGGTTGGCTCAAGTATTTTGGATGCATGAGAAGTAATCCCTCTCGATACAAGGCTTAGGCTAGCAAGGTTACTTGAAACAAACACAAGGATGAACTGGTGCAGCAAAACTCACATAAAAGACATATTGTAAACATTATAAGAATCTACACCGTCTTCCTTGTTGTTCAAAACTCAATACTAGAAATTATCTAGACTTTAGAGAGACCAAATATGCAAACCAAATTTAGCAAGCTCTAAGTGTTTCTTCATTAATGGGTGCAAAGTATATGATGCAAGAGCTTAAACATGAGCACAACAATTTCCAAGTATCAAATTATTCAAGACATTTTAGAATTACTACATGTAGCATTTTCCAATTCCAACCATATAACAATTTAACGAAGAAGAAACTTCGCCATGAATACTATGAGTAGAGCCTAAGGACATACTTGTCCATATGCTACAGCGGAGCGTGTCTCTCTCCCATATAGTGAATGCTAGGATTCATTTTATTCAAACAAAACAAAAAACAAAAACAAACCGACGCTCCAAGCAAAGCACATAAGATGTGACGGAATAAAAATATAGTTTCAGGGGAGGAACCTGATAATGTTGTCGATGAAGAAGGGGATGCCTTGGGCATCCCCAAGCTTAGACGCTTGAGTCTTCTTAGAATATGCAGGGGTGAACCACCGGGGCATCCCCAAGCTTAGAGCTTTCACTCTCCTTGATCATGTTGCATCATACTCCTCTCTTGATCCTTGAAAACTTCCTCCACACCAAACTTAAAACAACTCATTAGAGGGTTAGCGACAATAAAAATTAACATGTTCAGAGGTGACATAATCATTCTTAACACTTCTGGACATTGCATAAAGCTACTGGACATTCATGGATCAAAGAAATTCATCCAACATAGCAAAAGAGGCAATGCGAAATAAAAGGCAGAATCTGTCAAAACAGAACAGTTCATATTGACGAATTTTATCGAGGCACCAGACTTGCTCAAATGAAAATGCTCAAATTGAATGAAAGTTGTGTACATATCTGAGGATAACTCACGTAAATTGGCATAATTTTGTGAGTTACCTACAGAGAATTTAGCCCAGATTGGTGACAGCAAAGAAATCTGAAACTGCGCAGTAATCCAAATCTAGTATGAACTTTTCTATCAACGACTTTACTTGGCACAACAAAACACTAAACTAAGATAAGGAGAGGTTGCTACAGTAGTAAACAACTTCCAAGACACAAAATAAAAACAAAGTACTGTAGGTAAAAACCATGGGTTGTCTCCCATAAGCGCTTTTCTTTAACGCCTTTCAGCTAGGCGCAGAAAGTGTGTATCAAGTACTATCAAAAGATGATGCGTCGGCATTCTTACCAGGGGTGTTGCTCTTACCTTTCTTACTCTTATTCCTACTCTTTGGTCTAGGGAATACATGACCGCATCCGGGTGTAGAGGTAAAATTTAGAGTGCCTTTCCCAACATCTATGACTGCTCCCATGAGTTTCAGCAGGGATCTTCCAAGTGTGATTTATCCTGTCCCTACACATTCAATAACGAGATAATCAGTGGATACCGTCCTTCCAAGAAAGGTTGTGAAAACACCTTCAGCTATACCCTTAGGAATTACAACAGAGTTATCCGTGAGAGTTATTCCTTCTCCCCCTTCAGTAAGTCCCCAAAGTGTCAAAGATTTATAAATTTTTTCAGGCATGAGGCAAAACTCGGACATAATATCACAACGAGCAGGAAAAGTTTCACCACCAATAGTAGCTTTAACTGTAGGCACCCACATTGAAGGTTCGAAGCTTAATGGAACATAATCATAGTATTCGCGAATTCGGTTATACACTTCTTTTAAACAGGATATATTTGTTTCAATAGTGTTTAATCTATTATGCATGCTAGCATGAGATGGATCAAGATTATTATCGGAGCTAAATGATGTAATCAATTTCCTTATGGCATTAAAAGCTTGATCCCCATTACAATGAAGGAAATCTCCTCCCACTACAGCATCTAAGGCATATCTATAGCGAAGAATAAGCCCGAAATAGAAATTACTAAGAAGCAAACTTAAGGTCATTTTAGGTTCAGTTTTACTATAAGCATCAAAAATTCTAGACCATGCTTCTTTAAAATTCTCTTCACCTCCTTGTTTAAAAGTGAAGATCGATTCCTCAGGTGATAGAGTAACAACTACGGGACTAGACATGATAATAAAGTAAATGCGAGTAACTAATTTTTTTGGGTTTTTGATATAGAGAACAAGGCAGTAAATAAAGTAAAACTAGCAACTAATTTTTTTGTATTTTGATTTAGTGCAGCAAACAAAGTAGTAAATAAAATAAAGCAAGACAAAAACAAAGTAAAGAGATTGGGAAGTGGAGACTCCCCTTGCAGCGTGTCTTGATCTCCCCGGCAACGGCGCCAGAAATTTGCTTGATACGTGTAGTTAACACGTCCGTTGGGAACCCCAAGAGGAAGGTATGATGCGCACAGCAGCAAGTTTTCCCTCAGAAAGAAACCAAGGTTTATCGAACCAGGAGGAGCCAAGAAGCACGTTGAAGGTTGATGGCGGCGGGATGTAGTGCGGCGCAACACCAGAGATTCCGGCGCCAACGTGGAACCTGCACAACACAACCAAAGTACTTTGCCCCAACGAAACAGTGAGGTTGTCAATCTCACCGGCTTGCTGTAACAAAGGATTAACCGTATTGTGTGGAAGATGATTGTTTGCAGAAAACAAGAAACAGTATTGGAGGAGATTGTATTTCAGTAAAGAGAATTGGACCGGGGTCCACAGTTCACTAGAGGTGTCTCTCCCATAAGATAAACAGCATGTTGGGTGAACAAATTACAGTTGGGCAATTGACAAATAAAGAGGGCATGACCATGCACATACATATTATGATGAGTATTGTGAGATTTAATTGGGCATTACGACAAAGTACATAGTCCGCTATCCAGCATGCATCTATGCCTAAAAAGTCCACCTTCAGGTTATCATCCGAACCCCCTCCAGTATTAAGTTGCTAACAACAGACAATTGCATTAAGTATTGCGCGTAATGTAATCAGTGACTACATCCTTGAATATAGCACCAATGTTTTATCCCTAGTGGCAATAGCACATCCGTAACCTTAGTGGTTCTTGTCACTCCTCCAGATTCACGGAGACATGAACCCACTATCGAGCATAAATACTCCCTCTTGGAGTTACTAGCATCAACTTGGCCAGAGCATCTACTAATAACGGAGAGCATGCAAGATCATAAACAACACATAGACATAACTTTGATAATCAACATAACAAGTATTCTCTATTCATCGGATCCCAACAAACGCAACATATAGAATTACAGATAGATGATCTTGATCATGTTAGGCAGCTCACAAGATCCGACAATGAAGCACAATGGGGAGAAGACAACCATCTAGCTACAGTTATGGACCCATAGTCCAGGGGTAGACTACTCACACATCACTCCGGAGGCGACCATGGCGGCGTAGAGTCCTCCGGGAGATGAATCCCCTCTCCGGCAGGGTGCCGGAGGAGATCTCCAGAATCCCCCGAGATGGGATTGGCGGCGGCGGCATCTCAGTAAGGTTTTCCGTATCGTGGCTCTCGGTACTGGGGGTTTCGCGACGGAGGCTATTTGTAGGCGGAAGGGCAGGTAAAGAGGCGGCACGAGGGGCCCACACCATAGGTCGGCGCGGCCAGGGCCTGGGCCGCGCCGCCCTGTGGTTTGGCCACCTCGTGGCCCCACTTCGTCTCCTCTTCGGTCTTCTGGAAGCTTCGTGGCAAAATAGGACCCTGGGCGTTGATTTCGTCCAATGCCGAGAATATTTCGTTACTAGGATTTCTGAAACCAAAAACAGCAGAAAACAAAGAATCGGCACTTCGGCATCTTGTTAATAGGTTAGTTCCAGAAAATGCACGAATATGACATAAAGTGTGCATAAAACATGTAGATAACATCAATAATGTGGCATGGAACATAAGAAATTATCGATACGTTGGAGACGTATCAGGCCCTCTCGGTGGAATGTCGTCTAATGTCTTGCAAGCATATGAATAAGTTCATAAGAGACCACATACCACGGTACGAGTAAAGAGTACTTGTCATGAGACGAGGTTGAACAAGGTATAGAGTGATACCGAAGATCAAACCTCGGACAAGTAAAATATCGCGTGACAAAGGGAATTGGTATTGTATGTGAATGGTTCATTCGATCACTAAAGTCATCGTTGAATATGTGGGAGCCATTATGGATCTCCAGATCCCGCTATTGGTTATTGGTCGGAGTGAGTACTCAACCATGTCTGCATAGTTCACGAACCGTAGGGTGACACACTTAAAGTTGGATGTTGAAATGGTAGAACTTGAATATGGAATGGAGTTCGAATATTTGTTCGGAGTCCCGGATGAGATCCCGGACATCACGAGGAGTTCCGGAATGGTCCGGAGAATAAGATTCATATATAGGATGTCATTTTATGTGAATTAAAATGTCGCGGAAGGTTCTATGGAAGGTTCTAGAAGGTTCTAGAAAAGTCCGGAAGAAACCACCAAGGAAGGTGGAGTCCACATGGGACTCCACCTCCATGGCTGGCCAACCCTAGTGGGGGAGGAGTCCCAAGTGGACTCCCCCTTAGGGGGCCGGCCACCCCCCCATATGGGAGGTGGAAATCCCACCTCTAGTGGGAGTCCTAGCTTGGGTAGGTTTCCCCACCATATGGAAGGTTTTTGGTTCGGGTCTTATTCGAAGACTTGGAGACCAACTCTTGGGGATCCACCTATATAATGAGGGGCCAAGGGGAGGGGGCCGGCCACCCAAGAACCACAAGGTGGCCGCACCCCTATAGTGGCCGGCGCCCCCTCTCCCCAAACCCTAGCGGCCTCTCTCCTCCACCACGTCCCGCACGCTAAGCGAAGCTCCGCCGGACTTCTCCACCAGCACCGACACCACGCCGTCGTGCTGTCGGATTCAAGAGGAGCTACTACTTCCGCTGCCCGCTGGAACGGGGAGGTGGACGTCGTCTTCATCAACAACCGAACGTGTGACCGAGTACGGAGGTGCTGCCCGTTCGTGGCGCCGAAAGCGATCGTGATCAAGATCTTCTACGCGCTTTTGCAAGCGGCAAGTGTACATCTACCGCAGCAACAAGAGCCTCATCTTGTAGGCTTTGGAATCTCTTCAAGGGTGAGACTCGATACCCCCTCGTTGCTACCGTCTTCTAGATTGCATCTTGGCTTGGATTGCGTGTTTGCGGTAGGAAATTTTTTGTTTTCTATGCAACATTATCCTACAGGGCGAAGCCGCCTTCGCAGAGTCTGTGATATCTGGAGAAGAGCTGAAAGGCTACAGAGCAGCGGTGGATCCGACGGAAATGCAGACCACCAAGAAGCAGATCTCCGAACAGAAAAACTCCTTCAGGGCCACGATAGAGACCAAGAAAGTCAACTTCAAGGAAGATGACGCTACCAAGCAGGTCTCAGTCGGAGCCAACATGGACCCCAAATAGGAAGACGCGCTCGTCGAGTTTCTCCGCGCTAACATGGATATCTTCGCATGGCAACCTTCTAACATGTCCGGAGTACCAAGGGAACTCGCCGAGCACTACCTCAACATAAACCCGGGGGCTAAACCGGTGAAGCAAGCTATGCGACGCTTTGGAGATAAGAAGCGCCGAGCCATAGGAATGGAATTAGCAAAGTTACTAGAGGCAGGTTTTGTAAGAGAAGTAATCCACACTGATTGGGTCGCAAATCCCGTCCTTGTACCCAAAAAGAATTCTGAAATACTAAGAATGTGCATCGATTACTCTGGCGTGAACAAACATTGCCCAAAAGATCCGTTTCCCCTGCCGCGCATTGACCAAGTCATTGATTCGACGGCAGGGGCGGAACTTCTATGTTTTCTTGATGCGTATTCCGGGTATCACCAGATCCGGATGAAGGAGTCTGACCAAAAGGCGACCTCATTCATCACCCCATTTGGCACTTACTGCTATGTTACTATGTCCTTTGGCTTGAAAAACGCAGGTGCCACCTACCAACGTACGATGCAGCGGTGCTTGAAGGACCAGATTGGCCGGAACGTACACGCCTACGTCGACGACATCGCGGTCATGACTCGGAAAGGATCCGACTTGATCAGCGATCTCACAGAAACCTTTGAGAATCTTCGTCGGTACAAGATGATGTTGAATCCGCTAAAGTGTGTCTTTGGCATACCAGCTGGAAAACTCCTTGGCTTCATTGTCTCTAACAGGGGCATTGAAGTAAACCCGGAAAAAATCAAGGCAATTTTGTGCATAAAAAGGCCAACTTGTCTCAAAGATGTGCAACGGCTCACTGGTTGTGTCGCAGCAATCAGCAGGTTTGTTAGCCGTCTTGGCGAGAAGGCACTTCCCCTGTACAAGCTATTGAAGAAAACATACAAGTTTGTCTGGGACGAGGCAGCGGATGCAGCTCTTCAAGGGTTGAAGGACATACTCACCTCCCCACCTATCCTAGCAGCTCCAGGAGAGTCAGAGCCTATGCTCCTTTACCTGGCAGCTACCAACATGGTCATCAGCCTCGTCATCGTGGTGGAACGACAGGAAGAAGGTCATGAATATGGAGTCCAAAGGCCAGTCTACTATATTAGCGAAGTCCTTACGGAGTCCAAACAGCGCTACCCTCACTTTCAGAAGTTAGCCTACGGAGTATTCCTAGGCAGCAGGAAGCTGAGACACTACTTCCAAGAGCATCCAGTAACAGTCGTGAGCAAGGCTCCACTGTCAACGATTCTCAACAACGCTGACGCAACAGGATGCACAGCAAAATGGGGCATTGAATTATCCGCCTTCGACATCAACTACAAAGCTAGGACCACGGTCAAATCCCAGGTCTTGGCAGATTTCATCGCAGATTGGACAGAAGCTCCGGATGCAAATTTGGAGCCGGAACCAGAGACATGGGTTATGCACTTCGATGGATCCAAGCAGCATCAAGGCTCAGGAGCCGGAGTCACCTTGAAATCCCCTACCGGAGAAGAACTGCAATACGTTTTGCAGATCCACTTCCAAGCTACAAACAATATGGCGGAATACGAGGCTCTACTACACGGACTGCGCATCGCTAAGGAGATAGGGATCAAGCACATCATTTGCTGCGGAGATTCCGACTTGGTGGCATAGCAGGTAGCCAGAACCTGGAACGCCAGAAACGCCGTCATGGCGGCTTACAGAGACGAAGTTGACGAGATCGCCAAAAGCTTCCTCGGATACGAAGTCAAGTACGTCCGGAGAGAGGATAACGCAGCGGCAGACATGCTATCCAAGCTCGGATCCGGCAGAAAACCAATTCCGCCTGGTATTTTCCTGGAGCACCTACGGATACCCTCGGTAAAGGGCGCTAACCCGGAAAACCCAGATGTGGCAGTATCTCCGGCTAAAGAAGTGATGGCTATCATTCCGGCTTGGACGCACCCTTTCCTGGACTACCTCATCGATCAAAAGTTGCCAGAGGACGAGGTCCTCGCACGACAGATCATCAGACGAGCAAGATCCTACACAATTGTTGATGCACAGCTCTATAAACGAAGCGCAACAGGGGTGTTTCTTAAATGCGTCTCAAATCAAGACGGCATTGAGATCCTCAGAGAGATCCACGCAGGGGACTGCGGGCATCATGCCGCCCCCAGATCACTCGTTGCCAAAGCCTTTCGGCTAGGATTCTATTGGCTCACAGCTAAAGAAGATGCTGACAAGATAGTCAAGACCTGCCGAGGTTGTCAGTACTATGCTACTCAACCAAACGCTCCAGCCCAAGAGCTGAGGACCATACCTATCACCTGGCCGTTTGCGGTCTGGGGGCTCGATATGGTTGGTAAGTTAAAAAGATCATCTCCTGGCGGTTTTGAATACCTCTTGGTCGCTGTTGACAAGTTCAGCAAATGGATCGAGGCAAAGCCAGTGAGAAAAGCCGACGGTGCTACGGCACTAAAATTTGTCTGCAGCCTCGTGATGAGATTCGGCATCCCACACAACATAATCACAGATAATGGCACAAACTTCGCACAGGGAGAATTGAAGGATTATTGTGAGACAGTAGGGATTCGACTGGACCTTGCATCTGTGGCTCACCCACAATCCAATGGTCAAGTTGAACGGGCTAACGGTCTAATATTATCAGGAATTAAGCCACGCCTTGAAGAACCGTTGCGATGAGCAGCTGGAGCTTGGGCTGACGAGTTGGAAGCTGTCTTGTGGAGTTTGCGAACTACCCCTAACAGGTCAACAGGGTTTACCCTATTTTTCCTGGTATACGGATCCGAAGCCGTGCTTCCCTCCGATATCATCCACGATTCACCGCGAGTTTCCGCCTATGCTGAAGAAACTGCTGACGAGGCCAGACAGCTATCTGTGGACCTGATCGAAGAAGCTCGGAATTTGGCTGACCAACGTTCCACCATATACCAGCAGAAGCTCCGACGTTACCATAGCCGTCGAGTCCGGAATCGCTCGTTTACGGCCGGAGACCTGGTCCTCCGCCTTCGGCAGGTGAAAGACCATAAGCTGCAGTCTCCATGGGAAGGACCCTTCGTCGTTAGCAAAGTGCTTCACAACGAATCGTACTACCTTGTTGATTTCCGAGAGCTGAAGGATAGACCTGCTAATTGGTACCGGAAACGCAAGCGTGAGGATCCGGATGACATCTACGACGAGACAGATCGCCCCTGGAACATCGCACAGCTACGTCCTTTCCACACTTAGCGTATTTTTTCCGAGTTACAAACTCTGTAATAGTTACACATGATCAATGAAATAAAGCTTATGGTTCACTCTTTGAGTCTTTTACCTCCTTTACTTATTCATTTTTAGATCATGTATGTTTTCCGACTTAAACCGCAGAGCTGGATATTTCCGCCTAGGCGTGTATAAAAGTTGTGATTTTCAAAAACCGTCCTTTAGGGCGTAAGCTTAAGTTTTCTGATTATATTGTTATCTGTTGCGAACTCGTGGATTCCTAGTAGCGATTTCCGGCACCTATGCTTGGGGGCTTGTTTCCGCGGTTATTGACGGATTGCCATTGGGCTTCGTCGCCGCTGGCGAGTGTTTCCGGCTAAGGTCTTCCGGCTCGCGGAAGGTCAAGCGGGCAAGTCGGAAAACAACGAAGTCAGCACTTGCTTTCCGACACAAAACGAAACATGCACATAATATTAAAGGATAGCAGGAGGTTTCCTACTCGGAGGAATGTTCTTCCTCTGATGCCACGTAGGCGGAGCCGTCACCAGCATCGTCTTCGGAACCAGGGCTGGAATCTTCTTCGGAAAGCTCACCGCTCAGCTCGGGGGCTACCTCATAGTACTCTTCCTCAGCGTCTTCCTCCTCAATTTCCGCGTCAGAGAAACCCTCGGGAAGATCGGATTTCTGGTACCAGAACGAGTGGTTTACTCGCCCGACAAAGAGCCGATCAAAACCTTGGGTCTCCGCCAGCAGGGACCGCATGTTGGTACCCTTAGTGGTGTCGCGTGCAATTTCCGTGAAGTTCATGGAGGGGAAGTGCGCTTTGCAGGTGGCGAGCACGAGGGAAGCGACTCCGCGAGCGGAAGACTCTTGCCAGTCTTTAATGAGCTCCGGCACCTGCTTCATTAGCTTCGTCATAGTGTCAACCACTGTCGTCTTGGCCCTTTTCAGGGATAAGGACTTGGCGATTCTGCGACATGCTGCAAGTAGCTCGTCAATGGAGCTCCGCGCTTCATCGTATGCCTCCGCCCTCGTAAGAGATGACTCCTCTGTCCACTCGAAGCCGAGGCTCGCTGTGGAATTGATGGTCAGATTTTCCACGGGCATAACAAATATACGAAGAAGTCGGAATTACAACATGAAAAACGCTTACGGAAGATCAGTTTGTCAATAGCTTCTGCCTCCGCCTCCTGAGCTTTATTTTTGGCCACCAAGGATGTTACCCTGTGCTGGCTCTTCTTAAGTTTTTCAGTGAGTTCCGCCAGGTCACGGGTGTGCTTTTCAGAGAGTTCCTTCCTCGCCTGATTTTCCTTCTCGGAGGATTCGCTCATAAAGGCCTTCAGGGATTTGTTCTCCGCTTCAAGCACCTGGACCTTGGCGGATAGCTCATCGAAGGTGGAGTGCTTGGCAGTTTCTTCTGTAGGCGGAAAATTGCACATATTATGCATCCTGAACAGTTATATCAGCACAAGAAAACAAAACCCGGATCTCGTACCATGAAGGCGGGTCTCAAGAAGCTGGATAGCCTTTTGGCTGTTTTCCGCGTTCTGACGCAGCCCTTCGATCTCCGTGATCTGCTCCAGCACGTGAACGCGTAGATCTTCGTGCAATTTCCGCGTGGTCTGAGAAGCAGAGAGGAGTTAGCCGGATATTTAAAATCTTGGGGGCTGACGAGGAATTCAAAGTCTTGGAGGTATAAAATTTTAAATTTCCGCCTAAGGTACATCTTGGGAAAGCATCGGCTAACACATGTTACACGGAAATGTCTCACCCAATGCTTGGGGGCTAGTATTACCTGCCGCACTTCCTTGTGCTTGGCAAAAAACACTTTCAGATCGTCCTCCAGGTCGGCGAGCTCTCGCATCTCCTCGTCTGGCTTCCCCCAAACTTTGTTCAGCATGGCGGAAACTTCCGCGTGGCATTGTGCGAGGGTAAGCTTTTGCAAAGACTAAGTTGGTCGAGGGTCGACCCGAATCACGTTGGTGGCTTGAATGAGCTTTGCCTTCTCCTCATATTCTTCTTCTGTGGGCTCCGCGAAAGTGGCGCCTGGTTGATCTTGCGGAGGAGCAGACGAGGAGGCACCCTTGGCGGAATCGCCGTGGTCAGCGGGATCTTCCGGAAGGTCATCAAGATTGATGACATCCTTGGGATCCGGCTTGGAGGCAGACGAAGCTTTGGGTGGGACTTCCACCTCAGGTGTAATAGGGATGGAGGCCGGAGATGGCTTGGCGATCTTCTTTGATGCAGGCTTGGGGGGCTGGCTTCCGGAACCTCTGTTGAGAAAAAGAACAAAGTATAAGCATTGAAGTATGTGCTAGATCATAATGACAGAGGGATTCGGAAATCAAGCACTCACCCGGAAGGCTTGAAAAAGTGGCGCATGCTGGGTTGGGCTTTGTTGCTGGTATCAATAAGCTTGAGGCGCTTCTTCTCCGCCTCCGCCTTCCGAGTAGCCACAGTGCTAAGCACTTCGCGGGCGCGTTTGGTTGGGGGGCTGGAGGGAGCCACCTTCTTCCTCTTAGAGGGGCGCGGAGCCTCGGGAGCTTCCGCCTCCGATGCGGCTTCTGGATCCGCGTTACCCGTAGAAGGGACGCGGACAAGGGTTCCGAGCTCGCTTTCTTCGAGGGCCTCAAGCTAAGGTGCAGAGCCAACACTTAGAAAAAATTGAGTACGAAAGAAACAGTGAATAGGACAAGTTAGCGTACCGCGGTTCCGGAACCGCTGTGTAGATGTCCCTGTTACACACGTGAACGTGAAGTTCACGCGGAATCTTGATAAGGAGCTGGATCCTCTTATCGATGGCGTCGGCGGAAAGGTTATCCTTTGTGGCGCGCATTGGGTCCTCGCGCCCCGTGTACTGGAACATCAGGTGGTCCCTGTGTTGGAGCGGCTGGATCCGCCTGGTGAACCAGGAGAGGGTCAAGTCCTTCCCTGTCAGCCCCTCCTCTGTTAGCTTGCAGATCCGCCTGACGGCGCGTGTGAGCTGGGGCGACTCGGAGAGGTGGGGGCAGTGCGACCATGCCGGAAGCTCAGTGGCGGGGCAGTTCTTGAACGGCGGCAATCTCCTTTTGCTCGCTGGGTCGGAGACGTCCTTCAAGTAGAAGAAGCCCCCAGACCAGTACCGCGCGGATTCGTGGCGGTCGGTGTGGGGGTAGACGCGGCCCGGGCGGATCATGAAGGTGATGGATCCGCATGTTGCTAGCTCGGTGGACTGCCGGATCCTCTCCTTCTTGACAGTGAAGTAATATTGGAACAGGGAGAGCTCGGGAGTTACCCGGAGATGGCCCTCACAGAGGGTGACGTGATTGCTGATTGCAAGCACGCTATTCGGAGAAATGTTATGGGGCTGGAGCCCATAAACCTTCAGGATCTCCAGGAAGAAGTCCGAAGGCGGAAATGAAAAGCCCCGCTCCACCAGTGCTTTCGTCAGCACCATCTCGTTGTCCTCCGGAGCTGGAGCTAAGGCGTTCGGAACTGACCTCCAGCTTCCGGGTTGCAGGAAGCCCTCCACCTCGAGGTTCTTCAGCTCCATCTCAGTGGTGGTGCAGGGCCACCATTTTCCCTTGGCGTCAGAGTCTCGCTGACGAGCCTTCGACTTTTTGGCGGCGATCTCTTCCGCCTTGTGCTCTGCCTGATCCGCCCCGGAGGCTTTCTCCGGGTTAGTGGAAGTCCCTTCAACCTCCTTGCCGGAATCCTTTGAAGGATCCAGCCTGACTGGGACGAAGGGTGGAGGGGCGGAGGAGATTGGGGTTGCCAAGATAGGCTCAGAGGTTGGAGGCGGAGTCGTTGAAGACATCTGAAGAAAAGACATTGGCGGAAAACATTCCTTAGTCGGATCCAGCGTCGTCAACCTAACGTTCATCCCTACCGACTACGGCGCGAGAACGAAGCTCGAGAACTCACCGTGATGGAGTCCGCGGTGGTCGGAGTCGCCGGCGACGAGGTTTTTGCGCGGTGGCTCGCTGAAGTTAAGAACAGGATGAACTCCGTGCGGCGGCGAAGCAGCTCCGGCGAAACTCCGGCGAGATTCCGGCACGGCGGAGAGAAAGCTCGAGGCGGCGCTTCGCAGAGAGGTAGAAAGGGGGGTGAATGAGGATTAGGGGTCGACGGCGGATATTTATAGGCCGGAAGGACGAGATTCGTGCTCCGCATCCTGTGGTCGGAACGCAAGCGTCGCACCGTTGGATGCGTGACACGTGTCCAAAACCCTAAACGGTAAAAATGGCTAAGGATAAGTTACCGCATAAATCGCGCGAAAATGACGCCAGAATTGGCGGAACCGTTTGAGTCTTTTAAGATTCCGGGTAATTGCGTGAAGATAAATAGCTCTCATTCGTAATCAGGGAAGTAACCCGGAAACGTATCTTGAATCGTCGATGGATGAAGTCCCGCAGGATGGGAGTATTTTCCGACTAAAGGTTGGGAAAAGAAGAAAA
This sequence comes from Lolium perenne, assembly GCF_019359855.2. NCBI lineage: Eukaryota > Viridiplantae > Streptophyta > Magnoliopsida > Poales > Poaceae > Lolium > Lolium perenne. The sequence goes on from NC_067249.2 coordinate 261,239,389, forward strand.
TGTGAAGTTGGAGCTCTTCAAGTTTCTCCGCGTTACCGATGTTGCCGGAGACCATGACGGACTAGCAAGGCGGAAACAGCAGGCGAAACTCGGAGAACTCTGGGGGCTACTGTTGTGGGTATACTTCATGGGTGTACCATCGACAGTGCCTAGATCCGGCAAGCCCGGGTGGCCCACAGATGGTGATGTGGCATGTGGCCCATCGGGCGGCCCAGTTACTATTGATATTGACGGATGATGTCCAGCCCAGGAACAGGGAGCCGGATCCGACCGACCTTGAGAAGGAACCCGGATCTACGACGGCCCATTAAGGAACCCGGATCCGGTACGATGAAGGGAGGAAGGCGGATCCTTGACGTACACAGCAAGACATTGTACCGTAGTTAGGAAACCTGTATCTGGGTAGGACTCTCCATGTAAACCCTAGATCCGTGCGCCTTTATAAGCCGGATCCTGGGAGCCCTAGAGGCAGAACAACAACTCATTGTAACATCGCGAAAGCGCCCAGATAATTCCAGACAAGCAGCTGTAGGCCCTGTCATCGTGCAGGTGTTCCAAAGCTGGGTAAATCGCGTACCACCGTCCCGAGTGCTCTCCGCCCTATGGCCCCTATTTCTTCTCCCCCTCGTGAGGATCCCTCCTCCGAGGTACCGTCGAATAGGCAATGACACTAATGTTCCCACTGGAGTTAGTCTAGCAAATGAAGAGTCTTTACTAAAAGTTTATTGAACTAAAACTTGGCTTTATGCAAATAAACCTAGAGCTTAGCACCCCTTACTACAATTGTTGAGTTATTACATTAGTATTAGTTTGCGAGTACTTTAAAGTACTCATGGCTGTGTCCCTGGCTATTCAAATGCCAGACTATGAAGAGGAGGAACAGTATCAGGATGATGGACAACAGGACGTCTACGATCACTAGGATCGTCTTCTAACGTCAAGCGTTGCCTGTGGAATAGATAGTCCACTACTACTTCGCTTCCACTACTATTTGTGTTGTTGAACAATCTATTTGTGTAATCTTGGATCATGTGATCTATGGTTGTAAGACAAGTATGTGTTGTAATAAATGATGACTCTATGCTACTTAACTATTATGTCTCGCAAAAACAATCTTCATGGGATTGCGATGTATGATATAATAGGCATCCGGACTTAAAAATCCGGGTGTTTACAAGTTGGTATCAGAGCCATTGTTTGACCTTAGGAGACCCTAGTTAGAATGGACGTTTGACAAATCTAGTTTCAAATTCAATGAAGGAAATAGTTACGAAAACATATTCACGCTCTTATCTTTGAAGATCTTTTGTAAAATAAGTCATGCTCTTCCTTTTGAGTTAATTAAAATTTTGAACACTTGCACTTCTCTAACCTACTCATCTAATCCCTCTATAGATGGAGCCATTTACCCAGACGGAGTTCTACCAGCTTGGGAATGGTGGCGGTCTGGTCTTCGAAAGAGATCTCTTCGCCCTGACGGAGTTTCTCGGACGCGCACCCCCAGAATTCTTCGGGGGTCAGGTCAATGACCAGCCCGGAGGGGAGCTCCAATGGGTCATTATGGCCGACCTCCGCGGAAAGCTCACGTCCCTCCTGACTGACAGGATCCAGTTCTCCTTCAGGGAGAACAACTGGGTCGATGGACTCGCTCGTGGGATGCAGGAAGCGCTCGCACGTCTGTGCGGGCAAAACGCGATGGACCTCGAGGGGGAACGCTTTGTGTCCTACGCAAGGCACAACTCCCTTGGAGTGCCCCTAAACCTATCGTCTCACCCCCAGCTGAGGCACCACGTGGACCACCTCGACTTCATGTTGAGCGAGGTTCACATCCAGCTGGATGACTCCCGCGCCCGCATCAACTTCACCCACCTCCAGCTGCTTCAGCATGCCGAGACCATCAAGGTCCTCGCAAAGGAGCGCCGGACTCTTCGCCGTGAGAACGCGAAGAAAGACTACACCCTCCACCGCCTCAAGGCCAGGATCGCCGCACTGAAGGAGACCATCGAGACCCAGGCGGAACTGCTCAGGGATCTGGAAGGAGAAGGCGAGGGAGAAGACATCCAGGGGGATGGCTACTCCTACGTGAGCAACGACAACGACTACGAGGAAGACGACGACGAAGACCTGGCTTTCCACCCCTATGACGATGGCCACGAGCACCTGACTGCCGGGATGGACACCACCGTCCCGATCAACATCGATGGAGAGTAGTCCCGTCTGAGCACTGGCGTAGCGTGATATGTATCGGTCCTTTGTATCCGTCCCATGTATCGTAGATTGTTGAAAGGGTTCTTCAAACCCTCCGGTTTGTTGGTTTGTAATATTTGCTACCTTAATGACTATGTTTGTGTGTTTAAGTTCATCATATCAAGAATTCAAGTTTTAAACTTTGTGAATTTCATCCAAAATGAGCCTTGCTCAGATGGCACCCCCAACTCGCAGCATGAATCAAGATGCGATGATGCAAATGTTGCAAATGATGATGGCTGATAGAGAGGTTGAAAGGGCCGAAAGGCAAGCCAACATCGCTGCACTTCAACAGATTGCTCAGGGCAATCAAGGCCATGGAAACCACGACCATCCAGGGTCAAAACTGAAGAACTTCCAGAACACCAACCCACCGGTGTTTAGCAAGACGGAAGAGCCTCTTGACGCTGATGACTGGCTCCAGACAATGGAGAACAATCTTGAGGTTGCCGGAGTTGAAGACAACGAGAAGGTGCTGTTTGCCACCCACTATCTGGCAGGACCTGCACATGCCTGGTGGACAAGTGCCTGCGCATTAAATGCGGGGCAAATGATGACTTGGGCAGATTTCAAGCTCAAGTTTAGCAAGTATCATGTGCCACCGGGTCTGATCAAGAAGATGAGGGACGAGTTCAGGGAACTCAAGCAAGGCCGACTGACCGTGGTAGAATACCGCGACAGATTCCTCACTCTGTCAAGGTACGCCCCGGATGAGACGGACACCACCGAGAAGAGGAAAGAGAGATTTCTGAACGGACTGCATGATGAGATGCAGACTGTGCTGGTCAACATCCCTTTTGCTGACCTGGAAGCACTTGTTGACTCCGCCATCCAAATGGAGGGGAAACTCAACCAAGCCAACGAGAACCGCAAGCGCCGAATGATGAATCAGAGTGGGCCCAGCAATACCCACAAGTATCGCCCCAGCTCAAGTGGAGGGTTTGTCCCAACAAACAACAAGCCCAAGATGCAGAATTCACGTCCAGGTTATCAGAACCGGAGTGGAGGAAACCCTAGGCCAGGCGGCCACCACAACAACAGCAACTACAACAACAACAATAACTTCAACCGCGCTTCACCCCGAGCCCCCAACCACAACAACACCAACTCCAACACTGCTCCGAGGACGGGGAGCAACGCTGTTCCCATCACCCCCAAGGACAAGTCCACCATCACTTGTTACGAGTGTGGAGTGGTGGGGCCTACTCCAACGAGTGCCCCAAGAGACTCGCCAAGACTGCCGCCAACACCTCTGGCCCTGCTCAGCAGCAACGCCGTGTCGCCAACGGCAAGAAGTTCACCCCCAACAACCCGAACAACCGCAACGGCCGCCTCTTTCACATGAGTGCGGAAGAAGCTCAGGAAGCCCCAGATGTTGTGCTGGGTATGTTCTCTGTTAACTCAATACCTGCAAGAGTGTTGTTTGATTCTGGAGCATCGCATTCGTTCGTTACTGAAGATTTTGCATGCACTAGTAAGATTCAACCCATCAGTTTGAAGCATGTCATGATAGTTCAAATACCTGGTTCAACAACTAAAGCTAGAAAAATTTGCAAAGATGTGCCTATCAGAATTCATGAAATAGAATTTTATGCAAATTTGATTGCTCTGGGAACAAAAGGTTTGGAAGTAGTACTGGGTATGGACTGGATGTCGAAACATCATGGACTGATTGATTGTGCCAAGAAGGCCATCACCATGAATAGTAGCACCGGAGTGTTAGTAGAGCACATATCTGAAAGACTGCCCAGAAAGTTTACCTTCAACCAGAGTTTAGCCAAACCCACCTTGGATCAGATCAGGGTCGTTTGTCGATACCCCGATGTGTTTCCTGATGATCTGCTAGGTATGCCCCCAGATCGGGATATCGAGTTTATCATTGAGTTAATCCCTGGAACCGGACCTATAGCCCAGAGAGCCTATAGCATGAACCCGGCAGAATTAGTGGAACTGAAGAAGCAACTGGATGATATGCTATTCAAAGGTCTGATTCGACCAAGTGCGTCGCCTTGGAGATCACTAGTTTTGTTTGTGGACAAGAAGGATGGTGCCAATCGTTTATGTACGGACTACCGTAAGCTTAACGATGTCACCATCAAGAATAAGTACACCTTGCCGAAGATAGAGGATCTGTTTGACCAATTGACCGGTGCCAAAGTGTTCTCGAAGATTGATTTGAGGACTGGTTACCACCAACTGAAGATTCGTGCCACCGATATCCCCAAAACGGCCTTTACCACCAGATATGGACTGTATGAGTACAACGTCATGTCATTTGGATTGACCAATGCCCCCGCTTACTTCATGAACCTCATGAATAAGATCTTTATGAACTTTCCGGATAAGTTTGTGGTTGTCTTCATTGAAGACATCCTTATCTACTCCAAATCCGAAGAAGAACATGAGCATCATTTGGAAGTTATCTTAGATACCCTTCGGGAGCATCAGTTGTACGCCAAGTTCAGCAAATGTGAGTTTTGGTTGAAGGAAGTAGGATTCCTGGGACACATCTTGTCTGCAGGAGGAATTGCCGTTGACCCCTCAAAAATCAAGACTGTTGAAGAATGGAAGGCCCCAACCACTCAGACTGAAGTCCGTGCCTTTCTCGGATTGGCGGGATACTACCGCCGGTTTGTTGAAGGATTCTCAAGCATAGCAAGACCAATGACTCAGTTGCCGAAGAAGGATAAGAAGTTTGACTGGACTGACAAGTGTGAAGAGAGTTTCCAACAACTCAAGCTCAGATTGACCACAGCCCCAATACTGATCATGCCGGACATCACCAAGCCCTTCGACGTCTATTGTGATGTGATGTCTACGGGAGCTTCTATTCTTGTAGACAGTGTTGGGCCTCCAAGAGCAGAGGTTTGTAGAACAGCAGCAAGTTTCCCCTAAGTGGATCACCCAAGGTTTATCGAACTCAGGGAGGAAGAGGTCAAAGATATCCCTCTCAAGCAACCCTGCAACCACAAAGCAAGAAGTCTCTTGTGTCCCCAACACACCTAATAGGTGCACTAGTTCGGCGAAGAGATAGTGAAATACAGGTGGTATGAATAAGTATGAGCAGTAGCAACGGCACCAGAAAAGTGCTTTGCTGTCCAGGACTGGCGTGTGGTTGATGGTGGTAATATTGCGGGAAGTACAAATGCAGTAGAACAGTAAACAAGCAGCGATTTCAGTATTTAGGAACAAGGCCTAGGGTCATACTTTCACTAGTGGACACTCTCAACATTGATCACATAACAGAATAAATAGATAGATGCTAGACTCTACACCCTCTTGTTGGATGACGAACACCACTAACTGTGTAGGATTACACGAACCCTCAATGCCGGAGTTAACAAGCTCCACAATATTCAATGTTCATATTTAAATAACCTTAGAGTGCATGACAGATCAACATAACCAAACCAAGTACTAACATAGCATGCACACTGTCACCTTCACGCTACGAAAGGAGGCATAGATCACATCAATACCATCATAGCAATAGTTAACTTCATAATCTACAAGAGATCACAATCATAGCCTACGCCAAGTACTACACGATGCACACACTGTCACCATTACACCGTGCAGGAGGAATAAACTACTTTAATAACATCACTAGAGTAGCACATAGATGAATAGTGATACAAAACACATTGCAATCATAAAGAGATATAAATAAGCACTTCACTATGCCATTCATAACAGTGAATAAGTATTCTGTGAAATATAGCCTAAGAGACCCACACGGTGCACACACTGTCACCTTTACACACGTGGGACAAGGAGTCTCCGGAGATCACATAAGTAAAATCCACTTGACTAGCATAATGACATCTAGATTACAAGCATCATCATATGAATCTCAATCATGTAAGGCAGCTCATGAGATTATTGTATTGAAGTACATAGGGAAGAGATGAACCACATAGCTACCGGTATAGCCCTTAGCCTCGATGGAGAACTACTCCCTCCTCATGGGAGACATCAGCGTTGATGGAGATGGCGGTGGTGATGATGGAGAAGCCTTCCGGGGGCACTTCCCCGTCCCGGCGGCGTGCCGGAACAGAGACTCCTGTCCCCCAGATCTTGGCTTCGCGATGGCGGCGGCTCTGGAAGGTTTCTCGTACCGTGGCTTTTCCGTATCGATGTTTTAGGTCGAGGGGCTTCTTATAGGCGAAGAGGCGGCGTCAGAAGGGGTCTGGGGCCACCAGACACTAGGGCGGCGCGGCCAGGGCCTGGGCCGCGCCAGCCCCATGTGTGGGCCCCCTGTGGCCCCTCTCTGGCGGCTCTCGAGTGTTCTGGAAGCTCCCGGGTATTCTAAGATGCTGGGCGTTGATTTCGTCCAATTCCGAGAATATTTCCTTACTAGGATTTCTGAAACCAAAAATAGCAGAAAACAGGAACTGGCCCTTCGGCATCTCGTCAATAGGTTAGTTCCGGAAAACGCATAAAAATGACATAAAGTATGCATAAAACATGTAGGTATCATCAATAATGTGGCATGGAACATAAGAAATTATCGATACGTCGGAGACGTATCAGCATCCCCAAGCTTAGTTTCTGCTCGTCCCGAGCAGGTAAACGATAACAAAGATAATTTCTGGAGTGACATGCCATCATAACCTTGATCATACTATTGTAAGCATATGTAATGAATGCAGCGATCCAAACAATGTAAATGACATGAGTAAACAATTGAATCATAAAACAAAGACTTTTCATGAATAGTACTTCAAGACAAGCATCAATAAGTCTTGCATAAGAGTTAACTCATAAAGCAATAATTCAAAGTAGAAGTATTGAAGCAACACAAAGGAAGATTAAGTTTCAGCGGTTGCTTTCAACTTATAACATGTATATCTCATAGATAGTGTCAATGCAAAGTAATATAACAAGTGCAATATGCAAGTATGTAGGAATCAATGCACAATTCACACAAGTGTTTGCTTCTTGAGATGGAGAGAAATAGGTGAACTGACTCAACATAAAAGTAAAAGAATGGCCCTTCGCAGAGGGAAGCATTGATTGCTATATTTGTGCTAGAGCTTTGGTTTTGAAAACAACAAACAATTTTGTCAACGGTAGTAATAAAGCATATGTATCATGTAAATTATATCCTACAAGTTGCAAGCCTCATGCATAGTATACTAATAGTGCCCGCACCTTGTCCTAATTAGCTCGGATTACCTGGATTATCATCGCAATGCACATGTTTTAACCAAGTGTCACAAAGGGGTACCTCTATGCCGCCTGTACAAGGGTCTAAGGAGAAAGCTCGCATCGGATTTCTCGCTATTGATTATTCTCAACTTAGACATCCATACCGGGACAACATAGACAACAGATAATGGACTCCTCTTTTATGCATAAGCATGTAGCAACAATTAATTTTCTCATATGAGATTGAGGATATTTGTCCAAAACTGAAACTTCCACCATGGATCATGGCTTTAGTTAGCGGCCCAATGTTCTTCTCTAACATTATGTATGCTCTAACCATTTTATTGGTAAATCTCCCTTACTTCAGACAAGATGGACATGCATAGCAACTCACATGATATTCAACAAAGAGTAGTTGATGGCGTCCCCAGGAACATGGTTATCGCACAACAAGCAACTTAATAAGAGATAAAGTGCATAAGTACATATTCAATACCACAATAGTTTTTAAGCTATTTGTCCCATGAGCTATATATTGTAAAGGTAAAGAATGGAAATTTAAAGGTAGCACTCAAGCAATTTACTTTGGAATGGCGGAGAAATACCATGTAGTAGGTAGGTATGATGGACACAAATGGCATAGTGGTTGGCTCAAGGATTTTGGATGCATGAGAAGTATTCCCTCTCGATACAAGGTTTAGGCTAGCAAGGTTATTTGGAACAAACACAAGGATGAAGCGGTGCAGCAAAACTCACATAAAAGACATATTGTAAATATTATAAGACTCTACACCGTCTTTCTTGTTGTTCAAACTCAATACTAGAAATTATCTAGACCTTAGAGAGACCAATTATGCAAACCAAATTTTAGCATGCTCTATGTATTTCTTCATTAATAGGTGCAAAGTATATGATGCAAGAGCTTAAACATGAGCACAACAATTTCCAAGTATCACATTATCCAAGACATTTTACCAATTACTACATGTAGCATTTCCCGTTTCCAACCATATAACAATTAACGAAGCAGTTTCAACCTTCGCCATGAAAATTAAAAGCTAAGAACACATGTGTTCATATGAACCAGCGGAGCGTGTCTCTCTCCCACACAAGCATTTATTCAAATAAAAACAAAAACAAACAGACGCTCCAAGCAAAGTACATAAGATGTGACCGAATAAAAATATAGTTTCAAGAGAAGGAACCTGATAATTTATCGATGAAGAAGGGGATGCCTTGGGCATCCCCAAGCTTAGATGCTTGAGTCTTCTTGAAATATGCAGGGATGAACCACCGGGGCATCCCCAAGCTTAGACTTTTCACTCTTCTTGATCGTAGTATATCATCCTCCTCTCTTGACCCTTGAAAACTTCTTTCACACCAAACTCGAAACAAACTCATTAGAGGGTTAGTGCATAATCAAAAACTCACATGTTCAGAGGTGACACAATAATTCTTAACACTTCTGGACATTTCCCAAAGCTACTGGAAGTCAATGGAACAAAGAAATCCATCCCACATAGCAAAAGAAGCAATGCGAAATAAAAGGCAGAATCTGTCAAAACAGAACAGTCCGTAAAGACGAATTTTATTGAGGCACCAGACTTGCTCAAATGAAAATGCTCAAATTGAATGAAAGTTGCGTACATATCTGAGGATCACTCACGTAAATTGGCATAATTTTCTGAGTTACCTACAGAGAATTAGGCCCAGATTCGTGACAGCAAGAAATCTGTTTCTGCGCAGTAATCCAAATCTAGTATCAACCTTGCTATCAAAGACTTTACTTGGCACAACAATGCAATAAAACTAAGATAAGGAGAGGTTGCTACAGTAGTAACAACTTCCAAGACACAAATATAAAACAAAGTTACTGTAGCAAAAATAAACACATGGGTTATCTCCCAAGAAGTTCTTTCTTTATAGCCATTAAGATGGGCTCAGCAGTTTTAATGATGCACTCGCAAGAAATAGTAGTTGAAGCAAAAGAGAGCATCAAGAGGCAAATTCAAAACACATTTAAGTCTAACATGCTTCCTATGAAAAGGAATCTTGTAAATAAACAAGTTCATGAAGCATAATGCAATAAGCATAGAAAGATAAAACAAGTGCAGCTTCAAGATTTTCAGCACATAGAGAGGTGTTTTAGTAACATGAAAATTTCTACAACCATATTTTCCTCTCTCATAATAATGTCCAGTAGCATCATGAGCAAATTCAACAATATAACTATCACATAAAGCATTCTTATCATGAGTCTCATGCATAAAATTATTACTCTCCACATAAGCATAATCAATTTTATTAGTTGTAGTGGGAGCAAATTCAACAAAGTAGCTATCATTATTATTCTCATCATCAAATATAGGAGGCATATTGTATTCATAATCAAATTTATCCTCCATAATAGGCGGTACCAAAAGACTACTATCATTATAATCATCATAAATAGGAGGTAAAGTATCATCAAAGTAAATTTTCTCCTCAATGCCCGGGGGACTAAAAAGATCATGCTCATCAAAACCAGCTTCCCCAAGCTTAGAATTTTCCATAGCATTAGCAACAATAGTGTTCAATGTGTTCATGCTAATATGTTCCATGGGTTTTTTAATTTTCGGATCAAACCATTGATACGTCTCCGACGTATCGATAATTTCTTATGTTCCATGCCACATTATTGATGTTATCTACATGTTCTATGCACACTTTATGTCATATTCGTGCATTTTCTGGAACTAACCTATTAACAAGATGCCGAAGTGCCAGTTCCTGTTTTCTGATGTTTTAGGTTTCAGAAATCCTAGTAACGAAATATTCTCGGAATCGGACGAAATCAACGCCCAAGTTCCTATTTTCACCGGAAGCATCCAGAACACCCGGGAAGGACCAGAGGGGGGCACTGGGCCCCCAGACCATAGGCCGGCGCGGCCCAGGCCCTGGCCGCGCCGCCCTATGGTGTCGTCGCCCCTTCGACCCTCCTGCGCCGCCTCTTCGCCTATTTAAAGCCCCTGGATCGAAAACCCTGATGCGTTGGACGAATACCACAGAAACCTTCCAGAGCCGCCGCCATCGCGAGGCCAAGATCTGGGGGACAGGAGTCTCTGTTCCGGCACGCTGCCGGAGCGGGGAAGTGCCCCCGGAAGGCTTCTCCATCGACACCGCTGCCATCTCCACCGCCATCTTCATCACCGCTGCTGCTCCCATGAGGAGGGAGTAGTTCTCCATCGAGGCTCGGGGCTGTACCGGTAGCTATGTGGTTCATCTCTCCCGTGTACCTCAATACAATAATCTCATGAGCTGCTTTACATGATTGAGATTCATATGAGTTTGTATCACAATTTATCTATGTGCTACTCTAGCAATGTTATTAAAGTAGTTTTATTCCTCCTGCACGTGTGTAAAGGTGACAGTGTGTGCACCGTGTTAGTACTTGGTTTATGCTATGATCATGATCTCTTGTAGATTGCGAAGTTAACTATTGCTATGATAATATTGATGCGATCTATTCCTCCTACATATGCATGAAGGTGACAGTGTGCATGCTATGTTAGTACTTGGTTTAATCTGTTGATCTATCTTACACTACAAGGTTACTTAAATATGAACAAATTGTGGAGCTTGTTAACTCCGGCATTGAGGGTTCGTGTAATCCTACGCAATGCGTTCATCATCCAACAAAAGTGTAGAGTATGCATTTATCTATTCTGTTATGTGATCAATGTTGAGAGTGTCCACTAGTGAAAGTCTAATCCCTAGGTCTTGTTCCTAAATACTGCTATCGCTGCTTGTTTACTGTTTTACTGCGTTACTACTGCTGCAATACTACCACCATCAACTACACGCCAGCAAGCTATTTACTGGCACCGTTGCTACTGCTACTATATATTCATACCACCTGTATTTCACTATCTCTTCGCCGAACTAGTGCACCTATTAGGTGTGTTGGGGACACAAGAGACTTCTTGCTTTGTGGTTGCAGGGTTGCATGAGAGGGATATCTTTGACCTCTTCCTCCCTGAGTTCGATAAACCTTGGGTGATCCACTTAAGGGAAAACTTGCTGCTGTTCTACAAACCTCTGCTCTTGGAGGCCCAACACTGTCTACAGGAAAGGAGGGGGAACGTAGACATCAACCATCCATGTCTTAAATCAGGAAATAGAATAAGAAGCTCATTGTTGTCCATTATGCCTTACTAGTGTAAACAAGAAACAAAAAGATGCAATTGCAGGATCTAAAGTAAATAGCTTCGAGCACAAACACAATGGCGCCAGAAAAGTACTGTTACCTGGAACCGAAGTATGAGTGCCTTTTACCTTTCCTCCCCGGCAACGGCGCCAGAAAAGTGCTTGATGTCTACGGGAGCTTCTATTCTTGTAGACAGTGTTGGGCCTCCAAGAGCAGAGGTTTGTAGAACAGCAGCAAGTTTCCCTTAAGTGGATCACCCAAGGTTTATCGAACTCAGGGAGGAAGAGGTCAAAGATATCCCTCTCAAGCAACCCTGCAACCACAAAGCAAGAAGTCTCTTGTGTCCCCAACACACCTAATAGGTGCACTAGTTCGGCGAAGAGATAGTGAAATACAGGTGGTATGAATAAGTATGAGCAGTAGCAACGGCACCAGAAAAGTGCTTTGCTGTCCAGGACTGGCGTGTGGTTGATGGTGGTAATATTGCGGGAAGTACAAATGCAGTAGAACAGTAAACAAGCAGCGATTTCAGTATTTAGGAACAAGGCCTAGGGATCATACTTTCACTAGTGGACACTCTCAACATTGATCACATAACAGAATAAATAGATATATGCTAGACTCTACACCCTCTTGTTGGATGATGAACACCACTAACTGTGTAGGATTACACGAACCCTCAATGCCGGAGTTAACAAGCTCCACAATATTCAATGTTCATATTTAAATAACCTTAGAGTGCATGACAGATCAACATAACCAAACCAAGTACTAACATAGCATGCACACTGTCACCTTCACGCTACGAAAGGAGGCATAGATCACATCAATACCATCATAGCAATAGTTAACTTCATAATCTACAAGAGATCACAATCATAGCCTACGCCAAGTACTACACGATGCACACACTGTCACCATTACACCGTGCAGGAGGAATAAACTACTTTAATAACATCACTAGAGTAGCACATAGATGAATAGTGATACAAAACACATTGCAATCATAAAGAGATATAAATAAGCACTTCACTATGCCATTCATAACAGTGAATAAGTATTCTGTGAAATATAGCCTAAGAGACCCACACGGTGCACACACTGTCACCTTTACACACGTGGGACAAGGAGTCTCCGGAGATCACATAAGTAAAATCCACTTGACTAGCATAATGACATCTAGATTACAAGCATCATCATATGAATCTCAATCATGTAAGGCAGCTCATGAGATTATTGTATTGAAGTACATATGGAAGAGATGAACCACATAGCTACCGGTACAGCCCTTAGCCTCGATGGAGAACTACTCCCTCCTCATGGGAGACATCAGCGTTGATGGAGATGGCGGTGGTGATGATGGAGAAGCCTTCCGGGGGCACTTCCCCGTCCCGGCGGCGTGCCGGAACAGAGACTCCTGTCCCCCAGATCTTGGCTTCGCGTTGGCGGCGGCTCTGGAAGGTTTCTCGTGCCGTGGCTTTTCCGTATCGATGTTTTAGGTCGAGGGGCTTCTTATAGGCGAAGAGGCGGCGTCAGAAGGGGTCTGGGGCCACCAGACACTAGGGCGGTGCGGCCAGGGCCAGGGCCGCGCCAGCCCCATGTGTGGGCCCCCTGTGGCCCCTCTCTGGCGGCTCTCGAGTGTTCTGGAAGCTCCCGGGTATTCTAAGATGCTGGGCGTTGATTTCGTCCAATTCCGAGAATATTTCCTTACTAGGATTTCTGAAACCAAAAGCAGCAGAAAACAGGAACTGGCCCTTCGGCATCTCGTCAATAGGTTAGTTCCGGAAAACGCATAAAAATGACATAAAGTATGCATAAAACATGTAGGTATCATCAATAATGTGACATGGAACATAAGAAATTATCGATACGTCGGAGACGTATCATGATGCATCCAAGATTGGTCTTGGATGTGTGTTGATGCAAGAAGGCGAAGTGATATCTTACCTATCAAGACAACTGAAGCAACATGAGCAGAACTATCCAACCCATGACTTAGAGCTAGCAGCCGTGGTTTTAGCCCTGAAAGTATGGCGTCATTACCTCATGGGTAATCGATGCGAGATCTATTCTGATCACAAGAGCTTGAAGTATATCTTCACTCAGAAGGAGCTGAATATGAGGCAGCGCAGATGGTTAGAGTTAATCAAGGATTATGATATGGAAATTCACTATCACCTCGGCAAGGCCAACATGGTAGCGGATGCCCTGAGTAGACTGCCGTGTCAGTTGAACTCCATGATCGCAGAAGAGCAACCCAGTTTGTATCACGAGTTTGAGCAGTTTAGGATGGAGCTAGTTAGCGAAGGTTTTCTAGCCAGCATTGAACTCCAACCTACCTTGATTAGTCAGATCAAGGAAGCCCAGAAGGGAAATGCTAGCATTGACGGGATCAAGAGCCAAATAGCTGCGGGAAAGGCACCAGGATTCGCCGCAGATGAAGAAGGAGTGCTATGGTACAACGGACGCCTTTGCGTGCCATCAGACTCAGAGTTGAAGCAAGTTATTCTGAAAGAAGCCCATGACACCCTTTACTCCATTCATCCCGGAGGAACCAAGATGTACCAAGATTTGAAGGAACAATTTTGGTGGCATGGAATGAAGAGAGAAATTGGAAGCTACATCGCCAAATGTGACATCTGTCAAAGAGTCAAAGCCGAACATCAACGCCCCGCAGGACTGTTGCAACCCCTATAGATTCCCGAATGGAAGTGGGATTCCGTAGGAATGGACTTCATCACCGGACTGCCCAAATCTAGTAAAGGGAATGATTCTATCTGGGTAGTGGTCGACAGATTGACCAAAGTCGCCCACTTCATCCCCGTCAAGACCACCTATCAAGGACCGAGACTCGCAGAGTTATATATCTCAAGGATAGTCAGCTTGCACGGAACCCCGAAGTCGATAGTATCAGATAGAGGATCTCAATTCACCTCCAGATTCTGGCAGAAAGTACATGAAGGACTCGGAACTCGGCTGAATTTCAGCACAGCCTATCACCCGCAGACAGATGGACAGACTGAACGAGTCAACCAGATACTGGAAGATATGTTAAGAGCATGTGTGCTAGAGTATGGATCTAAGTGGGAAGACTGCTTGCCATACGCAGAATTCTCGTACAACAATAGCTATCAGGCCAGTTTGCAAATGGCCCCCTTTGAAGCTCTGTACGGAAGGAAGTGCCGTACCCCTCTGAACTGGTCAGAAGTCGGAGAGAGTCAAGTCTTTGGACCAGATATTCTCCGAGCAGCTGAAGAGAAGGTTCACAAGATCCGCGAGTACCTCAAGACAGCCCAATCAAGACAAAAGAGCTACGCCGACAAAAGACGCCGAGAGATGACCTTCGAGATCGGAGATTTCGTATATCTCAAAGTGTCCCCCCTTAAAGGAATGCAGAGGTTCCAGCTTAGAGGAAAGCTTGCACCCCGATATGTAGGACCCTTCAAAGTCCTGAGTCGCCGAGGAGAAGTATCCTATCAACTGGAGTTACCGGAAGAAATGCCAGCGGTGCACAATGTGTTTCATATCTCACTACTCCGGAAGTGCTTAGAGGTACCTGAGAAGACCGAGGTGTTCAAGAACATCGATCATCGAGCTGTGGATATCAACTCAGATTTGACATATCGCGAAGTACCTATTCGCATCTTGGAAGAAGCTTTCAGAACCACCCGCACCAGAAGTATCAAGTTTCTGAAGATCCAATGGAGTAACCACACCGAAGAAGAAGCCACTTGGGAGAGAGAAGACTTTATGAAGACTGAGTACCCAAATCTCTTTAGTACCTAGTTTTCTTTAAGATCTCGGGACGAGATCTTTTGTAAGGGGGAAGGGTTTGTAACATCCCAAGTTTCAACAATAATAAATAAAGAGAGAGAAGTCAATTACCCAAATTTCACAACAAACAAAAACTTTTTATATGCATATAGTGTTACATATAGTTCCATGCATAGTGTGTATTTCTTTTGTGCAATTGCCATGATGAGTGTCTATTGTTGATCAAGAGTGCTTAAACCCTAACCCAAGATCACCCAACCCTAATTTGAGATGAATAAAAGAAATAGGAAATAATTCAATTCTCACTCACATACAACTTTGGCCAATTATGCAAAACTCCAAACAAGGCCACCATTGCTTGCTCCCTTGGTTGTAAAACACTTTGATATCAATTATAAACACAAATGCATCAAAGAAACCAGAATCAAATCAAAGAAAAATGCAAAAACCACTTGCATATGATAATGGTCGAAATTGAGTTTTATAAAATGTTACTCACTTTACCCCCCTGGTTTGGACTTTTCTTAAACTAAACTTGGTCAACACTTGTCATGTCATCCAAGACCTTGTCAAAGTGCACAACTTTGCTGTTGACCATCAGTGCTGAAGTTGACTAGGTTGACCATAGTAATTAGGACAAAATGCTATATGAGAGTAAAGTGAAGATGACCACATTTTGGAAAATTTGCAAATCTTCTCCAAATTGAATACCACCACCACCATTCTAACACATTAATTATATGTTTGAGTTCCACCAAAAATAATTTCGAAATTCAAATATTTTTCTCATGCGGCCATTGTGTCGAACAGTTGGCAGGCATGTTTCCAGAATTATGTTACATGCAATTACACACTGGTTTTTAGCCTAAACCATCTGTATCTTGTGATCACGAGGTTCTTCTGCATCCCCTGCATCAAGCCTAGTACTTGCCATGGTCGATTAAAGTGAGGAGAGAGCTCTTTTCTCCTCATACCGTACCATGCCGGCCACCTTTGGCAACCCTCTCTCTGGCCTCCCTCTCTCATCAAATCCTTGTCCTGGAGCATCTACACAGCACAAGGACACTGACGGTGCACGGCCCTGGCTCGCGCGCGCACGGCATTGGCCAGGAGAGGCGCGTCCAAAACCATGCCAGAGCATGCCAGGCCACGCGGTGAGCGCGCTCTGGACGCGCCAGAGCGCCGCGCGCTCAATCGCCTCCGTCCTCCCCCTGCATCCCTACGACTGGAACGAACACCGCCACCCTCTCCTCTACCGCGTAGACACACTCGAATGCCTGCCGCCACCTTGTCGCCATCGTCCTCGTCGGAATCGTGCCGCAGTACTGCCGCACTCAATTCATACCCCTGAACGATTCCGTCCAGCTTTGGCAGCGCCGAAAGACGCTTCAGCATCGCCAGGATGACGCCTACGCTTAGCCGTCCTCGCCTTGCCCCTTCGAGCACCGGAGCAGCCATGCCGTCGAAGCTCCTTCTCAGCACCCGCCGGTCACCTCCCCATCTATAAATAGAGGAGCCCCCAGCACGATCACTTCACACCATTCGACTCACCTCTCTTCACTGCTTCTTCTCCCACCCTTAGTTCATCCAATTACCGCCTGAGTCGCCGCAATTTGAAGCTGAAGGCCGCCGGAGCCCGCAGATCATCGCCATCGACTGGAGCCTCCCCACGCCTCGCCGCCGGCACCAGGAGCTTCCTCATCTACGTCAACGTCGCCGCGCACCTCGCCAACACCCGCGGGAACGCCGGTAGGCTCTCCGACCCCCTACCTCGCCGCCAGACCCTCGCCCTCTCGTCGGAGAAGACGACGATCGTGCACCGCACGATCTCGTTCTAATCCAACGCCTCCAAGTCATCCATACCGTTTCGGCGTTTAAGTCTCGCTGGCAGGTGGAGCCCCCATGTCAGGCGGCCCGCGCATGCAAGTCACGCTGCTGGGCTGCCCCAGTTAATTTTTGCCCATTTAGCCCACTTTCCCTTCCCACCAAAGCCCAGTAATTCAAATGCGAATTTCAGAATAGTTTGAATTGCTTGCAGATGCTTTGGTAAATTTTGAATAACTTCAAATTGGCTAAACCTAATTCTATGAGCTTTATATCACTGGAAAGCCCAAGAATTTATCTAACCAATGCCACTGGTCCCACTCCCAAATTCGTAGTAGATTTCAAATGCTAAAAATGACAAGTCAAGTACTTTTACACATTCAAACTTTACTTAAAATTCAACCATAATGGATTTTGAGTTGATTCCAACTCTCATAAATCACAAATGTTGTCCTCTAATTGATTATGCAATAATCTTGCCAGGTTGTTTGTATGATCATGGACTAGATCAAAATAATGGCTATGGAGCCATTTCTAGTGCATTTAAATCTTGAAATTCAAATTCTATAAATAGTATGAGAGTTACTCTCTCATTTAAATTTTGATCCTAAGTAATTCCATAAGAGGTAATGACCTTGAGCTAATGAACCTCCTATGCCATTACTTAGTGATTTTAAATCATTATCAAGTTATTCTTAAATGGCATGAGGTATAGCACCTCATTTAAATTATACTCCCCTATAATAGATATGAAATGTTGACCTTGGTCAACCTATATTTCATACCTGATTATTATTGAAGGAGATTAAATCTTGATAGGGCTAATGAGAGTAAAGTAGTTTCTCTCAAGATTTAATTAAGCAAACCAAATGAATAAGTATAATGAGAGGAAATTATTTTTCTCTTAACTAAGAACTAACCAAGTAAAATTCACCATGCCATGTTTGTGTGTTGCTAGAATAATGTGTGTAAACCACTTTGGTGTGTGTTAGTCAAGCATGTAAGATTGGTTGGTGATTATATACCTCGTATTCGTATATAGACGCTAGTAACGAGGAATACCAAGAGGAGGAGGCCTACTCTCAAGAGGAGGAGGAAAACTTTGACAACTACCTCACTCAAGGCAAGCTAACACTCTTGCCAAGTCCTAAGTGCAAGGCTCAACAAGAGCAAGGCACCATCACCATTTACTTTATGTCTTACCTATCCCATGTTTTTACCTTGCAATTATTTTGCTTATTGTATTTCAAAGTTTACTTTTGATTCATGATTCACTTGGTCTAGAGTAGAACAAGAGTCAAGGGTAGCATAGAACAAATCAAAGCTAGATAGCACCCCTCATGGATTAGTTGCTATTGCTAATCAAATAAAACTTGACTACTCTAGATGGGAACCTTGTGACTTGGCGAAATGACTTTGAAAGATATGAAGGTGACATGGTGGACTTGGTGAATTTAAATGAAAACTGATGATTGGGTTTGAATGCGATACCCTTCCAATTATACAAGTACCCCCACAATACATGATTATGGGTAGGGCTTAACTAGAAACTTGTGTATCTTAGTATGGGTTCCCTCTAAACAAATATCATAGGGGTTACGCCGAGGCTGCCTCCGTTACAAGTGAAATGATGTGAATATGAGGTGAATGTACGACCCAAGCCCTGTGCAGTTCCCTGGATAACAGTTGGTTTTCATCGGGAGGCCAAGCTCATGGGGAGAGGTGCCTATACTAGGGTATATATGTGAAAGGTTAAGGTTGATGATCCGCGTACTGAGTTACGATGATTCGGGGTTATCCTCGACGGATGTAATCAAAAGTTGTGGCACAATAGTACCACCTCTGCAGAGTGTTAAACCTATTCGAATAGCCGTGTCCACGGTTACGGACGATTGGAAAGGCCATACTATTCCATTGTCAGAACTTTTGTCTTGAAAATAGTTGTTGAATTGAAAGGTGATTTGAATGGAATCACCATGAATGGTGGGGATGACACTAATATTCCCACTGGAGTTAGTCTAGCAAATGAAGAGTCTTTACTAAAAGTTTATTGAACTAAAACTTGGCTTTATGCAAATAAACCTAGACCTTAGCACCCCTTACTACAATTGTTGAGTTATTACATTAGTATTAGTTTGCGAGTACTTTAAAGTACTCATGGCTGTGTCCCTGGCTATTCAAATGCCAGACTATGAAGAGGAGCAACAGTATTAGGATGACGGACAACATGACGTCTACGATAACTAGGATCGTCTTCTAACGTCAAGCGTTGCCTGTGGAATAGATAGTCCACTACTACTTCGCTTCCGCTACTATTTGTGCTGTTGAACAATCTATTTGTGTAATCTTGGATCATGTGATCTATGGTTGTAAGACAAGTATGTGTTGTAATAAATGATGACTCTATGCTACTTAACTATTATGTCTCGCAAGAACAATCTTCCTGGGATTGCGATGTATGATATAATAGGCATCCGGACTTAAAAATCCGGGTGTTTAAACTAATGCCAGCCAAGTTAGTATCAATCGGATTAACAGGTCCATTGTTACCCCCTCCACTATTCCAGTATTTATTATGATTAACTCGTCCACCATTGTCATTCCGATTACCGGCATTGAAATTATTGCTCCCAAAGTTTCTAGGTCGGTACTGGTAGTTACCTCCATTGCGGTTGTAGCTGTTGTAGTTGGATCCCCTGTTGAATTGACCGAAGTCATCCCCAAACTCCATTGGGAATCCTTGGCCATGTCCATCACTGTTATCAGCAACACCACTTGAGTCATCCGCAACGAAGTTGCTCTGCCGATTGTTTCCACCGCCAAAGAAACGGTTGTTGTAGCCACCTCCTCCCCGGCCACCATTGTTCGGCGGTGTTCCATTGAACCCCACACCATTGTCGGTACCAGGGAATCCACCGCCATGGCCAACACCGTTAAAACCACCTCCGCGACCTCTGCCAGGGCCGTTGCCCCGAGCAGGATCACCTCCGCCGCCGTGATTTCTCATACTTCCGACAGCACAGTCACCGCCGCCGCCAGGAAACAAAATTGCTCGCGCCCTCCAGAACCCTAGCCTACGATGCCAGGCATGCCCTGCAGCGAAATTGGCATCGACGTGGATTTGTTTGGTTCCAGATTTTGCACAATGGGCCTTGGCTTTCCAAGCCTCTCGATTTGTGGCATTCATCTGAACAGGTCAGCCTGAATTCCTTTGGTTACCCGGATTCGCAAAAGGCCCCAGCAGCCCTTTTTTTGAAAGTTGCGGGTTAACCGGATCAGGCGATCTCAGAGCGTTCGAGGATGACGACGACCACTGCCGTCGCTGAACCCTCGTCCAGCCCTCAACATCGTCCACTGGAATGGTGAACGAGGTCGGTTCGATGACAGGTAGCCGAATGCGCCGATTTTGAGATTTTTCTGTAACCGGAGCCGAAAGATCTGACGAACTTACCTTGTCGATAGGAGAAGAGAAAGTTACCGCCGCTTGTCGTTGCCGGCGTTGCCTCTGCAGTCGACGTGCAGCCCGGCGAGCCAACCCCGATGTCGACTCAAGTAGATCCCTATCCTCGTCCGGCGAAGGAGGACGACAGAGGTATTTGAATGATCGGTTGGAGACCTCCTCCTCCTCCTCTCGCTCTGAACTTGATCCTTCCTCCGACGCGGCGAGCACCCAGAAACGTCCCTGAGGAAGCACATCGATCGAGGTTGAAGGCGACGAGGACTCGAGATCAGCCTGCGATGGAAGCTCGCTAGCCAGATTGCCCGAGAGGTCGCCTGCGCCTCTAACGGTCATCCTCCATACACGTTGTTGGCGCGGATCATCTCGCGCATGCTGCAGATGGAGTCATCACTGCCTTGTCGGCGGCCGGAAGGATAATGTCGCGCACGTTGCAGATGGAGCCGTCAGTTTACAGTCGTCACACCCAGCATCATTCAGCTGAACAAAATAAAAACGAAAGTTCAGAGCTTAAACAGTGTCAACAAGGTGACTATTAAACGAATGTATTTCTCTAGGTCATAAGCACTGTCGTACCAGGGGGCACCCCCCCCCCCCCCCCCCCCCCTCCCAGCTTGTGGCTTGTAGTAGATTTATTCTTAGCATTTTTCCCCTTCAGATCATGAAGTTCTGTGGTTTACCCCCCACCAGATATTTTAGTAAGCTCCGCCACTGGTCATAGGGATATTTTTTAAACAATAACATCAACCAAGGTCATCATGTAATGGTGGAACATATAGCATCCCATGTTCACCTGCACAAATAGCCTCTTCAATCGAGGGCTCCGGCAGGTCATTACGAAAGTGCAAATGTGGCTCATATTGAGCACAAGTTCACTCACATTCTGCAATTGCCACATGAAGATATTTCTGGCTATTGATCAGGCACGAGCCTTGGTGGACAATATCTGCAAGGTGGAGGAAATAGAGGCGCGCTATACCGCGTTCGCGCTATAAAAACCGCAAGTATGCAGCGTGCGGAGACGAAATTGCTCCTCCAGCAGGCGCGCTATCCGCGGCGGCACTGCAAATTTTTTGGTGCGTGCGGCATTTTGCACTATCCGGGGCGCCATATGTGACGCGTCGGCTGCAACGCGCGGCATCTTTTCGGACGTACGTGAAGCTACAACGGCTAGAAAATTCATCCCCCACCTGCGCCCTCCATTTCCCCACCCACACCGTCGCCATGCGATTTCGTCAGCGCCGGTCGATTTCGCCGCTGCCCCCGCTCGAGTTCGCCACCGCGCCGTAGATCCGCTTCCCCCGCGCATTCTCCCAGCAAGTGAGGAGGTCCGCACATAGGATTGCCCTGTTAATTGCCTCGTATCATTCCATTCGCTCCAACGA
Source organism: Lolium perenne (assembly GCF_019359855.2). Classification (NCBI taxonomy): domain Eukaryota; kingdom Viridiplantae; phylum Streptophyta; class Magnoliopsida; order Poales; family Poaceae; genus Lolium; species Lolium perenne. The sequence continues at coordinate 261,261,413 of NC_067249.2, forward strand.
AACACATGATGAGATCCAAAAAGATCTCATGGAAGAATGGTGGAATTGGCATAGACAACAATAGTTGCATATTTGTTGTATACTTTGAAAACTATGTTGTATCGTTTGAAAACTATGTTGTATTATTGTATTTGATGTAAACAATTTGATGTACTTGTTGTGTTGTAATAATAAATGGTATATGTATTTGCGAATTTGTGAAGTTTGTTTGATCTTGTTGATGCATATTTGTGTGATTGTTGTTTCCATCGGGGCTGCGCTGTATATTGGAGCGTTCTGCGGAGGAACGTTTTTTTCACCGCGCCCGCGCTCCAGTTTAGCGTTTCCGACGAGGGAAACACAACGCAGCTGCAGGGTATACTTTTACAGCGCGGTCAAAGCGATTTTACCGTGCCAAAATATAGCACGTCGGTTGAAGATGCTCTTACATATTGAAATCAACCGGAAGGCAATGCTGCAAGCCACGAATCAGTACGACACTGCTGCCTGACGGTCACTCTGCAACAGTGAAGCTCTTGAGGAGCGCCCCGGCCGTGCAACGCTGCCGTAGTCGTGGGATCCGCGGTAGCGCACGCGGCGACCAGCCTGCAGACAGTGTATTATGGGAAGACTTCGCCACCACATGCCTGCCGACGAGCTCGCGCCATTGCCGGACATGACTAAGAGAGGAGAACGACGGTTGCGAGGAGGGAGCGGTGGAATGAGAATATGACGAATGGGATGAATTCGGCGAGCTCCATCAGTCGCCGCCGATCGCCTCCGTGTCGCCGGACGAGGGTGGGGATTCTGGCTCAATCTGGGCTCTGAAGCTAAGAAGACTGGCTCGATTTAGGGATTTCGAAGGGTCGGGGAACGTCGTGGTGAGGCCGAACGTTTGCCACATCAGCGAATACGAGTGACAAAACGTACTCCCTCCGTCCCACGGAAAGTGTCGGAGCGTGCTTGTATTCATTTCAAATTTTATAGAAAACCCTTTACGAGTTCCATTCTTCTCCGTTTTGGTCTTTGCAATCTTTTTTCGATAAAAGAAATATATTAATATAAAAAAGATATCAATTACATCCAACTTCTGCAACAACGTACCATTCTAATGGCACTACGGATGTACACAACTAAAAAACGGAAAAGAAAACTAAGAAACAAAAGTCCCGCTACAGTATCTCGGGTCTAACAACAACAATACATCCACCGCCAAGACAACACCTGAAATACAGACTCTCCAAAAATGACACCTTCAAAAAGAACAGTGCTCTAACACCGTCGTCGCCCGATCAACGATCTTAGGTTTTCACCCTGAAGATAGTCCCCGCTCTCAAAACAATGCCTCCAACAAGGTCATTGTCAGGCACAACCAGTTAAGGCCAGACCTGGGATTTTCACCCTGAAAGGTAGGACTCTGAACTTCACCTGTGTTGTCGCCCCCACTTTCATACCGCTGCTGTGAAGCCCGAAACACCAAGCAAGTCCCTCAACAGCGCGGAGACTTGAACCTCCCTTAGCTAGTCCTTCCCTCCGGCCTTCATGAACTTCTCTTCTTCCAACTTTCATCATGGATCCATAGTCAACTGATGTCAACACTGAAAAAGAGCTTCGCGCCGCTCACCCCAGCCAATCGGTCGGAATAAAAGAATGGGTGCGCACGACCGAATACCACCGATCCAGCAAACTCTAGGCAAAAAGCACTGTTACATTCGCCGACGGAGCCTTCCGGAACTCAACGCTCCGGCCAGATCACGAGTCCAGGCCTCCAGTAGGTCTTCCTATTCACGCAAGAGAGACCCTAGGACCACCGCCTTTATACAGGTTGGACCCCCACGTCGGCGACCATCCCGGGCTGGCCACTCCAACCCTCCACCGGCGACACCGTCGCTGGCTTCCATGCTCCTCCATCTCGCCGCCGGAACGCGGTGATAGATCGATAGATCCACCACCACCAACCGCAGGCCAACCCTCTCCGGTGAAGAAGAGGGCCACCTCCACCGTCGTACCCAAGGCTGCTTCCCCGGGCGACCTTGTGTCGCGGGTGAAGGCCGAGATTGCCTCCACTCACCGACGAGAGGCGGGGGGGGGGGGGGATTGGCGCAGGCCATGGGCCTGGCCGCCGCCCACCACCAGCCCCTGCCGAAGTGCTGCGGAGAGCCGACGGGAGGAGGGAGACCGCAGCGCAGGCCGCCGCCGCCATCCCATCCGCGCCGGCCGGTCCACCAGGGGAGAGCCGAGGGGAGAAGGGTGAAGGATAACGTTGCATAGAAAACAAAAAATTTCCTACCGCGAACACGCAATCCAAGCCAAGATGCAATCTAGAAGTCGGTAGCAACGAGGGGATTATCGAGTCTCACCCTTGAAGAGATTCCAAAGCCTACAAGATGAGGCTCTTGTTGCTGCGGTAGACGTTCACTTGCCGCTTGCAAAAGCGCGTAGAAGATCTTGATCACCGGCGCCACGAATGGGCAGCACCTTCGTACTCGGTCACACGTTCGGTTGTTGATGAAGACGACGTCCACCTCCCGTTCCAGCGGGCAGCGGAAGTAGTAGCTCCTCTTGAATCCGACAGCACGACGGCATGGTGTCGGTGGTGGTGGAGAAATCCGGCGGAGCTTCGCTAAGCGTGCGGGATGTGGTGGAGGAGAGAGGTCGCTAGGGTTTGGGAGAGGGGGGCGCCGGCCATCTAGGTGGTGCGGCCACCTTGGTCTTGTTGGGGTGGCCGGCCCCCTCCCCTTGGCCCCTCATTATATAGGTGGAAGCCCCAAGTGTTGGACTACAAGTCTCCGAATAAGACCCGAACCAAAAACCTTCCATGTGATAGGGAAACCTACCCAAGGTGGGAATCCCACTTGGGGTGGGATTCCCCCTTTCCATGTGGGGGGGTGGCCGGCCCCCATAGGGGGAGTCCACTTGGGACTCCTCCCCCTCTAGGGTTGGCCGGCCATGGAGGTGGAGTCCCTCCGGGACTCCACCTTCCTTGGTGGTTTCTTCCGGACTTTTCTAGAACCTTCTAGAACCTTCCGGATCATTTTAAATCTCATAAAATGACTTGCTATATATGAATCTTATTCTCCGGACCATTCCGGAACTCCTCGTGATGTCCGGGATCTCATCCGGGACTCCGAACAAATATTCGAACTCCATTCCATATTCAAGTTCTACCATTTCAACATCCAACTTTAAGTGTGTCACCCTACGGTTCGCGAACTATGCGGACATGGTTGAGTACTCACTCTGACCAATAACCAATAGTGGGATCTGGAGATCCATAATGGCTCCCACATATTCAACGATGACTTTAGTGATCGAATGAACCATTCACATACGATACCAATTCCCTTTGTCACGCGATATTTTACTTGTCCGAGGTTTGATCATCGGTATCACTCTATACCTTCTTCAACCTCGTCTCCTGACAAGTACTCTTTACTCGTACCGTGGTATGTGGTCTCTTATGAACTCTTGCAAGACATTAGACAACATTCCACCGAGAGGGCCCATAGTATATCTATCCGTCATCGGGATGGACAAATCCCACTGTTGATCCATATGTCTCAACTCATACTTTCCGGATACTTAATCCCATCTTTATAACCACCCATTTACGCAGTGAAGTTTGATGTAATCAAAGTACCTTTCCGGTATAAATGATTTATATGATCTCATGGTCATAAGGACTAGGTAACTATGTATCGAAAGCTTATAGCAAATAACTTAATGACGTGATCTTATGCTACGCTTAATTGGGTGTGTCCATTATATCATTCACATAATGACACAACCTTGTTATTAATAACATCCAATGTTCATGATCATGAAACGATGATCATCTATTAATCAACAAGCTAGTTATACAAGAGGCTTACTAGGGACTCCTTGTTGTTCACATAACACACATGTATCAATGTTTCGGTTAATACAATTATAGCATGGTATGTAAACATTATCATAAACTCAAAGATATTATAATAACCATTTTATTATTGCCTCTTGGGCATATCTCCAACAAAGGGGGCGCAGGCCGCCGCCGCTCATCCCATCGGCGCCTGTCGGGCCGCCATGCGTTGAGGAGGGGAGATCCGGCCGCCGTCCATCACTCATCGACGAGGAAGGCCCCCCGCCGCTGCCACACCCCGTGGGTCTTTTCCCCAGCGGCGCTACCGGCGGTGGTGGTTAGGGCTGGGAGGGTGGGGTGCGGGAGGGTGGGGTGCCAAATCTTTGCAACCTGAAATCCAAATCTCGTTCTTCTCCGCGTCCGTCCTCCCCGACTGTCCTCCCTGTCCCTCGCCGCTGCACGCAGCTCCGCCGTCGTACGCTCTCTCGTGGAGGGTGGGGGGCCTCTGCTTGGGTTCCCGGGGCAGTTCACAGCTTGTAGAAGAGGACCTCAACTATTGGGCATCAGAAGCACTAGCTGCAGCATCACCAGCTCGTTGTGCTCGTCGCCACCGACACAACAGCTTGTGGCCAGGTTCGTGTTGCGGTAGGGAGGGGAAGACCTGCTCCTCGGCTCACGATCTCGCCGCAAGCTCCAACTCGACGCAGCTGGAGCTCGTCACCGGAGCTCCTCTACGACGAATAAGAATGTACATGGATTGAGGTCTTCTTCTACATTGGCATTGCTATGTTCAGTTGAACATCATTTCGAATATTGCCTAATGGGCAGGTATATAGGAACATGATTGCAAATATTACCTTGCTTCGGCTTTGCTCTGGATAGCATAAGAAAAAGAGCAACATATGGAGTTCCAGCACCAGGTTTTTCATGCATTGGATTCACTTGCAAGTACCTGCTAAATTTGCACAAGTGCGATAACTCAAAATTACAAAACAAAGAAGATAGAATGTGCTATGAATTCGAGAAATGTTTTGTGCTCATAGTTGAATTGTAGATCGTTAGTTGTTCACAAAATCTAAAATGCATAGGCTTCACGATGTTCATATTCATAGAAAGTTGAAAAGTCAAATAATTTACTGCATTATTATCAGTTTTAAGGAGCAAGTCAGAATAGTAGCTAAATATTAAGCATATTTTTTCCTAGCAAGCAAAACATAGTAATCTTCAATTATAATTTATGAAGATTGGTATACGCCTGAATAATGTTATACATGCATCTTAAGAGTTCTGAGCTAATATTAGGCATGTTTTCACCATCAAGCACAACATATAAACTCTCTACTTTGTTGGAACCTTAACATGGTTAATTGGGTTACATAAATATAGGGAAATTCCAGTCATAAGCTCCTTTCTTTGAAAAATACAGCCACACTATGCATGGAATTTCTAAGCACAACAGAATGGAAACGTTGTTTACTTGTTCTCCACTTCTCCATAGTCCCATTTTTTGTCTGAGGTGTCCGTAGCATGATAACCATGCTATATAGTACAAAGATTAGCCACTGGGTTCCTGTTTATGTTCACGATTTGATAAGTGGTTTAGATAATTCTGTAACATCACACTTTTAAAACTCAAAATACATCTCCATTAGGTGAGCGTACCTATGATTCTATTCCCGATCAAATATCAGGAATGTTCTTTGGTTTGGCCAGGTCAGAAGCATACGGAGCCTCTAAAGACTGCTAAATGTTGAAAGAGTGATTGTAAGTATTTTAAGTTTACAGCCATTTCAAGTTATAATACAGCATGACACAAACATGAGGGACGAGCTCGCCTGTGCAAATATGTACTGATATGTTTCTATGTTTTGTCCCAGCCTTGGCAGATATCCAGTCACAATCCTGATACAATTAGGCCTAGCATATCGACATAGAAAAAATTAGTTTGTCTTTATTCCTGATGCTACTGCTATAATTTCTGGCATGTGATCAGAGCTTCCAATTTCACTTTGCTCAGTATTGGAGCCTATAGTCCAACAGCTCCACTCATGGACTTGAGGACGGACTAAGAAGTAAGAACAAACATGTGTATCATCCAATTCATCACGACGTGGATGAACACTTCTCATCAGTATTGATGGAATCATGGAAATAGGCTGGCAACGAATAATTGGTTCAAAGCCCTGGTGCGAGCAAGGAAGGATTTGCCACTATTAGTGATCATTCCAGATCCATAAATGCATCTACAGCTAGCATAGTCATTCACAAATTCAGGAACATACCTAACCTTGGGAATCATCTGAAGGTCATTGCACATTGAGTTATGGGCAATTGGTTGTGCTCGGCTCAGGTAAAAGAGGCGGTGGTTGACTACAAAGGTTGGTGGAGGTCGGGGGCCATGGCTATTGATGCCTGCTGGAGAGCAAGGTCGGGGGGTGGCGGCGATGATGCCGCAGACAAGGCCATCCACCACAGCCGTGTGCCTCGGAGGTAGAACGGCGTTGGCGACGGAGCAGGACTGCAGGAGGGGGTCGACGTAGGGTATCGAGACAGCAGGAGGCGGCTGATGCCGATGCCGCCCTCAACCACCACCCGCCGTTGCCGATTCGGGCAGCAGCAACCACCCTCCCCGCTGCCAGACCAGGATGCCAACGCGGCCCTCATCCACCAACCGCCACGCCGATTTGGCCAGCAGCCACCACCCTCTGCGCTTCCAGACGAAGATGCCGATGCAGCCATCTTAGATAGAAAGTTCCGATCCTCGCAGTTGGGATGGGGAAAACACGGGGGATTTAGACGGCAGAGGGTAGCAACGCGGGGAGCTAGAGGACGGAGTGGAGCAGCGAGGGAGAGATATACAGCGGAGGGGGAGCAGCCAATTTCCGAGGGACGGAGTGAGTATTTCGAACCGTAGGTGGGCAAGTCAAACGAAAACAGGGACTGCGTTGGTGTGTTTTCTGAGTTCAGGGACCGAGCATGCGACAATTCCATGAACCAAAAGAGCTCTAATTTCAGTAAGTTCCATACAAGTCCAAGGATTCAAAAGCCTAGACAAGAAACAGAGATATAGTTCTACTAAGACCTGACAGATGTTTTACGTTACAATGGTTCTTAAACATCATTGAATTTTCAAGAAAAGACAACTAACTGGGTAATTTCATATTATCAGATATTGATAGAAGCCTCAATACTACAAATCCTAAAGAACACGGAATGATTCAATACAGACCTGCAACATGCAACACCTCTGACAACAGAGTTCCACAGATTCAAACAACAAAACAAGGCTTCACCAATAGCGTGCTGATTAACAGAATTAACGGAAAGACACGGAAATTCAACATTCAAAACTGAAGGATTAACGTCCACGAGAATAGTGCAAATAATATGAAACCAGGTGACATCGTCTGCATCTGGACACATAACCATAGAATTCTCCAGTAGAAAAGAAAAGCAGCAAAACAGCTAACTTTGTTGATCAGGGCCCAGATTAGCCTAACAAGTGGACACTGCCTCTCCTAGTTGCCGCTGGAGGAAGCTCCCTTGTTCCTTGGTGCGGCCTCAGTTCCTGTAGATCACATTCACATGGTTGCAGTTTAGCAAAACAGAACTCATAAAGAGTGGACGAACTGCATTCTAGCAGGACAGAATGCAAAAGGGAAAGAGTAGCATACCCTCTCTGAAGTTGCTCTTGAACCTCCTGGGCACATGGCGCATGTACCTCATCCTCCCGGTGCCGGTGGTCTTCCTCCTGATGGCCTTCACACTCCAGTTGTCTGTTTTTCAACAACAAATTGAGATTGTGAGATTTTGATTCCAGGATAAGTACGTCCTAAACACTTCCAAGAACAAACTAAGGTTGTGAGAATTTGTAATCAGATGAAACAGAACCTAAACACTTATCCTTGTAAATAGCAAAATGTGAGTTGGGTTTAGAATATAGAAAGCATGCCAAAAGCAACTATGACAATCACCCTAGTTCCAAGTACTAAATAAAACTTAGACAGGTAAAGCTGGCAACAAATGTGTGCAATCCAAGAATAGTATCAACATACAACACAAATAATGAACAATACAGGGGCAGCTAACACAGCACACCTAATTAAACAACCCTATTTTAACTCTAGGAAAGTAATGGAAGATTACAGTTAAATTTTATAGCTAGCTGGTCCAACGACATCCTTCAACTAATTCGGCATCATACTCACAATCCAAACCTAATTCAGCACAGACATAAAACAGGCAGGAGCTAATCACAACGAAGGTCATGTTAGTGATCGTAGCACATCGTGCCACCCTTTCTCGCATGAGCAAAAGACCTAGCATAAGATTCAAGCCAACAGCTATGGGACAGCACAAGATTCGCGCGCATATTGAACCACAGCATCTTCAAAAGCTAAGCAAACACGGTCTCGCACAGGCAGCACACAACAGAATCAAACATCACAGCTAGTTCTAGCTAAAGCAACTAGGATGGACGAGCATACGAAGTAACCAAGGAGGATCCGGCGAACTTACACTTGCGGATGCGGGCGGCGGGGTAGCCGCACGAGGAGCAGGTGCTCTTCTGCAGGTGGAAGCTGCGGCGGCCGCACCGGATGCACAGCGTGTGGGTCTTGTTCCGGCGCTTACCGAAGCTGCCCGTACCCTTCGTCTGCGAGCCAGCAACACAAGAAAACAACAGGAGTCAGGATCACCGATCTCGGCGGGGAGGAGAACGAGAGGGATTCCGACGTAAGCCGCCGTGATTCGCTCACCATTTCGCCTTCGTCTTGTCGCCTGCGCCGCCGCCGCCGAGGAAGTGGAGAAGATGAACGCACCGAACCCTAGCGGCGCGGCGAGGAGGCTTTATAGGGCGGAGAGCGGGCCTGCCCAGGTTAGTAGGCCCGGCCCGCTAGATAGATGGTACCGTGGGCCTTTCGCTTATTCTAATGGGCCTTAGCACGTTGACGGCCCATACGCACAGTTCGTGAAGCTCAATGCAGCCATCGGAAAAAAATTACTCGAGCAGAATCTGCAGCTGCTGCCTTGCACCGTACCGCACGCCGGATCGCCTCGACGCCGTCCTGCCGGCGGCGGCACCTGAGGCGGGCGGCGCGCCGACTCCGTAGAAGGAACTGAATCGGGGAGGTCAGGATTTCGTGCCAGGTGCTCGCTCAGCTGAGGATTCGAGGTGGATGGCCATGGAGGTGGCGGAAGTGGCTCTCCCCACGGAGAAGCTCTGCGTGGATCCAAATCGGTACCAGTAGAAGCAATCCGATCTTATCTTGCTCCCATTTCTCGATTCATGGCCACCCTAATCTACAATTTATTCCTTGATGATGGCAGGGGTGGGGCAAGCCGAGGTGGAGTTGTGCTGGTAGCCACCGGGAGCTTCAACCCTCCCACCTACATGCACCTGAGAATGTTTGGTAAGGCCTCAACATTTGCTACCTAATCTGTTTAACACCTATAAAACAAAAATTACACTTGACACCTGTGTGATAGTACATAAGAACAGCCTGAGAATGAGAGCATGATTTTTGATTGTATCTTCCTCATTTTTTTCGATGTTTATTCATTTAGAGCTGGCAAAGGATGAGTTGCAGCAGCGAGGGTACTCCGTGCTGGGTGGGTACATGTCCCCGGTGAATGATGCGTATAAGAAGAAGGTACCATGTGGAATCGGATAAGTACATTGATTTATACTACCGCGCTCTGTTTTCTTGACTGAATTCGCAATTTGGGGCTGGGTTAGGACCTCTTACCGGCTATTCACCGAATCCGCCTTTGCGAACTGGCGTGCGGGAGCTCATCTTTCGTGATGGTTGATCCATGGGAGGTAACTGGTTTTTTTCACACAGTTCGGTTTTGGATTGTAACATAGTAAGATATTTGAAATTTGGATAATGCGGTGTTTGATGGACACGTTTTTGTGTTCTTCATGTAGGCAATGCAGAAAGGTTATCAGCGCACCTTGACTGTTCTCTCGAGGGTTAAGAACTCTCTTTGCAAGGATGGCTTAGCTGATCAAGGTATATATGGCGAGAGATGTGCCTATTGCAGCACAATATGCCCTTTCTTATGCTGTTGGCCATTTCAAATGAAGTTTATCCGTGCATTTACCCTGTATATGTATTACTGTTCACGACATATATTTTCTTTCAGGTAGTCTCAAGGTAATGCTCTTATGTGGTTCTGACCTGCTTGAGTCTTTCAGCACCCCAGGAGTTTGGATTCCAGATCAGGTATGAAGTACAACATTGTTTGGTATACAATTCGAGAACAGAACATATGTGCCCCTTATTTTGAAAATCATGGTGCCCTATATAGCTTTTGGTTGATTTTTTATTACCAGAAAAACTAATTTTGACACTCATCCTTCTCTCTCCAGGTCAGGGCCATATGCAAAGACTTTGGTGTCGTTTGTATACGCAGAGAAGGAAACGATGTTGAAATGCTAATATCCAAAAGCGAGACACTGCAAGAATGCAGGGTGAAACTTCTAGCCTGAGAATCTTAGTATTCCAAGTAAGTATGACAATTGACTTATGCATAATGTGTGCCTCGGTATATTTTTCCAGGATAACATCATTGCAGTTGATGAGATTGTGCCAAATCAGATCAGTTCATCCAGAGTAAGGTATCCTTTTATCCACTTTGGTTTCTGTGTAACAAGATGCTATTGCCACCTTCAGATTTCCCTCTATTTGATGCCACGATGTTGATTCCTTTTATTTTATCAAACTGCAGAGAATGTATAAGGAGATGTCTCTCAATAAAGTACCTCACTTGTGACGAAGTAATCGAGTACATTAGGGAGCACAAACTGTACATGGGAATCGAAGAGACTGATACCATATCATGACAATGGTGATATTTGCCTCTACCCAGCCATCCTTCAGTATTTTTTCATATGCACGCTATTATCTGTGAACTCTTATTGCATACACTGTCTCCACAATCCAAATCATTGGTTCTAAAACACCTTTTTATAACAATGCAGTTGGAAGCCTTTTCAAACGATTATCAAGACATGGCGCCGTGCCACTGTGGGCATCAATATTTTGATACAATCTTAGTATTGTATGAGATACCACCCTTATATGAAATAAAGGGGTCTGGTTGCTCAGTAGCATCATGAATGGATGCGATGTAAAAGGTTCTCAAATCTTCCTTATGTTGTCAATGTGTCAAGTAACACTAACAGAAGATATTGCTAAAGCATTTATATATGACACAAAAATATCAGTTTCATCCTCTATACACGAAGTCATCATTCAGTAAGTATTTTGATGTGCTGCACAATTCAGCTACCCTAGGAAGCTCTGTAAACTGTAATCCTAGCCAACACTAGCGGTTGCTCCTTGCTGCTGCCTACCAGGAGCAGGAGGAAGCAATGCCTCCCTGCCATGAGGTTTCATGAGCGCCTCCCGGTCGCAGCTCGCCGGCACGACAGGCTGGATCCCGCCAGGGTTGAGCGGGAAGAGCGTCCCGAAGTAGCCGTCAGCAATGGCGGCCATGTCGCAGGTCTCGGCGACGCCGGGCATCTGGTAGATGTCCCGGGTGTAGGCGTGCAGGCTGGGGTACTCCACCAGCTTCCTCCTGCTGCACCGGAACAGCGGGTTGTACACCAGGTCGAACCGGATGAGCGTCGTGAAGAGGCACACGTCGGCCAGCGTCATGCCGGTGCCGGCGGCGCACAGGTACCGGGACCTGGAGAGGTGGTCCTCGAGCATGTCGAGCGCGGCGAAGAGCTCGGCCGCGGCGGCGTCGTACGCCGCCTGGCTCTGCGCGAACCCGCAGCGGTAGACGCCGTTGTTGACGCTCGGGTAGATGACGCCGTACCAGCGGTCGATCTCCTGGCGCAGCTCCGGCGGCCAGAGGTCGGGGGCGTTGGGGTTGGCGTCGGGGAGCGTGCAGAGGAACTTGGCGATCTCGATGCTCTCGTTGCAGACGACCTCGCGGCGGTCGGCGTCCCAGAGCATGGGCACGGACGCCCGGCCCTCGAACCCGCCGCGCCGGGCGGCGTACACGTCCCGGAGCCGGCGCTCGCCGTAGAGCGCGTCGGGGCTGTCGCGGGTGAAGGACCACGCTCCGTCGTCGCCCGGGACGGCGACGGAGAGCGGGAGGCGGGGCGCGAGGCCGAGGAGGGCCCGGACGAGGAGGGCGCGGTGGGCCCAGGGGCAGGGCAGGCCGACGTAGAGGTGGAGGCGCGCGCCGGGGGCGGGGGCGGCCGCGACGGCGGGGAAGCGGGACGGGGTGCGGGTGAAGGCGCCCGTGGCCGGGTCGGAGGGCGCGAGCTGGCGCATGAGGAGCCGCCACGCGGCGGTCCAGCCGTGGCGGACGGCGAGGACGAGCTGCGACGGCGGCAGCGCGCGGCCCCACAGGACGCGGGACAGGGCGGTCAGGGGGTCCTCCTGCGAGGCGGCGATGCGGTTGAGGCGACGGCTGCGGCGGCGTCCTTGGGGAAATAGAGGTAGCGTCGGTCGCCGGAGCTGGAGGGGGAGCGGCGGAGGCGGTGGGGACCACATGGCCTGGCCGGAGACGGCGAGCTCTGGCAGAGGAGTGGAGGAGGACTCCCCAAGTCCGAGTTGGCATGATGGTCATGGATAAGAAAAGTCCAACTGATACCAGCTCAGGCCCACTATGCCGGATTTTACCCAGCAATAAGCCCAAGAAACCTGCCTTCTTTTTGCAACTAGGTTTTAAACCTTTTGGAAAAATAGATTTCGATTTTTGTTCAGCTATGTTTCAAATATGAGATTATTTAAACATTAGTATATTTTAAACATTTTAACAGCATTTTAAACCGAATCAAGTGAGAGAGCTCCAGATTTATAGCCCATGTTTTAGGGGTTTCCCTTAATGTTGGTGATTGACATGATCAGAGAGTCCATCCAATGCTGGTCATGTCGATGCACTGAGATGGAAGAATTCAGGCATCGACGGAGACACTATGGTTTTACATACTTTTTAAACAAAATCATGAACAACCAGATCACTAGGGATGCACCTGCCTCAAGAATGACACGCTAGGAGGGGTGATTATATGATGTAGTACATATTTTGGCTACCAAACAATGCCAGCTTCAGTGATCTATACCTTGTAAGCTATTTTCATTGACTTTATTAGACTAGCTCACTTCTCCAATGTTTTCTGTGTCCGAAACCTTTTATTAGACTAGCTCATTTCTCCAATTTTTCTTTCTCGGAACCAAAACAACGACACGAGAAGATTCGCTGTTTGTTTGAAGAACTTATGAAGCTCTTGTAGGCGCTTACCTACCCAAGAACCGAGGCCATACAAATTTTTTATATATTGAGCTATTAAAGGACCAATGGCTTCGATCATCTCACTGTCTACCACTCAAGTCTTTATAAGGAGCAAGGCTTCCCTGAGCAAAGGATGAAAAGCTTTATTTCACAGCTTACTTGTCTACGTTGGAATTATGCACTCTAAGTTCATGGATTATTTTTTGTGTTTTTGCACACTAGGGATTTTAGTTTGATAGGTATGGGCATAGAAGGCACCAGGAACTACCGATGGATCACCGAAATCACTATGTGCACTTAATTTCTTGCTGGACTATCATTTTAGCCATGCTGGCCTGCATGCTATATGCGCTCTGGTGCCATTATTAGGAAGCAAAGAGCAACGATTGATGGATTGGCTGTGATAGAGTGGGGTCTGGAGGCTCCGATCAAACATGGATTGGAGCTCGTAGTGATGATCATCAAAAGAGGGTGATACAATTGGAGCAGAAAATGATCCCATTGACTGTTGTCGGTGGGATAACATCCTATCGTTCTTATCCTCAAAGTTTCAAAAGGAAGTATGTGACACTTGTAACTTCTAAGATGCATAAGTATAGTGTTGTGACTAAGTTCCATATCATCATGTGTCAGTCTAGATAGAAATATTCACGATTTTTTAAAATATTGTTATTACTTTATTTATTTAACAAATACACAATTTTTATAAATTTTAAAAATATTACATCACCGGGCTGGAGAATCCTGGTTAGGACCTTTCGGGCTAGGCGACGCCCAAAATGTGCATCACACTGGACTTGCCAATCATCGTGTCATTGACACGGTGTTCTTGGGCAAAAAGATAGTACACAAGACAATAAACATGCTCAAAAATAGTGAAATAAGATAAGATATTATTTTATTAACCGAAAAACATTAGACAAGAAAATGAACATGCTAAAAAATCTTGCCATTGACAAGTGCACCAACTAAGGCGACTTTGATTTATCAGTGAACCTTTTATAACACGCATCATTTCTATTTAGGTATAGCCTATGATAACACTAGTCGTTAGAACCATGCATTGCACTATGCTTTAATTGACGAAGTGAAGAAACGAAACAAAACAGAGAAAATTTGGCCACAAACGGTGCTTCCTTTTTATTCATGGTTAAGCGAGACAGCAAATCATCCATGTCATTAGGGTTACAAAGTTTTGCCAAACTTACAATATCTAACGACTAATGATCAGCAAACAGACAAAGTCGAGAACAATTACACAAGTATAAAGACTGCAGCCATCGCATTTGCATACTTCTTCAGTCGGACAATTTGCCTTAAGTGCATGTTGACCTTCTTCAATTCTTTCTTCACTTCAGCATCCTCCACCGTAGCAACAATGTTAGACCCCAATTTCTCCACCGTCAACAGTAAATTGAGCTCTGCGGATGCACCCCCTTCAGATGAACTTCGCCCTCTTAATGTACTCATCTAACAACTCAAAATGGTTGTGTTTATTCAGATTTAGAAATAAGAAAGATGAATTCTAAATCCCAAATCAGAGGGAAAAACAAAATTGAGAGAAATCGGAGAAAAGAGCTGATGGAGAACTCAGATCTAACATTTCTCACCTCTAGCGGAGGCGGTGGTCACTGGAGCTGGAGGGGGAGCGGCGGAGGCGGTGGGGACCACATGGCCTGGCCGGAGACGGCGAGCTCTGGCAGAGGAGTGAAGGAGGACTCCCCAAGTCCGAGTTGGCATGATGGATAAGAAAAGTCCAACTGATACCAGCCCAGGCCCAGTATGCCGGATTTTACCCAGCAAGAAGCCCAAGAAATCGGCATTTGCTTCTTTTGTGGCTGGGTTTTAATTTTTTTATGTTCAGCTGTTTTTCAAACTTGAGATTATTTTCTCCCGCAAAAAAAAACTTGAGATTATTTGAACATTACATTTTAAACTATTTAGCAGCTTTTAAACCGAGACAAGCGAGAGAGTTCCAGATTTTGAGCCCTTGTTTCAGAAGTTTTCATAGCTTTTTTTTTGAATAAAGAAGTTTCCATAGCTACGCCACTGTGAACATTATTTAGTAAAGATTCTCGCTACCGGAAACTACCAGCTTCACAAGCTCTTTTCACCAACTTTGTGACCACTTCTCCAATATTTCTATGCTCAGAACCTTCTATTAGACTAGCTCACTTCCCCATTTTTGTTTGCTTTCTCCAAACCAAAACGACGGCATGAGAAGATTCATCGTTTGTTTGGAGAACTTATAAATCTTGTGTAGTGTATCCGCTTACCTACCCAAGGACCGAGGCCATAACCAAAGGATTCTTATCCATTGAGCTACAAAAGGACCAGTGACTTCATGTGACTATCTACCACTCAAGACTCAAGTCTTTTTAAGGAGCAATGCTTCCCTGAGAGAGATTATTTCGCATCTTACTTGTCTACGTTGGAATTATGCACTCTAACTTCATAATTCTTTTTTGTGTCTTTGCACACTAGGGATATGAGTTTGATAGCTATAGGCATAGAAGGCACCAGGAGCTGCCGATCGATTACCGAAATCACAACCTGCACTTAACTTCTTGCTGGACTATCATCTTTGCTGTGATGGTCTGCACGCTAGCTACCACCTTGTGACATTATCAGGGAGCAAAGAGAGATAGTTGCTGGCTTGGCTGGGATAGAGTGTGGACTGGAGGCTCTGATCAAAACCCGAAGTGATGATCGACAAAAGAGGGTGATACAATTGGAGCAGGAAATGAATTCACTCAGTGACGTCGGTGGGATAACATCCTATCGTTCTCATCCTTAACCTGAAATGGCACGTTTCAACTTGAAAGAGTATTTATTAGGTGATTGGTGATGTTGAAATTGAAATTGAGCTTGTAAAGATCTATTTTTGGTAGCATAATATTTGTGATTGAGTATGGGCATATTTGAAGTACTTAATACCTGAATCCAGGACATATGTATTGGCTAATTGTCAAGCATATTTTTCTAACGTTTTCCATTTAGTATGACAAACTTGACTATTCGATATGATCTAGAGAGTTGTACTTTATTGTGCTATCTTCACATTTCCAGGACGCACAATTCCATGGGTAATCTTCTTTTTTTGTTAAACGTATACCCTTCCTATTAACACGAATGGAAGACTCATTTTGTGGGTACATCTTATATGGTTTTCTATTCATTTTTTTTAAATATAAGCATTCTATGTAGAAGTGTGTGGCCAGCCTTTCCACTGAAATTTATGTGTTTTCACTTCTATGGTGCAAGAAAGTAAAAAAAAAAATATCGAACTCGTCTTATATGAAGCATGTGCCTACCCTACAAATGAGCAGTTACCCTACACGGGAGGAAATAAATGAGGAATAATGATAGGTTTGTAGAATATATTGTTGTATGCATTGTAGGAAATTTTCAATGTATTTTTGTGTACACTAATATTTTCTTATGAAAAATTATTGCCAGTGTAAAAAAAAAAGAGATGATTTAAACATTGATTTAGGATCAACAAAGTTCTAGTTATTGACACACTTGCACAATGGAGGTCTCACTAATTGTCCTATTCAAAGATGGCTAACATGTTGGGAGATTGCTCGGTTGTGCGCAAGACATAAAGAGCACATGTTGTTGGTCCTCGAGGGTTAGTAAGAGGGATTAAAATTCCGTTGTATAGGATGGGCACATTGCTTGTGACTTCCAATAAAAATGAATTTTCCTATCTCCATATTTTATTTTCCCGTTGCAATGCATAGAGATTCAACTAGCAATGTCGCTCTTGGGCTTCAGGCACGGGATTGCCATGAGATTTTGGCTGTTTATTCAAGTGCGCCCTCGCTCTCTACACTCTGCACTCCAGTGTGCCACCCTGCGGCAGGTCACATGGTAAAGAAGGTTCAAAATGATCTCGAGCCGAGGCGTCTACAATTTTCGATCAAATTAACTAATTTTAGGGGTATTTGAGAAAAATAAATTTCCCCTAATATGCAACGTAGCCAACAATCCTAGATGGCAAGATTGCACTAGCAAGCAGGCAACAAACCACTGGACCAATCGGATTTCGGGAAGGAGTGCGCCGAAAGAGAATATGGAGATGGCCCTACATGAATCATGGAAGTATGTGTCATGATTTCACCGATACATTGTTAGTTCCTGGTACCTTCTATGCGCATGCCTACCAAACTCATACCCCTAGCGTGGAAAGAGACAACAAAATAATGCACAAAATTAGAGTGCATAATTCCAACATAGACAAGTGCGAAAAAATAAGCTCGTGTCCATCCTTTGCTCAAAGAAGGCTTTCTTCTTATAAAGTGTTGAGTGATAGGTAGTGGCATGAAGTTATTGGTCCTTCCGTAGGTCGGTAGATAAGAATCCTTGGTTTTGACCTTGTTCCTCAAGTAGGTAAGCATCCACAAGAATTTCATAACTACTTCAAAATAATGAAAAATCTTGTCATGTCGTTGTTTGCATTAAATTGAATTCGCTAGACAATATTTTCTCAGTTCTCTACTTATCCCCTTTTCACCGAATTAATTTGCATGTTATAGAAGATAATATCTCCTGCAAAAGAACTTGGCTTAGAGCATCCCCCAAATCGTCTCCTAAACGGCGCCAAATCGAGTGTTTGGGGGACGTGTTTTCTTCATGCCCGTTTTGGGGACGTCGCTTCACAACCGCCGCCCCCAAACTTTTTTTAACACTAAAATACTTTTTGCATTTCTATTTCAATAGAGAGAATGAACATTTCACAAACTAATACATGGTTTACACAAACTAAGACATAGTTTGGAACATGGTTTCCACAAACTAATGCATAGTTAAAACATTGGAAAATAAGGAAACCTAACTAGTGTTGGCATCGCAGATTTCGTATGTTCGCTGCGAAGACAGAACACTCCCATGCACTCTTAGTCACCCAAACTGAAATATCCAGCTGGTAATTATAGCCATGTTGGTCCTTTCAATGAAGAACATCCAGAAATCTCCGTGCCTATTTTTGTTACGAAGAAGAACAATCGGCGTGTTCAATCGTCATCCTCATCGTCATCGCTGTGGTAGTGCCGGCGGTAGCGCGTGTCGTCGAACACCTTGACACTCATATCCGCGTCGCCTAGGTAGGAGAATGTGAGCATGTAGCCTGCTTGGAGGTTGTGGTAGCGCACAAACTTCTCCCAGCCGGTGTGGAGGTACATCTTGCCGCACCCGTCGAAGAACACGTCCACCGGCCACCTGCAGTAGTCGCAACCAGCCTCCCGCAGATGCAGCGCGGCCGGCTCGTTGTCGGCGACGAAGTCGACGAACTTGTCCGGCAGCCTCTGGATGCCGAGTGGGTCGCCCTTGAGGATGACGACGAACTCAAACAACACTTGGTGCTCTTCCTGCAGGTCCGACGATGAAGACGGCAACGTCGCAGGCGACGGCGACCGTGCAGCTCTGCCGCGGCCACAACCACGACCGCGGCCGCGACCTCGGCCTCGACCTGTGACTCTACTAGCCATGGCGTCGACTCTTAAGATGGTGGCGGCTAGGGTTGGGGAGAGGGACGCTAGGGTTTGTGTGTGAGGGACGATGCGAGAGCGCCCCTTTTTATTGGCCGAAGGGAGGCGGGGGAGCGGTGGCGCTTATTAACGATGACACGGAGAGCTAGGCGCGACGAGCTGCACCCATCATCATTGCGCGTCAATAACTTCTGTCGTGAGGTAAGCGACGGTTAGGTTATACTTGAATTTGCCACTGATGCGTCGGGCCCGCGTCTCCTCGCATTTCGTTGTGTCCGGCGTGTCTGGAGCGTCCCCTATGAAACGTGGACGGGCTCGGGATGCTAGACGGAAGGAGGCTTTGGGGCGCGCGGCTGAGAACAAAATTTTGTCCGGCGCGCCCAACTTAATTTGGAAGCCGCTTTGGGGGACGCGGGTGGAGATGCTTTTAGGTGGAAGTTTGTATCCAAGCTTTGGACATCAAGGATACACCATTTTTATTCATATTTCCGTTACATTATGAAATTATTGGCTTATTGTTTTTGAATAGTTTGTCCTTTGTCGGCGATGGATGCTCCTCTCGTGTGTTGTTCATTTAAATCTTTAGCACGATGACTTTTCATTTAAGATCTACTATGACAAGCTTTGCCCGAGTCCAATAAAGTAGGTATGGTGTGCTTGTAGTCATCATTTGGTGGTCTATTTGGGTTTCTTATACTAATGTTGTGGATTATGAATAGATAGGTGGACTTTTGTCAAAAAAAATTATTGCAGATGAACCTCGCAGCGGTCGGCGTCCCATAGCATGGGCACGGCCGGCCGGCCCTCGAACCCGCCGCGCCGGGCGGCGTACACGTCCCGGAGCCTACGCTTTCCGTAGAGCGCGTCGGTCGCCGGAGCTGGAGGGGGAGCAGGAGTGGCGGTGGGGACCACATGGTCTGGCCGGAGACGGCGAGCTCTGGCAGAGGAGTGGAGGAGGACTCCCCAAGTCCGAGTTGGCATGATGGTCATGGATAAGAAAAGTCCAACTGATACCAGCTCAGGCCCACTATGCCGGATTTTATTACCCAGCAAGAAGCCTAAGAATCAGCATTTGTTTCTTTTGCTCTTGGCGTTTTTTATGTTCAGACGTGTTTCGAACTTGAGATTATTTGCTCCCGCAAAAAAAAAGCTTGAGATTATTTGAACATTACATTTTAAACTGTTTAGCAGCATTTTAAACCTAGTCAAGCGGGAGAGTTCCAGATTCCGAGTCCTTGTTTTAGTACAATTTTTCATAGCGACGCCACTGTGCTTTCTTGTTGGTGATTGACGTCGATCGGAAGAGTCCGTGCAATTGCGGGTCACATTGAAACGGCAGAACTCATGCATGGACCGAGTCACTATGGGTTACCTACTTTTTACACACAAAAAAAATCATCGACAACTAGAACGCTAGGAGTGCACCCGCCTCAGGCTGGACAAGTACAAAGAGGGGAGATTATTTAGTAAGGATTCTGGCTACCAAAAATTGCCAGCTTTAGTGATCTCTACCGTTGTAAAGCTCTTTTCACTGACTTTATTAGATTAGCTCACTTCTCCAATGTTTCTGTGTTCGCACCTTCTATTAGAGTAGCTCACTTCTCCGTTATTTTGCTTTCTCAAACTGAAACGATGACATGAGAAGATTTATCGTTTAAAGAACTTATAAAGCTCGTGTAGCCGTTTACCTACCCAAAGGACCGAGGCCATAACCAAATGATTCTTATCTATTGAGCTACAAAAGGACTAATGACTTCATGTCACTGTCTACCACTCAAGTAACTATAAGGAGCAAGAAGGCTTCCCTGAATTTCACATCTTACTTGTCTACGTTGGAATTATGCACTCTAAGTTCATGGATTATTTTGTGTGTCTTTGCACAGTAGGGATTTGAGTTTGATAAGTATGGGCATAGAATGCACCAGGAACTACCGATGGATCACCGAAATCACAGTGTGCACTTTTTTCCTTCCTGAACCATCAGCGAAGCCCTGACTCCTTGATGGCCTGCATGCTAGTTACGCTCTTGTGCCATTATCAGGATGCAAAGAGAGATAGTGGCTGACTTGGCTGGAATAGAATAGGGACTGGAGGCTCGGACCAAACGTAGATTGGAGCTCGCAGTGATGATCGATAAAAGAGGGTGGTATAGTTGGAGCAGGAAATGAATTCACTCAGTGGCGTCGGTGGGATAACATCCTATGGTTCTCATCCTCAACCTGAAATCTCACGTTTCAAAAGGAAGTGTGTTACACTAGTAACTTGTAAGATGCATAAATTTAGGGTCGTGACTAAGTTTCATGAAGAAGTTGATATGCATGTAAATAAATCGAAGGAAGGATCCCCGTACCCCGGTGTGTCGCACCCTAGGGCGACACTGGGGGCGTCCCCATCGCGCCGCCGCTAGAGCCCTCGCCGCTCCTGCTCCTCTCGCCGCCGTTGCCGCCGGCCCTTGCCGCGGCGGTGGGCCCAGGGGCCAAAGGTGGTTTGGCGGTGGCGGTCGCCGGGGATGGCCGCTGGGGCGGTTTTGGCCAGCTCGTCGTCGAGCAGCACCCAAGGCGGCGCCCCTGGTCGGGGTGGTGGCGCAGATCCTCTCCCGGCGGTGCCATGACTGGAGGTGAAGGTGCAGGGCTGGCGGATGGTGGTGGTGGATTCCCTAGATCTCGATCTGGGTGTCCCCCATGCCGCCTCTCCGATCCTCTTCGTTGCGCGGTTGGGCCGGTTCCGGTGGGGGATCGAGCCTGCTCTGACGTCTCCTTTCCCGTTGTTGGCCTCGCCGCTAGTAGGGTTTGGTGCGGAGGCTTGTAGGTTACCAGCGGCTGGCGTGGGGCTGCCCATCTCGGCATTAATAAATGTGGTGGTCCTAGGATCCTTCTCGCGCCAAGACGAAGATCTACCTTATACATGTCCTTCTGGATTTGGCTGGATGTTAAGTTCCGAAAGGCTCCGTCGGCGAATCTAACAGTATACCTTATGCCTAGAGTTCGCTTGATCAGGAGGTATTCGGTCGTGCACACCCATACTTTTATTCCGGCCGTTTTGTTCTGGAGGGAGCGTCGTGAAGCTCTGTTCTGTGTTGCCAACTGATCCATGGTGAAATCAGAGACAGAGAATATCTTGAAGGCCGGATTGGAGGACTCGCACTAGAGTTTCGAGTCTCTGTGTTGTTGAGGGTTTGCTTGGTATTCTGGGTTTCGCAACAATAATATACTAGGGGGAAAGAGAGGTAGCGTCGATCGCCGAAGCTAGAGGGGGAGCAGTGGAGGCGGTGGGGACCACATGGCCTGGTCGGAGACGGCGAGCTCTGGCAGAGGAGTGGAGGAGGAGGGTGATACGTCTCCAACGTATCGATAATTTCTTATGTTCCATGCTTGTTTTATGACAATACCTATATGTTTTATACATACTTTATGTCATATTTATGCATTTTCCGGCACTAACCTATTAACAAGATGCCGAAGAGTCAGTTGCTGTTTTCTGCTGTTTTTTGTTTCAGAAATCCTAGTAAGGAAGTATTCTCGGAATTGGACGAAATCAACGCCCAGGATCTTATTTTTCCACGAAGCTTCCGGAAGTCCGAAAGGGAAACGAAGTGGGGCGACGAGGCGCCCACACAACAGGGCGGCGCGGCCAGGCCTAGGGCCGCGCGGACCTGGCATGTGGGGCCCTCGTGGCGCCCCCTGACCTACCCTTCCGCCTACATAAGCCTTCGTCGATAATAACTCCAGGACCGAGAGCCACGATACAGAAAACCTTCCAGAGACGCCGCCGCCGCCAATCCCATCTCGGGGGATTCAAGAGATCGCCTCCGGCACCCTGCCGGAGAGGGGAATCATCTCCCGGAGGACTCTTCACCGCCATGGTCGCCTCCGGAGTGATGTGTGAGTAGTTCACCCCTGGACTATGGGTCCATAGCAGTAGCTAGATGGTCGTCTTCTCCTCATTGTGCTATCATTGTCGGATCTTGTGAGCTGCCTAACATGATCAAGATCATCTATTTGTAATGCTACATGTTGCGTTTGTTGGGATCCGATGAATATTGAATGTTATGTTATGTTGATTATCAATCTATCATATATGTGTTGTTTATGATCTTGCATGCTCTCCGTTATTAGTAGAGGCTCTGGCCAAGTCGTTACTTGTAATTCCAAGAGGGAGTATTTATGCTCGATAGTGGGTTCATGCCTCCATTAAATCTGGGACAGTGACAGAAATTTCTAAGGTTGTGGATGTGCTGTGCCACTAGGGATAAAACATCAATGCTATGTCTAAGGATGTATTTGTTGATTACATTACGCACCATACTTAATGCAATTGTCTGTTGTTTGCAACTTAATACTGGAAGGGGTTCGGATGATAACCTGAAGGTGTACTTTTTAGGCATAGATGCATGCTGGATAGCGGTCTATGTACTTTGTTGTAATGCCCAATTGAATTTCATACTACTCATCATAACATGCATGTGCATTGTCATGCCATCTTTATTTGTCAATTGCCCAACTGTAATTTGTTCACCCAACATGCTATTTCTTATGGGAGAGACACCACTAGTGAACTGTGGACCCCGGTCCATTCTTTTACATCGAATACAATCTACTGCAATACTCGTTCTACTGTTTTCTGCAAACATCATCATCCACACTATACATCTAATCCTTTGTTACAGCAAGCCGGTGAGATTGACAACCTCACTGTTAAGTTGGGGCAAAGTACTTTGGTTGTGTTGTGCAGGTTCCACGTTGGCGCCGGAATCCCTGGTGTTGCGCCGCACTACACTCCGCCGCCATCAACCTTCAACGTGCTTCTTGGCTCCTACTGGTTCGATAACCTTGGTTTCTTACTGAGGGAAAAACTTGCTGCTGTACGCATCACACCTTCCTCTTGGGGTTCCCAACGGACGAGTGCTTTACCGTCACAAGCAGCAAAGCTTTTTCTGGCGCCGTTGCCGGGGAGATCAAGACACGCTGCAAGGGGAGTCTCCACTTCCAATCTCTTTACTTTGTTTTTGTCTTGCTTTACTTTATTTTATTTACTACTTTGTTTGCTGCATTATATCAAAAATACAAAAAAAATTAGTTGCTAGCTTTACTTTATTTACTATCTTGTTTGCGTTCTCCATACTAAAAACACAAAAAAATTAGTTACTTGCATTTACTTTATCTAGTTTGCTTTATTTACTATTGCTAAAATGGGTACTCCTGAAAATACTAAGTTGTGTGACTTCACAAACACAAATAATAATGATTTCTTATGCACACCTATTGCTCCACCTGCTACTACAGCAGAATTCTTTGAAATTAAACCTGCTTTACTAAATCTTGTTATGAGAGAGCAATTTTCTGGTGTTAGTTCGGATGATGTTGCTGCCCATCTTAATAATTTTGTTGAACTATGTGAAATGCAAAAGTATAAGGATGTAGATGGTGACATTATAAAATTAAAATTGTTTCCTTTCTCCTTAAGAGGAAGAGGTAAAGATTGGTTGCTATCTTTGCCTAAGAATAGTATTGATTCATGGACTAAATGTAAAGATGCTTTCATTGGTAGATATTATCCTCCTGCTAAAATTATATCTTTGAGAAGTAGCATAATGAATTTTAAGCAATTGGATAATGAGCATGTTGCCCAAGCATGGGAAAGAATGAAATCTTTGGTTAAAAATTGCCCAACCCATGGACTGACTACTTGGATGATCATCCAAACCTTTTATGCAGGATTGAATTTTTCTTCACGGAACCTATTGGATTCAGCTGCTGGAGGTACTTTTATGTCCATCACTCTAGGCGCCGCAATGAAGCTTCTTGATAATATGATGATTAATTACTCTGAATGGCACACGGAAAGAGCTCCACATGGTAAGAAGGTAAATTCTGTCGAAGAAACCTCCTCCTTGAATGATAAGATTGATGCTATTATGTCTATGCTTGTGAATGGTAGGACTAATTTTGATCCTAATAATGTTCCGTTAGTTTCATTGGTTGCTCAAGAAGAACATGTTGATGTGAACTACATTAAAAATAATAATTTCAACAACAATGCTTATCGGAATAATTCTAGTAACAACTATAGGCCATATCCTTATAATAATGGTAACGGTTATGGAAATTCTTATGTAAATTCTTACAACAATAATAGGAATACACCCCCTGGACTTGAAGCCATGCTTAAAGAATTTATTAGTACACAAACCGCTTTTAACAAATCTGTTGAAGAAAAGCTTGGGAAAATTGATATACTTGCTTCTAAAGTTGATAGTCTTGCTGCTGATGTTGATCTTTTGAAATCGAAAGTTATGCCTAATGAAAATAAAGATATTAAGTCATTTGCTACAGCAAACGCCATCCAAGTTAGAATTAATGAGAATATAAGATTGATGGCCGAATTGCGTGCTAGGTGGGAAAAAGAAGAAAATGCTAAAGAGGATAATATAGCTAAAGTTTGGACTATTAGCACCACTAGCAATGCTAATGCTTCACATGTTGCTGCACCTCCTACTATCAATGGTAAAATAATTGGTGTTGGCAATGTTTCCACTTCTAATGCAATGCTTGCAAAACTGCCTGAAACTGCTAAAACTGCTGAAATTGCTTGTGATAAAACTGCTGAAATTTTTTCACATATTGTGGATAATGATCCCATTGCTTTAGATCATAATGGTTTAGATTTTGATGATTGTCACATCTCTGAAGTTATAAAGTTTTTACAAAAACTTGCTAAAAGTCCTAATGCTAGTGCTATAAATTTGGCCTTTACAAAACATATTACAAATGCTCTCATAAAAGCTAGAGAAGAGAAATTAAATCGCGAAACTTCTATTCCTAGGAAGTTAGAGGATGGTTGGGAGCCCATCATTAAGATGAAGGTCAATGATTTTGATTGTAATGCTTTATGTGATCTTGGTGCAAGTATTTCCGTTATGCCTAGGAAAATCTATGATATGCTTGACTTGCCACCATTGAAAAATTGTTATTTGGATGTTAATCTTGCTGATAATTCTAAAAAGAAACCTTTGGGGAGGGTTGATAATGTTCGCATTACGGTTAACAATAACCTTGTCCCCGTTTATTTTGTTGTGTTGGATATTGAATGCAATGCATCTTGTCCCATTATATTGGGAAGACCTTTTCTTCGAACTGTTGGTGCTGTTATTGATATGAAGGAAGGTAATATTAAATATCAATTTCCTCTCAAGAAAGGTATGGAACACTTCCCTAGAAAGAGAATGAAGTTACCTTTTGATTCTATTATTAGAACAAATTATGATGTTGATGCTTCATCTCTTGATAATACTTGATACACACTTTTTGTGCCTAGCTGAAAGGCGTTAAAGAAAAGCGCTTATGGGAGACAACCCATGATTTTACTTCTGCACTTTTGTTTTATATTTGAGTCTTGGAAGTTGTTACTACTGTAGCAACCTCTCCTTATCTTAATTTTGTTGCATTGTTGTGCCAAGTAAAGTCTTTGATAGTAAGGTTCATACTAGATTTGGATTACTGCGCAGAAACAGATTTCTTGCTGTTACGAATTTGAGCAGTAGTCTCTGTAGGTAACTCATAAAAATCTGCCAATTTATGTGAGTAATCCCCAGATATGTACGCAACTTTCATTAAATTTGAGCATTTTCATTTGAGCAAGTCTGGTGCACCTAAAAAATTCGTCTTTACGGACTGTTCTGTTTTGACAGATTCTGCCTTTTATTTCGCATTGCCTGTTTTGCTATGTTTGATGGATTTCTTTATTCCATTAACTTTCAGTAGCTTTGTGCAATATCCAGAAGTGTTAAGAATGATTATGTCACCTCTGAACATGTGAATTTTGATTATGCACTAACCCTCTAGTGAGTTGTTTTGAGTTTGGTGTGGAGGAAGTTTTCAAGGATCAAGAGAGGAGGATGATACAATATGATCAAGGAGAGTGAAAGCTCTAAGCTTGGGGATGCCCCGGTGGTTCATCCCTGCATATTTTAAGAAGACTCAAGCATCTATGCTTGGGGATGCCCAAGGCATCCCCTTCTTCATCGACAACATTATCAGGTTCCTCTAGTGAAACTATATTTTTATTCCATCACATCTTATGTGCTTTACTTGGAGCGTATGTATGTTTTTGTTTTGTTTTGTTTAATAAAGTTGGATCCTAGCATTCATTGTGTGGGAGATAGACACGCTCCGCTGTTGCATATGGACAAATATGTCCTTAGCTTTACTCATAATGTTCATGGCGAAGGTTGAAACTGCTTCGTTAATTGTTATATGGTTGGAAACGGAAAATGCTACATGTGGTAATTGGAAGAATGTCTTGAATAATTTGATACATGGCAATTGTTGTGCTCATAAGGATCATGTTTAAGCTCTTGCATCATATACTTTGCACCTATTAGTGAAGAAATACATAGAGCTTGCTAAAATTTGGTTTGCATGATTGGTCTCTCTAAGGTCTAGATATTTTCTAGTAAGGGTTTGAACAACAAGGAGGACAGTGTAGAGTCTTATAATGCTTGCAATATGTTTTTATGTGAGTTTTGCTGTACCGGTTCATACTTGTGTTTGCTTCAAATAACCTTGCTAGCCTAAGCCTTGTATTGAGAGGGAATATTTCTCGTGCATCCAAATCCTTGAGCAAATAACTATGCCACTTGTGTCCACCATACCTACCTACTACATGGTATTTCTCTGCCATTCCAAAGTAAATTGCTTGAGTGCTACCTTTAAACAATTCAAAATTTATCATCCCTTATTTGTGTCAATGTTTTATAGCTCATGAGGAAGTATGTGGTGTTTATCTTTCAATCTTGTTGGGCAACTTTCACCAATGGACTAGTGGCTTCATCCGCTTATCCAATAATTTTGCAAAAAGAGCTGGCAATGGGATTCCCAGTCCCAAATTAATTAACCTTCATAATTTTACAAAAAATAGACACTCCTCCATGGTATGTGATTGTTGGACGGCACCCGGGGATTCGGTTAGCCATGGCTTGAGAAAGCAAAGGTGGGGAGGAGTGTCATCTAAATAAAACTAAAATAAAAAGGCACTCCTTCATGGTATGAGATTGTTGGCAGGCACCCGAGGATTCGGTTAGCCATGGTTTGTGAAAGCAAGGTTGGAAGGAGTGCCACCCAAAAAAAATGTTTCATGGGAGCCGCTCTTTGAAAGTCTACCTGGCAAGGGGGTTAGAATGCCCACTACCATTCGTTGACAACAACAAACACCTCTCAAAACTTTACTTTTATGCTCTCTTTATGTTTTCAAAATAAAAGCTTTAGCACAAATATAGCAATCCATGCTTCCCTCTGCGAAGGGCCTTTCTTCTACTTTTATGTTGAGTCAGTTTACCCATTTTCTTCCATCTTAGAAGCAAACACTTGTGTTAACTGTGCATTGATTCTTACATGCTTGCATATTTGCATTCATCATATTACTTTGCATTGACAATTATCCATGAGATATACATGTTACAAGTTGAAAGCAACCGCTGAAACTTAATCTTCCTTTGTGTTGCTTCAATGCCTTTACTATGAATTTACTGAAGGAGATATGCCCTAGAGGCAATAATAAAGTGGTTATTATTTATATCTTTATGTTTATGATAAATGTTTATATATCATGCTATAATTGTATTAACCGAAACATTAGTACATGTGTGATATATAGACAACAAGAAGTCCCTAGTATGCCTCTTAAACTAGCTTGTTGATTAATGGATGATTAGTTTCATAATCATGAACATTGGATGTTATTAATAACAAGGTTATATCATTATATGAATGATGTAATGGACACTCCCAATTAAGCGTAGCATAAGATCTCGTCATTAAGTTATTTGCTATAAGCTTTCGATACATAGTTACCTAGTCCTTATGACCATGAGATCATGTAAATCACTTATACCGGAAAGGTACTTTGATTACACCAAACACCACTGCGTAAATGGGTGGCTATAAAGGTGGGATTAAGTATCCGGAAAGTATGAGTTGAGGCATATGGATCAACAGTGGGATTTGTCCATCCCGATGATGGATAGATATACTCACAGGCCCTCTCGGTGGAATGTCGTCTAATGTCTTGCAAGCATATGAATGAGTTCATAAGAGACCACATACCACGGTACGAGTAAAGAGTACTTGTCAGGAGACGAGGTTGAACAAGGTATAGAGTGATACCTAAGATCAAACCTCGGACAAGTAAAATATCGCGTGACAAAGGGAATTGGTATTGTATGTGAATGGTTCATTCGATCACTAAAATTCATCGTTGAATATGTGGGAGCCATTATGGATCTCCAGATCCCGCTATTGGTTATTGGTCGGAGTGAGTACTCAACCATGTCCGCATAGTTCACGAACCGTAGGGTGACACACTTAAAGTTGGATGTTGAAATGGTAGAACTTGAATATGGAATGGAGTTCGAATATTTGTTCGGAGTCCCGGATGAGATCCCGGACATCACGAGGAGTTCCGGAATGGTCCGGAGAATAAGATTCATATATAGGATGTCATTTTATGTGAATTAAAATGTCGCGGAAGGTTCTATGGAAGGTTCTAGAAGGTTCTAGAAAAGTCCGGAAGAAACCACCAAGGAAGGTGGAGTCCACATGGGACTCCACCTCCATGGCCGGCCAACCCTAGTGGGGGAGGAGTCCCAAGTGGACTCCCCCTTAGGGGGCCGGCCACCCCCCCCATATGGGAGGTGGAACTCCCACCTCTAGTGGGAGTCCTAGCTTGGCTAGGTTTCCCCTCCATATGGAAGGTTTTTGGTTCGGGTCTTATTCGAAGACTTGGAGACCAACTCTTGGGGTTCCACCTATATAATGAGGGCCAAGGGGGAGGGGGCCGACCACCTAAAACACCACCAAGGTGGCCGCACCCCATAGTGGTCGGCGCCCCCCTCTCCCCAAACCCTAGCCGCCCCGCTCCTCCACTTCCCGCACGCTTAGCGAAGCTCCGCCGGACTTCTCCACCACCACCGACACCACGCCGTCGTGCTGTCGGATTCAAGAGGAGCTACTACTTCCGCTGCCCACTGGAATGGGGAGGTGGACGTCGTCTTCATCAACAACCGAACGTGTGACCGAGTACGGAGGTGCTGCCCGTTCGTGGCGCCGGAACCGATCGTGATCAAGATCTTCTACGCGCTTTTGCAAGCGGCAAGTGAACGTCTACCGCACTAACAAGAGCCTCCTCTTGTAGGCTTTGGAATCTCTTCAAGGGTGAGACTCGATAAACCCCTCGTTGCTACCGTCTTCTAGATTGCATCTTGGCTTGGATTGCGTGTTCGCGGTAGGAAATTTTTTTGTTTTCTATGCAACGTTATCCTACAGTGGTATCAGAGCCGTGTCTATGCATAGATGGTTGCACGAGTAGAACACAATGGTTTTGTTGGCGTTGATGCTCTTGTTATCTTTAGTTTGAGTACTTTGCATCTTTGTGGCATAGTGGGATGAAGCGGCTCGGACTAACTTTACATGACCACGTTCATGAGACTTGTTCCTCATTCGACATGCAACTTGTATTGCATAAGAGGCTTTGCGGGTGTCTGTCTCTCCTACTATAGTGAAGATTCAATTTACTCTTCTATTGAAAACATTAGTATCAACGTTGTGGTTCATGTTCGTAGGTAGATTAGATCTCTCTCGAAAACCCTAAACCACGTAAAATATGCAAACCAAAGAGACGTCTAACTTGTTTTTGCAGGGTTTGGTGATGTGATATGGCCATAATGTGATGATGAATATATATGAGATGATCATTATTGTATTGTGGCAACCGGCAGGAGCCTTATGGTTGTCTTTAAATTTCATGTTGAGTAGTATTTCAAAGTAGTTGTAATAGTTGCTACATGGAGGACAATCATGAAGACGGCGCCATTGACCTTGACGCTACGCCGACGATGATGGAGATCATGCCCGAAGATGATGGAGATCATGTCCGTGCTTTGGAGATGAAGATCAAAGGCGCAAAGACAAAAGGGCCATATCATATCACATATGAACTGCATGTGATGTTAATCCTTTTATGCATCTTATTTTGCTTAGATCGCGACGGTAGCATTATAAGATGATCCCTCACTAAAATCTCAAGATAATAAAGTGTTCATCCTTAGTAGCACCGTTGCCAAGACTTGTCGTTTCGAAGCATCTCGTGATGATCGGGTGTGATAGAATCAACAAGTGCATACAACGGGTGCAAGACAGTTTTGCACATGCGGATACTAAGGTGGCCTTGACGAGCCTAGCATGTACAGACATGGTCTCGGAACACGTGATACCGAAAGGTAGAGCATGAATCATATGGTTGATATGATGAACACTTTGAGTGTTCGCCATTGAAATCACACCTTGTCTCGTGATGATCGGACATAGGTGCGGTGGATTTGGTTCGTGTGATCACTAAGACAATGCGAGGGATATTGTTTTGAGTGGGAGTTCACCTAGATTTTTAATTATGTTGAATTAAAATTTGAACTCAATTTGTCATAAACTTAGTCTAAACTTTTGCAAATATATGTTGTAGAGATGGCGTCCCCAATCAATTTTAATCAGTTCCTAGAGAAAGAGAAACTTAAGAGCAACGGTAGCAACTTCACCGACTGGTTCCGTCATGTGAGGATCTTCCTCTCTGGCGGAAATCTGCAATATGTGCTTGATGCACCGCTAGGTGACCCTCCTGCAGAAACTGAAACCGATGAAGTAAAAGCTGTTTACGAGACTCGGAAAATTCGGTACTCTCAAGTTCAGTGTGCCATCCTGTGCAGTCTAGAATCCGATCTTCAAAAACGTTTTGAGCACCACGATCCTCATGAGTTGATGAAAGAGCTGAAAGCTATTTTTGAGACTCATGCGGCCGTGGAATGCTATGAAGCATCGAAACAATTCTTCAGCTGCATGATGGAAGAAGGCAGCTCCGTTAGTGAGCACATGCTCGCCATGACCGGGCATGCGAAGAAACTCAGTGACTTGGGAATAGTGATTCCTAACAGACTGGGGATTAATCGTGTCCTTCAATCACTGCCACCAAGTTACAAGAACTTTGTGATGAACTACAATATGCAGAACATGAACAAGGAGTTACCTGAACTCTTTGGCATGCTAAAAGCTGCTGAGATTGAGATCAAGAAAGAGCACCAAGTGTTGATGGTCAACAAGACCACCAGTTTCAAGAAACAGGGCAAGTCTAAGGGAAAATTCAAGAAGGGTGGCAAGAAAGCTGCCACACCTCCTGTGAAACCTAAGAACGGCCCTAAGCCTGATGCTGAGTGCTATTATCGCAAGGAGAAGGGACACCGGAAGCGTAATTGCTCCAAGTATCCGGCTGATCTGAAGAGCGGCCTTGTCAAGAAGAAGAAAGAAGGTATATCTGATATACATGTTATAGATGTTTATCTCACTGGTTCTCGTTCTAGTACCTGGGTATTTGATACTGGTTCGGTTGCTCATATCTGTAACTCGAAACAGGAACTAAAGAATAAACGAAGACTACTGAAAGATGAAGTGATGATGCGCGTTGGAAATGGATCCAAAGTCGATATGATCGCTGTCGGCACACTTCCTCTACATCTACCTTCAGGATTAGTTTTAAGCCTAAATAATTGTTATTTTGTACCCGCGTTGAGCATGAACATTATATCTGGATCTTGTTTAATACAAGACGGTTATTCATTCAAGTCTGAGAATAATGGTTGTTCTATTTTTATGAATAATATCTTTTATGGTCGAGCACCACAAAAGAATGGCTTATTTCTGTTAGATCTCGATAGTAGTGATACGCATATACATAACATTGATGCTAAGCGAATTAAATTGAATGATAATTCTACTTATATGTGGCACTGTCGTCTTGGTCATATTGGAGTGAAACGCATGAAGAAACTCCATACTGATGGATTACTTGAATCACTTGACTTTGATTCACTTGATAGATGCGAAGCATGTCTAATGGGAAAAATGACAAAGACTCCATTTTCTGGTATGATGAAGCGAGCTACTGACTTATTGGAAATCATACATACCGATGTGTGTGGACCAATGAGCGTAGCATCGCGCGGTGGTTATCGTTATGTTCTAACCTTCACAGATGATCTGAGTAGATATGGGTATATCTATTTCATGAAACATAAATCCGAAACTTTCGAGAAGTTTAAGGAATTCCAAAGTGAAGTAGAAAATCAACGTAACAAGAAGATCAAATTTCTACGATCTGATCGTGGAGGTGAATATCTGAGTTATGAGTTTGGCATGCATTTAAAGAAATGCGAAATACTTTCACAATTGACACCGCCGGGAACACCTCAACGTAACGGTGTGTCCGAATGTCGTAATCGAACTCTCTTAGATATGGTTCGTTCTATGATGTCTCTAACTGATTTGCCATTATCTTTTTGGAGTTATGCATTAGAGACAGCCGCATTCACTTTAAATAGAGCACCATCAAAATCCGTAGAAACGACACCGTATGAATTATGGTTTAATAAGAAACCTAAGCTGTCATTCCTGAAAGTTTGGGGTTGCGAAGCCTATGTAAAGAAGTTACAACCGGACAAGCTAGAACCCAAAGCGGAGAAATGCGTCTTCATAGGATACCCTAAGGAAACTATAGGGTATACTTTCTATCACAAATCCGAAGGCAAAATATTTGTTGCTAAGAACGGAACCTTTCTTGAGAAAGAATTTCTCACTAAAGAAGTGACTGGAAGAAAAGTAAAACTCGATGAGATTGATGAATCTATACTCGTTGATCAGAGTAGCGCAGTACCGGAAGTTGTACCAGTACCGCCTACACCGGCAACAGAGGAAACTAATGATAATGATCATGAAACTTCGAACGAGGAAACTACTGAACCTCGCAGATCGACAAGGGAACGTACCACTCCTGATTGGTATGATCCTTGTCTAAATGTCATGATTGTGGATAACAATGATGAGGACCCTGCGACGTATGAAGAAGCGATGATGAGCCCAGATTCCAACAAATGGCAAGAAGCCATGAAATCCGAAATGGGATCCATGTATGATAACAAAGTATGGACTTTGGTAGACTTACCTGATAGCCGAAAGGCTGTCGAGAATAAATGGATCTTCAAGAGAAAAACAGATGCAGATGGTAATATTACTGTCTATAAAGCTCGACTTGTCGCAAAGGGTTTCCGACAAATTCAAGGAGTTGACTACGATGAGACTTTCTCACCTGTAGCGAAGCTAAAATCTGTGAGGATTTTGTTAGCAATAGCTGCATTTTTCGATTATGAGATTTGGTAGATGGATGTCAAAACGGCGTTCCTTAATGGAGACATTGAGGAAGAGTTGTATATGGTACAACCCAAAGGTTTTGTCGATCCTAAAAATACTGACAAAGTATGCAAACTTCAGCGTTCAATCTATGGACTGAAGCAAGCATCAAGAAGTTGGAACCGACGCTTTGATAAGGTGATTAAAGACTTCGGGTTTATACAGTGTCATGGAGAGGCCTGTATTTACAAGAAAGTGAGTGGGAGCTCTGTAGCATTCCTGATATTATATGTAGATGACATATTATTGATCGAGAATGATATAGAACTATTAAGCAGTGTTAAAGGTTATTTGAATAATAGTTTTTCAATGAAAGACCTTGGTGAAGCATCGTATATATTAGGCATCAAGATTTATAGAGATAGATCAAGACGCCTAATAGGGCTATCACAGAGTACATATCTGGACAAGATTCTAAAGAAGTTTAGAATGGACGAAAGTAAGAAAGGGTTCTTACCTATGTTACCAGGTGACATAGGCATCCCAAATGGGTCTGCCGAAGATAGTACCCGGGGTTTACTGAAGGCCCATTACCCGAAGAATAAGAAGATTCGGGAACCCAAGATATTATTAAGGAAAGACTAGAGTTGTAATAGGAAGTGTTATTTGTAATCTTACGGGAAGAGTTAGAAACCTCCCCGGACTCTGTAAATTGTACGGCACGAATCCCTCGGCTCCGCCTCCTATATAAGGGGGAGTCGAGGGACTCAGAAATCATCGAATCATTGTTCTCAAACCCTAGTTTTGTAATCGTCGAGTACTTTTCGGCTGAAACCTTCGAGATCTACTTGCCCTCTACTTCCAACTAAACCCTAGTCTACAATCTGTAGGCATTGACAAATTAATACCTTGTCAATTGGCGCCGTCTGTGGGAACTAGAGGCATCAAGGATCTGGTCTCGATGGCACGTTCAAGATCATCGACTTCATCAGCCGTAAAATCATCGACTTCATCAATCGCAAGCAACGCAATGGATCGAGGTAAACAGATTGCTACTGGTTCTGTTGATTTTGTTCCTCACCCACCCTCCCGTTTGGATGCATATGCGTATCTGGCGGAGCCTATGGAGATGACGTTCGGAAGGTTTCACTTTCACGTCGAGAAAGAAGGATCGTATCGTATCGAAATTCCGATTTCGTCTGGATCGTCGACGGTCGATTCCGATTTTTTAAGCTACACATCGTCAACCGAATCAGGAGAAGAAGAAACTTCGTCGTCACGCTACATCAGCACCAGGGCAAGAGAGAAACTCGCCAAGATCTTCAGCGACATGTCGTTTGAGTCATCTGCGGACTCATATATAAGCGATGGCTCAAGCAGTGTCGACAGTTACGACTTCATCGACAAATCTACTACAGTGGGCAAGGTCTTCACCAATCTCAACGATGGTGTCACCAAACCCAACATAGATCTGAATACAAAATATCATCAGATTTATGTCATTGGAGAGCCAAGCCATGACCAAGAGGAAACATCTGAGGCTTTCGACGATCTGGGAAATCCATACGTCGATCCCTCCAATCTGCGACGAGGCATGGGCAATAAATACGTCGGGCCACAACCGCGACACAGAGTTCGACTCCCGCAAGCAGCATGGGATAGAGCCGCGAGAGCTATGGACGGCTCAGAACCAATGGCCACCACAGCCACGCCAGAGGAATTACAAGCATATCAATATAGGCTCGCACGAGCTGCAAGGGAATTGGAAAAACAGACAGCTGAGTTAAACAGAAGAAAGGAGGCAGCTTCTGCATCCAGCAGGAGAAGGGTAGAGCTGAGTCGACAATCTAGAACCTCGGGTGATAGCCACAGGGAGGCTCGGAACAGAGCAAGATCAAGGTTACAACACATACCCGAAGCAGAAAGAGAGCACCTGGTCCAAAACCTCGACATGTCCTTTATGTCGATAGACACAAGAGGAAACATCATCCCTAAGACACCAGAGACTGGGTATATGGCGACACATGCTTTTATCCTCGCATCTAAACCACCTCCAGGAGATCCAAGGGAAACACTGTACAACATGGCAATAGCAGGAGTTGGAGCCATGGGGACGGCGTTTGTATCAACACCTCCCCAAGGAACAGCAAGGCAAAATAGTCCACGACCTGCGGCAGCAGCAGCAGCAGCTCCTGAAGGACCAAGTGGAGCAAGAGATACGGCAGCACAAGCAAGGGTCGACAGAGCGCGACAAAGCAGAAGAGAACATCGGCAGTCCCCAGAGTTAAACGACGAGGATATGTGTGGTTTGCTGTGCTTCACGAGGAGAGTGCGGAAAACTCGAGTACCTTCGGGATTCAAGTTGCCTGATAATTTCAAAAAATTCGACAGCCTTCAAGATCCAGAAGATTGGCTGGTTGATTATCTCGAGACGGTGAAACTCACAGGAGGAACTAGAGCAACAGCTATGCAAAGCATCCAGGTGCATTTGAGTGGAGCCGCACGGTCTTGGATAAAGAAACTCCCTCCAGGATCTATCGACAGTTGGGAAAGCTTCGAGGACGTGTTCGTCAAGAACTTCAGGTCCACGTGCAAAAAACCTGCGTCATTAGAGGAGTTGAGAGCATGTCGACAAAAGCCAGACGAGCCAATGAGAAAATATATTCAAAGGTGGAACATCATCAAAAACTCGGCAGAAAATATATCTGACGAGAGAGCGATAGATGCGTTTGTTGCAGGAACCAGGCGTGGCGATTTTGTCGAGGACTTGGGGAGGACCAACCCAAAGACAGTATCCGCGTTAATGGAAATATCAAACAGATGGGCAGATGGAGAAGATGCTGTTCACAACAAACGGCACAGGTCGCCAGAGGAAGACCGTGGTCGAAATTATCAACCGAGGCGACGATTTCCTCGGCAGTACCCGAGCTATGATGCTCCAGGACAAATTTCGGCAGGCTTTCGGGGAAACACAGGAGGAAACAACAGAGATGATTATCAGAGAAGCAATGAGCAGCGAGGCGATAATAGAGATGATTCTCGAAACAACAGGCAAAATAGCGGGCCTAGGTTCCCGAGGCCTTTCGTGTCTCCTAAAGAGATGATGAATGGGCCGTGTCAGATGCACTTTTTCCTCGACAACAATGGAAAAAGACAGTAAGGACATCTGCAGAAAGATTGTCGCAATTTTCAGGCAATGTTAAGATGGGCAGAGCATGCTAATGCTCGGGCAGCACAGAGAAATCCTCGAGAACCCAGGAGTGAGATTCACTTGCCACCTCCTCCCGCGATTACGGAAGACAATCGACATCAGCTCAGAATAGCGGCAGCACCTCCACCACCACCTTACGTTGATCCTAACTCCAACGGAGCGGTGTCGATGATTCAGAAGGGAAGGCCATCCAATAGGGCTCAGAAAGTAATCTCGCGACAGGTGTTCATGGCAGAAAAAATGCCCCCACCAACAGTCGAGTATCTTAATTGGTCAGGGCAAGATATTGGTTTCACCATAGCAGATCATCCGCAGCAAGTTCCTCGACCAGGGCAGTCAGCACTTATCCTACCAGCAGTCATTGCGGGATTTGATGTCTCTCGAGTATTCATAGATGGTGGCAGCAGCCTAAACCTTATGTATTGATGTCTACTTCCCCCTCCTTTTCCTGTAGACAGTGTTGGGCCTCCAAGAGCAGAGGTTTGTAGAACAGCAGCAAGTTTTCCCTTAAGTGGATACCCAAGGTTTATCGAACTCAGGGAGGAAGAGGTCAAAGATATCCCTCTCATGCAACCCTGCAACCACAAAGCAAGAAGTCTCTTGTGTCCCCAACACACCTAATAGGTGCACTAGTTCGGCGAAGAGATAGTGAAATACAGGTGGTATGAATATATATGAGCGAGAGCAACGGTGCCGAGAAAATAGCTTCTGGCGTGTAGTTGATGGTGGTAGTATTGCAGCAGTAGTAACACAAAGAAACAAAGAAACAAGCAGTAGTAACGCAGCAGTATTTAGGAACAAGGCCTAGGGATTACACTTTCACTAGTGGACACTCTCAACATTGATCACATAACAGAATAGATAAATGCATACTCTACACTTTTGTTGGATGATGAACGCATTGCGTAGGATTACACGAACCCTCAATGCCGGAGTTAACAAGCTCCACAATTTGTTCATATTTAAGTAACCTTATAGTGTAAGATAGATCAAAAGACTAAACCAAGTACTAACATAGCATGCACACTGTCACCTTCATGCATATGTAGGAGGAATAGATCACATCAATATTATCATAGCAATAGTTAACTTCGCAATCTTCAAGAGATCATGATCATAGCATAAACCAAGTACTAACACGGTGCACACACTGTCACCTTTACACACGTGCAGAAGGAATAGAACTACTTTAATAACTTTGCTAGAGTAGCACATAGATAAATTGTGATACAAACTCATATGAATCTCAATCATGTAAAGCAGCTCATGAGATTATTGTATTGAGGTACATGGGAGAGATGAACCACATAGCTACCGGTACAGCCCCGAGCCTCGATGGAGAACTACTCCCTCCTCATGGGAGCAGCAGCGGTGATGAAGATGGCGGTGGAGATGGCAGCGGTGTCGATGGAGAAGCCTTCCGGGGGCACTTCCCCGCTCCGGCAGGGTGCCGGAACAGAGACTCCTGTCCCCCAGATCTTGGCCTCGCGATGGCGGCGGCTCTGGAAAGTTTCTGTGGTTTTCGTCAATTGGTACTGCGTTTTTAGGTCGAAAGGGATTTTATAGGCGAAGAGGCGGCGCAGGGGGGTCGAAGGGGTGCCCACACCATAGGGTGGCGCGGGCCCCCCCTGGCCGCGCCGCCATGTGGTGTGGTGGCCCCCTGGCCCCTCTCCGACTCTTCTTCGGTGTTCTGGAGCCTTCCGGGAAAAATAGGAGGTTTGGCGTTGATTTCGTCCAATTCCGAGAATATTGCCCGAACAGCCTTTCTGGAACCAAAAACAGCAGAAAACAGGAACTGGCACTGTGGCATCTCGTTAATAGGTTAGTTCCGGAAAATGCACGAATATGACATAAAGTGTGCATAAAACATGTAGATAACATCAATAATGTGGCATGGAACATAAGAAATTATCGATACGTCGGAGACGTATCAGCATCCCCAAGCTTAGTTCTGCTCGTCCCGAGCAGGTAAAACGATAACAAAGATAATTTCTGGAGTGACATGCCATCATAACCTTGATCATACTATTTGTAAAGCATATGTAGTGAATGCAGCGATCAAAACAATGTATATGACATGAGTAAACAAGTGAATCATATAGCAAAGACTTTTCATGAATAGTACTTCAAGACAAGCATCAATAAGTCTTGCATAAGAGTTAACTCATAAAGCAATAATTCAAAGTAAAGGCATTGAAGCAACACAAAGGAAGATTAAGTTTCAGCGGTTGCTTTCAACTCGTAACATGTATATCTCATGGATATTGTCAACATAGAGCAATATAATAAGTGCAATAAGCAAATATGTAGGAATCAATGCACAGTTCACACAAGTGTTTGCTTCTTGAGGTGGAGAGAAATAGGTGAACTGACTCAACATTGAAAGTAAAAGAATGGTCCTCCATAGAGGAAAAGCATCGATTGCTATATTTGTGCTAGAGCTTTGATTTTGAAAACATGAAACAATTTTGTCAACGGTAGTAATAAAGCATATGTATCATGTAAATTATATCTTATAAGTTGCAAGCCTCATGCATAGTGTACTAATAGTGCCCGCACCTTGTCCTAATTAGCTTGGACTACCGGATCATCACAATGCACATGTTTTTACCAAGTGTCACAAAGGGGTACCTCTATGCCGCCTGTACAAAGGTCTAAGGAGAAAGCTCGCATTGGATTTCTCGCTATTGATTATTCTCAACTTAGACATCCATACCGGGACAACATAGACAACAGATAATGGACTCCTCTTTTATGCATAAGCATGTAACAACAATTAATAATTTTCTCATTTCAGATTGAGGATATATGTCCAAAACTGAAACTTCCACCATGGATCATGGCTTTAGTTAGCGGCCCAATGTTCTTCTCTAACAATATGCATGCTTAACCATAAGGTGGTAGATCTCTCTTACTTCAGACAAGACGGACATGCATAGCAACTCACATGAAATTCAACAATGAATAGTTGATGGCGTCCCCAGTGAACATGGTTATCGCACAACAAGCAACTTAATAAGAGATAAAGTGCATAATTAGATATTCAATACCACAATAGTTTTTAAGCTATTTGTCCCATGAGCTATATATTGCAAAGGTGAATGATGGAATTTTAAAGGTAGCACTCAAGCAATTTACTTTGGAATGGCGGAAAATACCATGTAGTAGGTAGGTATGGTGGACACAAATGGCATAGTGGTTGGCTCAAGTATTTTGGATGCATGAGAAGTATTCCCTCTCGATACAAGGTTTAGGCTAGCAAGGCTTATTTGAAACAAACACAAGGATGAACCGGTGCAGCAAAACTCACATAAAAGACATATTGTAAACATTATAAGACTCTACACCGTCTTCCTTGTTGTTCAAACTCAATACTAGAAATTATCTAGACCTTAGAGAAACCAAATATGCAAACCAAATTTTAGCATGCTCTATGTATTTCTTCATTAATAGGTGCAAAGCATATGATGCAAGAGCTTAATCATGAGCACAACAATTGCCAAGTATCACATTACCCAAGACATTAATAGCAATTACTACATGTATCATTTTCCAATTCCAACCATATAACAATTTAACGAAGGAGAAACTTCGCCATGAATACTATGAGCTAAGAACACATGTGTTCATATGAACCAGCGGAGCGTGTCTCTCTCCCACACAAGCATGATGTAATCCAATTTATTCAAACACAAACAAAAATAAGAAACATACAGACGCTCCAAGCAAAGCACATAAGATGTGACCGAATAAAAATATAGTTTCAAGAGAAGGAACCTGATAATTTGTCGATGAAGAAGGGGATGCCTTGGGCATCCCCAAGCTTAGACGCTTGAGTCTTCTTGATATATGCAGGGGTGAACCACCGGGGCATCCCCAAGCTTAGAGCTTTCACTCTTCTTGATCATAGTATATCATCCTCCTCTCTTGACCCTTGAAAACTTCCTCCACACCAAACTCGAAACAACTCATTAGAGGGTTAGTGCACAATAAAAATTAACATATTCAGAGGTGACACAATCATTCTTAACACTTCTGGACATTGCATAAATCTACTGGACATTAATGGATCAAAGAAATTCATCCAACATAGCAAAAGAGGCAATGTGAAATAAAAGGCAGAATCTGTCAAAACAGAACAGTTCGTATTGAAGAATTTTAAAATGGCACCAGACTTGCTCAAATGAAAATGCTCAAATTGAATGAAAGTTGCGTACATATCTGAGGATCATGCACGTAAATTGGCTTAATTTTCTGAGCTACCTACAGGGAGGTAGACCCAGATTCGTGACAGCAAAGAAATCTGGAACTGCGCAGTAATCCAAATCTAGTACTTACTTTTCTATCAACGGCTTTACTTGGCACAACAAAACACTAAACTAAGATAAGGAGAGGTTGCTACAGTAGTAAACAACTTCCAAGACACAAATATAAAACAAAGTACTGTAGCAAAATAACACATGGGTTATCTCCCAAGAAGTTCTTTTCTTTATAGCCATTAAGATGGGCTTAGCAGTTTTAATGATGCACTCGCAAGAAA
The DNA here is from genome assembly GCF_019359855.2 of Lolium perenne. Taxonomy (NCBI): domain Eukaryota; kingdom Viridiplantae; phylum Streptophyta; class Magnoliopsida; order Poales; family Poaceae; genus Lolium; species Lolium perenne. The sequence continues at coordinate 261,302,952 of NC_067249.2, forward strand.
TAGTATTTGAAGCAAAGGAGAGCATCAAGAGGCAAATACAAAACACATTTAAGTCTAACATGCTTCCTATGCATAGGAATCTTGTAAATAAACAAGTTCATGAAGAGCAAAGTAACAAGCATAGGAAGATAAAACAAGTATAGCTTGAAAAATTTCAGCACATAGAGAGGCATTTTAGTAACATGAAAATTTTTACAACCATATTTTCCTCTCTCATAATAACTTTCAGTAGCATCATGAGCAAACTCAACAATATAACTATCACATAAAGCATTCTTATCATGAGTCTCATGCATAAAATTATTACTCTCCACATAGGCATAGTCAATTTTATTAGTTGTAGTGGGAGCAAATTCAACAAAGTAGCTATCATTATTATTCTCATCAAGTGTTGGAGGCATAGTATAATCACAACAAAATTTACTCTCCATAGTAGGTGGCACCAAAAGACCAATATCATTATAATCATCATAAATAGGAGGCAAAGTATCATCAAAGTAAATTTTCTCCTCAATGCTTGGGGGACTAAAAAGATCATGCTCATCAAAACCAGCTTCCCCAAGCTTAGAATTTTCCATATCATTAGCAACAATGGTATTCAAAGTGTTCATATTAATATGTTCCATGGGTTTTTTAATTTTCGGATCAAACCATCCATGTCTTAAATCAGGAAATAGAGTAAAAAGCTCATTGTTGTCCATTATGCCTTACTAGTGTAAACAAGAAACAAAAAGATGCAATTGTAGGATCTAAAGGAAATAGCTTCGAGTACTTACAACAACGGAAAATAGCTTGGTAGCCGAGGTCCGGAGTGTGAGTACCTTTTACCTTTCCTCCCCGGCAACGGCGCCAGAAAATAAGCTTGATGTCTACTTCCCCCTCCTTTTCCTGTAGACAGTGTTGGGCCTCCAAGAGCAGAGGTTTGTAGAACAGCAGCAAGTTTTCCCTTAAGTGGATACCCAAGGTTTATCGAACTCAGGGAGGAAGAGGTCAAAGATATCCCTCTCATGCAACCCTGCAACCACAAAGCAAGAAGTCTCTTGTGTCCCCAACACACCTAATAGGTGCACTAGTTCGGCGAAGAGATAGTGAAATACAGGTGGTATGAATATATATGAGCAGTAGCAACGGTGCCAGAAAATAGCTCGCTGGCGTGTAGTTGATGGTGGTAGTATTGCAGCAGTAGTAACACAGTAAAACAGTAAACAAGCAGTAGTAACGCAGCAGTATTTAGGAACAAGGCCTAGGGATTACACTTTCACTAGTGGACACTCTCAACATTGATCACATAACAGAATAGATAAATGCATACTCTATACTTTTGTTGGATGATGAACGCATTGCGTAGGATTACACGAACCCTCAATGCCGGAGTTAACAAGCTCCACAATTTGTTCATATTTAAGTAACCTTATAGTGTAAGATAGATCAAAAGACTAAACCAAGTACTAACATAGCATGCACACTGTCACCTTCATGCATATGTAGGAGGAATAGATCACATCAATATTATCATAGCAATAGTTAACTTCGCAATCTTCAAGAGATCATGATCATAGCATAAACCAAGTACTAACACGGTGCACACACTGTCACCTTTACACACGTGCAGGAGGAATAGAACTACTTTAATAACTTTGCTAGAGTAGCACATAGATAAATTGTGATACAAACTCATATGAATCTCAATCATGTAAAGCAGCTCATGAGATTATTGTATTGAGGTACATGGGAGAGATGAACCACATAGCTACCGGTACAGCCCCGAGCCTCGATGGAGAACTACTCCCTCCTCATGGGAGCAGCAGCGGTGATGAAGATGGCGGTGGAGATGGCAGTGGTGTCGATGGAGAAGCCTTCCGGGGGCACTTCCCCGCTCCGGCAGGGTGCCGGAACAGAGACTCCTGTCCCCCAGATCTTGGCCTCGCGATGGCGGCGGCTCTGGAAAGTTTCTGTGGTTTTCGTCAATTGGTACTGCATTTTTAGGTCGAAAGGGATTTTATAGGCGAAGAGGCGGCGCAGGGGGGTCGAAGGGGTGCCCACACCATAGGGTGGCACGGGCCCCCCCTGGCCGCGCCGCCATGTGGTGTGGTGGCCCCCTGGCCCCTCTCCGACTCTTCTTCGGTGTTCTGGAGCCTTCCGGGAAAAATAGGAGGTTTGGCGTTGATTTCGTCCAATTCCGAGAATATTGCCCGAACAGCCTTTTTGGAACCAAAAACAGCAGAAAACAGGAACTGGTACTGCGGCATCTCGTTAATAGGTTAGTTCCGGAAAATGCACGAATATGACATAAAGTGTGCATAAAACATGTAGATAACATCAATAATGTGGCATGGAACATAAGAAATTATCGATACGTCGGAGACGTATCATGTATGCAGATACATTGAGAAAGATAAACATATCTCTAGCAAACTTGAAGCCAACAGACACAAGGTTCCATGGTATCACACCGCAGAAACCAAGTTATCCACTGGGGAAGATTAATCTCGACGTTCAGTTTGGAACCCGAGAGAATTATAGAATCGAGAAGCTGGAGTTTGAAGTTGTGGATTTTCCGTCGCAGTATCACGCTTTGTTGGGACGACCAGCATATGCTAGATTTATGGCGGTACCACATTATACGTACCTGTTGTGGAGGATGCCTGGACCTAAGGGACCAATCACAGTCAAAGGAAGCTTCGCCTTAGCCGATAAGTGCGATAAGGATTTTCATCGGATATCAGAAACTTTCGGGATGCAAGCTGAGTATTTGGCGTCAAGGAGTATGACTGACTACGACATGCTGCCAGACGTCGGAAAGCCAAATAAAGAATCAACTTTCAATACTGAGAAAAATTCTAAGGAGGTGCAGATTCACCCGACAGACCCGAAAAAGACGACGTCCATCGCGAACGACATGGACCTCGCATAGGAAAGCGCGCTCGTCGAGTTCCTCCGTGAGAACTGGAAAATCTTCGCATGGTGTCCAGCTGACATGCCAGGAGTACCCAGGGAACTTGCCGAGCACCACCTAAACTTGGATCCACTAGCGAGACCAATCAAACAACCTTTGCGGCGTTTTTCGGAACCAAACCGCAAGGCTATGCTGTCAGAAATCGATCAACTACGAGAAGCTGGTTTTATAAAGGAGCTGCACACAGAGGCCACGTGGGTAGCAAATCATGTGTTGGTGCCGAAGAAAAACACTAAGGTCCTTCGCATGTGCGTCGACTTTACGTGCCTCAATAAACATTGTCCAAAGGATCACTTTCCCCTCCCGAGGATCGATCAAATTATCGACTCCACGGCTGGATGTGAACGTCTTTCCTTCCTGGACGCATACTCTGGTTATAACCAGATCAGATTGAAAGAAGAAGATGAAGTAAAGACAGCGTTCATCACACCGTATGGCGTGTTTTGCTATAGAACAATGCCCTTTGGTCTGAAAAACGCGGGAGCAACATATCAGAGGATGATGCAGAAGTGTCTGGCGACACAGATTGGGAAAAACGTGCAAGTATACATCGACGATGTCGTCATAACATCAAAAAAGGGGGCGACATTGATCGAGGACCTCAAGGAAACCTTTGACAACCTCGACAAATTCTGCCTCAAGCTGAACCCGACGAAGTGCTCTTTTGGCGTCCCAGCAGGAGAACTTCTGGGGTTCCTAGTTTCAGCAAGAGGGATTGAAGCAAATCCCGACAAAATACAAGCTATCGTAACAATGAGGAAGCCAACGAAGTTGAAAGAAATACAACAGCTAACTGGGCGAGTCGCAGCTTTGAGCAGATTCGTCGCCAGGCTGGGAGAAAAAGCGTTACCATTTTACGCTCTGATAAAGCAAGGGGAGAAATTCCAGTGGAACGAAGAGGCCGACAGAGCTTTTGAGGATCTGAAGCGCACAATCTCGACACCACCAATCCTGGTGGCGCCAAAGGAAAAGGAACCTCTCCTGCTGTACATTGCAGCCATGCCCCAAGTGGTTAGCACGGTGCTAGTTGTTGAAAGAGAAGAAGAAGGAAAACTCCATGGAGTGCAAAGGCCAGTATATTTCATCAGTGAAGTTTTATCGCCTTCCAAACAGCGGTACCTGCAATACCAGAAACTAGCGTATGGAGTAATTGCAACGGCAAGGAAGTTGCGCCACTATTTTTCGGCACACCCGATAGTAGTAGTCAACGAAGCACCTCTTTCAAATATACTGAACAATCCAGAAGCTACAGGGCGTGTCTCCCTTTGGGGAATAGAACTTTCCCCTCGGGACATCACGTATGAAAAAAGAAAGGCAATCAAGTCGCAAGTTCTGCCAGATTTCATTGCAGAGTGGATGGAGTTGCAAAACACGGGACCCCCAGATTTGGCGAGAACTTGGACCATGAACTTCGATGGATCCAAGAGAATAGAAGGAGCTGGCGCAGGAGTGGTACTTATATCACCTGAAGGCGACAAGTTAAAATACATCCTCCGGATGACGTTCCCTAACGCATCCAACAATGAAGCAGAATATGAAGCCCTCATACACGGGATGAAGATGGCGAAAGCTTGCGGTGCAACTCGATTAAAAATCTTTGGCAACTCACAATTGGTGGCTCAGCAAGTTATGAACCAATGTGATGCAGTCAATGATAGCATGATGGCATACAAGGAGGTGTACAATGAGCTCGAGAAGCTGTTTGATGGGTGCGAGGTAAATCACATCAGTAGATTGAGCAATGATGAAGCCGACGTTCTCGCAAACATCGGGTCGTAGTGCCTCCCAATCCCGCCAGGAGTATTTTGGGAAGAAATAGCGGAGAGATCCACGAAGCCGAAAAAGGTGCAGAAAAAAGCAAAGGAAGAAAAAACTTCGGCGCCCCTCAAAGAAACCACGGAGGACGAAGAGGATCAAGAGCTTGTGATGATGGTAGAAGTTCCTTGGATGCAAGCATATATATCATATATCCTCAGGAAAGAAATACCCGACGATCCAGTTGAGGCAAGGCGAGTTATTCGACGATCCAAAGCTTTCACAGTGATCAAAGGGGAGTTATACAAGCGAAGTATTTCAGGCGTCTTGCAAAGGTGTGTCACACCCGAAGAAGGAAGAATAATTCTGAAGGATGTACACGAAGGAATATGTGGCCACCACGCAAGTAGTCGAGCTATTGCAGCCAAGGTTTTTCGGGCAGGATTCTATTGGTTGATAGCAATCGAGGATGCCAAGGAAATAGTACGAACCTGCGACGCGTGTCAAAGATTTGCCGCAAAACATCACTCTCCAGCGGCAGAGTTAACACCAATACCATTGTCATGGCCCTTTGCCCAATGGGGACTTGATATGGTGGGCAAGTTGCACAAAGCTTCGCCAGGAGGATATGAGTACCTGCTGGTCGCTGTCGACAAATTCACCAAGTGGGTAGAAGCGAAGCCAATAAATTCACCAGATGCAGCATCAGCAATAAAGTTCGTGAAAGGCCTCGTTTTTCGGTTTGGAGTGCCTCATAGCATTGTTACAGATAACGGTTCAAACTTTACGTCCAAGGAATTCAAGGAGTACTGCGCAGAAGTAGGCATTAAATTGCACTTTGCGTCAGTTGGGCACCCACAAACCAATGGCCAAGTCGAGAAAGCCAATGGAATCATCTGCAACGGCCTCAAAAAGCGCCTGCTAGGACCGCTTGAAAAAGCTCGCCATACTTGGCCAGAGGAATTGCCAAGTGTTTTGTGGAGCATCCGAACAACACCAAATACGGCGACACAAGAAACTTCGTTTTTTCTCGTCCACGGAGCCGAAGCAGTATTACCAATTGAAATAGAGCATGATTCTCCAAGAGTAACAGAGTATGACGAAGAAACATCACAAAAAGCTCGGGAAGATGATATGGACGCACTCGACGAAGCCCGAGATGAAGTACTTTCACGAGTCACCAAATACCAGCAAGACCTCAAAAACTACCACAGTCGACGGTTAAGGCCAAGATCTTTTCAGGTCGGGGATTTGGTCTTGCGGTTAAATCAAAAAAGTACTGAGAAGCTCGAATCACCATGGTTGGGGCCTTACGTTGTCACGGAAGTCATCGACGGAGGCGCATACAGGATCAAGGACAAGAAGACAGGGGCTCCCGAGAAAAACCCCTGGAACGTGGCGCAGCTCAGGCGGTTCTACGCCTAGGGTTGAAATATAGTCCTCTTCTGTAAAAATACAATGTACTGAAACGCCCGCGAGTTTTCAGACGCACTCTTTTCCTTTTCGGGGCACCGAGTGGGGCCGGAAAGGTTTTTAATGAGGCGGGCTCGCGGTGCTGCAATATAATAAAGATAGTGGAGATATACTTCTTATTCTTCGACACGCTCGGGGGCTCAACGCCTTCAAGACTTAAAATACGTACAATATAGACAAACTAGACTTACCGAAATATTTCGCCTTGGTACACTAATACCTCGCCAAATATAAACATCGGAAGCTAACAATTATAAATATAGTGTACACGTCAAAATCTTATTGCTTTGGTCCAAGAACCTCGCAACAAAAAATATAGAACTTCGACACTAAGATACGCGGGGGCTTGCAACCCATCAATGAAAAAAAAGACATTTTCTTACGACAAGAGGAAAAATCTTCGAGATAGCAAAAACAGTACAAACTCTAGCCAGAGGCTCGGGGGCTCCAACAATATAGAGCACTTTACAACATACAACAAATCTCTTTGGAAATAAAAAAAGAAATCAAAAAAGATATAGACACAATGTTTTGCAATATAGTACAACTCAGTCAAAACCTAAAATACTATCTATGGACAAGCCTCTGGTTGTCTTGTGTTCAGCATAGGACCCCTTGACGAAGAATTCTGAGTCCATCCGAAGAAGCTCATCTATCATCGACTCGGCCACAGGAGTTACCATCTCATTGATTGTGTCAATATCATTTTTTCGCCGCAATTTCTTGGCCAGGCAATCAGCAACAATCTTCGTCAGGTCTAACTTTGGATGGCAAATATTTATCATAATCATGGCGAACCTTGCTCCAGCAGTCAATTGAGCTCGCACAAAATTACGAATGCGGGGAGCATCTCTAAATATCTCCAGCAATTCAGGAAGAGTTTTGGGAACCTCATTTCGAGGAAACAAAGTCTTGTAAACAAGGGTTAACGTTGTCGTGCAAAAACTGAGAAATTCGCGCACCTGGCAAGCACGATCTTGGAACCTGACAATTTGTTGGGTCCGTTCAGGAGTGGCCCCGAGCAATGTACAGCCATGGTTAAGGGAAAGATTGACGAGAAGATTCGTTCTCTCGTTCACTCTTTGGTCTTCGGCGGCAGCATCAAGAACGGAGCCTATTAAGTGACAAGGCAGGAAATTTAAGGGGAGGCGCAGTAAAGCAAAAAAAAAAAAAGAGGCAGAATGAGGTTGGAAAAACATACCTAGCATATCTGTGCTAGCTTCAGACATTAGCTCGAGCATGCTATTTTCTCGAGTAGTGGCTGCCTTAGCTTCCAACACAGCAGCATCCTTGGCAGCCATAGCTTCTTTGGCTTGTTGGAGAGCAAGTTTCTCTTTTTCAGATGCTTTTCGAGATTGTTCCATCATTGCCAGAGTTTGTTTTTTCATGGATTGAAGTTGTTGTCGAAGTTCTTGCGAATCTTCCGACAAATGTTTGCTTGAAGAACCTTCGAGGGGATTATCATCGACTAGCATTTTCTTCGAGAAGGAAGAAGCAGGTGAAGCATCGGCAGAGCAAGGGTTGGTTGAATAGTTATCAAATATTAACTGGAAAAGAAAGTCCCAGGATCAATGATAGTGCCAAGAGGAATTTCATTGATTTTTAGAAAGTTTACATGGACATTACAAAAGAAGTTCTCCAAAGGGACTAACAGGATAATTGTCGCCAAGGCTAAAATGGTGGCAACAGCAAAAGAAATAGAGAAAGCAAAGGAAAGAAAAAGCAAAGGCATTCAACTAGACCTCCGGCCTTGATGAGCTAGGAGTTGCAGATGGCTTGATCCCGAGATAGGCCAGGATTTTCTTCGTGTTGGGCTTGGCTGCCTTGATCAACGACCGCCATTTTGTTTGCTCTATCTGCTCGGTGTCGCCAACCTTCATCCAGTCAACAGTTTGTTGGCTGTCAGCGACCAAGGCAATAGTGTTCTCGACAGCAACCTTCATGTTCTCCTGGCGCATCTTCAGTACAAGATCCTCCGGTGGATTGAAGTCCTTGGCAAGGGCAAGAAAAGTCTTAGGCTCCTCTTTCTTCGGGAAGAAGTAGGGGAACAACTTCGACAATCCTGCGTCAGCATTCACCACGCCTTCGCGAATTTCTTGGCCATGAAACTCCAGATAAGAAAGTGCGTCAAGCAGAGGATCATTGGTGGGATTCTCAAGATCAAATTCTTGGCTTGTTTGACCTGCCATAGAAAATATATGTTAGTCGACAGCAAGTAAAAACAAAAGAAAGCAAGTCCTTCGAAAAATAGAAGGGATCAACAAAGTTACCGAGGAAGCGTCGATTTTGCGTGTTCAAGCGCTTGAGGATTCCCTTTTCACGGGTAGCCTGTGCGGCCTTGTGCTCGTTTAAAGCAGTTTCGACATCCTCAAGTCTCTTCTGCAGTTCTTTGACACTAGCAGCTTTTGCCTTGGCCTCATCAGCCTCTGCTTTGGCTTGGCTAGCATCAAGTTCGGCTTTCTTGCGAGCCGTTTCACTTTGCTCCAGTTTCTGAGCAAGAGTGTCGGCAAGCCTGTTGGCCTCTGCAAGTTTCTCTGTCAAAATAGAAAAGAATAGTCAAAATTGCGACAGAAAAAGGAGCAAGAAGTTAGAAACAATGGCAGCAAAAAAGTTGTTACCTTCAGTCCTGCTGGCATATTCACGGTACCCAATGAATTGGGATCCGATGCGAACAAGCTCTTTGATCATGGGCTGTCAAAGGAAAACAAAGATAGAAAACATTGGTATGAGAAAAATGTGAGGGCATAAATAAGCAAACAGAGGAAATGCAGATACTGGCAAGAAAATTAAACAACTTACATCATTTAAGAGCGGGTTAGAAGAGCTACCCAATTGAGGGGCAGGCTCAACGATTGTTTCAACCCTTGTCCTTTTTGGTGAAGGAGCAAGGGGGCTTGAAGGTGGAGTGGTGGTGACGACGTTCTGTTGAGGAGGCGAGGATTCTTCTCCCTCAACTGGCGTCTCCGAAACAAGTAAATTATGTGACGTGCTCGTCCGAGGAGCCACGTCACGAGTTGGTACTTCTTCCTCATCATCACTGCGATTAAAGATCGACAGCATAAAAAGCAAGATGAGACAAAAATCTTCGAGTACAGAAATAAGGGGAAATCAAGGTGACTTACGAGCTGATGAGGGATGCGAGATATGGATCATAAGTTGCCTTCTGACATGAAGGATCAACTTCTTCGGCTTTGGAAGTGCCGGAATCTTCGACATCATTCCTCTTCCTTTTGTTCTTTGGAGAAACAGCAGGAGGAGGAGACAGTGCCGACGCAGTACCTTCGGAGGCAGCATCTTTTTCAGAAGATCCCACGGATTTTAGAGAATCCACGGGTTCATTCACAAAAGAGGGAGCCTCTTGGTTGTCATCAGTAACAATGGCCCTTTCTTCGACTTCTCCACATTCAGGAAGAGGAGGAAGCGAGACAAGATCTGGATGGTTCTGTACAAAAATAAAAATAAAACAGGGGAAGATATCAGAAAAGGAGTTACAATAAAGATAGCAAAGCAATAACAAGACAATTGACAAAAATTACCTTGGGAAGTGGATTGGCGGCGCTAAATGGTTTTACACGACAAGAAGAAGGGACAGGATCTTTTTTGCTGAGAGACGAGATTTTTCGGACAAGTTTTTCTAAGTCCTTGACCTCCAAATCCACCGACAGCCGATCTGCGTCCTTGTCGCCAGCATATTTCCAGAGAGGATATTTGCGAGCCTGAAGCGGCTGCACTCTAGTCCTAAGAAAATATGCAGTGATTTGGATACCCGATAACTCTTTGCCGCGAGTATTTTGCAACTCGTGGATGCGAGCCATCAAGGTTTCTGTCGACGCCTTTTCCTCTTCGGTGGCCTCCGCGTCCCAGGAGCGGCGGCGAAAGATTTTCTCGGCGCCATCAAAAGGAGGGATGTTGTCCTCCGCACATCCATGGTTCTCCTCCTGAATGTACAACCACTTCTTGCGCCACCCTTGAACTGAGTCAGGAAGCTTGACGTCGAAGTAGTCGACAGTGGGCCGAACGGAAATTACAATGCCGCCTATATTATAGGCGACATTGGGCGAGCCATTACGGCAGCAGAAGAAAATGCGCTTCCATAGCGCCCAGTTAGGCTGGACGCCAAGAAAGGCCTCGCAAAGAGTGATGAAAATGGAGATATGGAGGATTGAATTTGGCGTGAGGTGGTGGAGTTGCAGACCATAGATAAAAAGCAGTCCGCGGAGAAAAGGATGAATGGGGGCGGAGAGACCGCGAATGAGGTGGTCGACAAAACTCACCCGGTACCCCATTGGAGGGGTTGGGTAGCTCTCCTCACTGGGGAAGCACAGTGCCTTGGGTTTCTTGCTGATCCCCAGCTTCTTCAGCATGTTGATGTCCTGAGTGGAAATCTTTGATCTTTCCTACTCCGCCGTCCCCAGATCCACGGCGGCCATGGAGGATTCCGGCGTGCTGTGCCTTGTCAATCGACGCGGTGGCATCAACAATGGCGCAGGGTTTGCAGCTTGGAGACGAGGAGCTACGGTGGCTGTGGGTCGCAGGAGGAAATTTGCAGATGAGAGCAGGAGGACGGCGCGAGCGGAAGTGCTCAAGGAGGAAGAAGATGATCTTATATAGGGGTGCGGTGAAACGACGAACCATTGGATAAGGAAAATGTGTGGCAGATGGTAGCCACGTGGAAACGAGGGTAAAAAAGTAATTCAACATTGGAGAAGTTACGGTACGTGCGCCAGAAAAAGCGGAGGACGTGTGTCCCCCACTTGCACGACGTGTCAAGATAGTGGATCAATTGGGCCCGCAAGGCAGTGAGAGAAGGCTTCTCGCGATTTTGGGTTCGCAATCGTGGCTATCATCAGCAATAACGTCACCTTGGCAGAGGAAAAAATTCGACTCTACAATTTCATAAAAGGCGACATGGAAAATAATGCTGAGCCTTTGATCAAATACAAGTTTTTGATCAAATGCTCGGGGGCTACTTTGGAAAAAAGGAAAAGATCCAGAAGGACAAGATAGAAATGGCGTGAGCCTATGACCAAATACAAATATTTGTTCATAGCCTCGGGGGCTACTCCCATCGGGAGCGCTGTTCGCGCACCCGAGGAATTATAAAATTTCGGGAGATAAAAGAAAATATAGCGGCATAAGGCGTGGAGCCTATACCCAAGTACAAGTCCTTGGCTGTAGCCTCGGGGGCTACTCCCATCGGGAACGCTACTCGCGTGCCCGATGAAATCATAAAAAAGAGAGAAAAAAATGTGCAGAGCAAAAAAGTATATTTCGAGTTATAAATAACTCTGCATATACTCCCATCGGGAGAGCAATATAAGTCATCTTTGACTCGATAAAATATGCCATTCCAACAGCCGAAAAAGCACTCGACAATATATTCTCAGAACGCCAAAGTTGCGATCAATTTTTGAATGCTGCAAATTTGCGAAGGTAAGACCCCAGATCCATTCTGCTGGGCGTGGCATCGCCGAAGACTACGCTCTGCTACTTTTATCCGTATCAACAGATACGAAGAAAAATCCTAACGGACGCGTTAGGTACCCGATAAATTTTACTGGGACTCGACAGAATGGTAAGACCTTAAGCAGCACCTGTCGAAGTTTACACCAGTATCCCGAGATCATGTCCAGGGACGTGATCTTGAAGTAGGTTTTTGCAGATTGCCACTAGAGCAGTTAACTAGTACCTGATCCGTCAGATGAACTAGCCCCAATTACTATTATCCCTGTACAATATAGAAGTTTATGAGAAGAAATATAGAAAAGTTGAAGTTGTCGAATAAAGATAAACAGTGGAGATTTTCCTTAACTCTACGATTTAAGCAAAATCTCGGGGGCTACTGACATAGGCATCCCAAATGGGCCTGCCGAAGATAGTACCCGGGGTTTACTGAAGGCCCATTACCCGAAGAATAAGAAGATTCGGGAACCCAAGATATTATTAAGGAAAGACTAGAGTTGTAATAGGAAGTGTTATTTGTAATCTTACGGGAAGAGTTAGAAACCTCCCCGGACTCTGTAACTTGTACGGCACGAATCCCTCGGCTCCGCCTCCTATATAAGGGGGAGTCGAGGGACTCAGAAATTATCGAATCATTGTTCTCAAACCCTAGTTTTGTAATCGTCGAGTACTTTTTGGCTGAAACCTTCGAGATCTACTTGCCCTCTACTTCCAACTAAACCCTAGTCTACAATCTGTAGGCATTGACAAATTAATACCTTGTCACCAGGCAAAGTCTTGAGTAAGACTCAAGGACCGGCTATGGCAGAAGAAAGAGAAAGGATGAGTAAAATCCCCTATGCCTCGGCAGTAGGATCTATCATGTATGCCATGCTATGTACTAGACCGGATATAGCACATGCTGTTAGTTTGACTAGCAGATATCAAAGTGATCCAGGAATGGAACACTGGACAGCGGTCAAGAATATCCTGAAGTACTTGAAAAGAACTAAGGATATGTTTCTTTGTTATGGAGGTGACCAAGAGCTCGTTGTAAGTGGTTACACCGATGCAAGTTGGAACACTGATCCTGATGACTCTAAGTCACAATCTGGGTACGTGTTTATATTGAATGGTGCTGCAGTAAGCTGGGCAAGCTCGAAGCAGTGCACGGTGGCGAAGTCTTCAACAGAATCAGAGTACATAGCGGCTTCGTAGGCTTCATCGAAGCGGTATGGATGAAGAGGTTCATTGTAGAGCTCGGTGTGGTTCCTAGTGCATTGGACCCATTAATCATTTACTGTGATAACATGGGTGCCATCGCCAATGCACAAGAGCCAAGGTCACACAAGAGGCTGAAGCATATCAAGCTGCGTTGCCACTCGATTTGTGAGTACATCGAAGATGGAGAAGTAAAGATTTGCAAAGTACACACTGATCTGAATGTAGCAGATCCGTTGACTAAAGCTCTCCCTAGGGCAAAGCATGACCAACACCAGAATGCCATGGGTGTTAGGTATATTACAATGTAATCTAGATTATTGACTCTAGTGCAAGTGGGAGATCAAGGAGATATGCCCTAGAGGCAATAATAAAGTGGTTATTATTTATATCTTTATGTTTATGATAAATGTTTATATATCATGCTATAATTGTATTAACCGAAACATTAGTACATGTGTGATATATAGACAACAAGAAGTCCCTAGTATGCCTCTTAAACTAGCTTGTTGATTAATGGATGATTAGTTTCATAATCATGAACATTGGATGTTATTAATAACAAGGTTATATCATTATATGAATGATGTAATGGACACACCCAATTAAGCGTAGCATAAGATCTCGTCATTAAGTTATTTGCTATAAGCTTTCGATACATAGTTACCTAGTCCTTATGACCATGAGATCATGTAAATCACTTATACCGGAAAGGTACTTTGATTACACCAAACACCACTGCGTAAATGGGTGGCTATAAAGGTGGGATTAAGTATCCGGAAAGTATGAGTTGAGGCATATGGATCAACAGTGGGATTTGTCCATCCCGATGACGGATAGATATACTCTGGGCCCTCTCGGTGGAATGTCGTCTAATGTCTTGCACGCATATGAATGAGTTCATAAGAGACCACATACCACGGTACGAGTAAAGAGTACTTGTCAGGAGACGAGGTTGAACAAGGTATAGAGTGATACCGAAGATCAAACCTCGGACAAGTAAAATATCGCGTGACAAAGGGAATTGGTATTGTATGTGAATGGTTCATTCGATCACTAAAAGTCATCGTTGAATATGTGGGAGCCATTATGGATCTCCAGATCCCGCTATTGGTTATTGGTCGGAGTGAGTACTCAACCATGTCCGCATAGTTCACGAACCGTAGGGTGACACACTTAAAGTTGGATGTTGAAATGGTAGAACTTGAATATGAAATGGAGTTCGAATATTTGTTCGGAGTCCCGGATGAGATCCCGGACATCACGAGGAGTTCCGGAATGGTCCGGAGAATAAGATTCATATATAGGATGTCATTTTATGTGAATTAAAATGTCGCGGAAGGTTCTATGGAAGGTTCTAGAAGGTTCTAGAAAAGTCCGGAAGAAACCACCAAGGAAGGTGGAGTCCACATGGGACTCCACCTCCATGGCCGGCCAACCCTAGTGGGGGAGGAGTCCCAAGTGGACTCCCCCTTAGGGGGCCGGCCACCCCCCCATATGGGAGGTGGAACTCCCACCTCTAGTGGGAGTCCTAGCTTGGCTAGGTTTCCCCTCCATATGGAAGGTTTTTGGTTCGGGTCTTATTCGAAGACTTGGAGACCAACTCTTGGGGTTCCACCTATATAATGAGGGCCAAGGGGGAGGGGGCCGACCACCTAAAACACCACCAAGGTGGCCGCACCCCATAGTGGCCGGCGCCCCCCTCTCCCCAAACCCTAGCTGCCCCGCTCCTCCACTTCCCGCACGCTTAGCGAAGCTCCGCCGGACTTCTCCACCACCACCGACACCACGCCGTCGTGCTGTCGGATTCAAGAAGAGCTACTACTTCCGCTGCCCGCTGGAACGGGGAGGTGGACGTCGTCTTCATCAACAACCGAACGTGTGACCGAGTACGGAGGTGCTGCCCGTTCGTGGCGCCGGAACCGATCGTGATCAAGATCTTCTACGCGCTTTTGCAAGCGGCAAGTGAACGTCTACCGCAGCAACAAGAGCCTCCTCTTGTAGGCTTTGGAATCTCTTCAAGGGTGAGACTCGATAAACCCCTCGTTGCTACCGTCTTCTAGATTGCATCTTGGCTTGGATTGCGTGTTCGCGGTAGGAATTTTTTTGTTTTCTATGCAACGTTATCCTACATTTACTGCCTTATGAGTTAATTCTTATGCAAGACTTATTGATGCTTGTCTTGAAAGTACTATTCATGAAAAGTCTTTGCTATATGATTCAGTTGTTTAACCATTGTCTTTACCATTGCTTCGAATCGCTGCATTCATTACATGTGCTTACAATAGTATTGATCAAGATTATGATAGCATGTCATTTCAGAAATTATCTTTGTTATCGTTTACCTACTCGGGACGAGTAGGAACTAAGCTTGGGGACGCTGATACGTCTCCAACGCATCGATAATTTCTTATGTTCCATGCTTGTTTTATGACAATACCTACATGTTTTATACATACTTTATGTCATATTTATGCATTTTCCGGCACTAACCTATTAACAAGATGCCGAAGAGCCAGTTGCTGTTTTCTGCTATTTTTGGTTTCAGAAATCCTAGTAAGGAAATATTCTCGGAATTGGACGAAATCAATGCCAGAATCTTATTTTTCCACGAAGCTTCCAGAAGTCCGAAAGGGAAACGAAGTGGGGCGACGAGGCGCCCACACAACAGGGCCGCGCGACCAGGCCTGGGGCCGCGCGGCCCTAGCGTGTGGGGCCCTCGTGGCGCCCCCTGACCTACCCTTCCGCCTACATAAGCCTTCGTCGATAATAACTCCAGGACCGAGAGCCACGATACGGAAAACCTTCCAGAGACGCCGCCGTCGCCAATCCCATCTCGGGGGATTCAGGAGATTGCCACCGGCACCCCGCCGGAGAGGGGAATCATCTCCCGGAGGACTCTTCACCGCCATGGTCGCCTCCGGAGTGATGTGTGAGTAGTTCACCCCTGGACTATGGGTCCATAGCAGTAGCTAGATGGTCGTCTTCACCTCACTGTGCTACCATTGTCGGATCTTGTGAGCTGCCTAACATGATCAAGATCATCTATTTGTAATGCTACATGTTGCGTTTGTTGGGATCCGATGAATATGTGATGTTGATTATCAATCTATCATCTATGTGTTGTTTATGATCTTGCATGCTCTCCGTTATTGGTAGAGGCTCTGGCCAAGTCGTTACTTGTAACTCCAAGAGGGAGTATTTATGCTCGATAGTGGGTTCGTGCCTCTATTAAATCTGGGACAGTGACAGAAAGTTCTAAGGTTGTGGATGTGTTGTTGCCACTAGGGATAAAACATCAATGCTATGTCTAAGGATGTATTTGTTGATTACATTACGCACCATACTTAATGCAGTTGTCTGTTGTTTGCAACTTAATACTGGAAGGGGTTCGGATGATAACCTGAAGGTGGACTTTTTAGGCATAGATGCATGCTGGATAGCGGTCTATGTACTTTGTCGTAATGCCCAATTGAATTTCACACTACTCATCATAACATGTATGTGCATTGTCATGCCATCTTTATTTGTTAATTGCCCAACTGTAATTTGTTCACCCAACATGCTATTTCTTATGGGAGAGACACCACTAGTGAACTGTGGACCCCGGTCCATTCTTTTACGTCGAATACAATCAACTGCAATACTCGTTCTACTGTTTTCTGCAAACATCATCATCCACACTATACATCTAATCCTTTGTTACAGCAAGCCGGTGAGATTGACAACCTCACTGTTAAGTTGGGGCAAAGTACTTTAGTTGTGTTGTGCAGGTTCCACGTTGGCGCCGGAATCCCTGGTGTTGCGCCGCACTACACTCCGCCACCATCAACCTTCAACGTGCTTCTTGGCTCCTACTGGTTCGATAACCTTGGTTTCTTACTGAGGGAAAAACTTGCCGCTGTACGCATCACACCTTCCTCTTGGGATTCCCAACGGACGAGTGCTTTACCGTCACAAGCAGCAGAGGGTCTAGACTCCTCAAATCCAAGTTGGCATGATGGATAAGAAAAGTCCAACTGATATATCCCAGTATGCCGAATTTTACCCAGCAAGAAGCCCAAGAAATCAGCATTTGTTTTCTTTTGCGGCTGGGTTTTATAATTTTTACACCTTTTGAAAAATAGATTTCGATTTTTTGTTCAGCTGTGCTTCAAACTTGAGATTATTTGAACATTATATTTCAAACTATTTAGCAGCGTTGTAACCGAGTCAAGCGAGATAATTCAGATTTGGAGCCCTCGTTTTAGAAGTTTCCATAGTGACGCCACTGTGCTTTCTTGTTGGTGATTGACGCGATTAGAGAGTCGCCAGCTTTATTAGTGATTTCTAGGTGTTTTAAGCTCTTTTCAGACTTTATTAGACTAGTTCACTTCTCCGATGTTTATGTGTTCGAACCCTTCTATTAGACTAGCTCACTCCTCCATTCTTTTAGTTTCTCCAAACCGAAACGACGACGTGAGAAGATTCATCGTTTGAAGAACTTATATATAAAGCTTCTGTAGCTGCTTACCGAACCAAAGGACCAAGGGCATAACCAAAGGCTTCTTATCTATTGAGCTACAAAAGGACTAATGACTTCATGTCACTGTCTACCACTCAAGTGACTATAAGGAGCAAGGCTTCCCTGAATTTCACATCTTACTTGTCTACATTGGAATTATGCACTCTAAGTTCATGGATTATTTTGTGTGTCTTTGCACACTTGGGATATGAGTTTGGTGGTATAGGCATAGAAGGCACCAGGAACTACCGATGGATCACCAAAATCACAACGTGAACTTACTCTCTTATCGGAGTATCTTCAAAATCTTGATGGCCTGCACGCTAGCAACGCTCTTTACCATTATGAAGAAGAAAAGAAAGATAATCGCTGGCTTGGCTGGGATAGAGTGGGAACCAGATCCTTGAAGCCCCATATTTGTCCTCTGAGCTTTCCCCGGGACTCCCATAGTCGTCTTCTGAGTCTTCCTCTAGAGTTCCATATTTGCCCTCTCGGGTCCTATATTTACTCTCTGGGCTTCCATATTCGTCTTCTGAGTCTTTCTCTAAAGTCCTATATTCGTTCTCTGGGTTCCCATATTCGTTCTCTGGGCTTCCATATTCGTCTTCTAGGGTTTCATATTCGTATTCGTCCTCTCGGGTCCTATATTCCTCTTCTAGGGTCTCATATTCGTCTTTTGAGTCTTCTTCTCGAGGGCCAAACTTGCCCTCAGATTGGAGCTCCTAGTGATACTCCATAAAAGAGGGTGATAGAATTGGAGCATGAAATGAATTCACTCGGTGGCGTCGGTGGGATAACATCCAATCGTTCTCATCCTCAACCTGAAATGGCAAGTTTCAAAAAGGAAGTATGTGACACTTGTAACTTGTAAGATGCATAAGTATAGTGTTGTGACTAAGTTTTATATCATCATGTGTCAGTCTAGATAGAAATATTTTTTATTTTTAAATATTATTATTACTTTATTTATTTCACACATGGAGATGACGTTCGGAAGATTTCACTTTCGCGTCGAGAAAGAGGGGTCGTATCGTGTCGAAATTCCGATCTCGTCGGGATCGTCGGCGGTCGATTCCGATTTTTTAAGCTATACATCGTCAACCGAATCAGGAGAAGAAGAAACTTCGTCGTCACGCTTCATCAGCACCAGGGCAAGAGAAAAACTTGCCAAAATCTTCAGCGACATGTCGTTTGAGTCATCTGCGGACTCATATATAAGCGATGGCTCAAGCAGTGTCGACAGCTACAACTTCATCGACAAATCTACTACAGTGGGCAAGGTCTTCGCCAATCTTAACGATGGTGTCACCAAACCCAACATAGATCTGAATACAAAATATCATCAGATTTATGTCATCGGAGAGCCAAGCCATGACCAAGAAGAAACATCTGAGGCTTTCGACGATTTGGGAAATCCATATGTTGATCCCTCTGATTTGCGACGAGGTCTAGGCAATAAATATATCGGGCCACAGCCACGAGACAGAGTTCGACTCCCGCAAGCAGCATGGGATAGAGCCGCGAGAGCTATGGATGGCACAGAACCAATGGCTACCACAGCCATGATACGTCTCCGACGTATCGATAATTTCTTGTGTTCCATGCCACATTATTGATGATATCTACATGTTTGATGCACACTTTATGTCATATTCGTGCATTTTCTGGAACTAACCTATTAACAAGATGCCGAAGTGCCAGTTGCTGTTTTCTGCTGTTTTTGGTTTCAGAAATCCTAGTAACGAAATATTCTCGGAATTGGACGAAATCAACGCCCAGGGTCCTATTTTGCCACGAAGCTTCCAGAAGACCGAAGAGGAGACGAAGTGGGGCCACGAGGTGGCCAGACTACAGGGCGGCGCGGCCCAAGCCCTGGCCGCGCCGGCCTGTAGTGTGGGCTCCTCGTGCCGCCTCTTGACCTGCCCTTCCGCCTACTTAAAGCCTCCGTCGCGAAACCCCCAGTACCGAGAGCCACGATACGGAAAACCTTCCAGAGACGCCGCCGCCGCCAATCCCATCTTGGGGGATTCAGGAGATCGCCTCCGGCACCCTGCCGGAGAGGGGATTCATCTCCCGGAGGACTCTACGCCGCCATGGTCGCCTCCGGAGTGATGAGTGAGTAGTTCACCCCTGGACTATGGGTCCATAGCAGTAGCTAGATGGTTGTCTTCTCCCCATTGTGCTTAATTGTCGGGTCTTGTGAGCTACCTAACATGATCAAGATCATCTATCTGTAATTCTATATGTTGCGTTTGTTGGGATCCGATGAATAGAGAATACTATGTTATGTTGATTATCAATTTATGTCTATGTGTTGTTTATGATCTTGCATGCTCTCCGTTACTAGTAGATGCTCTGGCCAAGTAGATGCTTGTAACTCCAAGAGGGAGTATTTATGCTCGATAGTGGGTTCATGTCTCCGTGAATCTGGGGGAGTGACAGAAACCTCTAAGATTATGGATGTGTTGTCGCCACTAGGGATAAAACATTGGTGCTATGTTCGAGGATGTAGTTACTGATTACATTACGCGCAATACTTAATGCAATTATCTGTTGTTAGCAACTTAATACTGGAGGGGGTTCGGATGATAACCTGAAGGTGGACTTTTTAGGCATAGATGCATGCTGGATAGCGGTCTATGTACTTTGTCGTAATGCCCAATTAAATCTCACAATACTCATCATAATATGTATGTGCATTGTTATGCCCTCTCTATTTGTCAATTGCCCAACTGTAATTTGTTCACCCAACATGTTGTTTATCTTATGGGAGAGACACCTCTAGTGAACTGTGGACCCCGGTCCAATTCTCTATACTGAAATACAATCTACTGCAATACTGTTCTACTGTTTTCTGCAAACAATCATCATCCACACTATACATCTAATCCTTTGTTACAGCAAGCCGGTGAGATTGACAACCTCACTGTTTCGTTGGGGCAAAGTACTTTGGTTGTGTTGTGCAGGTTCCACGTTGGCGCCGGAATCTCTGGTGTTGCGCCGCACTACATCCCGCCGCCATCAACCTTCAACGTGCTTCTTGACTCCTACTGGTTCGATTAAACCTTGGTTTCTTACTGAGGGAAACTTGCCGCTATGCGCATCACACCTTCCTCTTGGGGTTCCCAACGGACGTGTCAACTGCACGCATCAAGCAAATTTCTGGCGCCGTTGCCGGGGAGATCAAAACACGCTGCAAGGGGAGTCTCCACTTCCCAATCTCTTTACTTTGTTTTTGTCTTGCTTAGTTTTATTTACTACTTTGTTTGCTGCACTAAATCAAAATACAAAAAAATTAGTTGCTATTTTTTACTTTATTTGCTATCTTGTTTGCTATATCAAAAACACAAAAAAAATTAGTTACTTGCATTTACTTTATCTAGTTTGCTTTATTCACTACTGCTAAAATGAGTAATCCTGAAGTTGAAGTTCGTACATTTAAGCAACGAGGGGGAGAATGTCTAAGAGATGCCTGGTATAGAATTAGTGATGCCCATAATAGGTGCATTAAGAAACACTCCACCACTATCCTACTCAGGAATTTTTATGTTGGTATCTCTAGCTGGAATAGGTATGTTCTTGATAGTCTCGCGAAAGGTAACTTCCTAAGTACTCCTGCATTAGAAGCTAGCTGCATTATTGAGAGTCTATTTAGAATACTTCCTATCGATGAAGTTAAAACTGAAATCTCTTTTGAAGATGTTATGAAAAAATTGGAAACCATAGAGAAAATTTTTCCAAGTATTAAAGCTAAATTGGAGATGTTACTTGATAAAACTGATGAACTTGATAAATCTTTAGGAGAAATTGATGAAAGAATTAGTGTCCTAGGAACTTGTGTTGTCCATGATGATCAAATCAATAGGATTGACGAACTTGAAAAAGCTATGGGAGCCTTGGGTTCAACATTTTCTTCTCTTAAATATAAGGAGAAAGCTTATGTGGGTAAGGAGCAAAAGTTTATGTACGTCTCTAAAGTGCCTAAACCAAAGAAGTATTATTATAGGCCTAAAATTGACAAAGCCCTTAGTACCACTACGGATGGGGGAGCTCATGATAACGATGCACCATCTCTTGATAACACTTGATACACACTTTCTGCGCCTAGCTGAAAGGCGTTAAAGAAAAGCGCTTATGGGAGACAACCCATGTTTTTACTACAGTACTTTGTTTTTATTTTGTGTCTTGGAAGTTTTTTACTACTGTAGCAACCTCTCCTTATCTTATTTTAGTGTTTTGTTGTGCCAAGTAAAGTCGTTGATAGTAAAGTTCATACTAGATTTGGATTACTGCGCAGAAACAGATTTCTTTGCTGTCACGAATCTGAGCTGTTTTCTCTGTAGGTAACTCAGAAAATTATGCCAATTTACGTGAGTGATCCTCAGATATGTACGCAACTTTCATTCAATTTGAGCATTTTCATTTGAGCAAGTCTGGTGCCTCGATAAAATTCGTCAATACGAACTGTTCTGTTTTGACAGATTCTGCCTTTTATTTCGCATTGCCTCTTTTGCTATGTTGGATGAATTTCTTTGATCCACTAATGTCCAGTAGCTTTATGCAATGTCCAGAAGTGTTAAGAATGATTGTGTCACCTCTGAACATGTTAATTTTTATTGTCCACTAACCCTCTAATGAGTTGTTTCGAGTTTGGTGTGGAGGAAGTTTTCAAGGATCAAGAGAGGGAGATGATACAACATGATCAAGGAGAGTGAAAGCTCTAAGCTTGGGGATGCCCCGGTGGTTCACCCCTGCATATTCTAAGAAGACTCAAGCGTCTAAGCTTGGGGATGCCTTCTTCATCGACAACATTATCAGGTTCCTCCCCTGAAACTATATTTTTATTCCATCACATCTTATGTGCTTTTCTTGGAGCGTCGGTTTGTTTTTGTTTTTTGTTTTATTTGAATAAAATGGATCTTAGCATTCACTTTGTGGGAGAGAGACACGCTCCGCTGTAGCATATGGACAAGTATGTCCTTAGGCTTTACTCATAGTATTCATGGCGAAGTTTCTTCTTCGTTAAATTGTTATATGGTTGGAATTGGAAAATGATACATGTAGTAAATTGCTAAAATGTCTTGGATAATGTGATACTTGGCAATTGTTGTGCTCATGTTTAAGCTCTTGCATCATATGCTTTGCACCCATTAATGAAGAAATACATAGAGCATGCTAAAATTTGGTTTGCATATTTGGTCTCTCTAAAGTCTAGATAATTTCTAGTATTGAGTTTTGAACAACAAGGAAGACGGTGTAGATTCTTATAATGTTTACAATATGTCTTTTATGTGAGTTTTGCTGCACCGGTTCATCCTTGTGTTTGTTTCAAATAAGCCTTGCTAGCCTAAGCCTTGTATGGAGAGGGAATACCTCTCATGCATCCAAAATACTTGAGCCAACCACTATGCCATTTGTGTCCACCATACCTACTTACTACATGGTATTTCTCCGCCATTCCAAAGTAAATTGCTTGAGTGCTACCTTTAAATTCCATCATTCTCCTTTGCAATATATAGCTCATGGGACAAATAGCTTAAAAACTATTGTGGTATTGAATATGTACTTATGCACTTTATCTCTTATTAAGTTGCTTGTTGTGCGATAACCATGTTTCTGGGGACGCCATCAACTATTCTTTGTTGAATATCATGTGAGTTGCTATGCATGTCCGTCTTGTCTGAAGTAAGAGAGATCTACCACCCTATGGTTAAGCATGCATATTGTTAGACAAGAACATTGGGCCGCTAACTAAAGCCATGATTCATGGTGGAAGTTTTAGTTTTGGACATATATCCTCAATCTCATATGAGAATAATAATTGTTGCCACATGCTTATGCATTAAAGAGGAGTCCATTATCTGTTGTCCATGTTGTCCCGGTATGGATGTCTAAGTTGAGAATAATCAAAAGCGAGAAATCCAAAATGCAAGCTTTCTCCTTAGACCTTTGTATAGGCGGCATGGAGGTACCCCATTGTGACACTTGGTTAAAACATGTGTATTGCGATGATCCGGTAGTCCAAGCTAATTAGGACAAGGTGCGGGCACTATTAGTATACTATGCATGAGGCTTGCAACTTGTAAGATATAATTTATATAACTCATATGCTTTATTACTACCGTTGACAAAATTGTTTCATGTTTTCAAAATAAAAGCTCTAGCACAAATATAGCAATCGATGCTTTCCTTCTTTGAAGGACCATTCTTTTTACTTTTATGTTGAGTCAGTTCACCTATTTCTCTCCACCTCAAGAAGCAAACACTTGTGTGAACTGTGCATTGATTCCTACATACTTGCATATTGCACTTATTATATTACTCTATGTTGACAATTATCTATGAGATATACATGTTACAAGTTGAAAGCAACCGCTGAAACTTAATCTTCCTTTGTGTTGCTTCAATGCCTTTACTTTGAATTATTGCTTTATGAGTTAACTCTTATGCAAGACTTATTGATGCTTGTCTTGAAGTACTATTCATGAAAAGTCTTAGCTTTATGATTCACTTGTTTACTCATGTCATTTACATTGTTTTGATCGCTGCATTCACTACATATGCTTTTCAAATAGTATGATCAAGGTTATGATGGCATGTCACTCCAGAAATTATCTTTGTTATCGTTTTACCTGCTCGGGACGAGCAGAACTAAGCTTGGGGATGCTGATACGTCTCCGACGTATCGATAATTTCTTGTGTTCCATGCCACATTATTGATGATATCTACATGTTTTATGCACACTTTATGTCATATTCGTGCATTTTCTGGAACTAACCTATTAACAAGATGCCGAAGTGCCAGTTGCTGTTTTCTGCTGTTTTTGGTTTCAGAAATCCTAGTAACGAAATATTCTCGGAATTGGACGAAATCAACGCCCAGGGTCCTATTTTGCCACGAAGCTTCCAGAAGACCGAAGAGGAGACGAAGTGGGGCCACGAGGTGGCCAGACTACAGGGCGGCGCGGCCCAAGCCCTGGCCGCGCCGGCCTGTAGTGTGGGCCCCTCGTGCCGCCTCTTGACCTGCCCTTCCGCCTACTTAAAGCCTCCGTCGCGAAAACCCCAGTACCGAGAGCCACGATACGGAAAACCTTCCAGAGACGCTGCCGCCGCCAATCCCATCTCGGGGGATTCAGGAGATCGCCTCCGGCACCCTGCCGGAGAGGGGATTCATCTCCCGGAGGACTCTACGCCGCCATGGTCGCCTCCGGAGTGATGAGTGAGTAGTTCACCCCTGGACTATGGGTCCATAGCAGTAGCTAGATGGTTGTCTTCTCCCCATTGTGCTTAATTGTCGGGTCTTGTGAGCTGCCTAACATGATCAAGATCATCTATCTGTAATTCTATATGTTGCGTTTGTTGGGATCCGATGAATAGAGAATACTATGTTATGTTGATTATCAATTTATGTCTATGTGTTGTTTATGATCTTGCATGCTCTCCGTTACTAGTAGATGCTCTGGCCAAGTAGATGCTTGTAACTCCAAGAGGGAGTATTTATGCTCGATAGTGGGTTCATGTCTCCGTGAATCTGGGGGAGTGACAGAAACCTCTAAGATTATGGATGTGCTGTTGCCACTAGGGATAAAACATTGGTGCTATGTTCGAGGATGTAGTTACTGATTACATTACGCGCAATACTTAATGCAATTGTCTGTTGTTAGCAACTTAATACTGGAGGGGGTTCGGATGATAACCTGAAGGTGGACTTTTTAGGCATAGATGCATGCTGGATAGCGGTCTATGTACTTTGTCGTAATGCCCAATTAAATCTCACAATACTCATCATAATATGTATGTGCATTGTTATGCCCTCTCTATTTGTCAATTGCCCAACTGTAATTTGTTCACCCAACATGCTGTTTATCTTATGGGAGAGACACCTCTAGTGAACTGTGGACCCCGGTCCAATTCTCTATACTGAAATACAATCTCTTGTAATCTTGTTCTACTGTTTTCTGCAAACAATCATCATCCACACTATACATCTAATCCTTTGTTACAGCAAGCCGGTGAGATTGACAACCTCACTGTTTTGTTGGGGCAAAGTACTTTGGTTGTGTTGTGCAGGTTCCACGTTGGCGCCGGAATCTCTGGTGTTGCGCCGCACTACATCCCGCCGCCATCAACCTTCAACGTGCTTCTTGACTCCTACTGGTTCGATTAAACCTTGGTTTCTTACTGAGGGAAACTTGCCGCTGTGCGCATCACACCTTCCTCTTGGGGTTCCCAACGGACGTGTCAACTGCACGCATCAAGCCACACCAGAAGAATTACAAGCATATCAATATAGACTTGCACGAGCTGCAAGGGAATTGGAAAAATAGGCAGCCGAGCTAAACAGAAGAAAGGAGGCAGCCTCTGCATCAAGTAGGCGAAGGGCAGAGCTGAGTTGACAATCTAGAACTTCGGGAGATAGCCACAGAGAAGCTCAGAACAGAGCAAGATCAAGGTTACAAAACATACCTGAAGGAGAAAGAGAGCACTTGGTGCAAAACCTCGACATGTCTTTTATGTCGATAGACACGAGAGGGAACATCATACCCAAGACACCAGAAGCTGGGTATATGGCGACACAAGCTTTCATCCTTGCATCCAAACCACCCCCAGGAGATCCAAGGGAGGCACTGTACAACATGGCAATGGCAGGAGTTGGAGCCATGGGAACGGCGTTTGTGACAACACCTCCCGAAGGAACAGCAAGGCAAAATAGTCCACGACCTGCGGCAGCAGCAGCGGCAGCTCCCGAAGGACCAAGTGGAGCAAGGGACACGGCAGCACAAGCAAGGGTCGACAGAGCGCGACAAAGCAGGAGGGAACATCGGCAGTCCCCAGAATTAAATGACGAGGATATGTGCGGCTTGCCGTGCTTCATGAGGAGAGTGCGAAAAACTCGAGTCCCTTCGGGATTCAAGTTACCTGATAATTTCAAAAAATTCGACGGCCTTCAAGACCCAGAGGATTGGCTAGTTGATTATCTCGAGACAGTGAAGCTCACAGGAGGAACCAGAGCAACAGGTATGCAAAGCATCCAGGTGCATTTGAGTGGAGCCGCATAATCTTGGATAAAGAAACTTCCTCCAGGATCCATCGACAGCTGGGAAAGCTTCGAGGACGTGTTCGTCAAGAATTTCCGGTCCACGTGCAAAAAACCTACGTCGTTAGAGGAGTTGAGAGCGTGCCGACAAAAGCCAGACGAGCCAATGAGAAAATATATCCAAAGGTGGAACATCATCAAAAACTCGGCAGAAAATATATCTGACGAGAGAGCGATAGATGCGTTTGTCGCAGGGATCAGGCGTGGAGATTTTGTCGAGGATTTGGGAAGAACCAATCCAAAGACAGTATCTGCTTTAATGGAAATAGCAAACAGGTGGGCAGATGGAGAAGATGCTGTTCACAACAAACGGCATAGGTCGCCAGAGGAAGATCGCGGTCGAAACTATCAACCAAGGCGACGATTTCCTCGGCAGTACCCGAGTTACGACGCTCCAGGTCAAATTTCGGCAGGCTTCCGAGCGAACACAGGAGGAAACAATAGAGATGATTACCAGAGAAGCAATGAGCAACGAGGCGACAACAGAGATGACTCTCGAAACAACAGGCAGAATAGCGGACCAAGGTTCCAGAGGCCTTTCGTGTCTCCCGAAGAGATGATGAATGGGCCGTGTCAGATGCACTTTTTCCTCGACAGCAACGGAAAAAGACAGTCAGGACATCTGCAGAAAGATTGCCGCAATTTCCAGGGAATGTTAAGGTGGGCAGGGCATGCTAATGCTCAGGCAGCACAGAGAAATCCTCGAGAACCCAGGAGTGAGATTCACTTACCACCTCCTCCCGCGATTACGGACGACAATCGACATCAGCTCAGAATAGCGGCAGCACCTCCACCACCGCCCTACGTTGATCCTAACTCTAACGGAGCAGTCTCGATGATTCAGAAGGGAAGGCCATCCAATAGGACTCAGAAAGTAATTTCGCTGCAAGTATTCATGGCAGAAAAAATGCCTCCACCAACAGTTGAGTACCTTAATTGGTCAGGGCAAGATATTGGCTTCACCATAGCAGATCATCCACAACAAGTTCCTCGACCAGGGCAGTCAGCACTTATCCTACCAGCAGTCATCGCAGGGTTCGACGTCTCTCGCGTGTTCATAGATGGCGGCAGCAGCTTAAACCTTATGTATGCAGATACACTAAGGAAAATGAATATATCCCTAGCAAACCTGAAACCAACGGACACGAGGTTCCATGGTATCACACCAGAGAAGCCAAGTTATCCGCTGGGGAAGATCAATCTCGACGTTCAGTTTGGGACTCGAGAAAATTACAGAACCGAGAAGTTGGAGTTTGAAGTCGTAGATTTCCCGTCACAGTACCACGCTCTGTTGGGACGACCAGCATATGCTAGATTTATGGCGGTACCACATTATACATACCTGCTGTGGAGGATGCCTGGACCTAAGGGACCAATCACAGTCAAAGGAAGCTTTGCTTTAGCCGATAAATGTGACAAGGAGTTTCATCGGATATCAGAAACTTTCGGGATGCAAGCTGAGTATTTGGCGTCAAGGAGTATGACTGACTACGACGTGCTGCCAGACGTTGGAAGGCCAAATAAAGAATCAACTTTCAGTACTGAGAAAAATTCTAAGGAGGTGCAGATTCACCCGACAGACCCGAAAAAGACGACGTCCATCGCAAACGACATGGACCTCGCATAGGAAAGCGCGCTCGTCGAGTTCCTCCGTGAGAACTGGAAAATCTTCGCATGGTGTCCAGCTGACATGCCAGGAGTACCCAGGGAACTTGCCGAGCACCACCTAAATTTGGATCCACTAGCGAGACCAATCAAACAACCTTTGCGGCGTTTTTCGGAACCAAACCACAAGGCTATGCTGTCAGAAATTGATCGACTAAGAGAAGCTGGTTTTATCAAGGAGCTGCACACAGAGGCCACATGGGTGGCAAATCCGATCTTTGGTGCCGAAGAAAAACACTAAGGTCCTTCGCATGTGCGTCGACTTTACGTGTCTCAATAAACATTGTCCAAAGGATCACTTTCCCCTCCCGAGGATCGATCAAATTATCGACTCCACGGCTGGATGTGAACGTCTTTCCTTCCTGGACGCATATTCTGGTTATAACCAGATCAGATTAAAAGAAGAAGATGAAGTAAAAACAGCGTTCATCACACCTTACGGTGTGTTTTGCTACAGAACAATGCCCTTTGGTCTGAAAAACGCGGGAGCAACATATCAGAGGATGATGCAGAAGTGTTTGGCGACACAGATTGGAAAAAATGTACAAGTATACATCGACGATGTTGTCATAACGTCAAAAAAGGGGGCGACGCTGATCGAGGATCTCAAGGAAACCTTTGACAACCTCGACAAATTCTGCCTCAAGCTGAACCCGACGAAGTGCTCCTTTGGCGTCCCAGCAGGAGAACTTCTGGGGTTTCTAGTTTCAGCAAGAGGAATTGAAGCAAATCCCGACAAAATACAAGCTATCGTAACAATGAGGAAGCCAACAAAGTTGAAAGAAATACAGCAACTAACTGGGCGAGTCGCAGCTTTGAGCAGATTCGTCGCCAGGCTGGGAGAAAAAGCGTTACCATTTTACGCTCTGATAAAGCAAGGGGAGAAATTCCAGTGGAACGAAGAAGCTGATAGAGCTTTCGAGGATCTGAAATGCACAATCTCGACACCACCAATCTTGGTGGCGCCGAAGGAAAAGGAACCTCTCCTGCTGTACATTGCAGCCACACCCCAAGTGGTTCGCACGGTGCTAGTTGTCGAAAGAGAAGAAGAAGGAAAACTCCATGGAGTGCAAAGGCCGGTATATTTCATCAGTGTAGTTTTATCGCCTTCCAAACAGCGGTACCCGCAGTACCAGAAACTAGCATATGGAGTAATTGCAACGGCAAGAAAGTTGCGCCACTATTTTTCGGCACACCCGATAATAGTAGTCAACGAAGCACCTCTTTCAAATATACTGAACAATCCAGAAGCTACAGGGCGTGTCTCCCTTTGGGGAATAGAACTTTCCCCTCGGGACATCACGTATGAAAAAAGAAAGGCAATCAAGTCACAAGTTCTGCCAGATTTTATTGCAGAGTGGATGGAGCTGCAAAACACGGGACCCCCAGATTTGTCGAGAACTTGGACCATGAACTTTGATGGGTCCAAGAGAGTAGAAGGAGCTGGCGCAGGAGTGATACTTATATCACCTGAAGGCGACAAGTTAAAATACGTCCTCCGGATGACGTTCCCTAACGCATCCAACAATGAAGCAGAATATGAAGCCCTCATACATGGGATGAAGATGGCGAAAGCTTGCGGTGCAACTCGACTAAAAATCTTTGGCGACTCACAATTGGTGGCTCAGCAAGTTATGAACCAATGTGACGCAGTCAATGATAGCATGATAGCATACAAGGAGGTGTACAATGAGCTCGAGAAGCTGTTTGATGGATGCGAGGTAAATCACATCAGTAGATTGAGCAATGATGAAGCCGACGTTCTCGCAAACATCGGGTCGCAGTGCCTTCCAATCCCGCCAGGCGTATTTTGGGAAGAAATAGCGGAGAGATCCACGAAGCCGAAAAAGGTGCAGAAAAAAGCAAAGGAAGAAAAAACTTCGGCGCCCCTCAAGGAAGCCATGGAGGACGAAGAGGACCAAGAGCTGGTGATGATGGTAGAAGTTCCTTGGATGCAAGCGTACATATCATATATCCTCAGGAAAGAAATACCCGACGATCCAGTTGAGGCAAGGCGAGTTATTCGACGATCCAAAGCTTTCACAGTGGTCAAAGGGGAGTTATACAAGCGAAGTATTTCAGGCGTCTTGCAAAGGTGCGTCACACTCGAAGAAGGAAGAATAATTCTGAAGGATGTACACGAAGGAATATGTGGCTACCACGCGAGTAGTCGAGCTATTGCAACCAAGGTTTTTCGGGCAGGATTCTATTGGTTGACAGCAATTGAGGATGCCAAGGAAATAGTACGAACCTGCGACGCGTGCCAAAGATTTGCCACAAAACCTCACTCTCCGGCGGCAGAACTGATGCCAATACCATTGTCGTGGCCCTTTGCCCAATGGGGACTTGATATGGTGGGCAAGTTGCACAAAGCTTCGGCAGGAGGGTATGAGTACCTGTTGGTCGCTGTCGACAAATTCACCAAGTGGGTAGAAGCAAAGCCAATAAATTCACCAGATGCAGCGTCGGCAATAAAGTTTGTGAAAGGCCTCGTTTTTCGGTTTGGAGTGCCTCATAGCATTGTCACAGATAACGGTACAAACTTTACGTCCAAGGAATTCAAGGAGTACTGCGCAGAAGTAGGCATTAAATTGCACTTTGCGTCAGTTGGGCACCCGCAAACCAATGGTCAAGTCGAGAAAGCCAATGGTATCATCTGCAACGGCATAAAAAAGCGTCTGCTAGGACCGCTTGAAAAAGCTCGGCATACCTGGCCAGATGAATTTCCAAGTGTTTTGTGGAGCATCCGAACAACACCAAATACGGCGACACAAGAAACTCCGTTTTTTCTCGTCCACGGAGCCGAGGCAGTATTACCAATTGAAATAGAGCATGATTCTCCAAGAGTAACAGAGTATGACGAAGAAATATCACGAAAAGCTCGGGAGGATGATATGGACGCACTCGATGAAGCTCGAGACGAAGTACTTTCATGAGTCACCAAATACCAGCAGGACCTCAAAAACTACCACAGTTGACGGTTAAGGCCAAGATCTTTCCAGGTCGGAGATTTGGTATTACGGTTAAATCAAAAAAGTACTGAAAAGCTCGAATCACCATGGCTAGGCCCCTACGTCATCACGGAAGTCATCGACGGAGGAGCATACAGGATCAAGCACAAGAAGATGGGGGCTCCCGAGAAAAACCCCTGGAACGTGGCGCAGCTCAGGCGGTTCTACGCCTAGAGTCGAAATATAGTCCTCCTTTGTAAAAATACAATGTACTGAAACGCCCGCGAGTTTTCAGACGCACTCTTTTCCTTTTCGGGGCACCGAGTGGGGCCGGAAAAGTTTTTAATGAGGCGGACTCGCGGTGCTGCAATATAATAAAGATAGTGGAGATATACTTCTTATTCTTCGACACGCTCGGGGGCTCAATGCCTTCAAGTTACAAAATACATACAATATAGATAAAACTAGACTTACCGAAATATTTCGCCTTGGTACAATAATACCTCGCCAAATATAAACATCGGAAGCTAACAATTATAAATATAGTATATTCGTCAAAATCTTATTGCTTTGGTCTGAAAACCTCGCAACAAAAATATAGAACTTCGACATCAAGACACTCGGGGGCTTGTAACCCATCGGTGGAAAAATAAATATATCTCCTTACGACAAGAGGAAAAAGCTTCGAGATAGCAAAACAGTATAAAATCCAGCCAGAGGCTCGGGGGCTCCAACAATATAGGCCACTTTACAATATAAACAAATTCTTCGGAACAAAAAAAAAAGATCAAAACAATACAGATATAATTTCTCGCAATATAGTACAGCTCAATCAAGGCCTAAGATACTATCTATGGATAAACCTCTGGTTGTTTTGTGTTCAGCATAGGTCCCCTTGACGAAGAATTCTGAATCCATCCGAAGAAGTTCGTCCATCATCGACTCGGCCACAGGAGTCAACATTTCATTGATTGTGTCAATATCATTTTTTCGCCGCGATTTCTTGGCCAAGCAATCAGCAACAATCTTCGTCAGGTCCAACTTGGGATGGCAAATGTTTA
This sequence comes from Lolium perenne, assembly GCF_019359855.2. Taxonomy (NCBI): domain Eukaryota; kingdom Viridiplantae; phylum Streptophyta; class Magnoliopsida; order Poales; family Poaceae; genus Lolium; species Lolium perenne. The sequence goes on from NC_067249.2 coordinate 261,335,077, forward strand.
TCATAATCATGGCGAACCTTGCTCCAGCAGTCAATTGAGCTCGCACAAAATTATGAATGCGAGGGGCATCTCTAAATTTCTCCAGCAGTCCAGGAAGAGTTTTTGGAGCTTCATCTCGAGGAAATAAAGTCTTGTAAACCAGGGTCAAGGTTCTCGTGCAAAAATTAAGAAATTCGCGCACCTGGCAAGCGCGATCTTGGAACCTAACAATTTGTTGCGTCCGTTCAGGGGTGGCCCAGAACAGACAGCCATGGTTAAGAGAAAGATTGACGAGAAGATTTGTTCTGACATTCACTCTTTCATCTTCAGCGGCAGCGTCAAGAACAGATCCTATTAAGCGGCAAGGCAAGAAATTTAAGGGGAGGCACAGTAAAGTAAAAAAGAAGCAGTATGAGGTTGCAAAAACATACCTAGCATATCCGTGCTAGCTTCAGACATTAGCTCGAGCATGCTATTTTCTCGAGCAGTAGCCTTTTCAGCTTCCGACACAGCAGCATCCTTGGCAGCTATGGCCTCTTTGGCTTGTTGGAGAGCAATTTTCTCTCTTTCAGATGCTTTTCGAGATTGTTCCATCATTGCCAGAGTTTGCTTTTTCATGGATTGAAGCTGTTGTCGAAGTTCTTGCAAATCTTGCGACAAATGTTTGCTTGTAGAACCTTCGATGAGGTTATCATCGACTAGCATTTTCTTCGAGAAGGAAGAAGCAGGTGAAGTATCGGCAGAACAAGGGTTGGCGGAGTAGTTATCAAATATTAACTGGAAAAGAAAGTCTCAGGATCAATGATAGTGCAAGGTAGAATTTCATTGATCTTCAGGAAATTTACATGGATATTACAGAAGAAAGTTCTCCAAAAGGACTACTAAGATAATTGTCGCCAAAACTAATATGGCGAAAATAACAAAAGAAGCAGAGAAAGCAAAAGAAGAGGCATTCAACTAGACCTCCGGCCTTGATGAGCTAGGAGTTGCAGATGGCTTGATCCCGAGATAGGCCAGGATTTTCTTCGTGTTGGGCTTCGCCGCCTTGATCAATGACCGCCATTTTGTTTGTTCTATCTGCTCGGTGTCGCCAACTTTCATCCAGTCAACAGTTTGTTGGCTGTCAGTGACCAAGGCAACGGTGCTCTCGACAGCAATCTTCATGTTCTCCTGGCGCATCTTCAGTCCAAGATCCTCCGGTGGATTGAAGTTCTTGGCAAGGGCAAGAAAAGTCTTGGGCTCCTCTTTCTTCGGGAAGAAGTAGGGGAACAGACTCGATAATCCTGCGTCAGCATGCGCCATGCCTTCGCGAACTTCGGTTCCATGAAACTCCAGATAAGAGGGTGCGTCAAGGAGAGGATCATCGGCGGGATTTTCTAGATCAAATTCTTGGTTTGTTTTACCTGCCGCAGAAAATATATGTTGGTCGACAGCAAGCAAGGAAAAGCAAGCCTAGGAAAGATAGAAGGGATTGACAAAGTTAACAAGGAAGCGTCGATTTTGCGTGTTCAAGCGCTTAATGATCGCCTGTTCACGAGTAGCCTGTGCGGCCTTGTGCTCGTTTAAAGCAGTTTCGGCATCATCAAGCCTCTTTTGCAGATCGTCGACACTAGCAGCTTTTGCCTTGGCCTTCTCAGCCTCTGCTTTAGCTTGGCCAGCGTCAAGTTCAGCTTTCTTGCGAGCCGTTTCACTTTGCTCCAGTTTCTGAGCAAGAGTGTCGACAAGCTTGTTGGCTTCTGCAAGTTTCTCTGCCAAGATAGTATAGAATCATTAAAATTGCGACAACATAGGAGCAAGGAGCTATAAACAAGGGTCAACAAAAAAGTTATTACCTTCAGTCTTGCTGGCATACTCACGGTACCCAATGAATTGGGCACCGATGCGAACAAGCTCTTTGATCATAGGCTGCCAAAGAAGAATAAAGAAAGAAAACGTCGGTATGGGAAAAATATGAAGGCATGAAAAAGCAAACAGAGGAAATATAGATAATGACAAGAAAACCAAGAACTTACATCATCCAAGAGAGAATTGGAGGAGCTACCCAATTGGAGGGTAGGTTCCGGGATTGTTTCAACTCTTGTCCTTTTTGGTGAAGGGACAAGAGGGCTTGAAGGAGGAGTGGTGGCGCCAACGTTCTGTTGAGGAGGCGAGGATTCTTCTCCCTCCACTGGCATCTCCGAAACAATTAAAGTATGTGACGTGCTCGTCCGAGCAGCCACATCAAGAGTTGGTATTTCTTCCTCATCATCACTGTGATTAAAAGTCGACAGCATAAAAAGCAAGACAGACGAAAATCTTCGGGTACAAAAAATAAGGAAAAATAAAAGCGACTTACGAGCTGATGAGGGATTCAAGATATGGATCATAAGTTGCCTTCTGACGTGAAGGACCAACTTCTTCGGCTTTGGAGGTGCCGGAATCATCGACATCATTCCTCTTCCTTTTGTTCCTTGGAGAAACAGCAGGAGGAGGAGATTGCGCTGACGCAGTGCCTTCGGAGGCAGCATCCTTTTCAGAAGATCCCGCAGATTTTAGAGAATCCACGGGTTCATTCACAAAAGAGGGGGCCTCTTGGTTGTCATCAGTGACAACGGCCCTTTCTTCGACTTCTCCACCTTTAGGAAGAGGAGGAAGCGAGACAAGATTTGGATGGTTCTGTAAAAAAAAAATAGGAGAAGATAGCAGACAAGGAGTTACAAAAAAGATAGCAAAGCAATAACAAATCAATCGACAAAGGTCACCTTGGGAAGTGGATTGGCGGCGCTGAATGGTTTTACACGGCAAGAAGAAGGGACAGGATCTTTTTTGCTGAGAGACGAGATTTTTCGGACAAGCTTTTCTAAATCCTTGACCTCTAAATCCGCTGACAACCGATCTGCGTCCTTGTCGCCAGCATATTTCCAGAGAGGGTATTTGCGAGCCTGAAGCGGCTGCACTCTAGTCCTAAGAAAATATGCCGTGATTTGGATACCTGATAACTCTTTGCCGCGAGTATTTTGCAACTCATGGATGCGAGTCATCAAGGCCTCTGTCGACATCTTTTCTTCTTCGGTAGCCTCTGCGTCCCAGGAGCGGCGGTGAAGAATTTTTTCGGCGCCATCGAAAGGAGGGATGTTGTCTTCAGCACATCCATGGTTCTCCTCCTGAATGTACAACCACTTCTTGCGCCACCCTTGAACGGAGTCAGGAAGTTTGACGTCGAAGTAATCGACGGTGGGGCGAATAGAAATAACAACGCCACCTATATTATAGGCGATGTTGGGAGAGCCATTACGGCGACAAAAGAAAATGCACTTCCATAGCGCCCAGTTAGGCTGGACGCCAAGGAAGGCCTCGCAGAGGGTGATGAAAATGGAGATATGAAGGATGGAATTGGGCGTGAGGTGGTGAAGTTGCAGACCGTAAATAAAGAGCAGTCCGCGGAGAAAAGGATGAATGGGGGCGGAAACACCACGGATGAGGTGGTCGACAAAACTTACCCGATACCCCATTGGAGGGGTTGGGTAGCTTTCCTCGCTAGGGAAGCTCAGCGCGTTGGGCTTCTTGCTGATCCCCAGCTTCTTCAGCAGATTGATGTCCTGGGTGGAAATCTTGGACCTTTCCCACTCCGCGGTTCCCAGATCCACGGCGGCCATTGATGATTCCGGCGTGCTGTGCCTGGTCAAACGACGCGGTGGCATCAACAATGGCGATGGAATGCAGCTTCGAGAAGATGAGCTTAGGGGTTTGAGGAGCGCAGGAGGAGGTTTTGCAGAGGAGAGCAGAGGTGCGGCGTGAGCGGAAGTGCTCGAGTAAGAAGAAGGAGATCTTATATAGGGGTGCGGCGAAATGGCGGACTGTTGGATGGAAAAAATGCGTGGCAGATGATAACCACGTGGAAGTAGGGGTAAAAAAGTATTTTAACATTGGAGAAGTTACGGTACGTGCGCCAGAAAAAGCGGAGGACGTGTGTCCCCCACTTGCACGACGTGTCAAGATAGTGGATCAATTGGGCCCGCAAGGCAGCGGGAGGAGACTTCTCGCGATTTTTAACTCGCAATCGTGGCTATCGTCAGCAATAACGTCACCTTGACAGAAGAAAAAATTCGCCTTGACAGCTTCATAAAAGGCGACATGGAAAAGTAATGCTGAGCCTTTGATCAAATACAAGTTTTTGATCAAATGCTCGGGGGCTACCTTGAAAAAATGAAAAGATCAAGAAAGACAAAATAGAAATGGCGTGAGCCTATGATCAAATACAAATATTTGTTCATAGCCTCGGGGGCTACTCCCATCGGGAGCGCTGTTCGCGCACCCGAGAAATTATAAAACTTCGGGAGATAAAAGAAAATATAGCGGCATAAGGCGTGGAGCCTACAACCAAGTACAAGTCCTTGGCTGTAGCCTCGGGGGCTACTCCCATCGGGAACGCTGCTCGCGTGCCCGATGAAATCATAAAAAAAAGGAGAGAGAAAGAAAGAAAGAGAAAAAGAAAGATAGCAGAGCAAAAGAGTATATTTCGAGTTAAAAATAACTCTGCATATACTCCCATCGGGAGAGCAATATAAGTCATCTTTGACTCAATAAAATGTGCCATTCCAACAGCCGAATAAGCACTCGACAATATATTCTCAGAACGCCAAAGTTGCGATCAATTTCTGAATGCCGCAAATTTGCGAAGGTAAGACCCCAGATCCATTCTGTGTGGCGTGGCGCCGTCTCTGACGTCGGTTTGCTACTTTTATCCGTATCAACAGATACGAAGAAAAATCCTAACGGACGCGTTAGGTACCCGATAAATTTTACTGGGACTCGACAGAATGGTAAGACCTTAAGCGGCACCTGTCGAAGTCTACACCAGTATCCCGAGATCATGTCCAGGGACGTGATCTTGAAGTAGGTTTTTACGGATTGCCACTAGAGCAGTTAACTAGTACCTGATCCGTCAGATGAACTAGCCCCAACTACCATTATCCCTGTACAATATAGAAGTTTATGCGAAGAAATATAGAAAAGTTAAAGTTGTCAAATAAAAATAAACAGTGGAGATTTTCCCTGACTCTACGATTCAAGCAAAATCTCGGGGGCTACTGACATAGGCATCCCAAATGGGCCTGCCGAAGATAGTACCCGGGGTTTGCTGAAGGCCCACTACCCGAAGAATAAGAAGATTCGGAAGCCCAAGATATTATTAAGGAAAGCTAGAGTTGTAATAGGAAGTGTTATTTGTAATCTTGCGGGATGAGTTAGAAACCTTTCCGGACTCTGTAACTTGTACAACACGAATCTCTCGGCTCCGCCTCCTATATAAGGGGGAGTCGAGGGACGAAGAAAGCATCGAATCATTGTCTTTCAAACCCTAGTTTTCATAATCGTCGAGTAATTTTCAGCTGAAACCTTCGAGATCTACTTGCCCTCTACTTCCAACTAAACCCTAGTCTACAATCCGTAGGCATTGACAAGTTAATACCTTGTCACACGGTCTTGATAAATTTCAAAAATATTACATCGTCAGGCAGGAGACTCCCCTAAGGCCTTTCGGGGCGAACCTGACAATCCAAAATGTGCATCACATATAATAAACAAGCTCAAAAATAGTGAAATAAGGTAAAGTATTAATTTATTAACCGAATTTTTTTAGACAAGCAAATAAACAAGCTCAAAAATCTTGGCATTGATGTGGTGTCCATCGTGTGCACATTTTTTTAAGTTGAAGCTCAACAAGTGCACCAACTAACACGAGCTTGATTTTTTATTGGACCTTTTTATAACGGTCATGTCTATTTAGGCATGGCCTATTCTAACACTCTTCGTCGTGCCTCTTCGTCGTGCCAGGGCCAACAACAACCTTTTTTTACTTACCCACTAAACCATGCATTGCACTATGTTTTAGCTAACGAATTGAAGAAACGAAACAAAACGGATAAAATTTGGCCAAAAACGTGTTGCGCCTTGTGTTCAGGGGTAAGTCCAGCAACAAATCATCCATGTCATTAGGGTTGCAAAGCTTTTCAAAACTTGCAATGTGTAACAACTAATGATTAGAAAACAGACAAAACCGAGAGCAATTACACGAACATAAAAAACTGCAGCTGCTTCTTGAGTTGGATAATTTGCCTTAAGTGCCTGTTGACCTTCTTTAATTCTTCCTTCACTTCAGCATCCTCCACCACAGAAACAATGTCAGACCCCAATTTCTCCACCACCAACAGTAAATTAAGCTCCTCGAATGTGCCCCTTCAAATGAACCGCACCCTCCACTTGAATCCTCTCAATGTACTCATCCAACGGCTCAAAAATGGATGCATTTCTGCAGATATTGAAATCGAAAAGATGAACCCTAAATACCAAATCCGAAGAAAAAATAAACTGGGAGAAATGAGAGAAAAGGGCTGATGAAGAACTCAAATCTAACCTTTCCCGTCTCTGACTTGCTCTCGCATTTCTCAAATTCGTGTCCATTGTTGACATTCTTCTCCAACATTGTGACCAAGCACTTTAGGGGCATGATGCATGGGCAGTCAGGCCATATGGTCATCGGCACCGCGCCATACCTCGGCCATGGGTGGGGGGGGGGGGGTCGCAATGCTTCGTCGTCGAAGAAGAAGATGAATAAGGGGAGACAATGAGGGTGGTGGGCGGGCACGTGCACGCAGAGGTTTCGGGCTCCTGTATTGTGCTAAGCTGAGCTGGACTAGTTGTGGGACCCGTCGGCGAGGTAGATATTAGGTGGATCTCACGCTAAGTGGACAAGGTGTGGGTCCAGCGCCGAGATAGATAAGTTGTGGATCCCACTTAGGTCACGTGATCCAAACGGATAACGATCTTTCTTGCGCTTAAGACCCCTTGCAGAAGATGAACACCAACTGCACATCCACCAGGCGCATGGATCGACATGATGATGATAGAAGATGTATTAGGAAACCTTTGCAATACGTGCATTGTTGACTTTTACCAACTAGTACACACTTGTGCTAGAGAGTATGGTGCGGCGTAAAGCCGTGGTGGCCAGGAAAAGAACCCATTTATAGAAGTCGCAGGATGAAAGCTAGTACTAAACGAGCAACTGGCTGGTCAGGAATATTTTGGAGTTCGTTTTAATTAATTAGTTTTGAAGCCTACTTGTGCCGGGATCGGAGATGGCAGAAAGGTTTAAGGGTTAATTACGTATCCACCAGCTTGACGCAAGGACAGCTACCATGAGCAAGTGAGCAAGTGGCTGCACAGGACTGAATGTTTAGAAGTGTTTAAATTAGGGTGCATGCAGAGATGGCCCTAGATCGAGTAGAGAGGCAAAGACTGCAGGCTAACAAAACCGAAGCCCGACTTGCCGTATTCTGCCTCCGGTAGCCTGCTGGGTCTGGAGCCTGTAGATGTGATAGGAGGAAGTGAGCATCACCTGGCTTTGTTCATTTAGGTTTGTGGTAAGTAAGTTTGTTTTCACTTGTTTGCATTACTTTTTTGCTACCTTTGCGTCAGATTCCAGTTATGCTAGGATGTATTCTTTTGTTTTCTCTCCCTTTGATTTGTGCTCATGTTGGGGTAGTTTTCTGACGAAGATCGACGATGTCCATCAACAGTAACATCATGCATGCTTTGGTCTGTTTGGTATGAGTATTGCCACATGCCGTTTGGATCGATCTCCTTCATCCTCGCCTCTTAAGATGTTAATCCACACTCTTCCCGGAAATGAAATACAGAGTATTAACCTTTTTTTTTTTTCAATTTCTCCCACTAATTCTGCAAGTTTAACCCGCAGTCCACCATTGGCTCCGCTGGTGCTCCAGATAATTACGGGTGTAAATGGATCAGATTTTACTCATATCATATCATTTGCCATATTTTTCTTAAACTCGGACTGAAGCGGATATTAGCTGGGTACGGATTTGGATGTGAATATATCGCACCACGGATTCAAATCAGAGACGAGGCGGACTTAGACCGAAAAGAAAAATAGTCGAATAGACACCTTCATGGGTACATAATTATAGTTCTAGCAAAACTTGATAAGTATTTAACCTTGCAGCCATGCAAGAGTCAATTAGTTAATTAGTTAAGTAAATAGAGACATAAGCTAACTCCTAAACATTCACAAGACAATATAAATATAAACTAAATAGATTTACCATTAATTTATTGCTCATAAGGGTCTGACACATGTTTACCAAATGAGCTCGGTATCTCAACAAACTCCGTGAAAGATTGGCCTTGGCTTTCGATTAAAAAAATCGAATTACCCGATTTAAAACATTCGGATAATTTATATCCTCATGCTATTTGCTACTTCTTCGTTCATAATTCTTATCACAGATTTGACTATATCTATTCATAAAATATGTCTAGATACATATTAGCAACAAAAACTATAGAACGGAGAGAGTATACCGTATTTTATATTCGTATGTACTACTTAGATTCTTTGAAGTTATACATTTAAAATCAGATATGATAGTGCGAAAATTATCCTATCCGCCGCGCTCGCCTCCTTCAACGCACTCGGTCGGCTCGCACGCACGCGACGCGCACGCCGGCGCGCCGCCTCTCCTCTGCCGGTCCGCTCGCCAAAACCGGAGTTCCACGCTAGGTCGCTAGGAGCCCCCGCACGCGCGCTCCGGAACTCTCTTTCCGCACCTTCCACGACATGCTCGCGCGAGCGTTCCCGCTGGACCACTTCACTGTGCCCCGATCCTCAGCTCCTGCGCGCTCGCCGGATCTGGCACTCTCCGTGACGCTAGGCAACCCAGGGAAACCCCTTCGTGGCATCTTGGCTGGTGCAATGCTTCACAGACATGTCGAGCCTCCCGATGCCCGGAGGCTGCTCGATGGAATGCGCGACAGGGATGCCGTTTTGTGGACATACATGTTATCTGCATATGCCACCACTTCGCAGCCTTCTCCCGTCGGCATGATGCAACCTTATTGGTATTCAGGATGATGCAACCTGTCCGCGGCCGAGGGCATGGTGCCGCCAGAGTGCCAGGCTCTTGTCGAAATTATTTCATGCTCTTCCATCTATCTCGCGGTGGGGGTTATGGCTAACGTTCTATTCTACAGACTAAGGTTATGAAATTTTGCCAATGTCGCAGTGCTTCCATGTTATGAAATTTTGCCAGTTGCTACAAGTTTGGTTCAGATATTGTCAGTTCTTCCTTTTAGCTAGCTTGCCTATGCAAAGAAGTAATACACCAGGAGGCTTCCAAGACACTGCCTCTGACTCTGGGCCTTAACCCGATTAGACAATCTTTATTCAACACGAAAGTGAGGGTCAGGAGATCTGTACTTTCTGTACTTCTTACGTTCTTATGCAAACATTCCTTTATAAATTTGTTTATGGTGTATATGTGTTCTTTTATGTACCAATATCGTGATTTGATCATCTAATTTTCTTATGCAAATAATTTGTTGTCGTACAAACAAGATATATAATTTTTGTTGTCATAGAAACTAGAAACATATATGGTCACAGATGAAATATGTCGTTAAATTTGGTACATAGTTCAGTACATTTCTATTTGAATATCAGTCATATAATATTCTAGCATCTTCCTCTGAGGAGGCTTGTAACAGACTGTCTACCTTTTCAATGAAATAAAGCGCAAAGGTTCTTTGCGTTTTCCCGAAAAAGAAGTATCTGAAATAGCGACATATATATTCCTTGCTATGCATAGGATTGACATTTCATACGAGGAAGCAAATTTACAATTTTCTGTGGACTAGCTTATGTGTTAACTATAATGGGGGCAGACATACGTGATGTTATATTTTCAAGTGTTGATTGTTACAGGAATACAAGTCACCATACCCGCAAGTTATTTTTCTTATCATCATATAATGCTGTTAAAAAATTGTTTAAAAGGTGCTAACATCATGACATTTTGTGAAATTTGACAGGTAGATTTGTCACCTGCCACAATTGGTCGAAAATGGACCCAAAGAAATCAATAGATGATAAATTCTCTAAGTTGCATCCAAGTTTGCTAGTAGACACTAGAATTGGCATAGTGGGAGCAGGGCCAAGTGGATTATCAGCAGCATATGCACTAGCTAAACTCGGGTACTGCAATGTAACTCTGTTTGAGAAATGCCAGACTGTTTCAGGGATGTGCCAGTCCATTGACATCGATGGTGAGGCACTTATTGGCTGCACTTCTATCCAGTTACCATTTCCTGCACTGCTGTAGTCATCACTGACAATTGTATGCAGGAAAAACATATGACTTGGGAGGGCAAGTTATAGCAGCAAACAGTGCGCCTACTATAACTCACCTGGCAAAGGAGGTAGGAGCTGAATTCGAAGAGATGGATTCACACAAGCTTGGCCTGATCGACAGCCAAACTGGAAAAGCTCGAGATCTTGAAGTAGCTGAGGACTATGTATCCATGGTATCTCTGACTCTAAAACTGCAGGTGAGCTTTTGTTGTGCAAGTGTGATTAGAAATTACTAGGCAGAAAATATCCATTATATTCAGTACAAAATCTAGTTTGTTAGAGTTATATTATGTTCACTGTATAGCATGTATATCTTTCTGTTGTAGGAGGAGATTCCTGCATATTTATCACAGATGCACATGTATATATACTTGGCTTTGGTCCCCAGAGAATATACAAGTTGTTATTCTCCTAACATAGTTTACCATCGATATTATTGTTTACATGTGCGTGTTTTGGTAAACTGTTATAGGATGAAGCAAACAAGTCCGGCCGTGTGGGCATTCATGCTCTTAGTGGATTGGCGTCTGACTCAACTCTTCAGTTTTTGAAACAACATGGAATAAATTCAGTGCCAAAATCTGTAGCCTATGGCTACACAGCTTCTGGCTATGGTTTTGTTCAAGACATGCCCTATGCTTTCATTCAAGAGTTCACTAGAACCTCTATGGCTGGAAAAATACGACGTTTCAAGCATGGTTACATGAGCATGTGGGAGAAACTAAGTCACTCATTACCATTTGAAGTTCTTTGTGACACCGAGGTTCTGCGAGTCAAGCGCCACAACTGTGGTGCAAGTGTAACCATCAAGACAAACAATGGTGATGAGCAAGTTATGGAGTTTGAGAAAATTATATTCTCAGGTGCTCTTGGTTTCAAGAATGGCAATACATATCGATCTTCTAGTCTCACTGGTGAGCATAATATAATTTCACCTTTGTTTGAAGTTACAGTTTCAGCTGTCTGATTAGTTCGATGCTCTTTAATTCAGATGGAGAAAAAGAAGTGGTGGAACTGAATGATCTTGAAAGAGAACTATTCAGTAAGGTGCAGACAGTCGACTACTATACTACTGTTGTTAAGGTTAATGGATTTGAACACATGCCAAAGGGATTTTACTACTTTGAAGAATTCATGGAGGATCCAGCCACAATAGGCCAGCCAGTGGCAATGCAAAAGTTCTTTGATGACACAGATGTTTTCTTGTTCTGGTCTTATGGGAATTCAGCAGACATCAAAGGTTCATTTGTAGCTAAATGTGTGACTGACATCGTGAGTTGTATGGGAGGCACTGCTCAGAATGTGCTTTTGCAGCGGCGGTTCAAGTATTTCCCCCATGTCAGCAGTGAAGGTATACAATAATAGCAGTGACACTAATGATCAAGTGTTTTATTTATTATTCCATATTCCAACTCTGGTGATTTCTTGCATTGCAGACATGAAAGATGGATTCTACGAGAGGTTTGAATCTCAGTTACAAGGCTTTCAGAACACTTACTATGTTGGAGGTTTGCTAGCATTTGAGCTTACAGAAAGAAATGCTTCATACTCCATTGAGACTGTTTGTAAACACTTTGCCATTGATGTTGAGCAAACAGTGACTCCTTATGTCAAGGTGAGTTACAAAATACTGTCACGATATGTATAGTTTATACTTTCATCGTCTATAGGAAATGAGTTGTGCTCATGTTTTTCAATTCTTGTTTATATAGAGATTGTTTCCTCTGTCCCGCAATGGGAACCCTTCACCTCCTAGAGATCTTGGTGAACTTGAAGGTGTTCAATTTCCTGACCTTCCATCCCTGGATGGATATTTGGAATACTGGGGAATTCACAGAGTTACCAAGAAGAAAGCCATTTATACTTGGATCAATGAAGAAGGGAAAATCATGAATCAGAGAACCTACCAGGAGCTTCATGAGAACGCATCTCACATTGCACACAAACTATTGACAAGCACAAAGCCTGTTATCAAGCCTGGTGACAGAATTATCCTTATTCACCTCCCTGGTTTGGAGTTTATTGATGCATTCTTTGGGTGCATCAGAGCAGGAGTTATACCGGTCCCAGTTATCCCCCCTGATCCAATGCAAAGGGGTGGACAAGCACTTCTCAAAGTTGATAACGTCTCTAAAGTATGCAGTGCTGTGGCAATTCTATCAACCTCTCCGTACCATTCTGCCGTACGTGTAGGTTATGTTAAGAACATTCTCACTCTAGCAAAGGGCCAGAAATGCTCAGCACAGTGGCCTGACCTCCCATGGATTCACACTGACTCATGGATAAAGAACTTCCGGCGAAATCCAGACATTTTCAACTCAGACAATGTTTTATCTATGAGGACCAAGCCCCAGCCCAGTGACTTATGCTTTCTACAGTTCACTTCCGGTTCCACTGGTGATGCCAAGGGGGTGATGATAACTCATGGAGCACTAATCCACAACGTGAAGATGATGAAAAAGGTGTATCGAAGTACTTCAAAAACTGTTCTTATCAGTTGGCTTCCGCAGTACCATGACATGGGACTAATAGGGGGTATTTTCACTGCCCTTGTAAGTGGGGGAACTTCCATTCTGTTTTCACCAATGGCATTCATCAGGAACCCCCTCCTGTGGCTGCAAACAATCAGTGACAACAATGGAACCCATAGTGCAGGTCCAAACTTTGCATTTGAACTGGTGATAAGGAGGCTTGAGGCTGAGAAGGGTAAAGTATATGATCTCTCTTCAATGATCTTCCTCATGATTGCGGCAGAGCCAGTAAGGCAAAAAACTGTCAAAAGGTTCATAGAGTTGACTCAACCTTTTGGCTTTCTAGAAGGTGCTCTTGCACCTGGATATGGGATGGCTGAGAACTCGGTCTATATTTGTTGTGCCTTTGGTGAATGCAAACCAGTCTTGATAGATTGGCAAGGAAGAGTTTGTTGTGGGTATGTTGAGCAGGACAATATAGATATTGACATCAGAATTGTTGATGCAGACTCTCTGACTGAGCATCAAGATGATGGTGCTGAGGGTGAGATATGGATCAGTAGTCCTAGTTCTGGAGTTGGTTATTGGGGCAATGAGGAAATGAGCCAGAAAACTTTCTGCAATCAGCTTAGGAACCACCCCAATAAGATGTTCACAAGAACCGGTGATTTAGGGTGGATCATTGACGACAAACTTTTTATTACAGGAAGGATCAAAGATCTTATCATTGTTGCTGGCAGAAATATTTATTCTGCAGATGTAGAGAAGACAGTGGAAAATTCTTCCGAGGTCTTGCGACCAGGATGCTGTGCTGTGGTTGGTGTCCCGGAGGATGTTCTTACTCAGAAAGGCATCTCAATTCCTGATTCTTCTGATCAGGTTGGACTTGTAGTGATTACAGAGGTTAGAGAGGGTAAGACAGTCTCCGAAGAAATTATCGACAATATCAAAGCACGTGTGGCGGAGGAGCATGGTGTAACTGTTGCATCGGTCAATATTATCAAGCCGAGAACCATACCCAAGACAACATCTGGGAAGATACGGAGATTTGAATGCATTAAGCAATTTGTTGACAACAATCTTTGTTTGGCTAATGGTACTCATCCATCTAAGATGAGTGTTTTCTGGTCTCTCCCAACAGGAACATGCACGGAGAGAAGGGGGTCATTCTTGAAGCAGACTGTTGATTCCACCATTCGTCCTCGGTATGGAAGCAATGTGAAAAGCCCCAAGGAGATAACTGAGTTTCTGACACAGATAGTGTCAGATCAATCAGGTATACCAAAGGACAAAATTTCTCCAACAGAAAGCCTACCTTCTTATGGCTTTGATTCGATTGCGGTGGTCCGAGCGGCTCAGAAGCTCTCAGATTATCTGGGTACTCCTGTTGGAGCCATTGACATCTTTGCTGCAAGGTGCATTTCTGAGCTTGCTAGCTTCTTGGAGAACTTGTTGGCAAAGTCACAACCACTGTTGGCATCTGATGTATCTTGCTCTACTGAGGATGATGAGAGTTTTGTGGTTTCCACAGACTTCACTACAAATTTAAGTGTGCTTGCTACTGGGATTCTCCAGCTCCTGGCTCTTACCTATGTTTGTTTCATGTTGCTACTCCCAGCATACCTCGCTAGTTCAGCATACATGAGCATGCTCTATCCGGTCAATCTGGTCAAGTCATCAGCGATGAAGTATCTTAGTTCTTTGGTCATGGCACCTATTGCATGGATTTGTTATGTCTTACTCACCTCTTTATCACTTTCTATCCTGGGGAAGTCATTCCTTCAGCCAAATTATGCTCTGGCCCCTGATGTTTCGATATGGTCAGTTGACTTTGTGAAATGGTGGGCACTGAACAAGGCGCAAGGGTTAGCTACAAAGATGCTAGCTGTTCATCTAAAGGGAACAATATTCTTGAATTATTGGTTCAAGATGCAAGGGGCTCGGATAGGATCATCTGTTATTATTGACACAGTAGACATTACAGACCCATCCTTGTTAGTAGTTGAAGATGGCGCGGTGATTGCAGAAGGTGTTCTCATTCAGGGCCATGAAGTCCGTAATGAGGTCCTGAGCTTTAGGCGTATCAGGATTGGTCGCGAGGCATCCATTGGTCCTTATGCGGTTCTTCAGAAGGGCACTATCGTCGAGGATGGTGCTATGGTGCTACCATTGCAAAAGACTGAGCCAGGGAAATCAAGATATCAGACAAAGAGAGCTTCTTCAGACATGAAGGTAATTAGAATACTATCTAGCTAGTTTCTTACACTAAAAACCGTCGGTCTACTACCTCCGTTCCTAAGTAAACCTTTTTGCAGGAAGAAACAAGGAAAGCAACCATGCTTCTTGAACACCTCGTTTGCATCTATGCAGTTGCTTTTCTAGGTGCTCTGTCAAGTGCGACTGTCTACATGTTGTACACTCACTTCTCTGCCACCGAGGCTTCACTTCAGCACTTCTCCTTTGCATGCATTGCTGGTGCGTTCCACTGGTTACCAGCTGTCATGTCATCTTATCCTGTGATTGTCCAGGAGATGCCCACAAGCGCATTGACATTTGCTCTCTCTATCGCCTTCGCCTACTTGAGCTACGGTATCGTTCTCAGCCTTCTCACCAGTATAGTCAACACAGCTCTTGCTCCAAGGACCGGAATCAAGCAGAATGTGAGAGCAGGCTTGATCCAACGACGTATAAATATTGCTGTGCATCTCAGATTTGCCAAGATGCTAGCTGGAACTGAAGCATTCTGCATGTACCTGAGGCTTCTTGGTGCGAAAATTGGAAGGCATTGTTCTATCCGGTCCATCGATCCTGTGGCGAATCCTGAACTGATGAGCATTGGTGATGGAGTCCATCTAGGTGACTTCTGCCACATTGTTCCCGGGTTCTACTCCAGTAAGGGGTTTACTGGTGCGGAGATAAAGGTCCAAGAGAACACAATTGTTGGCAGTGGCAGCCTGCTCCTCCCTGGCTCGGTGCTCCAAGGGAATGTCATCCTTGGAGCACTTTCTGTGGCACCAGAAAATTCCCTTCTCCACCGAGGCGGCATCTACATTGGGGCAAAGTATTTGACATTGGTGAAGAACACTTTGCTTGCAGAAGATGAGCGGATTGCGGTGATGGACCCAGTGTACAAGAAGATTGTTGGGAACCTTTCAGCCAACTTGGCGATCAGCACCATGAACGTCAAGTCAAGGTACTTCCACCGCATTGGTGTAAGCGGGCGGGGTGTCCTGAAGATGTACCAAGACATGACATGTTTGCCCAAGCACAAGTTATTTGGCGCTGGAAAGTCTTTCCCAGTGATCGTCCGGCACAGCAACAGCCTCAGTGCAGATGATGATGCAAGGCTTGATGCGCGCGGCGCAGCAGTGCGCATTCTCTCGGATGATGGTGATGAGGTGCCTCTCTTGGACCTTACACTGAAGAGTGGCAAATCATTTTACGCGCGCACAATCGCCGACTTTGCCACTTGGCTAGTCTGTGGTCTGCCGGCGAGGGAACAACACGTGAAGCATGCCCCGCACATCCGCGAGGCTGTCTGGACCTCCTTGCGGGACACCAACTCGTACACCATTGTCGTCGTGGTGAACGAGCAGATGCCATAGGATGGCTTAGATTGGGGCCGAATGGACGCAAGAGGATTCGGGGGAGGGTTTGCGATCAGGTGGGAAGAGATTCCGGATGGTTTCCTCAAGAACTTGGCCAAGGCCAGAAGTTGAAGAAGAAAGACACAAGGAAGAACTCCCTCTAGATCACCATGTTCATAGATTCACACAAGTTACAGGCTCTGCCTTCCTACATACACGCGTACATACTTGCCCGTGAAGATGGGCTGCCCCCTCTCCTTATATAGGGGAGAGGGTGGCTTACACTGCAAGAAACCCTAATGGCATCTTTGACTGGACAAACTACTTTACAGAGTTACTGTACAAAGCTACTTTAATCGGCTCTTGTACAAAGCTACTTTAATCATAGATGACACCGGGGCCTTCTTTTATCATAGAAGGCGACGTCCCCGGCTTCTTTCTCCGTCACCTCTCTCTTTGGCGCCGTGGCTCGAATAAAGTTACTTGGCGTAGCTCATCCTTGTCTTCTTGCTCTGAAGAGAATCTTTGACCAGTCCTGCCGACAGGCTCTCCTTTCCGGTATCTTTTATACCGGGTCCCGGCATACCCCTTTGGGGATACCGGCTTAGCCTTGCTCTCCCGGATTCCTTCTAGGCTTCCGGCAAGAACATTAAACCGGTATCTCGATGGCTCAAACCATCCGGTTTGGCATGCCTTTGGCATACCGGGGGTTATCCCCCCAACATTAGTCCCCGAAGCTGGTATAGCCTGGAGGATTTTATCCTACAGACCATGCCAGGTTTTCATCTTTCTAAGATACCGGTTTAGTCACTCATCTCTTGAGCTTAGTTCCGGCACCTTTACCCTTGTTCCTTTTCTTCTCTTTGCAAGGCTCGTTCCGGCATCTCTTTTTTCCGGCACCACGTGTCTCTGCTCCTTCCTCGGCGAAGTCGAGAATATATCGGGCCCGCGCTGTCGCTGACATGCGCACTGTAACTGACGCGCCAGTGCCCGCTGTCACATCGTTTCGACTCCCGCGCACGCATTTAATGCACCGCAGCGGATCCCACTACCTCTTCGGGATCCCGCGTGCGCCTCCGTGTGGCCTCCGTTTTCGCGCGTGTATCCGTTCGCCACGTGGCGGCCCAAGGTGCGAACCGTCGCGGGCCGCGAGGCGAACCGCCGCGGCCCAGCGGTTCGCTGCCCACTTTCTCTCTCTTATATAAGCACAACTGCCCGTTCCCCTTCATCTTCTTCGCATTCTCCTCCTTCGCGCACAGAGCTCCACGCCTCTGCGCCTTCGCCGCTCTCCGTCCGCCGTCGCCCGTTCAAGCTCCGGCGCCCGGCGAACTTACGCCGCCCCTCCGCCGAACTTCGCCGTGCGGAGTTCTTTGGCAGCACCTTCCTCGCGTCCGCCGCATTTGTGCTTCTTCGCGAGCTTTTCCGCTTCGCCATCGACGGAGCTCGCCGGCGACCGCAGAGCCGCTCCACCGCCAGCAAACACTCCCCTCAGCGTCCGCGCCGCTCAAGGTTGGTATCAATTTTGCTTTACTCGCCGTTCGCTTGCTTTCCAGACCTTGAGCCTTTGGTGTTCTTATTTGCTCCTTTTCTTTGGTTTTCTTCTTACTCGTAGATCTTCACACGGGGTTGAAGTTTGGGATTCCTGTTTCTCCGCCCATCCTTGCGATGTCTGACGAGGGATCTTCCTCTGCATCCTCTTCTTCTCTTTCTCTCAAGCGCCGTAGACCTTCTCCCGGTGAATCTACGGCCTCGTATCCAATGGAAACCGATTCCGGCAACCAGCAGGAATCCGGTGACCCCAAGAGTCCGGCGGCCACCTAGAATCCGGTAGCTTTAGCCAAGCTTCCGGTAGCCAAGAGGCCAGTGGCTCTGGTCAAGCCTCTAGCAGCTCCAGCCAATCTTCCGGCGAGGAGCCTTCCCCAACCACCCGCGGAGCCTGGATGGGCTCCTACGTTACTGAGTTTGAGATCGATTGGCTGTACCGGTCTCGGAGGATTCCGGAAGGAGTTGCCTGCCGGATTCCGGATAACGAGATCGAACCGGATCCGGAAGACGACGAGCATGTTGTTTTTCTCGCTCACTTTGAGCGCGGCTTCGGCCTTCCTGCCTCTACTTTTTTCCGGGATTTCCTGGATTTCTACGATCTCCAACCTCACCACCTTCCTGGCAACGCCCTTTTCTATCTTTCTTGTTATGCCACCTTCATGGAGGCTTTCATCGGCATTCGTCCCACTCGTGAGACGTTTGCCCGTTTCTTCAACCTGCGGATCAACTCCGTCCAGGGCAAGGAGATCCCCAAGCCCAAGCCGCCCGTGCAGTGCGGCTCCTGCATCGTCGGCTCCCGCCAAGGGAGCACTTTTCTTAAGCTTTCCGGCCTCGAGTCTTGCCGCACCTGGCAAGGAACTTTCTTTACGTGAAGAACACCGGCCGCGCTGATCGCATCAATCTTCCTCCATATCAAGCGGGGCCCCCCAGTAGAACCAACTGGAGCTACAACCCAAGGACGGAACACGCCGAAACCAACCGGGTAGTGCGTTTCTTGGCCTCTCTGAAGAAGGAGACCAACATCTGTTCTGACGATATCATCCGGACTTTCATATCGCGCCGGGTGCTTCCTCGAAGCGCCGCGCACATAGGATGAGCGAGATGTATGGCCCAGGCGATCCTACCAAGATCACAGGCCGCGCTCTCAGCAAGAAAGACGTTGTTCTCAAGGCCAAGCAGATTTGTCAAACTGCTATGCCTTTTGCGTGGGAATGGGGCCTCCTTCCCCTCAGTTTCTCTAACCGTCCGACCCAAGAAGTAAGAGATTGCGCAATTTGGGGTTGTCTTTGCCGGTAAGTTTCTGCTTTTGCTAACCATCTTTTTTACCTTGTTTCAGGCCAGGGACCGCTTCCCCTCTATCCAGGCAGAGCCGCGAGGACCTCTCCGGAAGCGTGCCTTTGACTCCTTCGACCCGGATCCCTACATCTTTTGGAAGGATCTGAAGATGGGGAAGACTCCGGCTGCGCGCCTTGGCCGGGACCCGCCGGAGCCCACCGGAAATCCGGAGGAGCTGGTTGTGCTCGAGGTATTTTCTTTTCCGGCTTCTTATACTTTGCCATTATCGCTTTCTTGCGAATTGCTTCTTAGCCATATCCAACTCACGGATCCACGAGCGCGTGCCGCCCCTGCGCGCCGAGGCCGGCACAGAGTTTGTGGCCAAACTCATGGCCCAGGGCCAGACGCACAAGCCGCCGGCCTCTCCTGCCGGCTCCTGCCCGGCTCCACCCTCCAAGCGCTTCCGGACGGAGCCCGTGGGGAGAAAGAAGTGGGCGTGCGCCGCTACGGGCGCAAAGCGATGCCAACCGCTTCCGGGTAATTTCATTTTCCGGCTTGCCTCCTTTTTTTGCTAAGTTCTTTTTCCGGTTGCTTCTTCTCAACCACTTGTCTTTTTTCTTTTTCTCAGCCCCGCTCTCAAGCTTGGCCCAAGGCCATCGGGCTCTGAGGGATCCGCAAGGACCTCAACCCCTCCTCCTCGTTCAAGCCCGGCACCATCCGGTGCCGCAACACCTCCGCCTCCCTTTCGGGGCACAACAATTCGGGCGTGCGGCCCCTTCACCGTCGGATCACCGCACGGAGGAGGATCTTTCCTTCCTCCCGGAACACCAAGACACCGGCGCCAGCAACACCGGCGCCGGAGAAGAAGAAGCTGCCGGGCGGGCGGAGCCTTTGCTCCTCCCGTCCTCGAAAGACAACCTCCGCGCCGGAATCTTCCGCGCCGGAAGGCTCCAAGACGGGTGACGCTCCTAGCGCTCCCCTTCTCCACGCACCATCCTCATGCCTCCGCACGAGGCTCCTCGCGCCCAGCCCTCCAAGGCCGCTCTGGCGCGCCGCCGGCTAAGACTTCCGGGGCCTCTTCTACCGCGCCGCCGCCCAAGCCCTCCAAGCTCATCAAGGGGAAGGCGACGGCCTCCAGCGCCCCTTCGGGCGGCCAGCAGCCCTTGGTGCTGCACGTCTCCAAGGCTGCCAAAAGCGCCAGCATGAAGGCCACCGGCCTCCTCGGCCGCATTACGGAGTTCCAGCGCCAAGGCCGGGACCTGGGGCACCTCCTGCCGTATGCCCAAAAGTGGAACGCCGCGGACATCACTCCGGCGACCCGCGGCATGGGCAAGGATCGGCTGCCGGCACCTGATCCTGTCGGGGATCGGTGTTCTGAGGAGCACTTCATGCGGCTCCGGGCTGCCGTAAAAGAGCTTGACAGCGCGTGGTACGATTCCACGAACAATCTGACGGTATGTTCTATTAACTTTCAACCTTTGCCGGTTTCTTCGTTTCCGGTTCTGCTTTATCTTTTCCTTAGTTTCATGCCGGTTTCTCTCTTGTCTATCTTCCCAGTCCCCGAGTTTTGTGGTGAGAGCGCAGCTCTTAGCGCAAAACTTAACTTAAGTTTTTAGCGCAAAACCGGCCCGGCCCGATCCCCGAGTTTCGGGTTAAACATCTTCTTCTTAACACATAATTTACCTTAGAAATGCGCAAAACCGCAAGCCTTTGCCCGATCCCGAGTTTCGGGTTAAGAACTTGGTTCTTAGCACAAAATTTTACCTTATTTCTTCATTTTCTTGAACAGGTCACCGCTGACAATCGTAATGACCTCTTAGAGGAGCTTTTATGTGATCACCGGGATCTCGCAGAGGCACATGACAAGTGCCAAGGTAAGTTTTTCGTTTCACCGGCATCTTTGCTACCGGAAACCTCTTTTCCTTGTGATATTTACAATTTCTGTTCAACAGTGATCCCGGAAGCTTCCATCGATGCTCTCAAGGAGCAGCTCGCCACGGCCCAACGTACTATTTTTTCCTTTCTCCTTTGAACTTGGTTTCTTTTCAGTTTTACTAGTGTAGCCTTGCTAACACTCATTTTTCCGGTTACATGGGAGAAGGATGAGCTCAGCCGGCAGCACCGGGGAGGAGCTAAACGCCCTCAAGACCAGCTACCGGGAGCTCAAGTCTCGATTGATTCAGGCTGGGGCTTGACCACGCCAAGGCCCTCAAGGCCGCTGAAGTGACTGCAGCGGCCAAGTTGGACGAGGCTCTGGAGAATGCCTGCAATGCCACTGTGGTGTTGCGGGCAGAGCTGGAGGAGATGACCAAGGCCCGGAAGGGTGCCGAGGAGAAGGCCGCGCGGCTGGAGGAGGGGCACAAGGAGTGCGATCAGCTGATCCTGCAGACCGACACACTTGCCCTCCGTAAGTTGTTTTCTTTTACACTTTGACTACTGCATACGAGCCTTTTTTCCTTCGACCCCATTTTTGTTTCCGCTATCTTTCCGTCCGGTCTCTCTTCTTCCGGATTCTTTTCTCTCCGGTCTCTTTTTCTTCCGGTCTCTTTTTCTTCCGGTCTCTTTTTCTTCCGGTCTCTTTTTCTTCCGGACTCTTTTCCTTAAGCTTTTTCTTTCTTTGCACAGGCCTCTTTCCGGACTCGCAGAGGTATGCCGTCAAGAAGGTCGACGCGCAGCGCAAGGACAAAGGCCAAGCGGATCTTACCGTGCCATGGACGCCCAAGGACCATCTGGTCGCGCTTAACGCGCGGGTGTCCCATATGCGCTGCATAGACCGCAATCTTTCGGACATCCCTGATGTAGCTACCCGGCTATACAGACTTTATGGCTCGGCGAGGAGGTGCCGGACACCTTCTCCCTCATCAACGACCGCCTGAAAGGTGCCGGCAGGAGGATCCGCGAGTGGCGGTGCTCGCTGCCCGCGCTGGAGCGGACTCCGCCCTCCGCGTCGCCTGCTCCTGGTACCCGGAGCTCAATCGGACGCCCTTACCGGCGTGCGCGAAGGCGCGAAACGGATCTGGACCCGATCCTCTCCGCCAAGCGGCAGGATCGCGCGTACCGCATCGCGGAGTATGCCGACATGCGCACCTTCATCCCTCCCCCTCACGGCGTCACGGATTATCTCGACGAGGGAGGAGGGTGAAGCCGAAGAAGAGGTCCTGGGCGATGCTGGTGCCGGCGATGCTCCTCCGGAAGCCCCCGCCGCATGATGATTTCCTTTGAAGTGTTTGCTCATTATATCTGTTGGTCCTGTTGCTTTAAGACAATATCATTAAATTCTGCCCCGGAATGCCGGGGCTTATGATGTAAAACTTAAGTTTGCCTGTGGTTGTGCTACAACATTTCCTGCCGGTAAGTTATACCGGTAGCTAAGTACTTATGAGTTTGCCTTAGCATATTTTGCTTTTGGTTCCGCTTTTATCCTGCACTGTAAAGATTTCTCAATTGCTTCCGCATCCAATTTGATGCATACTTGGTTCTTTTGCCTTGGCTCTGCCTGCCTTCTCTGGGCGTTCTTTGGCGTATGAGCACAAGGTTCTTTCACCAAACAAGCATCTTCTTGAACTTAGAAATAACTTTGAAATTTTGCAAAAAACCGGTTTAACCGGGGTTAATTAAATTTTTCAGATTGTTCTTTCCTGCTCTCCCTTTTCGCAGTTCATGTGCTTATCCCCTACCGGTTTATCTTGCTTGCCATGAAGCCGGTTTGCGGACAGCAACAGTCGAAGACTCCGGTAGGATTTAGCACACTACTAAACCGGAAAGAAAAAACATTCAATAAGCAACCGGTAAACTGAAAAAATAGACAAGTTACATGCAACTTAAGTTGGGGTAGTCCCCGAGATTCACTCAAGGTTCCGGCATCTTTTATTCATAGCATATAAGGTACAAAAAGGAACTTCTTACACCACCACTTCAAGAGTAGAAAGGACGCAACAGAGCTACGTTCCATGGACGCTTGCTCTCCTCGCCGGACTTGTCCGCCTTTCCTTTCTTCCATTCCTGTGCATCTATCAAGTAGTATGCATCATTGTGAAGCACCTTGCTTACAATGAAGGGACCTTCCCACGGTGGCAAAAGCTTATGCCGGCCTTCGGTGCGCTGCACCGAGGCGAAGTACAAGATCTCCTTCCCGGAAAACTCTTGGGTTAACCTTCCGGTTATGATAGCGTCTTAGGTTTTGCTGGTAAATGGCTGTTCTTGCCAAAGCCAGCTCTCTTGCTTCTTCTAGCAAGTCCACATCGTTTTCTCTGGCCTCTTTGACCTCTTGCTCAGTATAGAGCTGTACCCTTGGTGAATCATGGATGATATCGGTTGGTATCACCGCTTCGCTCCATAAACCATGAAGAAGGGAGTGTATCCGGTAGACCGGTTTGGAGTTGTTCTTATACTCCACAGTACTGATGGTAGCTCATCGAGCCAACATCCCGGTGACTTTTCCACCGCATCAATGAGTCTAGGCTTGATACCGGAAAGCACCAAGGCATTCATTCTTTCTACTTGGCCATTGCCCTGTGGATGTGCCACTGAGCACAAATCCAACCGGATGTTCTTTTCTTCACAGAACCTTTTGAACTCACCTTGAGCAAAGTTGGTTCCGTTATCGATGATGATCTTTGTGCGGGTATCCATACCGCAAAATGACATCTTTCAAGAATTTCACAGCTGTATGCCCATCACACTTTGCGATAGGTTTTACTTCCAGCCACTTTTTGTAGTTATCCACCATTACCAAGATGTGTGTCATGATTCTTCTTGCAGTTTTGAATTGTACAAACTTGTCAAGGAACCAAACAGCTAATGGCCTTGTTAGCGGTATTTTCTTTAAACCGGATGTCGGGTATGGTTTTGCTTGGCGTACCTACGCAGCCGTTGCATTTTCTTACCAAATCCTCGTCGTCCTCCAAAGCAGTGGGCCAATAGAACCCATGCCGGAATACTTTTGCTACCAAAGCCCTTGATGAAGCATGATGCCCACATTCTCCTTGGTGAATTTCCTCAAGCATTTCTTTTCCTTCCTCCGGTTCCACACATCTTTGAAGGACACCGGTAACGCTTCTCTTGTACACCTCACCATTGATGAATGTGTAAGCTTTGGACCTTCTTTGTATCCTCCTTGATTCATTTTCGTCACCGGCAAGGTGCCGCTTATCAGGAATTCCTTAATAGGTTTAACCCATGATGGTATTTCTCGAACCAAAAACACCGGTGCATCTATCTCCATGCTATCTACCAGCATCGTTTCTTCCGGTATGGGTACAGCGGTCCCCGAGCCTACGGAGCAGTCCCCGAGCTTGCCGGAGCAGTCCCCGGGTTCCCTTCATCGATATCCATGGGTACTACGTGTGACTGGTACAAAAATTGATTCTGATTCCGGGCTCGGCTTGATCGATGGCACTCTTAGGTGAGCCAAAGCTATTCCGGGAGGAATTTCTTGCCTAGATGAGCCCAACTTGGACAAAGCATCCGCAGCTTCATTTTCTGCTCGCGGCACATGGTGAAACTCACATCCTTCGAAGAATCCGGCAATCTTTTGCACGTGAAACCGGTACGAGGCCATGTTGGCGTCTTTTGCATCCCAATCTCCTGAGCACTGCTGTACCACAAGGTCTGAATCGCCATAGCAAATGATCCGGTGTGCACCGATTTCTTTTGCGACCTTAAGCCCATGGATCAAAGCTTCATATTCAGCGACATTGTTCGATGCCCTGAAATGTACTTGCAAAACATACCGGAGGTGGTCTCCTTTTGGTGAAGTAAGCACCACACCGGCACCTAGACCTTCCTTGAGCTTAGATCCATCAAAGTGCATCTTCCAAAGATTCTATCCTACGATCCGGCGGTTTGTACCGCATCTCCGCCCAATCAACAAGGAAATCAGCCAAAGCTCTGTGATTTTATGGCATCTCTTCTTTCATATACCGGCACGTACGGTGATATCCGGATCGCCCATTTTGCAATCCGGCCACGGCATCTTTGTTGCACATGATGTCGGAAATTGGTGCTTCACTCACCACCTTCATGGGGTGTTCCTCAAAGCAGTGCTTGAGTTTTGTGGCGGCCATGTACACGCCATAAGTCATTTTCTGGAAGTGAGGGTAGTTTTGTTTTGAGAGGGAGAGCACCTCGCTCAAGTAGTATACCGGCCTCGGACGGTTTTTCTTCCTCTTCTCTTTCAACCACAACCACTACACTCACAACCCGGTTTGTTGCTGCTATGTATAACAGCATAGGCTCCCTTTCTAGAGGTGAAGCCGGTGCGGGTCGTGGCTAGCATCGTTTTTAGCTCCTTAAACGCTGCGTCCATTTCGAGGGGTCCAGACGAACGTGTCGATTTCTTCATGAGAGCATAGAGTGGCGAGCTTTTTCTCCCAACCTGCTTACAAACCGGCTCAGCGATGCCAAGCTTCCGGTAAACTTTTGCACATCTTTTAACTCTCGAGGGATAGCCATTCTTTCTATCGCCGGATCTTTACCGGATTAACCTCTATGCCCCGGCTTGAAACCAGGAAACCGAGCAGCTTGCCGGCGGGGACACCAAAGGTACATTTTGCCGGATTGAGTTTCATCCGGAACCGCCTTAGGTTATCGAATGTTTGCCGGATGTCATCGATTAAAGTGTTTTTTACCTTAGTTTTTATCACGATGTCATCCACATAGACTTGCACATTTTTTCCAATTTGATCAAACAAGCATTTTTGCATACAGCGAGTATCGTTGCACCAGCGTTGCGCAACCCAAAAGGCATAGTGACATAGCAATAAGCCCCGTGCGGGGGTAATGAACGCAGTTTTTATTTGATCTTCCTTTTTAAGGGAATTTGGTGGAAACCGGAATAGGCATCCAGGAAGGACAACAACTCACACCCAGCAGCTTGAATCAATCACTTGATCGATTCGTGGCAAAGGAAAAGGATCTCTTGGGCAAGCCTTGTTCAGGTTGGTGTAGACGATGCACAGGCGCCACACCTTCGGAGCTTTTGCCTCCGTGTTCTCATCTTTCTTCTTTTCAACCATTACCGGATTGGCCAGCCACTCGTGTGCGTGACCTCCACAATGAATCCGGCAACAAGCAGCTTGGTTACTTCTTCTCCTATGATCTTTCTTCTGTCTTCAGCGAACCGACGCAGCTGGTTGCCGCACCGGCTTGGCATCTTTCCGGACGTTTAGAGAGTGCTCAGCCAGCTCCCTCGGAACACCTACCAAATCATCGATTGACCAGGCAAAGATATTCCGAATCACACTGAGGAAGCTGACGAGCGCTTTCCTATGCTTGATCAAGGCCGGCGCCGATACGAACGGTGCGCTCCGGGTAAGCCGGATCCAGCACAATGTTCTTTGTTTCATTGGTTGGCTTGAATGCCGGTGTGCCCATGTTTTCACTCATTGCCGCCAAACTCATTTGTGAGGATTGAGCCAGCGCAACAGCTGTCTGCATTCTTTTCTTTTCCTCCGCGATCACCAGCGATTCTCGCTAGGTTTGATCCGGCGGATGCGATTTCCGGTGAGATCTTATAGTTTCCCACCACAGTCAATGGCCCACGAGGTGCCGGCATCTTCATCTTGAGGTAAGCCGTATGAGTGGTGGCCATGAAAGCAGCCAACGCCGGTCTCCCCAGCAATGCATGGTAGGGACTGTCCGGATCCACCACCTCAAACCTCCAGATTTTCCACCCGGCAATTGTCACGTCCTCCAAATGCCACGTCCACCCGAACTTTTCCTATCGGGGCACGGGACAAGCCAGGGACGATCCCATGGAACGTTGTGCGCGTTGGCTGAAGCATGTTTTCTGTTATGCCCAGCGTTTGCATGGTGTGCTTGTACATGATGTTGATGCTATCGCCATTGTCTATCAGCACCTTGCTGAACTTCACTCGAGTTTGCGGCCCTTTCATGATCGGGTCCACAACAAGAGCGTATCCACCCGGATTCGGCATGATCTTTGGGTGATCCTTGGATGACCAGGTAATTTCCTGATTGGACCACATCATGTACTTGGGAACTGCCGGCATCACAAAGCATTGACCTCCATGGAGCGCCGGTGTACACTTTGCCGGTCTGTTGGCTCGGTGACAAAGACAACACAGCACAGATGCGGATCTTCGTACACATTCCGGCCTATTGGTGCCGGTGGAGGTGGCTGGTTATCATTGTGCTCCACCCGGTTAAGTTGGTGGTACTGCTGCCGGTTCGGGTGCACCGGTCAGGCGTTTGCCCGGTAAGTGGTGGTGGTGGCGGTAGCTGTTGTTGCTGCCGCGGCATGTCTTGCGGTGGCCGCGCATCTTTCACTGTTCCTTTTTGCATCAAGTACTTGGTCCAGGTACAATCCTTCGTCAGATGGTTTGACGGATGTGCCGGATTCGGCGTGTGCCACCGGCAAGGTTGATCCATGGCAGCTTCCATGGTGTATTTCGCGGGTTCTTGCCAGTTCTTCTTCTGGACCCAGGGTTTCTTTTCCACCCATTGTTTCTTAGGACCCGCCCATGGCTGCGATCCGGTTTTTTGCCTCTGGCATCGCTGGCCTCAAAGTTTTCTGCACAGCAGCAACTTGCTGCGGACCGTACCTTCGATCCGGAAAATCTTCCCTTCTTTTGTTATTCCGGTTGTCCCGGTGTTGTTCGTGGCGCAGCTGTTCCGGCTCCGGTTGCACTGCCGGTTGCGTTGGGTCTCCCAACGCATAGCTATCCGCCACACGTATCATCTCTGCCAACGTTGTCGGCATGTTGCGCTGCAACTTTTGCCACAACGGTGAACCTCTTCTGCATCCACTCGCTAAACCAAGCAATGGCTTGTGCCTCGATCACCCCCTCACAGGAGTTCCTTGTGGTGTTCCACCGGGCTAGATAATCCCGGTCTGTTTCGTTCGGGCGCTGCACGCACGCAGCAAGTTGCTGCGGCCTGTTTGGCCTCTCGATAGGTGCTGCTGAAATTGCTCACAAAGGCCTCCTCAAAATCCAGCCAGCCATTTATGCTTCCTGCCGGCAAGTTGTTTAGCCAGATTCTTGCCGGTCCAACCAAAACGATGGTATGATCCTCACGGCCCAACGCCGGTTTCCTCCTCCTGCTACGGTTCCTCCACCGCCTGCAACGTATACCGCGGTCACGTAATCCGCGAGCCAATCTTCCGGCTTCGTGGTGCCGTCATACGTCTTTGTGTCACGGGGCAACATAAAGTTGCGAACTGGTGGTTTTTCTTTCATGATCCTTGGGCCAAAACACTTTGGACCTGGAGGACCTTCCTCCTCGATCATTTTCGACAAGTATACTCTATCCAGACGGTGCCTCGCATCCCGTTCCGGTAAGTATCTCTCTCCCGTGCGTTCTCCCAATGGGTTCCGGTATGCTGCCGGTTTCGTGGAATCGGCTTCATCGTGACATTCCGGTACCGCGGCCCTTGCCTGCCGATACCTTGGGGGATCTATTTCCTCCTCCTCGTACGCTGCCCTTGCAGCTCGATAGTTTTGCCCGGTCTCATATCTACCGGCATGATTGTTTCCGGCATAGCCTCTGGCATAGCCTCGCTCTGCCCCTTGGCTTTGTCTACCCGCAACGTGTTGCCCGGCTTGTTGCTTTCCGGCAAGAACCGGATCGTACACGATCATCTGCTGCGCATTCACTTCTTTTTCTCTCCTTCTATCCGGATGTGGGGACGAAGCCTGCCCATGGGATTTGCTACCGGCATTCTTTGTTGAACGCGCGGATTTTGAGGCCGCTGCCTTGTTCAGCTTAGCCAGCTGCTCAGCATTTTGCTGCTCAATGGTTTCCAGCAGCTCTCTAACACGCTCTTGCTGCTTTACCAAAGCCTCTCCGGAAAGCGACTCGCACAGCTCTACAGCGGCCTTAGCAGCTTTTATAGTTTTATCCGGGCTGCTATACTTAGGCTTTTCCACGATGCTAACAGATGCAGAGGCGCTCTTGCCGGTAAGAATCTCTTTGCGCAAATCTTGATCTAGGTTGCGAGCTTTTAGCCGGTTTTCCGGCATCCTAGCAGCATGCGCGCTAACAGAAGCAAAGCCATGGGCAGCGTTATACTCACGTACGGTTAGGTTCAGCTCGCGCTGCGCCCTGACGATGTCCTTGCCGCTCTCTAGCATCTTCTGGCGCTGCGCCTCCAGCTCCGCCTGAGCCGCTGCCGGATCGATGTTCTGCGCGATGGGGGTGGCGAGGACGTTCATCGCCGCCTGGAGCGGTGTCTCCGGTGGCGCGGATGATGCTCCCGCTGCGCCTGCGCCGCGCTCCAGCGGTGGCTTAGCCGCACGGGTCGAAACCGCGCGACCGGCACCTTCAGCCGCAACCTCCTTTCCTGCACCAGCCACACCGGTCATCATTACCTCGACGCTGCCGGCGGCGCGGCCAGCACAGAGCCATCTTGGCGGGTCCGGTGCCACCAGCACCGGCGAGAGGCGCTGGCGCACGGGGACGGTGCCGAAGTAGACGCGATGGCTGCCGAACTCGATGATGCGGCCGTTCTTGGGGAAGACGCCGCCGTTGGCGAAGCAGCCCGCGTTGTCGTTGATGAAGTCCATGGCGTAGATGCTCTGCACCAACGCGGACACCGTACGTTCGCCGGAGATCTCGAGAACGCCCGCCCGAATGTGAACTCCATCAAGCGCCACTTCAGGCCCCACGGTGGGCGCCAACTGTCGTCGTGGTGAACGAGCAGATGCCATAGGATGGCTTAGATTGGGGCCGAATGGACGCAAGAGGATTCGGGGGAGGGTTTGCGATCAGGTGGGAAGAGATTCCGGATGGTTTCCTCAAGAACTTGGCCAAGGCCAGAAGTTGAAGAAGAAAGACACAAGGAAGAACTCCCTCTAGATCACCATGTTCATAGATTCACACAAGTTACAGGCTCTGCCTTCCTACATACACGCGTACATACTTGCCCGTGAAGATGGGCTGCCCCCTCTCCTTATATAGGGGAGAGGGTGGCTTACACTGCAAGAAACCCTAATGGCATCTTTGACTGGACAAACTACTTTACAGAGTTACTGTACAAAGCTACTTTAACTGGCTACTGTACAAAGCTACTTTAATCATAGATGACACCGGGGCCTTCTTTTATCATAGAAGCTGACGTCCCCCGGCTTCTTTCTCCGTCACCTCTCTCTTTGGCGCCAGGGCTCTGAATAAAGTTACTTGGCGTAGCTCATCCTTGTCTTCTTGCTCTGAAGAGAATCTTTGACCAGTCCTGCCGACAGGCTCTCCTTTCCGGTATCTTTTATACCGGGTCCCGGCATACCCCTTTGGGGATACCGGCTTAGCCTTGCTCTCCCGGATTCCTTCTAGGCTTCCGGCAAGAACATTAAACCGGTATCTCGATGGCTCAAACCATCCGGTTTGGCATGCCTTTGGCATACCGGGGGTTATCCCCCCAACAACCATGCTGCATTACTACTCCAACATATGCCGGCTGCTGAGGTTCGATGAAGGGAACAAGGAGATGTATGCAAAGTTCAAGCTCCGTCCTATTGATCGAGACATACCAGAAGAGTCTGGTCAAGTGGTGCCAAGGGGAATCTTGCCACCGGACACCGGCGCAATCCCAAGAGATGAGGGTGACACTCGCCCTTTACTCTTCCTCGCCGACGACTTCCGTCGGAGGGTGGAACTTCCGGAGGGGGTGCGGTACGTCTTCCAGCTGCAGCTCAGGGAGGTCCCCTCGGATGGTGCCGCCTGCGACATCGCCCTTGACTGCACCCGGCCATGGGACGAGGATGAGTTCCCGTACATCGACATCGGAGAGATAACCATCGACAAGAATCTTCCACGAGAGGAGACGGAGAAGCTCGAGTTCAACCCTTTCCTCCGGTGCCAGCAGGTGGAAGTCATCCCGGCGACATCCTGCAAGCAGAGTGCGTCCATCGACCATGGGCGCTCGCTTGTCTACGAGATATGCCAGCGCCTACGGAATGGCGAGCCGCTGCCCGCGTCATGGGCGGCATTCCTCGAGCAGTCAGACACCAAGATCAACCTGTCAGGCTGCCCAGTGGCCACGGTGGCACAAGCAAGATCCAACACAGGCGATGCCAGCGCGACCAAGGTGACATTGGCCAGGACATGGTACAAGTCGCTCTGGGCCATGCTGTGCCAGCCGCTGCTGCAAACACTGGTGCCATACTTCGTCCTGGGCCTGGTCATCTTCCTCCCCTTCCGGGCCCTCCTCAGCGTTGCCGCAGCCACCGACACGCCCCTCTACTGGCTCCTGCCGGTCTTCTGGGCCACGTCGGGCGTCGCCGCCATGGTCACATGCGCGGCAGCGAAGTGGGTCCTGGTCGGCGTCAGGGGCGATGGCGACGCGGTGCACATCTGGGCGCCGCAGGTGTTCCTTGACACGGTCTGGCAGGCCATACGGACGGCCACGGCGGAATACTTCGCGGAGCTGACGTGCGGGTCGGTGCTGTTTGCGGCATGGATGCGGATGATGGGATCCTCGGTGGCTGTGGCGGAGGGGGTCTACGTGGACTCAATGGGCGCCCTGCTGAACCCAGAGATGGTGCACCTGGAGCGGGGTGCCAGCGTGGGTCATGGCGCTCTGCTATTCGGGCACGTGTACGAGGGCGACGCCGGCAAGGTGAAGTTCGGCAGGGTCCACGTCGGGGAGGATGGCTTCATCGGCAGCCGGGCGGTGGCCATGCCGGGCGTGAACGTTGAGGACGGCGGCTACCTCGGCGCTCTGACCCTGGCCATGAAGGAGGAGATCGTCAAGCACAAACCATAGTAAGCACGAGAAGGATGTGTGGGCTTTTTTTTGTATGTTTCATCTAGCTGCCGTGTCGGTATGTCGCTTATGTGCCCTCTTGTTGTACGTTCGTTTGATGGGCATTTTAGTTTCTTTCTGGAGCCGCAGGTTACTTGTTTGATACACCTTTCATTTCTCAGGTGGCCTGCCGCAGTCCACCTTATTACAGCCTAGGTGTCTCTTGGGTCCTGACGGCCGGTTTATTCTATGTCTTGCTTTAAATTACCCCAAGGTTTGTATGAACATATAAATTCACTAATTTGCAAGTTCTGGTGGGGAAGCAAGCAAGGTGAAAGGAAAACTAGCTGGGTTTCGCGGGATGAGATGATAAAACCTAAGTTTATGGGCAGAGTGGGCTTTAGAGACATCGAGCTTTTCAATCTATTGCTGGCTAGGCAGGCTTGGCGGATTGTTATGGAGCCAAATTGTTTGAGTGCAAGAGTTCTGAAATCAAGGTATTTTCTTTCGGTTAATTTTTTGGAAGCCCAGCTTGGTTCATCACCTTCGAGCATATGGATTGACGGTGCTGTCTTAAAGAATCTGAAGTTAGGCTCTTTCAGTGCTATATGTAGGAATGAACACGGGAGCGTCAGCACTCATCAGTTTTATGTTCTGATCCAGCAACATTAGAAGCACTTGCCTGTCGAGAAGCCCTATCCTTAGCAGCTGATCTGGGGTGTACTAATGTGGTCATAGCAAGGGTGTTGATGATATCTAAAGCAAGAGCGGAGGACTGTATCTTAGAGCATCTCTAACAGGCGCGTTATCCCGCGCCGGGGCTATAAAAACCGCCGCTATGCAGCACGTGGAGACGAGTTTACTCCTCCAGCAGACGCGCTATCCGCAACGGCACTGCAAATTTTTTGTTGCACGCTGCATTTTGCACTATCGGGGCGCCATATGTGATGCGTCGGCTGCAGCGCGCGACATCTTTTCGCACGCGCGCGAAGGCCCAACGGCTGGAA
Organism: Lolium perenne; assembly: GCF_019359855.2. NCBI lineage: Eukaryota > Viridiplantae > Streptophyta > Magnoliopsida > Poales > Poaceae > Lolium > Lolium perenne. The sequence continues at coordinate 261,367,830 of NC_067249.2, forward strand.
AATTCACCCCGCGCCTTCCATTTCACCACCTGCACCGCCGCCGGGCGATTTCGCCGCCACCCCCGCTCGAGTTTGCCGCCGCACCGTAGATCCGCCTCCCCCGCGCCTCCTCCCGGTAGTTTGGACCACTCCGCCGCGCTGTACCGAGCCGCCGCCGCTGGCACTGACGGGCACAAGGCTGGTGCTTCCGATGTCACTTCACCTCCCTCGCGCCTCCTCCTCTTTCTAGCGGCGCGCTCGAGTGGCGTCCATGTCATCATCGAGCCTACTTTCAACATGACGCAACCAAGATGCTCGTCGGTTTGCTTGCAAGGTATGCGCCTCCACCGGCCGCCAACAATTTCTCCAATTTTTTGCTACAAGCTAGTAGTAGTGAAGTCATTTCATATGTATATTTGTAGAGTTTATCATACGATTCATCGAACGACGAGTATGATATAGAAGAAGAAGAGAACATATACATACTATTAGCATACCGCATCGTCAAGAAGCCAAAATTAGGTGGATCGTTGTTCGGTAGACAGAAATTGTACAGAGAAAGGATTGAATGGCACGAGAAATTGATGCGGTTGTATTTCAATGAGAATTTGATATTTCCCGAAAGCTATTTGCGACGGCGTTTTCAGGTGACAAAGTAAGATCGGTTCTTTCAGCAACGAAGAAACGCCGCCGGAGAACCTTAGGGTGTGTTTGGTAGCCTGGGTGACCTCAGATATTCTCATCTCAACCTAGCTGAAGAGACTATTTCCTGTTTGTTAGCCCGATTCGGTTCAACTGCCAAGGTCATACGAAAAATGCCTCTGAGCCAGGCCCGATAGAGAAGCTCAAATCGAGCTTCCCAAGTCGCCCGGGCTCGCCCCACAAACAACTGTAGCAGGCCCCGCGCGACCCCCCAAGACCCCCACCCGATCTCTCATTTTCCTCACATCTTGCTATCGCTCCGTCTCTCCTCCCCGTGCCCTCCCTGCCTGCGACCTTCCTCGCGCCTCGCTGTGACCGTCCCCGCGCCTCGTCAGCCCCGACAACGGAGCTCCAGCGCCCCATCTACGGCGCATCGGCTGCCCCGATGACAGAGCTCCGCTCGACCCGAACTTCGGCGCCCAGACCATCGAGCTCCATCCCGACCCGAGCTCCGGCGCCCAGACCTCCGAGCTCCGCCCCGGCACCGAGCTCCGGCGCCCAGAACACAGAGCTCCGCCCCGACCACCGAGCTCCGGCACCACCGTCGGGCACGAGCATGGCCGGAATTCGGGCCTCGTTCGTCTCAATCGGGATTTGAGGACCCAATTGCTTTTCTTTAATATGTTGAGGGGCTTTTGTGTAAAAATGTGGACCTCCTGGTAATTTTATATTTTCAGCATAAGCCACAGCATGTATCAACACATACAAACGAACCAAACAACATCTCAAGTCAGCACGTATCAACTAACCCAAGCTACCAAACACATACCAAAATCTCAATCTAACTTGGTTAGGATCAACATGTATGAGGAGAGATAGAGATTACCAAATACACCCTTAATAGCCCGGCCCACCTTCTGTTACGTGAGTTAGGCTAGGCACAAAGCAACGGATCGGGCCCATATATATCACCACCGTGGGGGTACGACTACCTAGAGACCGACCTTTACGAAGGGAAAAAGCCATCCCGCGCGCGCGCTCTGGCGTCTACACGTGTCGCGCGCGGACCGTGTCCCCAGAAAAAGACGCGAACCGTTTTCCGGGTTTGGTTTTTTCCCTTTACGCTCCGGTAGACCCGTTAACACTATGCGGACCCGTTAAGCTTTTTTTCCCTTTACGCGCACTGTTAGTTTTTAAAAAATTGGGCGGGACTTCCTTTTTGGCTTTTTCCCTTTGTATTTCTGGGCTGTGAGTTTTCTGGGGAATTAATGGGAGGGAGGTAGCACTTTCAACTTACTTTTTTTTTAAAATTCCAACAGAGTGCTAGAAGAAGACACCTACAAGAAGACATATGTCGAAGCGATTGCTACGGCTCGGCTTCGCCTCGTATCAAGGCGCCTTCGGCGCATCAAACATTTATAAACATAATGAATGGATGACATATGTCGTTGTCCCCGTTTGTCGTTACCCCCATATGTCGAAGCGATTGCTACGGCTCGGCTTCGCCTCGTATCAAGGCGCCTTCGGCGCATCAAACATTTATAACTACTATACTAAACCTGAACGATTTCGATTTTTCTCAGTTTTTTGGGATTTTTTTTGGGCACTCCTGCTGGTTGACACGTGTAATTCTGTCCGTCCCTTTGTTTTTGTGTACGTTTTGGGGGGCAGGTTGTACTTCTTTTTTACCCACCTCCACTGTGTTTCCTATTGGTTGGCCCCTTTTTGGTGTACGTAATGTTTTCTCCCCACCGTCTGGTCGTTCGCTTGCGGGCCCGCTTCCATCTGTTTGTGCGGAGTGGCCGGTGCTGTTTTATCGCCGCGTCTCCTTTCTTCCTTTCCTTGGCTGTCCCCGGCGAGCTCGAGGCCAGCACGCAGCACGACGTGCACGGCCGGGACGAGCACCACGCCGGCGGCCAGCTCCGCCCCGCCCACGCCCGCGGCCGTCGCGGCGAGCTCCGTCCCCGCCCGGCCACTGCTCGCCCCCGCCCGGCGTCCGCCGCGTCCGGCAGGCCACGCCCGGCCATGGCTCGCCAGGCCACGCCGGCGGCCAGCTCCGCCCGCCCACGCCGCGGCCGTCGCGGCGAGCGCCGCCCCGCCCAGCCACGGCTCGCCCGCTCCGGCGACCTCCGCCGCGTCCCGGCAGGCCACGCCCGGCCATGGCTCGCCAGGCCACGCCGGCGGCCAGCTCCGTCCCGCCCACGCCCGCGCCCGTCGCGGCGAGCGCCGCCCCGCCCGGCCACGGCTCGCCCCGCCCGGCGACAACCGCGCCCCGCCTGCCCGCCCATGGCCGAGCTGCAGCTGCTGCCTGGCCGGGCCTGCTCGCCCGTGCCCGCGAGTGGCCGACGCGGCCGGCGGCGTGCCCGCCCGTGCGTGGCCGACGCGGCCGGAGTCGAGGCACGCACGGACAGCTCCGACCGGCTCCACCCCTGCTGCGACGATGTAGAGGCTGCGGGAATGGCGCCGCTGTAGAGGTCGGCCGAAATTTGGCCGGGGGCAAGCTGCTGGTGGCCGGGGTGCAGCCGAGGCGGACGCGTCGAGCGGCGCCTGCCGCGGGAGTCAAGCGGTCGCGCGACGCCTCCCCTTTCCAAAACTGCCCCCCTTGCCCTTCCTATAAGCTGCTCCCTGTCGTGGGTGTCACCATGGCAGTATAATCAAAGCATCAAGATGTGCCGCTAGGGCCAGAGCCCAGTTCTCTCCCTCTCCACCGTCGTGCCGCCGTCTGCGCAGTTATGGCCCTGCCGCGCCCTCCTCTCTCTCCCGAGACGGCTGACAGCGTGGAGAAGGATCTCGGACCTCTCCTTTCCTTCTCGAGGTGGCTGGTGGCACGGTTGAGGACCCGACGACGTGTACGTGGTCGCTGGCAGAGCGGACGGACTGGAGTGGGGGCGCCGTTGAAGCCTCCTCCTCTCACCGGCACGGGCGCCCTCCTCTCTCTCTCCGTGGCTGTCATGGGAGCCCCTGCCCCAGTTCCTTCCTGTCAGCTCAGGACCGGAAGCGGGAAGGAGGTAGGTGCCGATGGGAATTTTCTGATGATTAGATGATCTGCTTTGTGATTTTGGTGCCTAAGAACTGTTTGTTTTTATGCCTACAAGAACTCAATCAGTGTATTTTCAGATTTCTCATTTGGTCTGTGTGGGCTAAATCAATTTATTCAGCTTAGCATGCGGTGCATCTGGGACTTCTTGCTAGCCTTGATATATTATCGCTGTTGGGAGTGGTCTGGTGATTTGATTTTTTTTGCTGTGAGATTCCGCAATTACATATTGGAGCGCATTATATAGTATAGCATGGACACAATCGAATGATTCATGGGTATCATCTTAAACAATTATTTTTCTTATGACAACGGTTGGCATTATGCATTGCAGATTTAGGCCTCAAAGACTAAACTGGCTGTTCGAGGTATCATCTTAAACTATGATTTTTTTTTCTCACTGCACTATTTAGGTGATTTGCAACAAATGGTTGGCAATATATACAGTGGGTTTATTCCTGTAGATTTTTCTCACTGCACTATTCAGCACGTACTCTAGAAATGTAATGGTTAATTTTGATGATGATTGATGGTTGATATTTTTTGTTGCTTTATCAGGAACTGAACATTCAAAATTAGCGTGCATTTTGAACTATGCCATATCCAGGTGAATTATTAGTGTTTTGAGTTTCTATGCTGGTTTCCATTTGATATGTATGCTACAAACCAGTGGAGGTTTGGCTGGGCATCACTCTAACACATGTTTACTTATACCGAAGGAACTACAAATACTTTTATCAACACTACCGAGTGAACCTGGCTACATTGCTTCAACAATGTTTGATCAAATGGATGAAAAATACTTGTTCTCTTTTGCCATCTCAAGATAATTCTCCCTATCTCTACAATAATATTTTGTCACCTATATCAAGCGATGCTTTAATTGGTTTGAAAGTGAACTTCTTTTTTGTACGCCAATTTCAAACCTCCCAAAGCGGTCCGCGATGGGATACCCATTTGCTTTCCCCAAGTATGCAACATTCACCTTTAATGACTTGGTCATGTTAAAAGTGTTTTCGGCTGATCACTTAAGAACTACCCTGTTAAGGCAGTTTGGATCTAATGGAAATCTTGAGCAGCATGGATTTGCAAGGAATCGGCTTTGGACAATTGAGTTTGGAGAAGATGAAAAAGCCCAAAGGAATCGGCTTTGGACAATTGAGTTTGGAACTACTCTGCTCTTTTCTTATTTAACAATAACAGTTTTGAGTTTGGCTTCAGAATTGCTCTTGATGCTTTGGGGGATGTGAGTCTCACGTCTACAATCAGAAATACCAACACTGATGGAAGACCTTTTTCTTATACATTTGCATATCACACAAACTTCTCTGTTTCTGACATAAGGTATGTTTCTTTGTGGCTTCTTTGCTCTCTGTGTTCTTATTGGCAATGGACTGCTTCATTCATTTACGTTGCTTGGAAATTAAGATTTTTTTTTTACCGTTGTGCATTATTTTAATAGTCATTGTACATGTATGAAAATATATTCACTCTACTGGTCCTGGTGAGTTGTTATATCTGTATGGATGTGAATCGGTCCAGTGCAAGCATATATTTTTTGCGAGAACAACAATATGGATATCTTTTTATTCTTCTCTGAAATTTTCATATTTGTAATTTCACAAGATGATATTTTATAGTAGAACTGATGACCTGATCAGAATTTCACTCCATTCGAGTTTGTTTTAAGAAAACTATGTTACAGATTCGTGAGATAGCTTCCACTTATAAGGTGGGATTTTTCAACCAATTATGGGTTATATGAACATGTCTTAATTTTGACAAAGACTCATTGTGAGTTGCAGTGATATGCTGGTATTCTTTGGTGCAATGTAGTCTTAGTTTTGACAAAGAAGCATCTCACCGTAAATCATGAGAGAATGTAGTCGGGAGTGTTTTGTTGAGTATTCGATACAACCTTCCATCCACCTGCCGAGTACATTCCACCTGATTTAGCTGTTGATGTAGCAAGATATTCATTGTTGTGGTTACATGAGCACCTCGCTTGATGCAGAGTACAACTGCTTCCAACTGCACGAAGTAGAGCCCATAATTGAGCCACTTTCCCTCTGACAGTCACCGCTGGGCAGCCTTGACTCCCCGTGAGGCACTGAGCACACATCACAGTCAATGGTGGTGCAGCTAAACATGGTGCCCAGTGCTCCCTCTACACTGCTATCACCTGTAGGGATGAAACCGCATGCTAGGGGATCGGGTTCCGGTTGTTGTGTTCTGTAATTCTTAGTGTTGGATCCTAAGGACATGCTGAATCAGGTGTCAGTTTTGTGTTTCCTGATGCTTTATTGGTACAAGGTCTTGGTTATATTGCTCCTTAGTTCCGGAATTTGGTTGTGACATTGCATTCCTGCAGATTTCTTGTGATAGTTGTGCATGTGGTTTGTCTGATTGTGGTGGTCATTGGGCTGTAGTTATTCCTGCAGGTTAGTCAGGTTTTTTTTTCTTCCCTGGTACATGGTTCACATTAACAGGTTCAGGTATAACATTGATCAACACATACACTTTTTTTTTTTTGAGAAAAACACATACACTTTCTACATCAAGAAACCATGTTATTATCATCTCCTTTACCAGGTACACATCTCTGTATGCAGGTTATTTAGACATGGGAGTGAACTGTCAGATAACACTAACCGAGATATGTTATATATTAGTTAATATCCTAGTGTTCAAATGTTTGGTAGTGTCTATTTCACTTGCACCACTGTCAAACATTTTCACCTCTTATGAGCTACCATGTTTGACCTTCGATCTCTTGCAATATTCATCTTTTTTTTTCGATAAAGTTGCAATATTCATCTTACTGCCACCAAGCTTTATTTTATATATTACATGTATTTTACTGTATAGCTTGCTAGCTTCTTTTTATTTTCTTTGTATTATGTCTTTTCCAGTCGCAGGCTGTTTGCATGTGTCGTGTCTCTCCAACATATGAATTGAACTACCGCAAATAAAAACAGTGCCATCTCATGCTAAATTATGTGTGACATTCCAAGTGGGGTATAAAATCTGAATATTGGGGGATATAAGCAAAAGATTTATGCAAATCTAAGCAAGCGGCAGATATTAATACAACTTCCATAAGTAATGTAGTACCGACAGGTTTACTGTTCTTATGATTGATGGTCATCCCAAACTAAAGAAAGGATTAGAGGTACTTTAATTACTACCCTCGAGGGCGGCAGCCACAAGCATCCTTCACTCCGCCGGACGCTGGCACATCTTTTTTCTCAGTCGGGTAGGTGAGGTTATTCTATCTGATTCATGACGCCGGGTTATTTTTCCTGCTCATTCGCCTTCTCACTACCTCCAAGCAACCTCTGAACTTGCATTCCTTTGTCATATTGCTATATAAGGGCTTCGAATTTGGAAGAGGGTGCGGACAGTCAAGGGAGCTGCTGCTGTTACAGCAGCACAACAGCACCACAAGAGACAACATGAGAATGAGAAGGAAGTGCGGCGCAAGATTTTAGGGCCCATTGGTGAGGTGGTTCTTCAGTGGGGGTGAGTCGGTGGCTGTTTACCACAGGTGGCAATTGTTGGTACTTGGGTTGATCCTTTAGGTCCATATGATGGTAAGGTGGATTAAGGAGGTGATGAAGTCATGGCGGAGTTTCGTACTGATTTCCATCTGGTCCCTGGCATCTTCTCTACAGTTTCTTATGTTACATGCTTTGGCAATATGTCATAAGTTCTGCAGTCCTTTTATTCTGATTTTCTTATCTTACTGATTTAGGTTTACACCTATCATGATATTTTTCATTTAGCAGGACATATGTTCTTCATATACAATATGCATGACTTCTAAGTTTCAGAAGTTTTCTCTGTTCATTCACAAGTCTCCTACTTTCTGATTGCTCTCATGGCGGTATTCGCGTAAGCTGAGTACCAAAAATGCATACATAGTGGATATTTTATTTAGTATTTCACACATGATTCATTGGAATGACTGTAGGCAAAGTAGATTGGTATATAGTTAAATTTGTTGCTACCTTAGTTCTATTCTCCTTTGGCAATCCCGTGTTGCTGATCTTTGCCTTCAGCCTAGAGTTTTATTGTGCCGACGTCGGTGTACTTACCATCCCTGCTCCGGCTCTCCGCCTCTGCCACAGACGTGTGCAGCCTGCAGGTTGCAGCACCGAGACATGGAGCACTTGCTACATGGTGTCACATACTGACGTCTAATATTTTGTCTGCATGGTTTGCAGATAGAGACTGATATAGATGATGACCAGATCTTAAACTGAGGTAAATGAACAAACTTCTCCAATCCGTTTTTTTAACTTACTTTATTAAGAAAAAAAATATTTTTTCTCTGTGGTTGCGATTAGATGTTTGTAATACATAGGATTGTGGAATTTCAGCTGCACACACTCTTCTCTGTATACCTTGATTGTCCGCGAGCTGAGCTACGATGAGCTTTGCTGAACTGCGGGTATAGAGGAGGAATGTAGGACCAAACCTGCAGCTAAAAGAAAGAAGCCATCATAAAGGGAATAGACAAATAAAAGCTACAGCCACAGTTTTATTACTCCTTCCACAAGTAATGAATATTCTCCTAGATATTACCATGCCACAGTACTTTGTAATAGCCAATTAGCATTGCCATCGGTCTGTATTAAATATGTACCCATGCATATAAGCTGATTTTCAGTGGAGTTTGATGGTAGATTTTTTTGCTGCCTAAAACTTCGTATCTAGCTTAGTGATATGTTGGCTTAATGTGACTAAAAAGGAATAGTGTAGAATAGGATCAGTGAACGATCATGTGTCCTTTATTATTTACGAATGACCACAACTAACAGGAATGTATTCATATGTGCTTTTTCACCTAGACCGAATGAGAATGGAATCCTAGCTTCAGAATATTTTCAGGGGTAATTTTGATTTGCTATCAGGACATCCTGAAATATATGTTTCCCTTGTAGCTTATGGTGATAGTTATGCATTTCATCAATTTAGATATTCTCAGATGTTGAATTTTATAAGCAGTGCCGTCATCAACCTTGTGGACTCCACTCACATGCTTCTTTATTACTTTGTACTTCTTATGAGAAAAGTTTGCTGACAAGAGTTTACTTACTCCCAACTATCCTGCAAGTTAGCTATGTCAAATGTTTTCTTAGGCCCTTCTTCCGTAGAGCTATATGTATATACATTTACCAGTATATTATACAAAATAAGGTCTTTGCCTTGGATGTAGATTATATAGAGCGGACAAGCAGAGAACTCACTTATATCCCCATGCTACTGCGGCACAGAGTGCCATTTTAGTCATTTTTTGTTATAGGTGGTTGAGCAAAGAAAAAGAAAACTGAACCATTTCCTCCTCCATTAGCTCATGTTCTTTGACCACCAACTTACTAGAATAATTGAAATGAGTGACCTAGATCAATTAGGGGTAACTGTTGTGCTTTTCCTCATCTCGATGGGTTTCTGTTTGCTAAACTGTACCGGTAATGCAAACAACCTTAAACAAAGGTGCGTCGAAATAGGCAACGTAGGAAACTTGCGCGTGGTTGAATCTGGGAAACAGAGATAGAGAAACTGGAAGAATTGTATACGAATTATGTTCTCCGCCATGGTAGATCACCTGGTAGAGGTTACATAAAGCGTCTTTGCTTCAGTTTTCCTTCTTAGAATAACTATTGTTTACTCATGCCACTGTTACAGGGGAGAAACTAAGGAAGGCTCGATACCATAGAATCTGGAGTATAGTACACATGTACTTCCTCATAAACCAATTGGTAATTTCTTTTATTTTCTGCTCATTGGATAAAATTCATTGACCTACTGCATAATTTTCATGTAACACTGTTGCAAGGTATTTTCGTAAAAACGGACATCGGAAGTAGCAAGAATATTTACCTTTTCTAATTCTTGCGGATAACTGAACTAATTAGTAATTCAGTTGTTGAGCCTGTTGTTACAAGGAGCCAATTTATTTTGGTCTGACAAGTTGTAAAAGAAACCATAGCTTAATAGCTTCTTGCTCAGAAAAATTAGGAGACTAGAGGCATTGTCATGAGTTTCTTAAAAGCACACACAAAACCAATCTTAGCATTACTGTAACATTTGAGAGGATGATCTGAGTACGTAGTGTTATATACATATATGAATATATAATAATGGTGTTGTTATTATGATATAGTTTGTTATGTCCCATTCATATTTAATAGGCAAATTTCTTGCTTCGGTGCATGTCATGAAAAAATGAGTAATGTCGTAATAGAAGCAGCAAGGGCCCTATCACTATTGGACTGTTATGGTTATACCATGTTCTCTGAATTACATAGGGCTAGAAGTCATTTTTGCATTGATACTACATAAAACAAGCTAGGGGAATTGATTTCTTGAAAGAAATAGCACTTGGAAGTATTTGCATCCATTTACCGAACATTGTTCCGAGTCCTCTGTTTTAAGATTGATTATAGTACATGGAAGCTCCTCTTAATGAAACAAAAACACCACATGCATTCTATAGGATGAACTATTATATCAAGTCAACTGATATTTTACTTTGGAACATAATCTAATTGGAGATGTATCTACTAAGATATATTTACTGTATTACTATCACATTGTGGAGCTCTGAAGTGCCCGGGAGATTGGCAATAGATTATGGTTATTCGATGGTGCTTGAGATGTTTGAGATTTTTGTGAATGGACCACTATTTTTATTTAGTCTTGAAATGGTGGGTACATGGTACATTTTATTTTAAGGAAGTAAAAAGAATAATTTCGAGACTTGTGGTCTCAGTGTTTGCTTGCTATTTATTTAGATCATGGGCGGACAAGTGATTGTGGAAGGGCCAGTGCACGGATGGGATGATTCGACCGACGACAACAACATTGCAGAAGGTGATACTCTGTTCTTGACTTGCACTGTAGAATCTTCAATGGAGGTGGCCATCTTTGGAAGCAATATGGCTATGAGAAAATCTCGGGCCGCATTGAGTGCAGTGGTAACTAGGGCTTGCTTTTTCTTAGCACGATGTAATCCATGTTAAAACATGTGATATATCTATCCGTGAACTTCTGAACAACAGTAACTCTATACTGATGTGTCCAACTAATTTACAAATCGTATTCTATGATCAATTTGCACTCATACTTTCATGTTTTATCTGTCAAACTTCGGAATTACCTGTATTTCCATGTCCAACTACCATGCGAAGCATGCTATATGTATGATCAGAACACACTTACCCCTTTGTTGATCTTCTTGGTAGAATAAGGCTATGTATTACATTGGTATTAATAAATTCAGTTCTAAATAAACAATATCAGTCTTATCCCTTTAACAACTCACTCACGAAACAAACATTAAACAGTGGTATTGCTTACTCTTTGTTCGTCCTTTTATTAGTATTCTACCAGCAATATAAAAGAATGTCATGAATTGGTCGTTGTACTCAGTTTATGAATTCTTGTGCCATTAGAATTATTACCGCTAACACACTTACTCATAGGTTCAGTAAAAATATAATCACCGAGTGTTTTAAACTTTTTTGCTTATCACAAACAGATCTCCATTCATGATGTAAGGTGTACACAACATAAGAAATCTTGGCAATAAACACGCGAGCTATTTTAGATGCTCATCATCCGGTCTCTAGCACATCTCTACGCCGCCATATTAACTTATAGTAGAAATATCTTTTGTTCATCTTAAAACCCATGGTTTAAACAGAAAAATATGTATTACTTTTATCAGTTCAGATGTGGTTTTAAAATCATTTACACCATCGCATTACATTGTCTCCACGCCGCCATATTAACTTATAGTAGAAATATATTTTCTTCATCTTAAAACCCATGGTTTAAACAGCAAAATATGTATTACTTTTATCAGTACAGATGTGGTCTTAAAATCATTTACACCATCGCATTACATTGTCTCCACGCCGCCATATTAACTTATAGTAGAAATATATTTTCTTCATCTTAATACCCATGGTTTAAACAGCGAAATATGTATTACTTTTATCAGTTTAGATGTGGTCTTAAAATCATTTACACCATCGCATTACATTGTCGGCGCGGCGTGCCGCCGCGCCATTCCTGCTAGTAAACATAATGAATGGATGACATATGTCGTTGTCCCCGTTTGTCGTTACCCCCATATGTCGAAGCGATTGCTACGGCTCGGCTTCGCCTCGTATCAAGGCGCCTTCGGCGCATCAAACATTTATAAACATAATGAATGGATGACATATGTCGTTGTCCCCGTTTGTCGTTACCCCCATATGTCGAAGCGATTGCTACGGCTCGGCTTCGCCTCGTATCAAGGCGCCTTCGGCGCATCAAACATTTATAAACATAATGAATGGATGACATATGTCGTTGTCCCCGTTTGTCGTTACCCCCATATGTCGAAGCGATTGCTACGGCTCGGCTTCGCCTCGTATCAAGGCGCCTTCGGCGCATCAATCTGTTGTTCTTTTTTTTCTATTTTTGTATTTTTATCCTTTGGAAAGATTTTTGTTTGATTTTCTCTTTTATCTCTGGAAATATTACTGTGTTTCTCTTTCGATTTGTCTGGAGGGATTTCCGTTTCCTCTAGCGCAGGTACAGGTGAAATGCTCGTGAAGTACATCCGCGACGTGGAGACGAGTACATCGTCGGAACCAAGAGGAGTACGAGGTCGTTTCTTTGTTTGTTTCTCTGGAAAGAATTCCGTTTGATTTTCTCTAGCGTAGGTACATGTTCTAAGGGCTGTCAGGTACATCCAGGAAGTAGGGACGAGTACAGATTTGGTATGAAGAGGAGTACGTTACTGTGTTTCTATTTCGATTTGTCTGGAGGGATTTCCGTTTCCTCTAGCGCAGGTACAGGTGAAATGCTCGTGAAGTACATCCGCGACGTGGAGACGAGTACATCGTCGGAACCAAGAGGAGTACGAGGTCGTTTCTCTGTTTGTTTCTCTGGAAAGAATTCCGTTTGATTTTCTCTAGCGTAGGTACATGTTCTAAGGGCTGTCAGGTACATCCAGGAAGTAGGGACGAGTACAGATTTGGTATGAAGAGGAGTACGTTACTGTGTTTCTCTTTCGATTTGTTTGGAGAGATTTTCGTTTCGTCTAACGCAGGTACAGGTGAAAGGCTCGTGAAGTACGTCCGCGACGTGGAGACGAGTACATCGTTGGAACCAAGAGGAGTACGAGGTCATTTCTCTGTTTGTTTCTCTGGAAAGAATTCCGTTTGATTTTCTCTAGCGTAGGTACATGTTCTAAGGGCTGTCAGGTACATCCAGGAAGTAGGGACGAGTACAGATTAGGTATGAAGAGGAGTACGTTACTGTGTTTCTCTTTCGATTTGTTTGGAGAGATTTCCGTTTCGTCTAACGCAGGTACAGGTGAAAGGCTCGTGAAGTACGTCCGCGACGTGGAGACGAGTACATCGTCGGAACCAAGAGAAGTACGAGGTCGTTTCTCTGTTTGTTTTCAAGGAAAGAATTCCGTTTGATTTTCTCTTTTATTTATCTGGAAAAAATTTCCGTTTTCTCTTTAATTGTCTGTAAATATTTCTGTTTTCTCTTTTAATCTCTGGAAATATTTCCGTTTTTTCTATCGCAGGTACAAATGCAAGGCTTTTGAAGTACTTCCGCGACGTAGAGACGAGTACAGCCTAGGTAGGAAGGAAGAATTCCGTTTTCTCTAGGGCAGGTACATGTTCGAAGGGGTGTGGAGTACGACGATGACGGCTAGTCGAGTACCGGTCTGTTATTCTCTGGAAATATTTCTGTTTGATCTTCCCTTTTATTGTTTGGAGAGATTTCCGTTTCGTCTAACGCAGGTACAGGTGAAAGACTCGCGAAGTACGTCCGTGACGTGGAGACGAGTACATCGTCGGAACCAAGAGGAGTACGAGGTCGTTTCTCTGTTTGTTTCTCTGGAAAGAATTCCGTTTGATTTTCTCTAGCGTAGGTACATGTTCTAAGGGCTGTCAGGTACATCCAGGAAGTAGGGACGAGTACAGATTAGGTATGAAGAGGAGTACGTTACTGTGTTTCTCTTTCGATTTGTCTGGAGAGATTTCCGTTTCGTCTAACGCAGGTACAGGTGAAAGGCTCGTGAAGTACGTCCGCGACGTGGAGACGAGTACATCGTCGTAACCAAGAGGACTACGAGGTCATTTCTCTGTTTGTTTCACTGGAAAGATTTCCGTTTGATTTTCTCTAGTGTAGGTACATGTTCGAAGGGCTACGAGGTACATCCAGGACGTAGGGACGAGTACAGATTAGGTATGAAGAGGAGTACGTTACTGTGTTTCTATTTCGATTTGTCTGGAGGGATTTCCGTTTCCTCTAGCGCAGGTACAGGTGAAATGCTCGTGAAGTACATCCGCGTCATGGAGACGAGCACATCGTAGGAACCAAGAGAAGTACGAGGTTGTTTCTCTGTTTGTTTCTCTGGAAAGATTTCCGTTTGATTTTCTCTAGCGTAGGTACATGTTCGAAGGGCTGCGAGGTACATCCAGGACGTAGGGACGAGTATAGATTAGGTATGAAGAGGAGTACGTTACTGTGTTTCTATTTCGATTTGTCTGGAGGGATTTCCGTTTCCTCTAGCACAGGTACAGGTGAAAGGCTCGTGAAGTACATCCGCGACGTGGAGACGAGTACATCGTAGGAACCAAGAGGAGTACGAGGTCGTTTCTCTGTTTGTTTCTCTGGAAGGATTTCCGTTTGATTTTCTCTAGCGTAGGTACATGTTCGAAGGGCTGCGAGGTACATCCAGGAAGTAGGGACGATAACAGATTAGGTATGAAGAGGAGTACGGTACTGTGTTTCTCTTTCGATTTATCTGGAGAGGTTTCCTTTTCCTCTAGCGCAGGTACAGGTGAAATGCTCGTGAAGTACATCCGCGACGTGGAGACGAGCACATCGTAGGAACCAAGAGAAGTACGAGGTCGTTTCTCTGTTTGTTTCTCTGGAAAGATTTCCGTTTGATTTTCTCTAGCGTAGGTACATGTTCGAAGGGCTGCGAGGTACATCCAGGACGTAGGGACGAGTATAGATTAGGTATGAAGAGGAGTACGTTACTGTGTTTCTATTTCGATTTGTCTGGAGGGATTTCCGTTTCCTCTAGCACAGGTACAGGTGAAAGGCTCGTGAAGTACATCCGCGACGTGGAGACGAGTACATCGTAGGAACCAAGAGGAGTACGAGGTCGTTTCTCTGTTTGTTTCTCTGGAAGGATTTCCGTTTGATTTTCTCTAGCGTAGGTACATGTTCGAAGGGCTGCGAGGTACATCCAGGAAGTAGGGACGATAACAGATTAGGTATGAAGAGGAGTACGGTACTGTGTTTCTCTTTCGATTTATCTGGAGAGGTTTCCTTTTCCTCTAGCGCAGGTATAGGTGAAATGCTCGTGAAATACATCCGCGACGTGGAGACGAGTACATCGTAGGAACCAAGAGGAGTACGAGGTCGTTTCCCTGTTTGTTTCTCTGGAGATATTTCCGTTTGATTTTCTCTAGCGTAGGTACATGTTCGAAGGGCTGCGAGGTACATCCACGACGTAGGGACGAGTACTGATTAGGTATGAAGAGGAGTACGGTACTGTGTTTCTCTTTCAATTTATCTGGAGAGGTTTCATTTTCCTCTAGCGCAGGTACAGGTGAAATGCTCGTGAAGTACATCCGCGACGTGGAGACGAGTACATCGTAGGAATCAATAGGAGTACGAGGTCGTTTCTCTGTTTGTTTGTCTGGAAAGATTTCCATTTGTTTTCTCTAGCGTAGGTACATGTTCGAAGGGCTGTGAGGTACATCCAGGACGTAGGGACGAGTACTGATTAGGTATGAAGAGGAGTACGGTACTGTGTTTCTCTTCCGATTTATCTGGAGAGATTTTCCGTTTCCTCTAGCGCAGGTACATGTTCGAAAGGGTGTTGAGTACGGCGATGACGGCTAATCCAGTACAGGTTTCGCATCATAATGAGTACAAGTCTGTGTTTCTTAATCGCAGGTACAGGTTCATATGCGTGTCAAGTACAGCGGTGATGGTGAAGCGAGTACATGTTTCGCACCAAGAGGAGTACATTATTTCCGTTTTCTCTATCGCAGGTTAGGTGTAAAAGCGTGTCGAGTACAGCGGTGACGGAGAGTCGAGTACAACTTAGGTAGGAAGAGGAGTACAGGACTGTGTCTCTTTCCTTTTTCTCTAGTGTAGTTACAGGTGCAAAGGCTTGTCGAGTACAGCGGTGATGACGAGTCGAGTACAGTTCGAAATAATAGAATTTCAGACACATGACACTAGCATTAACATTACAGTGTGAATAAATTCGATGAGTGTCTCAAATATTACTTATAAAATATTGAAATGTACACATGACAGTAGAATTAACTAATAACCAAATAGAAATACTTGTACGTAATTCGTTGCGTGGTTCACAATGTTTCAGTACTGACACATTGTACTTATTTTAACTTATGCCTCACTTTTTAGCTTTGTTATGACAAGCTTGAGACAGGCACTGCCATGTAAGAATGGAGATCCTCTTTCATCTTTGAAGGTAAATGAGCAAATGTCTCCTTCTTTCAGGTAAAATTCTTGAACTATATCTGGGAAACCTTTCTTTATCATAGCTTTCCCATTCTTATCCATCTTCATGGTAGCATACATTGTAATGTGACTCGATGTGCATTGACAAAGAACTTTAACAGGTTCTTGTATGAATCCCCAAATGTGTTCAGTAGTGAATTCTTCTGAAAATTCCTAAAAAGATATTAACGAACCATTATTAGTTTTGTGGTACACTACGTCAGAAGTTTTCTTGTTATGTAGACAGTAAGTATTTAATATAATTGTCGATATAAACTTACCATCTTACATATACCTCTTGTAACAAATGATTTAGTCATGGTGCAAATATAATATTTAATAGCTGGTGTCTGGTCCGTGATGACTTCATTTATTAGGCCAAGTACTTGATTGTAATTCATCTCCACGTGGTTTCCAAAGACGCATGCTTCGTCAAAATTTTCGTCTCCATACAGTCCAGGTCCTACAATCAAGAGGTATTATTTTTAAGAAACTATATATTGACTGTAATGTTTACTGTTTTAGTTGCTAATATATGTACCTCTAACAGTTATTTTGCGCATATCTGAGATAAACTTTGCATAACTTTCATCAATATCTCTGTCAACACCTTTGTCTGTGCTGTTGTCACTTTCATCACTGCTTTGGCTCTTTTCAATGACAGTGTTGGTTGTACCCTGATTACCTGTTGCCTGAATTTCCTAAATATGACGATTCATTGTTTGTAGATCATATAGTTTAGATGCATTAAGATTTAGATAAATTTAAATCAACTTTCATTGCATGGCATGAAATAATATGGTTTCTACGCAACTAAGCATTAAATTATGATTATTTGAAAACCTGGTCTTGAGGGTCGACGCTGTATGTTGGATAGTTGTTGCACGAGTATCCGTACTTCTCGGCTCTTGATTACGCAATCTCCTGAATTTTTGCAAGCAGTGTTTCCTAGAGATGACATTTCAATTATTAATTCATTCATTGTAAATCATATTTAAATTGAATTTAGGTCAACTTTCATTGTACTTGATCAGTAAAATATTTTTTGTGGAACAAAGCATTAAATTTGATTATTTGAAACCTGGTAGTGAGGGTCGGACTCGCATATTGGACAGCTTCTGCACAAGTATCCGTACTTCTTTGCCCTGTTGTGTGCAGCCTCTTGCAGTCTTGAAAGCATTTTCTGTTTAGAACAAGAAGGTAACCATCAAATTGCATATGCTTGCAATACATTTTGGAGACCAAAGAACTACAGATTATTCACGAATGCAAACAAATACAATTTGGATATAAATAGTTTATTTCTCTTTTAATTTAATTCGAAGCGATGATGTAATTCATGTGATTTATAGTTATATCTTTCCGTGGGTGTCATTTAAACATCATAGTGTGGAGTATTAGAATATTTTAGCTTTTTTTTTGGTTGACCTGGAATACGATGTATGTTTGTAATGTTTGTTGCTACCAGATCCATCAGCGAAACTTCAAGTTGGTGCTTGATTCACGAGATGTGAAAAAAAAGTGTAGTGAGACTGTTTTCCACTAGACCCTAGATCTGTTTTCTGTATTATTGTGGTATTCGACTGATCTATTTGGAACATGGATTTTTCACCGGATCTAGAAATTTTGGAGATATACATACCAAGGATCCGAAACCTGGGATAGTTTTCCCAATTGCAGCTGGTGTGCTGTGATGGAAATGCCGGCGATGCTCCCTTGCTGTTGTTGCTTTCTTTTCCTGTTTTGGATAAGGAGGAGGATTCTTGCAAAGCGGTTGGTGTGGAACTGTTGATTTTAGAAGCCAATAAGAGTAGTTTTGGTGTGGTTTCTACCCTATGACATTTCTGACCTACTTCGGGGTGTTATTGTCCATTCACTTTTATATTTGTTCTATTATGCCTCTATGCATTTGGGACCTACTTGGGGGCATTGTCGTCTACTCTCTTTTAGGTTTATTCTATTCTGCCACTATTACATCCGGGAGCTACCGTGGGTCCTTGTCATCCACTCTCTTTTACACTTATCCTATTCTGCCTCTATGACATACGGGACCTACTGCGGGGCTTTGTCGTGCACTGCCCTTTACATATATTATAATGTTCCAGTATGCTATGGACGTTGTGGTTCATTAGTTTCAGATGTGTGGATGGGATTGTTGTCGAAAATACATGAATAAGAAGGACAACAGCGCTGGTATGAAAGGGAATAAGAAAAAATTCCTTCTTTTCCAGCGCAGGTACAAGTGCAAGTCTTATAGAGTGCATCGGTGTCGGAAATACGAGTACAGTGTCTTCACTAAGAGGAGCACTTAACCTTGTTTCTCTTTGTTTATCTGGATCATTCTCTGGAGTATAGATGCGACATAGAGACGAGTACAGCGTCCGTACCAAGGGGAACACGCAATCGTGTTTCTTTTTGTTTCTTTACAAGAATTTCTGTTTTGTCTGGCGGAGGTACATGTGCAAGGATTGTGGAGTACAGAGGTGACGGAAAGACTAGTACAGCGTTCGTACCAGTAGAAGTACGGACCGTGTTTCTTTTTGTTTCTCTGCAGCAATTTCTGTTTTGTCTGGCAGAGTTACATGTGCAAGTATTGTGGAGTACAGAGGTGACGGAGAGACGAGTACAGCGTCCGGACCAAGAGGATCAAAAACTTGTGCTGCAATAGGTGCAGGTTTGGTTTGTGGAGTACAGGAGTGAGTAATAGACGAGTACAACGTTTTCACCAAGAGAGTTGTATAGCGCAGGTACATGATCAAGGATTGTGGAGTGCAGAGTTGAGGGAGAGACGGAACTTAGTGTTGGAGTTGGAATTCCACTTGATACTGGTGTTTCTTCATTGGCGCACAATATGTAAGCAAAAGGTACAATAATATGGGTACAAAAGGTAAAGCACGTTTCATCAAATAAACAGGTACACCAAGTTTCAGCAATATAGCATAGAGCTGATAAACATCAAGTTTCAATAATTTACCAACACAAGTGTGACCAAACAATAGAAGTTTCAGCAACACATTGCAAGATTGAAAGTTTCAATCCTTATCACTAAACAAGAGCAAGCATGCTACACAAAAGCACACAACATCAGATCTCCAACTTCTAGACTTCAATTCTTCATTCTTCATTCTTCACTTCTTGTTTTTTTCTGCAGTGCCTCCTTGAGTTGGAGATGCAGCTTCGTTGCCAACCTGCTTTTTTGTATTTAAATTTTATTATGATTCATATGTAGCTCAATTTGTTAAATTTGAAGACATACAACAAAAAATTGCCAGTGTGATTATGTCTTTTGTCGTACCTCATTATTTGCTATCCTTTCATCTTGCTGAATTTGCTTGCAACGTTCATCCTGTGCTTTCTTGAACAATGCGAAAGTTTGTCTGAGATGAAATGTTGTTTTCTGTAAACTTTCTATAACTTTAGCTTCGTTGTCAGAAATTTGTTTGACAGTAGTTGCTTGGTTTTCAGCAGCTGTTCCAGTTTTGAGGTGGTCAAATGTAGTTGGTACTTTGTGTGACAGGTCGTACGCGCTAGTCAGCAAGTTGTCAATCTGTTCGAATGTTTCTTCTGATACACTGGTGTTTTCTTCTTCAGTGGAACCACCAGCTGGAATGCTTGTGCCTCTGAAAGTACGTTTTGCTGACATCATTTGGTATTCACGATGCGGATACATCCTCTTCAGTGGATTCCTTTTCTGGTAGTAAACTATGTCATTTGGTGCTTTCCACTGTATGAATGATAAAATGAAAACATTGTATTAGCTTGTGCAGTACGAGAAATAATGAACAAAAAGATAAAAGGGTCATTGAAATTCTCTTACAGGTAAGTTTCCAAATATCCAGGTGTTGGGGTCTTCACCGCCTTTTCTAGCACAGTCTGCTGCAGCAATACTCCTTAGTTTTTCATAATCCATGAAGTGTGTACGAGGTGTTCTTTTATCAAGATCTGAAAGGTCTTGTTTCATACAACAGTCAAGATATAACAGGACTGGTGCTATGATGCAGCCAGGCAGCGCAGTCCATTTTGATTTTGATTTTCTGTACTGGATGACTGCTCTCTTGAGCTCATCTACTAGCAACTGACACAAATCCATGTCCTTCAACTTTGATATGTCCAGATTTTTTACCATTGCTGCCTCCCTTGACACACGGACAGCTGTTCCAGGGCATATGAATTTCATGTACATTATCAACACAAATACTTTCAGAGCCAAATCATCATTCACTTCATCTTTAACCAACAGCGTCAGAACCTTGCGAAGGTCATCAGTATTTATATCCTCATTTTTTCTAAAGCCAAGCTCAATCTTCAACTCATGCAATGTTTTGTCGTTGCCACTTTCTGATGGTCTAGGAGCTGTGTTTGAACCGTCTGGTAGCCCAAACAGCAGATGGATAGCATAAGAAGTAATTTCAATTACTTTGTTTGCTACTCCTAGATTCAGAGTCATGGTTGCTGGATCAATTCTATTCATAAGGAAGCAGGCAAGTCGGATATTAATATTTTGCCTGATCTTGCTGTCAAGTAAAGGACCCAAACCTGCATCCCGAAGCCTTCTTATATGCCGTTCCTTCAGTATTTCAACACAGGTGAATAGCTGTTTAAGTGAGCATCTAACTGTCTTGTTGATTGTTCTGGCCATAAAATTTATTTTTGCCTTTTTTGCAATCCTTCTTGCCTTTTCCTGTTTCTTGCCTTTATTTTTTTTATCTTCTGAATTTCCAGTTATGTTCTGCATGATTAAAATCAATTGTGTTAGACAAAAATGTTTAACAACATAATAAATGCATTTTTTTGTATCCAAGGTACTAATAAAATACTCATATTTACCTTGTTGTATTCATCGTTTCCTTCATCGCTGGTGTTGTTCTCTTCGTTGTCGTCATGCTCAGCGTGATGTTTGGTATTGCGAGACGAATTTCTTATTGATGTGACGTTTTCTGATTTCTTTCCTTCTTTGGCAGTTTTTGTAGGCTGTGTTTTTTCTTTTCCATTGATATTTGGAGCACTTTGGCTAGAGCTGGTGACTACTGTCTCTTTTGTAGATGACAATCGTTTGCTTCTCCTTGGACTTTTAGAACCAATATCGGCAGTCTTCTTTAACATGTTTCCAGTTTCTTTTTCCATTATTGCTGCCTCTTTCTCTGATGATATATTCTTGTGCTTTCTTCCTGCAAGGCTATTCAAACTGTTTCTGCGGGGAGGCGGTCTGACTGCTGTTGCAATATTTTTAGAGGAACCTGCGATTGTTCTTGCTCCACAATTTTTCCTTTTAGACTGTGTATTTGCATTTACTGCATTTATGTTGTCTTGTTCTTCTGGGAACACAACCGCCAGTGGCTTCAAGTTTAGTGGGGCAATTGGAGCTTCCTCATGATTTATAGTTGCTACAATAATATCGCAGAAATCATCTATCCAAAAGTTAATACATGGAAATTGTGTTTAAAATTTAATATAATTGTTTGAAGCTACTATAGTTTTATGTAGGCACATTTTAGTTGTAGACACGTTTTAGTTAATCGTAAACTCATTGTCACTGATGGTAAGCACCAGGAAAAAATTATATTAGAAATTTTGATATTTTTTGTTTTAATATGGTTTACAATTAAACTGGTTTGACTTCAAATGAATCATAACAGTAACACGTTTCGGCATTGAGGGATGAGTTTATACATTACCTTCATTCAAAGACCGTGATTCCTGTTGACTTGTCATACCGGAGATTTGCTATTCCTTCTGAAATTGAAATGCAACAATCTGCAGGGGATTAAAGCAACTTTCAGGCATTAGGCTGTACTTCTGTCTTAAATTAATAAGACAGTATCTGTAGAGGATGAAGGTAATTGTTTGAATTTTTATTGGTTTCTATTCATTGTTTCACAGAAAAGGCTGTAGTTCTGCCTTAGATTAATAAGGTGTTTATCTGCAGATACAGAGTGCAATACAGAGCTAATATTGTTTACAACAGTCAGACTAATAAGCAAGTAAATATTTAAGAACGAAAGGTCTGCTTTAGAGACGCAGATGGAATTAATCCATACTGTCCCCGAGCTCACAGATCTCTAAAGGTACCCGTCGTCGCGGATTGAAGGGTTGTTGGCGGAGTCAGCGGAGTTAGTAGCTACTGTAATCCCCGCAAGATTAGCTTCCTACCATGTGGTCGTGCACGGGGCAGCAGCCGCAGCAACAACTCAGATCTCCACAGATTCCTTCACCGCTGGTTGATGGGGAGGAGTGGAGTGTAGAGAGGATAGGTGTTTGGCGGCTCGCTAGGGTTTGTCCTCGCTTTTTGCTAGACGGGTGACTGGAGAAGGAATGGGAGCTGCCGCATAGTCTATGTGTTCTAATTTGTAGAAAAGGAATACAGGTGGGTAGAAAACTAATTCATGTATCCTAGTGCGATGCATTGCGTGATAAGAAACGAACCTCAGATGGAGCAGTAGTGGAGGCTATCTTGATGCTCCGACAAGTTCTTGTACGGGTTCGGCCTGTACCTTGTCCTTGACCTGAGTTCTTCCGTGGGTGTTTGAGGAGATTGGAGTTGAGTATGTAGGTTTTAGCCATAATACGGCTATATAGATGTAGAAGATGAATTGGTTGATGTTATGGGTCCGACGACGTCAGGGTTGTGCGCGTTTTGTTGAAATTCCGAAAATGCCAGTTATACTCGAACGATTTAATTCATTGTTTAAAAAATGGATAGTATTACCAGGGTTTTTCTTCCGGTTTTGGTTACAGCTGGAGAAATTACAGATGCGGCATGAAGTTCAAGTACTGTACCATTTTGGTTTTAGTTGATGGTTTCTGTTTTCTGTAATATATAATGTTGCTGATATTATGTAGTACGGTTGTGCTGTATGCGCGAGTACAGGCGCGGCACGAACACGTGTACAGACTGTTGGTAATGGGTTGAATCAATGTTACACATGTACCTCCGGTGGCCTGTGGCAGGAAGCGTGACACGTTGCTAGTATCTTCGCCGCGAATGCGGAACGGCATTTGCTATAGTGCCGTTGGATCTGCCTCGAGAGAGGAATCGTCGAGTCTAATCTGTCGTTCCGAAAACTGTTCCAGACTGAAGACTGTGGGGAGCTCATTCATGTCCCATCCGTCTCCTCGGAATACTGCGTTGATAGCCTGGAGTACTGCGTTGCAACTGAAATGAGTACAGGTGCTGCATGGAGAAGAGTACGAGATTGTTTCTGTTGGTATAGTTGGTTTCTTCGGTTCTGTTGGATAGGTACAGTTAGTAATAGCGTAGAGTACAGTGTTGCAACTATATCGAGGACAGTTTTGTCATGGAGAGGAGAACCAGATTGTTTTCGTTTGTTTCTTCTGTTCTATGTGATAGGTACAGTTGGTAATAGGGTAGAGTACAGCTGATCCCAGTTGACAGTTATGGAGTACTGTCCAATCAGAATCACGAGTACATAGTATGTATAAGTACTGAACGATTTGCTGCATAGGTACATTTATGTTGTTGATGGAGTACAGCAGGTGCACTGTAATGATGTGCAGCATGATGCATAAATATGGTTGCATAGCATGCTATGGATTATTTTAATGCTCTGTATTAAACTTATTTTTGGAATTGATGGACGACCCCCTCATCCCTGTAACTGTTTTCACCCCCACTACTTTTGACGGTTTTATAGGTGTTGGCGCATAAGTGTTTTTCATGGTCTAAAATTAGCAACCGCTACTACTAACTGCCAACTCGAGTCCTCTTATATTCTGGACATTTCCTTGTATCTCTATCACATCATCCGGTAAGAAGCAACAACATACTGCCGTACAGGAAAATCCACTCTTCTTCTCTGCAATCATCATCAATGGAGCAGGGTTCTTCCTCTCTCGTTTCTGCGATCGCTTCTGGTCCATTGATGCATATCAGCGCTCACTCAGACGTCATCACCGTTGCCAGAATGTCCCGAGGTACGCCAGGTATGCGCAATGCTATCCGTGAGGATGGAAGGTTCCCGTTTGGATCGCCCTGTCTGCTGCATTCTGATCCTAGTTCATGGCCCGTTGATCGCACTGAACAGGTATTCATTGTTTTCCATGGATTGCACGAAAATGTTTGTGTACTGTATTTCATACTAGAAAATTCAAAAATTCGCAGGGTATTGATGCATCACTGATGCCACTTGACGCTCCTTTCGCAAAAGCATTTGTACCTTGTACACAGGTCGGGCCAGGCGACAAGCACTAGGTTGGTTCAAATGGCGAATGGGTTGCAGTTGTTCAGGAGCAAGCACGGTGGTCTCTGCTTAACGTCTACATAGACGAGGAGATCCCTCTGCCATCCGTTCGTAACGTTGGCATCGCTCTAGATGGGCCTTTCTTCTATCGGTATGATTTGGCACACATGCAGTTGTTGAAGATTCAGATAACTGCTAAACCATAAAGGGTTGGAAACAAATGGAACTACTATGTCATAGCAGTGTTTGATAAGATAATTGCAATCATGCGTGGTGGTAGTAGGGACGTACAGTGGAGGATCCTTCGCAACGATTACCTTGCACCGTCAAGGTATGTTGATGCCATTCTTACCAGTGGTAGGATCTACGCTGTTACTGCACCCAGAGGGGATGTCCTTGTTTGGGATCCTACTATTTGGGGTGAGTTTTTGATTTCGGTGGTATAGTTTTTTTTTGTTGCACTTATTGTATACTATTTTTTGCATCACGTTTTTCTTAACTTAGTTATATAGTATCCGATCTATCTTAACCATGTTTAAGCAAAAAAAACAGGTGCCGGTGCTGCTCCTCAGGTGATAGCTGCTCCAGAGATTGTTGAGCAGCCAAATCTACATGGTGGTGTTCATGATGGCAACAACATTGCTCCCGGCACGTGGTTCCTTTCTCCGGGGCATGAAGGCACTATTCTTTGGATTAATGTTAGAGGTCATGGTGAACCCAGTGAAGGTAATCCGATCGATCATATGGGGAGGGAGCTACTGATTTACCCGTCGATGCGTTGTCATGTCTATGCTAGAGATTCTTATGGTGATGATGCTGTCACACCGAATTGGGTAAGGCTTGAAGATCTGCAAGGCACATCTTTGTTTCTTGGTATAAACTACCCGTTTCTGCTTGGTCCTCCTGAGGTAGCTGGTCTCAACGATGTCAATGCAGCTCCAGTTTTCACATCAGACTGTGTGTTTGCTACTCACAAGCGTTTCCACCAAGTACCACAGCCTGTTCCAGATTGGTGTAGGATGTCACTCAATGGTGGAGTTGGCATTGGCTCCTCTTTCCAATATGCTGCGGCTGGCTGGGGTGATATTGTGGAGTCTCCTATGTGGTTTGTTCCTACCGTGACAGATGGATTGTGGGGATTTGGCTTTTAGATATGAAGAATTGTCCGAAAACTTTAGAAGTGTTCCTGTTGAAGTATTCTAAATCAGTTATAATGCAGTTGTTTTGTTTAAACAATGTGTTGAAATTGTATTGAAGTTTGTTTGAAGGATGTTTTATTCTTATTTGTACCTATGTCTCGGTTGTATTGAAGAATCTTATAATAAGGCACTATTGTAAGCTTTAACATGCTATTGGTTATTCAAGATGTTGTTGTTTTTAACTGGTTATTTTGTTGTTTATCTGCAATCTTTCGGTTTCGCTGGGTAGGTACAGGTCCCAGTATGGTGGAGTACATCTCTTACCTTAACACAAGTACAGCTGCAGCATCCAAACAAAACCATATAGTAATAGGAAGCATAGTAAGATCTTTTATTACAGCCACTTCTAAACAGATCCTGTTAAATGACTCGCCTGTGAGAGCAGGTTCCCCACCGGCACGACGATCCTTACGGCATAATCTCGTCCAGATCCTTGAGTCCTCTAACCGCCATCTTTCGCGCTGGGTCATCCTCACCCCTGAGATCCAACATTGCCTTTGCCGTTGCAATTTGCTCCTCCAGGCCCTGCCCTGACAACTGTGGACGCCAACACTTCGCCATCTGGGTGATCGCCCACGGTGAGGCCAAGCAGATCTGGAGGAACAGTAGCTTCTGTCGCAGCTTCGTCTGTCTCCGGTCGTACGCCATTTTGTCTTCCTCCTCACGCTTCCTATGTTCGTTGGCAATCCTACGAAGCTGGTCTAACGGGATGAGCCCTAGCGACCACTTTGGAACTGACATCTTTTACATTATATTTTTGGATTTGCTATTTTGTTGCAAATAAAGAGTAAAGATTTGTTACTTTGCCTTGATGATATCAAACAATATTGAGCTTTTCTCCAGATTAGAAACTATGTATGTTGAGCTTTCACAGTTTAGATGCCTAATTGAAGATCAGAAAAGCAAAATTGACACGAAATTTCCTTTGAGGATTTTGTGCTCAGTACAGGTAGGCTTGCGGTGAGAGGACTGATAGTAGATCAGCAGTCCTGAAGATTGATTTTGTAAGTGCTCCTGACAGTTGTTGATGCTGTTATGCTGCGCGCCGTGCTGCTGCTGATTACCGCAGCTGCACGACGCCCTGGTTCGGACTTCGGAGGACTGGATAAAACTAACCCTAACCCTGTTTGGCAGTCAGTAGAATTTAATAATGGTGGAAGAGTACGTAGTACAAGTACTAGTATTTTATAAATTAGATAAGGATTGCAACACACATAATCGTGTGTCCTAGTGGTTCGAAGATATTGTGCACAGGTTGTGAGTTCGACTCCTCTCACGTGTCATTTATGTTGAGGTAAAACTGTGTATGGATATAAGGTGTTGTTGCACAGTTTAGTAACAATGAATGTATTTGTTAGTAAATTGTGTCACAACATCTTCTATCCCACACCCGTTGTATCTTTTTTTTCTTCATAATAACAAGTGATATAAACATTTCATTTACCACGTAAGAGCATCTGCGCACCTCAAGTAGACGTCGAACGATGTGTTGGCACTTCGGTATGGTGGACGCCGTCCTCTATTTGGGGGAGCTGTTCCCACACTGGCGGTCCCGATGGGATTTTTTACATAAACTAAATATGTATATTTGTAGATTCATTTTAATGTCATCCAGGATCGATGAATAATATTTTCTGGCAAATCCAACTACTGCCTTCGTAGCCGGAGCTGCATTTGCGCCAAACACCGCCGCTCATATACTTTATTCTGATGTTGCGTCTCCTCCTGCTGCAACCGCCTGAGCGCAAAGTCCTCCCACCCTTGCTCTTGGCGCGCCTAGCACCGGCGCTGGTTCACCGCCTCCCGCAACCGCCGTGCCTCCTGGCGCTCTAGCAGCTCCTCCTCTTCCTCCCGCCGCGCACCGCGGAACCTCCTCCTCCTCCTGTCGCCGCCGCGCGTCCCGCAATGGCCGCGTCTCCTTGCGTTTCCATTGCCCCGCCACCTGATGTTGCCGCTCGTTCGCGACATCGGCACATACGGGTGCCGCTGGCGCCGCCATCGCCCATTCCTCGTTATTTGCGAGATGTGGGTCCGACACCATGATTCCTACTGTTCCCTCTAGCGCCACGTCATCCCACGAATCGAATCTTTTTCTATTTCTGGGTTGTTTGAACCAATGAGGCGGGGGTGGTGAGATAATATAGACTGTCGGCGTGGCGGGAAACCTCCCGTGCGTTGTTCTGGCGGTAGAATTTCATGCGCGGCATGCGGGAGAGTTTCCGGCCCGGCGTCGTCGGTGAAAATATCTCACGTGACGCCCTAGCGTTACTGATAGGTGGCTCCAACGCCCAAAATTTCCTGCGTCGTGAGGCGCTGGCGCGCCTGATCCGCGTGTTAGGCGAAGGGGCCGGCATGTTGTTGCCGGCACTTTTTTTAGGCTTGGGAAAAACGGTTTGTTGATTTAGAAAAAATGCATCAAACTCTCGCATTTACTTTTATATTTATTTGTTGATAGCCAACTGTGTATATATATATATTTTTTGATTATGCATAATTCACTTTATTTAACATGTCAAGTACGTTGTGTAGTCGCACCAGGTGTTTTTCACTTTTTGATTATGCATCAATGTGTAGTCGCACCAGGTGTTTTTTTTGTCAAATTTATAATCGATGTAACATTTGTAAAAAAATCCAAAATATAGATTATTTACTCGGTGATTCTAAAAGTGAAAAATAACTCGTTTGATATTTATCCAATGTGGCAAAAAATGCTCCATGCTACACTGAAACGGTGCTTCCTACTAGACATGGCCTGGCCGAATCAAGTGAAGCATGTCTTACAACTGCAGTGGTACGAACACAACGAGCGCAGAAAAATAAAAAGGCACCACTGTATCGGTCAACGGTGATAACTCAATAGTAGGGTAGGCATAATTGATGATAACCCCCTCCTTGTTCGCAATTCATTGCTCTCAAGCCCCTTTTGCGTCTGCACGTCTAACCCACAGTTATTACTGATTAATCCGCTATTAAGTTATCAGTCTGTTCACATTCCAACGAGGGTATACAATTTGGCAGTGATGTGTTCTCACTCATCGTCACCGCCTTGATCTTGTATAAATAGAACCCCAAACCAAGTGGACATGTATCAAAACCATCACTTCAACCATTTTCTCCTCCCATCCTTATGGCACCCCAAACAAGTGACACCGTATATTCGTTTGAGCATCTCTCAATGGAATTCAAGGTCACCGTAACTACAAGGGCTGCAACAATGGAGAAGTGGATCTACCGCGTATCCGAAGATTTCCTTTGCGACGCCAGCGCAAAGATCGTTGGTCTTGATTGCGAGTTCACCGACAAAGTGAAAGGAATCAAGCAGAAACTTCTTCCAGAGGATAAACGGCAACGTGCAGCAGTTTTGCAGCTATGTGTTGCCAATGACATCATTCTTTTTCAGGTATCACAAATGACACCATACAAGTTTTTTACCAACTGTTCCGAATTATATACGTCGTTGACCTTTAGTTTGAATTTTCGTAGATATTTCAGGCAACAAAGGTTCCATGTTTGTTAAAGAAATTCTTGAGCTCGGAGAAGATCTGGTTCTTTGGTGCAGCAATTGATATGGATCGCAGGATGCTGATGCCTTACGGATTAAACATCAAGTGTGCGTTCGACTTGCAGAAGATGATCAATATTCATAAATTAGATCCTGGTGTTAAGAATAAAAGAATACCATCACTCTATGACCTGTCAAATGCTGTGTTGGGGACAAATTTGGAAAAGAAAGGTGATTCTTGCAAGAAAATAAGAGAGGAAGGATGGGCAAGACCCGAATTAAGCTTTGATCAGGTCAAATATGCAGCCTTGGATGCACGGCTAAGCTTTGAAATTCCTAGAAAAAAATGGGCAATCAAGGGATACGATATTACTGGATATATGTACAATGTATGACTGATACTGTTATCATTCATATGATTGGCTGATACTGTTATCATTCATATGATTGACTGTAATGTATGACTTAAGTACACCGGCTTTTATTTGTTCACATTTAATTTTTGATTTCGGCGTACAAAATTTAATGGTCGTAAGTACAGATGTTTTTATTTGTTTTTGTTCAAATTGTAGCTTCTATTTCTGTGAGTATATGTGATCACAAAATTTTAGTAGACGATACAGCGGTGGTATGGATATGATTACGGTGGAAACACGAATAGGGATTTCTCTTCTTTTTTTTCGCAAATTTTCGTTTCTACGGGTAGGAACTAAGATCAGTACGTTTATAGTTTTACTTTGCTTTTATTCTGGGATACAGTGCTCGTGCTGTGATTATTACGGTCTGAAAGTATTGTCTTTCACTGGGACTGTACAGGTGCAAGCTGCATCGAGTATAGTTGTGAAGAGAGCACGAGTACAGATTTGGCAGCAATAGGAGTACATGAATGCATCTGTTTGTTTTTTTAGCATTATTTTTGTTCACTTGGCGCACTGGTACAGCGAGACTTTTTTTTTAAGATTACAGTTGTGAAGGGTGCGTGAGTACAGCTACGGCACCAAGAGGATTACAGGAGTGTTTCTCCATGTGTTCTGCAGGATTTGCGTTATTTGGGAAGGTACAGGTGCCAGTAATATTCGAGTATAGGTGTGAAGGTTGCACGAGTTCATCTTTGACACCGAATGGAATACATGAGTGTTTTTCTAGGTTTTCAGCAATGTTTAGGTTTTCGGTGAAGGATTAGGAGCCAAAGCGGCTTGAGTACAGTTGTGGAGGTTGCACGAGTTCAGTT
Organism: Lolium perenne; assembly: GCF_019359855.2. Classification (NCBI taxonomy): domain Eukaryota; kingdom Viridiplantae; phylum Streptophyta; class Magnoliopsida; order Poales; family Poaceae; genus Lolium; species Lolium perenne. The sequence continues at coordinate 261,398,185 of NC_067249.2, forward strand.
TCACGTAGAGTGAAATTCATAATGTTTCTTCACGTTTTATGCATGTTTTGGTTTCCCTGGAAAGATACAGGTGCCACAATTTGTCTAGAAGAGTGCTGAAGGTTGCACGAGTTCAGCTTTGATAGGAAGTGGAGTGCAGGAGTGTTTCCCCATGATTTCTGCAAGTTTTTGGTTATTTGGGAATGTACAGGTGCCACAATGGGTCGAGTACAGTTCTAAAGGTTGCACGAGTTCAGCAATGGCACCAAGTTGAGTACAAGAGTGCTTCTCCATGTTTTCTGCAAATTTTGGGTTCTCTGCGAAGTTACAGGTGCCAAAATGGGTCGAGTACAGATGTGAAGGTTGCACGAGTTCAACTTTGATAGCAAGTTGATTACAAGTGTGTTGCTCCATGTTTTGAGCAAGTTTTTGGTTATGCGTGGGAAGGTACAGGCGCCACAATGGTTCGAGTACAGTTGTCAAGACTGAACGAGGTCAGATTTGACACCAAGTCGAGTGCATGAGTGTTTCTGCAAGGTTTCTGCAATATTTGGGTTCTTTGTGAAGATACAGGTGCCACAAGTTGCCGAGAGAAGTTGTGAAGGTTGCACGAGTTCAGGTTTTACAGGAACTTGAGTACGGGACTGTTTTTCTTCATGTTTTCTGCAAGATTTGCTTTCTCTTTGAATATACAGGTGTCACAATGTCTCGAGAACAGTTGTGAGGGTTTTAAGAATTCATCTTTTGACACCAAAGAGGATAACGGGACTGTTTCTCTATGTTTTTCATCATGTTTTTTTTGTTCACTCTGAAGTGACAGGTGTGAGCTGTATCAAGTACATTGGTGATTGTTTCGCGAGTACACCCTCTGTACTAATAGGAGTACGTGATTTTTTCTGTATGTTTTGTGTTCTCTAGGAAAATACAGGTGCATGGGACGAATACAGTCGTGAAGTTTGCATGAATACAGGTTTAGCACCAAAAGGAGAACATGAATGTTTCTATATGATTTCTGCAAGTTTTGTTTTCTTTGGGAAGGGACAGGTGCTAGAAGGGTCGAGTACAGTTGTCAACGATGCACGAGTACATATTAGTCATCAACAGGAGTACATAGTGTTTATTCATGTTTTCTGAAGTTTTCGGTGCTCTGTGATACATAAGTACTTGATATAAAAGTACATACTGCAGCATATTCACTAGTACGCGACTCATCAGTAAACACCAGATAAAAGGGCAAGTTCAATACAAGTAGTTGCTTGTAAAATGAATAAAAAAAACTGGATTATAGTGTATAGAAAGTTCTACACGATATAGGTATACATTACACGATGAAGGTCCAACACAAGTACTAAGATCTAAGACCATCACAATGTATTCAAGTTTTTGCAACCAAAATAGCATCAAAAGGTATTCGAGGAAATGAACCGACACATACGATTCATGTGTAGTGCTCCACCATTCACCATAGGGGATATGCTTCAAAATATAGTAGGCAACAATGAATAACAAGTTATTAATAAATATATGAGAGATTTAATTGTTTTACGAAAAAAAAACAGTATTGAACATATAAACATTCTTACTATGATTTCTTCACTCATAAAATGAGCATGAAGGTTTTAATGCTAGGATTTCTTCTGGCAATTTGGCCTTGTTGTGCACGGTGAATATTAAGATATACAGATACTCAGCTTTAATGTTGTCTATAAAGGGCTGCAATGGATGAAGACAATAGTAGTTACTGCATATATTATAAATAATGTATCTTACTAACAATGTGTAGTTCGATAACACTTACATGATCATTTAGAATTGGCTGATATCCTTCATTTTTACCCAACAGAACATTTCCATCGTATAGGTACGCACCCATCGACAAGAAATGCGCACTGATTTACTCCTTGGTGTGGGCATCTGATATATATTGGCTTGTTTGCAAGGGAAACCCATCTTTTTGGTTGATTACTTGCATTGTATGCGTCTAAACCATATACTGTTTTCAGCAGAAGTTCCATCCTTGCCATCTATAGGAATCAGGAAATAAATGATTCCAAACTAATGATCCGCAACAACATATATTATTATTTTGTAAGCATGGAAAATTATTTTATACTTACTATGATATCGCATTCCGTATGGTATGTGCTCCTTGTATACAGTGGACTACATCCCTTTGTGTCAGCATAGTTTCTAGAGTCCAATATTTCGAACTCTTTTTTGTATTTGTTCATCACATACAAAGTATAGTGATAACTTTTGAAGTACGGCATCAATATCTGTTTGGAGATTGGACATATAGGAGCAAGATGAAAAATGTAGTTCTGTATGCTGTAATTGTATTGCACCTTTAGAAGTAGGGAGCTTACAAGTTTTGCGTCAAGAAGGCTCTTTTCTTTGTCAACATATGTAGGGAAAGTGTCCAGTGCAGTTTGCAGATCGAAATCTTTTGTGTAGTTAAATGTTTGATCCCTTTTTTGGGAGGCTTCTTCTATTTGTTCTTGTGTCTGATTCCAAATACCCACCTGGAGAACATGCTGCATCATTCGTTGCAAACATATATTATATCAGTAGTTAGTGTACAATATAATCACTGTTATACTGCAACATATATTGTTGACTACAATGCATACCATTATAAATCCTGGGCTTAACAACACTCGTTCTCCTGTAGCGTACAAATCGGAGGTACTCCTCATCTCGTCAATGATGTAGTCCAATGTAGTACCATCCAGTAACTGACCACTACTAAATTGTCTTCCAATGTCAGCCCCATCGTTTGGTACATTGAAGTCAGGAATAGCACTGTGCATAATTGGTGCATTGAATACCTCAGTCCTGCAAGGAAATCCAAAAGGTTAAAATTAACAAGTTGAAGATATGAACATTATGCAGTGCATGGTAAAGTACTTACGATGCAAATTTGTTTGATGTCACTAGGAGGTTGTACAGTCTTTTTGCTTTGCATTGGTGTTTGAACTTCTTTGGTCTATAATGTGCCACAGGCTCGCGGTGATCTCTTGCAGTATGTTTTGGTCTCTTTGTTGGCGTGGCTTCAGATGGAGAATCAAGTTTCCTCTTCTTTTTGTCTAAGTTATCAATATGCTCAACATTTGCATAATTGTACTCTGAATCCTTCGGCGGAGTCTGAAAACTTTGTGACCCGGTGGTGCTAGAGTACATATCATCATCTGAACCTTTTGCAATCACTGGAACCTGGGTTTTTTCAATCGACAGACAATCCTCATACATTACAGATATAGGAATAGCATGTACTAAGTGGTATTTTGTAGTCAGCACACCTTGCATGTCTACTGAATAAACAACAGGCACTCCTATTTCAGATATAGGAATTTGTTCTTCACATTGTTTCCTATTTATATCTGCAGTCAGACCTGATTCACCCTTGGTTACAGAAATGGAGACACATGCGGCATCCTTATACAGTTCAAGCATTTCTTCAACGTCAATCATGCTATTGATGAGTGCCATCCCTTCTATGCCTGCTCCCTCTTGTTTTACATAGTACATGCTGTAACCTTGGCCATATCCCCGTATCTCTAACATTGCTAGCATATTGGTATAGGTAATGTAAGATTTGCCTAGTTTCCTCTCCAAATTATCTTTTCCATCTAGGTGAAACCTAACTTCCCACACTTCATCCTCCAGGCTACGAAAAAACCACAGGAAAATCAAATCGAAATTCTGTATATTGCCAAACCCTAGATTTTCCTGTGTTGCGGTGCCGCAAAAAATTACAGAGGAGAGAAGCAAGCTTACTCGACGCCGCCGAGTGATGAGGTCCACCGATGGCTATCAGCCGGGCGCTCCTTCCAAACTTTCGCCAATGGCGACGCAGCCACCGGGAACAGCGACACGTCGCCCTCGACTGTGTTTGAGTTGTCGAAGGACTCCGAGACGTTATCGCCATATTCGTCGCAATGCCCGCCGCGTCTTCCACCATCTAACCGATCACCGTAGTCGCTGGGAGTCGACATTGAGGAGGAACGGTGCGTCGTGGACTGGTCGGTTCTTGGGGCAAATCTGTGGTTTTTCTCCATGGTATAGTGTACTGTTGCTGGGAGTATGTAGTACAGTGGTGGTACATACACGCGTACAGATGCGGCACGAACACGAGTACAACATGATGATGAGAGTTCAACCAAGCTGCGTGTCTACCCGGTGGCACGTGGCAGGAAGCGATGTTACGATACTGCGGTTGCCATGGTGCCGCTATCAGGGTACGCGTTGGCACTTGGCAGTACCCGGTGGCATGTCGGAGACACGTTGCTAGGATATGCTATTGTGCCGTTGGATCTGCCTCGAGATTGGAATGGTAAAGTCTCAAATCTCTGAACTTAAATCATTAATGTGTGTGGCCAAGTGTTCTTATTTATGTCACAGGTGTAAGCGTTGCGCGGGAGCACGTGTCTCACCACCCACTCCCTCTCTGTTCTGGATAAGACCCGGGACCCTCTTCCCCCTGTTCAAACTATAGTGTGGGAGACATTTTGCAAGGTAAACGAGTTCGCCTGGTGGGGGTGGAGGAGGAAGATATTTGCTTCGGTGGTTCGTCGCCGGGAGGATTCTTCGTGGCCAGAGACCTCGGAGACCCTCATTCCTCGCTTCCAGGGTCCTCGGAGACCCTCATTACTCTACCGGTGGCATTTTTTCTCCTGGTAAAAAATTCATTAACCTTCAACTGCTTCAATAGACATATCGGACCATTGATTTTGATTTTTTCGTCCACCTAATATTGATGTTTTGTTCATATTTTTTCGCTGTCGTATTTCATTGGTAGTTTGTTGACATATGGATGTTGATATATCTGGTACGATAGGTTGCTGCAGTTGAGAGATCTGGTACGACAACCTCATCTGAAACTCAGAAATAGTAGATGCTGCTGTTTGTGCACATGGTTGTATTTTTTAGTATGATGCATGCTCCTGATGTGTAGACATATATGTTTTGGAAACATGTTCAGTACAGATCTGTCTATTATTGGTATAAAATATGCTAGCTTTGTGTACCATTTTTGTCATTGTGTTGTTTTCTGTACTTGTGTTTTGATGCATTTATGGTATTTGGGTGGCTGTATGCATTTAGTTTGTTTTTTCTTTTCTGACTCTGCTTTGCAAGTAAAATGCACTATGCATGCACTGATAAACTTAAAGTTTATTGTTTGGTTTTTACGGTATAAATGAAAAATAAATGTGATTTGATATAGTCTAATGAGTTTATCATCGAATGCATGTAACACATGTGAATATTTGTTTGGACAGAAATCACATTATGGCACGTGAGGAGACTAGGAGGCCCGTTGTTTCACGTTTTGTTTTGGAGTACCTCGGGCTGGAACCTGGTGCAGTGAATGATGTGATGCTTGTGTGTGTTCGTTTCTGTTTTCGAACTGAGAGTTTGTTCAACGCAATACACTCAGTGCAGTCACTTTTCACTGCTCCAATAAGATACATGATCAACACATCCAACAATTCTCAACTGCTTGTTAGATGCAGTAATCCAGTTGATACGTACTTGTTGGGTTCCGATCGAATCATGTTCAAGCATGATGATAAGTTGATCATATGTATTAAGGTTCAAACACTTAGTTTGATGTCACCAAGTGAAGATAGCTTTTTCTACGGCAATGTGCAACAGTTCCTTGCTGTACACGAAGGGATGGATATACTGAATTATCCGAGGGGATTTGGTACGCCACCTGAAGATGCGGAGCTGCTTCAGAACCCAACACTGTCTGCTACAACAATGTGGATCCTTGGTGTGGAGGAAGGGCCTGCTGATTGTTTGCTTAGGGTGGAGTTGAAGTATTTTGCTGGCCCTAAGGATTTTGTTTATGCATTGCGTGTTGCAAACTTGCCAGATGTGAAGTGGGTTGTTGATGAGGAAGGCTCGCTGTACTTGAAGTTCTTCAATCGTTACGCATTTGATTACACTTCCATAAATCACTTCTTCATATGTTCTCGCTTGATGTTGAAGTTTTACAAAGTTGCTACTGTAAGGAAGAAACACCCTGCTTTTGATGGATCGTTCAAGCCAATTTATAGCAGGCAGAACATCAATGACACCTGGGCTGTTGTTGATTCAGCATAAATTTATATGTATAAGTACTTGCAATGTCAGATTAACGAGGGATCAAGTGTTTGCTGAAGGACAAGTTGAAGATATCTATTGGTTATCAATGCAAGATCAGGCACACCTAAGTTGTCCAGTACTAGTTATGGCTCGTATGAACTATTAGTTTGTTTTGCTTAAGCTTTTGCTGGGAGTGTGTTCCCACCTCTTTTTTCTGTTACCCTATCAGTAAAAGTTGTAATGCTGTTTCTTCTGAACACAAATTTGCTTGTTTATTTCAACTAGTCCTTGTTTGATATGAATGTGTCTGTTGTCTGCATTGTTTTTTCTTCTTTGTTGGTATACCCGAAATGTTTGAAGTAGACATCTTTTTTATATGAATGTATCTTGTGTCCGGACGCCTTTGCCAGGGTGTACACTCGGTATGATCCGGGCTAGGCCCTATTGCGAGAAGATCTGTCTGTTTCACTGTAAAGATCTCCGTTTTCTCTAGCGCAGGTACAGGTGCAATTCTTGAAGAGTACAAATATGACGAACAGACGAGTACAGCGTCCTCACCAATAGTAGTACGGGACCGTGTTTCTGTTTAATTCCGCATACAGATATCCGTTTTCTCTATTGCAAATACAGGTGCAATTCTTGAATAGTACATATATAACTAACAGACGAGAGCAGCGTCTGCACCAAGAGTAGTACGGTACCGTGTTTCTGTTTGTTTCTCCCATAAAGATTTCCGTTTTCTCTAGTGCAGGTATAGGTGCAATTCTTGAAGAGTACAGCTATGAGTAAGAGAAGAGTACATCGTCTGCACCAATAGGAGTACGGGACCTTGTTTCTGTTTGTTTATCTGGAAAGATCTACGATTTATGTAGGTACAGGTGCAAAGCATGTGGAGTAGACGAGTATAGCGTCCGCACCAATAGGAGAACGGGACTGTGTTTTTGTTTGTTTCTACCTAAAGATATCCGTTTTCTTTAGTGCAGGTATAGGTGCAATGCATATGAAGTGCAACGGGACTTCCTTTTTTTTCTAGCGCAGATACAGGTGCATGGCTTGAAGAGTACAACAATGGATAAGAGACGAGAGCGCGTCCGCACCAATAGGATTAGGGGATCGTGTTTCTGTTTTTCTCTCTGGAAAGAACTTCCTTTTTTTGTAGCGCATGTACAGGTGCATGGCTTGAAGAGTACAGCTATGAATAAGAGACGAGTACAACGTCCGCACCAATAGGAGTGCGGGACAGTGTTTCTGTTTTTTTTATCTGGAAAGAAATTCGTTTTTTATATAGCAGATACAGGTGCATGGTTTGAAGAGTGCATCTATAAATAAGAGACGAGTGCAGCGTCCGCACCAATAGGAGTACGGGACTGTGTTTCTGTTTGTTTCTCTGGAAAGAACTTCGTTTTTTCGCAGGTACAGGTGCATGTTTTGAAGAGTACAGCTATGAATAACAGACGAGTATAGCGTCCGCACCAATAGGAGTACGACACTGTGTTTTTGTTTGTTTCTCCATAAAGATATCTGTTTTCTCTAGTGCAGATACATGTGCAAAGCAGGTGGAGTACAGCGGTAAAGGATAAATTAGTACAGTGTTCGTGCTAAGAGCAGTTCGGGACTGTGTTTCTGTTTGTTAATCTGGAAAGAACTCCGTTTTCTCTAGCGCAGCTACAGGTACATGGCTTGAAGATTACAACTATGAATAACATACGAGTACAGCGTCCGCACCAATAGGAGTACGGGACTGTGTTTTTGTTTGTTTCTCCATAAATATATCCGTTTTCTATAGCGCAGGTACAAGTGCATGGCTTGAGGAGTACAACAATGAAAGAGATACGAGTACAGCGTCCGCACCAGAAGGAGTACGAGAGACCGTGTTTCTACTTTTATCTACATGTCGTTTGAAATGATCCGAGTTTGGTTCACTTCATGCAGTGTGAACAAATACAGCTGTTTATTTCGGTCAATGCATGCAATAAATGTTAGCATGCACGAAACTGCGCAAATTTAGGAGCCAATCACGGATTACCTACGTCCCGACGCGTCAGGTTATGGAGAGAGCATCTGAGTCAAGAATGCTTTTACTACAGCACGAGTTAACTTATTATATTACTCCGTGTTTTTAATGCTACAGCGTTGGTGAGGTGAGACGGCTCGGCTTCAATATATAGACAACCTTATCACTTTGCAGCTATTCTCACTTTTCTTCCCTCTTCCATCTTCGCTCGTCTAGGTCTACGCCCACGCCGAGAGATTCTGCCAGTGCAGCGGGTCCATCAATCCAGATCGAAGCAATCGTCCTCTTTCTCTATCTCGGTGGGTCTTCTCCATATATGTATCGCGTATAGATTTCTTTTCTCTTATCTATGTTGTTTCCCGTACCCTCATGTGTTTGCACTAGGAACTCGTTGGATTCTTTTGTCTTCCTCTTCCTTTGCCTTTTTTGTCTCTTCGTTTTCTTTGCTATGTTTATCCTAAAACTGGTAAGTACCATGGACAACTACTTTTAAAAACAAATCATATTTGAAGATTTAACCATAATAGATCCAATCTACAAATGGTACTTTCTAGATCTATTTCATGTAATCTCTTTGAGCTCATCTTCTTTGCCTGTTTATACTTTACCAATCCATTTTATTCTTCTTTTGTGAGTAAGCAACTTTACTTACGGATCTCCTTTTCCATGTGAGCAGGATTTTCTTCAATATGGTCTGCAATGTTTGTGGTAATCCAGATGGACCATGCAGGGCCAAAACAAGGGATTGTTCCTTTTTCATAACAGAGCTGTTGGTTAATTCTGAAGATTCGCTGGTACATTTTGTTACTATATATATTTATGCACCAACGTATTATTTATATTTTTATCCTGTTTTTTTTTAAATACTAACTTATTGTTGTTTTTTTTGTTGATTTTGCATGTTTCCATTTCTTGTAGAATGTCCCATGCTATGTTAGGAACAAGATAAACATGATATGTGCAGGCAGTAGTGAAGTCCGTGTCTCTGATACTGTAGGCAAGAATTACAATTTCAATGTAGTGGAGACTGAGTCGGTAACTAGTTTTTATGGTTGGGGGTGGAAGGAATTTCTATGCAATTCCGATTCTCGTCCTGGTGATTTCATTATGTTTCAAATGACCAACAACTCCGATAGACCAATTAGAGTAGGACATTGCAATTCAGCAACAACGTCCCAGATCATCAATGGCCAGGCTGGTACTTCGAGTGTTTCTTACAGTGAATCAAGTGATGAAGAACCAGATGAAGGTTACATGATTTTTATTTTTTCATATTTTTTACTTATGATGCAATATATCTCCATCTTAAACAAGCGTTAGCTTATTCATACTTTCTTCATTTTGATTTTTTGTTATCAGTGTATGATAGACACAGTGTTGTTGTTATGACAAGGCCACTTGATTGGTCTACAAACATATTGGTTAGATGGAAGGAAATTATCAATAGGAGGGGCACTGGTTTGGGACTATTGTTTATCCACAAACTCACTGCCACAAACATTAACAGATCCCTGATGGTAAGTATGTAATCCGTGACTCCTTATTCATACATGTATTTTTTAATTTTTTTTTTGTTGTAGTACAAACCATCACATGTACACACCTGCTTATATATTTACTTTGTTTTTTTTTGTTGTGCTGTGCAGAAAATTCCAAGCACTGTTGTCCAAGGTCTTCAACTAGAACCTTCAGGTGCTGTGGTTTTATCAGTAGATAACACAACAGTTGTTGTTGGACAGTTCTATCCCTCCACTGATGGTAGGATGATAATAAGTCCTGATGCATGGGAAGATTTTGCTAAGAAGAATGGACTAGTAGCTGGTCAAGTGGTGATGTTTCTCTTCCATCCTTATGGTGGTATCATGGAACGGAGGCAGGGTGTTGTTATTTCTGTTGATGTCATTTGAAGATGTAGTACATTTTCTTGTTTGTGTTACTTTATCTAAGTTGGGACATGGTTTTAGCCTTTGTTGGGTGTGAACATTGCTACTATTCTCTTTTTTTGTATTATGTTTGTACCTGAACTTTGACATCGATGTTTCTTTGATGTGAACAATTTCTTATGTTAAGCAATCTGTATGTGTGTCATCTTTATTTTTCAGCAATCATGTCTTATGTTATGCAATCTGTATGTTGTTTTTTGTTTATCATAGGAGTTGCCTATGCAATACCTGAATAAGCTTTCGTAGTTTTGATTTTCTTCGTACTTTCTGCGGCATTAAAGGCACAGTTACTAATAAAGTCTAGTACAGCGGTTCTACTGAGATGTGTACAAATGTGGCACGAAGAATAGTACCAGGTTTTCTTTGTTGGTTTCCTTAACATCAACAAAATCTATACATCAGTGATGCTAAATGGAATGATAATTTTACATATTTAAATACAACACATAGATTCAAGGTTCCACGAATTGAGATAGAAAGCATAGCACACAAGCATAAATCACAAGCTAGACCTAACTTTCACATATCTGGCCATGGCAGAGTTGGCACAAACCACATCGGTACCTCGTGAAACTCACCCCAGTTGAGCTCAGGCCAAACAAAAGTCGAGCCTACAGAAGCACCGCCATCAACTGGTATGCGGCACCAATCTGGGAAACGTGGGATATGGTTGATGTAGTTTGGTGCAGCAAAAACACTGTCCGGCTTGAACAGCGGAAATGTGTTGCCAGCGTTGCCAGCTTCTGGTTCTGGTGTATCTAGCAAGAATGGGTAGTTTACACCGAGGAACAAAGAGTTACCTTGTAGATCCCCCTGCCTCAGCCAGGCTGTATCAACGGGATCGGTAACTTGCCCATTCCTTGCATATACATCACAATGCAGGGAAGGACAATTCCACACATTCTTGCCCTTGTAATTGGTTGGAATACCCACAGGCTCGCCTTGTCCTCGAATACAAACCAAGATAATGTTGCCACCAAGACCAGACGCTAGGAACCAGATTCTTGAATCTTGGCCGGCTGCGTTAACATTTGCCGCGTCCTCGTTCAAGGGCGTTGAGATTACACGGGGACCTGAACTTGCACCTTTTTTGTGTTTTAGGCAAAAGACAAAAAAAAAAAACGGTGAGCACGAGAAATAAATAAACATGATAAATATTTAACATGATAATTATTTTACACGACAGATTATATCCTGAACATAGCTACAGTATATTTAACATGATAAATATTTATGTAAACAACATAGCATTGATCATATACTTTGTGATAATTACTAAAATTTTATATGGTTGGAAGAAAAAAAAACAGGTGAAATGTGAATAAATTAAAAAATGCATAGGGAATTTGAACAAATTATCTGATATTGAGATAAGTTTAATTGTATACTGCCAGATAATTAATCTAGGAAACAATTAAATATATCTGATGGCATAAAGACCAAAAGTGCAAAATTGTTGTAAATTAAATAGAATATGAACTTACCATATTCCATTGGCTGCCACACAAGTACATCCCCACGGGGTTCCGTAACAGCATAGATCCTACCTTCATCATAGATGGCATCAGCATAGAATGACGGACGAAGGAAGTCATTTTTTAGGATCCTCCAGTCAGAGTCCATTCCACCCATCATGATTGCCAATGTCTTGTCAAACACTGCTATGGCACAGTAGTGCCATCTGCCTTCAAACATCAATGGTTCACCAGTAATCTGGATCTTTAGTAACACGAGACTAGCCATCTCCCAATGATACCTGGGTGGTATTTTAAAAACTTTTGGCTTAAATAAATCAAAAAAGATGGTGAAATAACTTTTGACTTATCCAGCAATACCTGAAATGGTCATCCGGATGGATCCCAACATTTCGAATCGAAGGAAGTGTTATCTCCGCCTTGGTGTAGACGTTCATCAAGGTCCATTGTGCCTGATCCTGAACAAATGCAACCCAGTCCCCATTCGCGCCAACCCAATGCTTATTATTACGGCCTATCACCCTACATGGAACGAATGCTGATACCGCAGCAGAGTCTAGCGGCGTCAGGGAAGCGTCAATTCCCTATAGGAGTTTTGCATCATTAATCTCACAAATTTATGTCAAAAAATAACATAAAAAACAAAATAGTATTGAAAATAAATACATGCGAGTTCCGATCAGCAGAATACTCCTGTGGTCGTAGACTGTGTAAAATGCACGGGGACCCGAACGGGAGGCTTCGGTCTTCATTGATAGCATCGCGCATCTCCGGTATACCATATGCAATGCGAGCGGTGGTAAGAAGATCTGATCGCGTAGTGATGTTTGCCAGCGGACCAGAAGCAAGAACATACGCGTGCGTCTTCGAGTTGCTGTTGTCACCTTGCTCCATCGCTACAGATGAGCAGTGTAAGCCACGGCGATCGATCGTTGGGCAGCAAAATAGGGGAGAAAGTGGAATGCGGGAGTTAGTGGGGATGGTGGTGATTATTTAGAGAGGAATGTAGAGCGCTATATTATAGATGTATACGATTCAATTCCGCTAACCGCAAAGCGGTTCCACTACTAGTCTAACCGCAAAGCGGTTCATTTTCTTGCGTAGTCTGTATCGTGCATAAGCCAGTCTGGCACTTATCCGTCTGACGCATTACTGTCATTTTATAAAAAATAAAAAAAATATTTGTTAAGTGAGTGTACAGAATATAACCTAGTACTTACATATAAGACTGAGCCGTACTCGGGCTCAATACACTTTGTTACCTATTAGTGGCAAGTGTGTTATGGTACCTACTATAAATTTTATAAATATGTGCCTAATAAAGTTTTTGATTTGCCTATCGGGATTACCATGTCTCGCACGCTGTATTGCCTGTTTACAAATTATAAACAAAATATGTCAGTACGTGTGTACTATGTTTTTTTTTTGGACTTACGCATCAGGCTATTCCGTACTTATTTGTATTAGCTCTAATGTAGAATCGTGTAAGTAATACAATAAACTACTTGCACATGCATTTATCTGTATGTAGCAAATGCTGGTAATTAAGAACGACACGTTTTATTGTACCTTGGACGATATTACATAGTGGCACACGTACACACACGTACACACACTATATGGTTGCAGAGAAACAGATACACTACATGGCTGCATAGACACAAAACACTAATACTTCCTTAATTTATTTCTCACCCTGGTCAACCATCTCTTCATGGCCCTTTTGACCTTGCACAGAACAATTGAAGCAGTTACTTCTTTCTCCGTCTCAGGAGGTACCAATGCATGGAGGTATTGTCCTTCAAGAGCCCTTTCCAAATGTTCCAGTGGAGGGTACTCCCCTGCACAAATATGCCGAATTCTTGCCTCCCTAGGATGCAATCCATCGACTCTTCTTGGCAACTCAAACATTGATGGCATTCTAGGTGCACATGCCCTTCTAATGTTAGGTGGGGCATTTGGAGAAGGGAGTGCCATGATAGCTGTTCTCACAAGACACTCACCTAGCTGCTGGAAACCACCCACAGCTTCCTGCTCAAGGAATGCTCTATTCCTCTCATCTGCCAACTCCCTTTCTCTTGCACTCCTTCTGTGGTAAACTAGGAGATTGGCAGGAGCAGGTTCTTGTGTCCTGGAACCAGTGGATCTCCTAGAATACTGCATGGTTTCTATCTGTAAACCAACAACGCAGTAGCTACTATTTATATGAAAAAAAGTAGAAGTCACTACAAGAAGTCAGTGGAATCAGAATAACTCCATTTTTTAATTGCATTGTCAGTCAGTATGAAAATGGTCACTCAATTGCTTGTCGCTGCATGCTTTCTATGATTTTTAGACTACATTTGTCATGACATTATTATATTTGCATGTAACTGAGTGTCAAAGAATTGTCACTCAGTTGCTTGTCTCTGCATGCTTTATATGCTTTTTATGCTGCCATTGTCGTGTCATTCTGTGCAGAATATATTCACTCGAAACCCTGACAAAGGCATCAGGTCGCACAAAAAGAGCAAATGCAAATGAAACCCTGCCACTGTCGCATTATTTATCTCAGCATGTTTTTTTGTTCACTGGGGAGGGACAGGTGTTAGCTGTATTGAGTACAGTGGTGAAGGGCGCGTGAGTACAGCAATGACACCAGGAGGAGTACAGTAGTTTTTTCTATATGTTTTATGCAAAAAAATGAGTTGTCTGGGAACATACAGTAACCAGCATGGCTCGAGTACAGTGGGGAAGGTTGAAAAGGTACAGATTTGTCACCAAGTAGGGTACATGACTGTTTCTCCAAGTTTTCTGCAAGTTTTGATTTATCTGGGAAGGTACAGGTGTCGGCCACGAGTACATCTTGGCCACCAAGAGGAATACATGAGTGTTTCTTCCTCATGTTTTTTGTTCACTGTGAAGAGACATGTGCCAGCAGGGTCGAGTTCAGTTGGGAATGTTGCACGAGTACAGCTTAAGCAGCAAGAAGATAATATGACTGTTTCACTATATTTGTCTTCAAATTTTGGGTTCTGCAAGAAGGTACATGCGTATGGTGTGACGAGTACATCGGTGATGGGTGCACGAGTAAAGCTACGATAGCAAGAGGAGTACAGTAGTGTTTTCCCTATGTTCTATGCATATTTTTTGTTCTCTTGGAGACAGGTGCCAGCAGGGTCGAGTACAGATGTGAAGGGCGTACGATGACAACTTAGGCGGCAAGAGGACTACAAGAAGTGTTTCCCTATTTTTGTCTGCAAAATTTGGGTTCTGCAGGAAGGTAGCGGTGTAAGGTGTGTCGAGTACACCGCTGATGGGTGCACGAATACAGCTTCGCTAACAAGAGGTGTACAGTAGTGTTTCCCTATGTTTTCTGAATGTTTCTTGTTCTCTGTGAAGAGACAGGTGCCAGCAGTGTCGAGTACAGTGGTGAAGGGCGCATGAGTACATCTTAGGCAGCAAGAAGAGTACAGGACTGTTAAACTATATTTGTCTGCAAAATTTGGGTTCTTCAGGAAGGTACAGGTGTAAGGTGTGTCGTGTACATATGTGATGGATACACGAGTACATCTTTGATAGAAAGAGGAGTACAGTACCGGTTCCCTATGTTTTCTGCGTGTTTTTTGTTCTCTGTAAATGGACAGGTGCCAGCATGCTCGAGTACAGCCGTGAAGGGCGCAGGAGTACATTTTAGGCAGCAATAAATGTACACGACTGTTTCTCTATATTTGTTTGCAAATTTTCGGTTGTGCGGGAAGACATGTCGAGTACACCGGTCATGGGTGCACGAGAACAGCTTCGTTAGCAAGAGGTGTAGAGTGTTTCCATATGTTTTCTAAATGTTTCTTGTTCTCTGTGAAGAGACAGGTGCCAGCAGTGTTGAGTACAGCGTTGAAGGGCGCAGGACTAAATCTATATTTGTCTGCAAAATCTCTGTTCTGCAGGAAGGTAACAATGGCTTCTATCTCCAAACCAACAATGCAGTAGCTACTGTTTATATGAAAAAAAAAGTAGAAGTCACTGCAATAAGTCAGTGGAATCAGAATCACTCAATTGCATTGTCAGTCAGTCCGACAATGGTCACTCAATTGCTTCTCGCTGCATGCTTTATATGATTTTTATGCTGCATTTGTCATGTCATTCTTTGCAGAATATACTCACTCGAGACACTGACGGGGCACAGGACCTAAAGCAACTACTATAAGAAGAGTAAGAGAGAGAAAGATTCCAGAATTGCACAAGTACTAAATAAATGTATCATAAACGCTGTCATAGAACGTGTGTTAATTACATAATTTCAACAAGCACCCAGAACATGGGATAAATAAATAAGTAATATAATAAGATGGTTTAACCAGAATGACTGCATTTTATAGTTGCATTGTCACTCAATGTCAATGAGTGTCAAAAAATTGTCAGTTAGTTGCTTGTCGCTGCATGCTTTATATGCTTTTTATGTTGCCACTGTCGTGTCATTCTGTGCAGAATATATTCACTCGAAACCCTGACAAAGGCATCAGATCGCACAAAAAGAGTAAATGCAAAGGAATACATTCACTCGAAACCCTTCCATTGTCGCAGTATTTTTCTGAGCATGTTTCTCTGTTCACTGTAGAGGGACAGGTGTCAGCTGTATCGAGTACTGTGGTGAATGGCTCGTGAGTTCAGCAACGGCATCAAGAGGAGTACAGAAGTTTTTCTATATGTTTTATGCAATAATTGAGTTAACTGGGAACGTACAGTGTGGGAGGTTGAAAAAGCAAAGATTTGTCACCAAGTAGAACACAGTAGTGTTTCTCCAAATTTTTCTGCAAGTTTTGGTTTATCTGGGAAGGTACAGGTGCCAGCAGAGTAGAGTACAGTTCTGACAGTCGCACGAGTACATCTTCGGCACCAAGAGGAGTACATCAGTGTATATCTATGTTTCCTCAGCATGTTTTTTGTTCACTGGGGGAAAATGGCAGGTGCATGAGTATAGCTACAGCACCAAGGACAGCCTCTATCTGTTTTCACAAGAGGAACTTATTATTGTTTGTCTATATTTTTTTTTCAAATGTTGGGACCTGCAGGCAGGTACAGGTGCAAGGTGAGTCGTGTACAGCTGTGATGGGTGCACGAGTACAGCTTCGTTATCAAGTGGTGTACAGTACTGTTTCCTTATGTTTTCTACATGTTTTTTGTTCTCTTGGAATGGACACGTGCCAGCAGGGTCGAGTACATCATTTAAGGGCGCACGAGTACAGCTTAGGCAGCAAGAGGAACACATGACTGTTTCTCTATAATTTATTTTTGTGTAATTTGTGGATTCTGCAAAAAGGTACAGGTGCAAGGTGTGTCGAGTACAGCGCTGCTGGGTGCACGAGTACAGCTTCATTAGCAAGTGGGATACAATATTGTTTCCTTATGTTTTCTACATGTTTTTTGTTCTCTTGGAATGGACACGTGCCAGCAGGGTCGAGTACAGCGTCTAAGGGCGCACGAGTACAGCTTAGGAAGCAAGAGGAATACATGTCTGTTTCTCTATAATTTATTTTTTTGCAAATTGTGGATTCTGCAAGAAGGTACAGGTGTAAGTTTTGTCGAGTACGGCGGTGATGGGTGCACGACTACAGCTTCGTGAGAAAGTTACAGAGGTGATGGACGCACGAGTACATCATAGGCAGCAAAAGACTGCTTCTCTGAATTTTTTTTCTCGACTTGTGGATTCTGCAGGTAGGTACAGGTGCAAGGTGTGTCGAGTACAGCGGTGATGGGTGCACGAGTACAACTATGTTAGCAATAGGGTTCAGTAGTATTTCCCTATGTTTTCTGCATGTTTTACATTCTCCGGTAAAGGACATGTGCCAGCAGGGTCGAGTACGGCGGTGAAGGGCGTACGAGTATTGCTTAGGCAGCAAGATGAATACATTACTGTTTCTCTGTATTTGTCTGCAAATTTTATGATCTGTAAGAAGGTACATGTGTAAGGTGTATCGAGTACAGCGGTGATGGTCACACGAGTACAGCTTCGTTAGGAAGAGGTGTACAGTAGTGTTTCCCTATGTTTTATGCGTGTTTTTTGATTCTCTGGGAATGGACATGTGCCAACAGGGTCGACCACAACGGTGAGTACAAAAGACAATAGTTGAAAGTAATTATGAGTGTAAATTCATTCTGCATGAAGCTACAGGTGAAAATTCTTTCTGCATGAAGCTACAGGTGCATGAAGGTACGGCTTCGTTAGGAAAGCTTTTCCTTCTGATTAGCAATAGGAGTACAGTTGGGAATGTTGCACGAGTACATCATAGGCAGCAAGAAGAGTATATGATTGCTTCTCTCGGATTAATAAGTACTGATACAAAAGTACTGATACAAAACTACACCTACAGCATATTCACAAGTACTAACAAATCACAATGTAGTGAAGTTTACTATCCGACGGTTCATGGTGCGGTTGTATTAACCAAGATGTTTGACAGGTACTAGTTGCACGTGCGCTGTCCACCATCCACCATAGGGAATGTGCTACAAAAGACAGTAGTTGAAAGTAATTAATAAACACATTAGACAAATTAGTTTTCTTGTTAAAATTCATTGTTGTACATGTGAACATGCTTACTATGACAGCATCATCCGTAGAGTGGGCTTGATGGTTGTAACTCTTGGATTCCGGTTGGGAATTTCACCATGTTGCGGAAGCTGAATATTAAAGTGTACAGATACTCAGCTTTTCTGGCGTTTATAGTGGGCTGCAATGAATGGAGGCAACAGTGGTTACAAGTACTGCATATCATATATACACTGTATCTTATTAAAGAATATGAATTTCAGTAACACTTACACGATCCTTTTTAATTGTCTCATATCCTTCCTTTTCACCCAATAGTCTAATCCCATCATATAGGTACGCACCCATCAGAACGTAAAATGCGCACTGGTTTACTCCTTGGTGTGGGCAAGGAATATATCTTGGCTTGTTTGCACAGGCAACCCAGCTGTTTGGTTGATTACTTTTATTGTATCTGTCTGCACCGTATACTTTCTTGAGTACAAGTTCCATCCTTGCCATCTGTAGGAATCAGGGAATAAATGATCGTAAAAAATGATGATTGACAACAACAAATAGTATTGTGTGAAAAAGCATGCATGTGGATTTTTACTATACTTACTATTTTCCCGCATTCTGTGTGGAATCTGCTCCTTGTATAATGGTCGTCATCACTTTTTTTGGCATTATATTTTATAGAGTCCAGTATTTCGAACTTTTGTGTATATTTGTTCATCACATACAAAGTATGGTGATAACTCTTGAAGTACGTCATCATTATCTGTTTGGAGACTTGACATGTAAGAACAAGATGGAAATAGTAGATATGTACGCTGGAATGATGTTGCACCTATAGAGGAACGGAGCTTACAAGTTTTGAGTCGAGAAGGCACTTTGTTCTGTCAACATAGTTATGGAAAAGTTTCGATGCAATATCCACGTTGAAATCTTCTGTGTAGCAAGATGGAACATTCATTTTTTGAACGGATTCTTCTATTTCCTCTTCTGTCTGTTCCCAAACAGCCACCTGCAGAACATGCTGCACCATACATTGCAAACATAGATTATATCAGTAGTTAGTGTACAATATAATCACTTTTATGGTGCAACATACATTGTTGACTGCAAGGCATACCATGATAAATCCTTGGCTTAACAACACTCGTTCTCCACTAGCGTACAAATCGGACGTGCTCGTCATCTCGTCAATGATGTAGTCAATGCTATTACCATCCATTAACTCTTTAGGTCCAAATTGTTTTTTAATCTCAAGGCCCGTGTAAGAGGTATTCATGTCAGGAACAGAACTATACATAACCGGTGCTCTGAATACCTTAGTTCTGCATGAAAATCCAAAGGTTAAAAAATAAATAATTGAAGAGATGAAGATTATGCAGTGCAATATGAAATACTCACGCATCAAATTTCTTTTTTTTCAGAAGGAGGTCATATAGGTTGTTTGCAAGTTTCTGGTACTTGAACTTCCTTGGTCTATGGTCCGGCACAGGCTGGCAAAACTTTTTGGCAGTAGCTCTTGGTCTCTTTGTTGTCGTGACATTAGACGGGGTAACAATGTCCCTCTTCAGTTTGACCAACTTAGTTCTTTGCTCAACATTCGGTTGTACATGATAGGACTTTGAAACCTTCGGTGGAGTCTCAAGACTTTGTGACCTGGTGAGGCTACAGTGCAAATCTTTATCAATTTTATAACCAGGCGATGAAGAAGAGGTTCTGTTTATTGGAGTAAACAAAACTTGGTGCAATCTTGAAGGATCGTCAACTCTTGCTTGTCTAGTCCTCAAGTATTCAGTGTTGTTGTCTTCATAGTTTATGGCGACAACAGATTTCTGTTGCTTCTGATTCCTGTCTTCTTCACCGCTCTTTGTTCTTTCTTTGTCTTCTTTTTCGTCCTTTGATGTTTCTTCCGTTCTACGACTTTCCTTGAAGCATTCCATGCTGTAGTCTTCCTGGCTACCGATGAGTATGTATTCTTGTTCTTCAGTATAGTTTTCTTTTCCATCATCAACAACCCTAGGTTCTGGTATATTGACATCAGGTAGGTCCATGATAACAAGCATGTTTGGATTGACAGGTGATTTCATCCTGATTAAATTGTACTCTCCCGGAACGACCTTTTTAAGCTCACCTACACCAAACAATAAAACAATAATATAAATATGCCGTGAAATATCTATATGCGCAGTAAATCTTTAGTAAGAAATGTGAAGTACTAACTACCTTTGTCGATTGTTTTAATCAGACCAATATTAACCTCCAATCTTTCCCACATAAGAATCAAGTATAATAATCTTTTTCTGATGTACAATACATCGTTCTGTTGAATGAACAACATAGACTTTCCATTCCAGAACATGAGGAAAATCATCATGTAGACTCCACAGTTTAACCTGCGTCGATCACCATGTAAATCATTAGCATATCTTTTTATATAAATAAAGGTTCAACAATACTTATTTAATAAATGTCCAACAATTCTTACGTTTCTCCCTGAAGTGGAATAACTTTAGGCTTCTGGTACGAAAATTCGTCGAGGTTTTCAGGTGACAGATTTCCGTTGGTTTGTTTGTACGCTTCCTTCCAAATTTCCTTGAACACGTCAGCCGTGTTAACAAAGTGCTGTTCAGCTCCTCCCCCTCCAAGTGAGTCTAGAAGTTCAAACCGCTTTTTCTTTAAATTCACGCACATGACGAAATAGTGGCCCACAGGACAATTTTTATCTCCTTCTTCGAAACATGGAACTTTTATCTGCGTAAACAAAAAAATGCAATCCAGCTATTTGTCTTAAGGCACACTTTTTATTTTAAGATAATTATGGACACCACATTGAAACTTACAATATCGTATCTGTCCAACTGGAAACAATCTTCAACCGGATTAATTGCCCTGATGAGATTTGCCAATTTCCTCGTATTCATTTTGCCATCATTGTTCCTTTTAATCCTGTTGCACCTTAACTGTTTGGGTGTTATATTTTTATGTTAGCGCTGCCTCAAATTTCCGCATACAAATGTGCATGAAGAAAAATATTAATAATAATAATAATAATATTTCTTACCACTGCCATGAATGGCACTATTAGACGTTTTTTTTCAGGGTTTCGAAAAATATCCCGCGCTAAATCTACCATGATTGTCATTATACTGGTTTTAATAGGAGCACCATCTTCAAAGGAGTCAGCAACATCACCAATCGTAACATCCATCTCACCATATCCAATAAACTTCTGATTTCTGGGAAAATTTAATAAATTATTTGTCAGGCAGTGTTTCTACATTGAATGTAATTGCATATGCCAAAACACGATACCTAAATTTTTCCATGCGTTCCCTGCTGGATGGATCTTGATTATCAGTAATAGATGATCTGTTACTGTACTTGCATACTTCTTTATAGACAAAATCAGTAATGGTATCATACCCATCATCAGGAGTTTCGTCATCATCTGCAACGAATGATCATACTTTTTTCACACCGTATATTTTAACATATGTTTTCTTTATGGAAAAAAATAGATTACGAACTTTGCAAAATTTTAAAAATGAAACAGGGGTTTTTCATCTCTTGCCTTCAATCATGGAATTATTGATGACGATTTTCAATTCGTCCTGAATGGTCATGGTTGGATCTGATGCAGTTTCAGGGCTGCGGTTGTCGCAATTGTTATCTTCTGTTGCAATGTTGCTGTTTTCCTTCAATTCGGGTTGCACCCGCAACGTCTCCTTGATAACCTGCTCTTGTCCATCACGATGACATGACACGACGTTGGTTTTATCTTCCCCATCAGCTGTGTTGCCAACCGTTCTGGCTAACTCGTTCTTTTCCCTTCCGTTACCTTCATCGGAGACATCTTTCACAGAAAAAGTAAAATACATGAGCTGCCATAAATGTAATAAAATATGGTTGCACATCTTATGGATAGACCACTGTACTACTTTTAAAGTATTTATCCCATGATTGGGTGTGCACCTTTGATAAGAGCATCATCTACAGTCTGGTCAGCGGTAGCGCATGGACCCTCCATGATTTCATCAGGTGTTGCATCTCCTGACTGATCAAACATAAGTTCGCTTGGCACAGATTGAGTAGTTTTTTCTGCTGCGAAAACATGGATTGGTGGGCATTTCAGTGTACAGATTGCAAAATAGATAAGAAAATATTTTTGGTACTTGCCTATGTGCTGGCCATCCTCAAGCGTTTGTCCATCCTCGGGTACTATAGCAGTTGAGGGCTCCCCCACAATGGTTGCGACTACAGATATGTCACAGCCATCGCCATCTGAGCCCGTCGAGGTTTTAGAATCCTGGTTGGCAGCATCAGGAGATGCACTAACATCAAATTCACCCGTTTTGGCTAACTCGTTCTCTTCCCTTCTGTTACCTTCATCGGAGACTTCTTTCACAGAAAAAGCAAAATAAATGAGATGCCATAAATGTAATAAAATTGGGTTGCACATCTTATGGATAGACCACTAGACTACTTTTAAAGTATTTATCCCATGATTGGGTGTGCACCTTTGCTAAGAGCATCATCTGCATTCTGGTCAGCGGTAGCACATGGACCCTCCATGATTTCATTAGGTGTTGCATCTCCTGACTGATCAAACATAAATTCGCTTGGCACAGATTGAGTAGTTTCTTCTGCTGCGGAAATCATGAATTGGTGGGCATTTCAGTGTACAGATTGGAAAATAGATAAGAAAATATTTTCGGTACTTGCCTATGTGCTAGCCATCCTTAAGCGTTTGTCCATCCTCGGGTACTATAGCAGTTGAGGGCTCCCCCACAATGGTTGCGACTACAGATATGTCACAGCCATCGCCATCTGAGCCCGTTGAGGTTTTAGAATCCTGGTTGGCAGCATCAGGAGATGAACTAACATCAAATTCCATACAATTTTGGAGTTGTATTACATTGCGACAAGTTACCGATAAGGAAGCTCCTCTGGCTTCTTCGTCAATTTGTTCAGTCATTGGTGGAGACATTTTGAGCTAGTCATAATTGCCTGAAAGAAAAGAAAAAGAAATTGTATTATATAAATTACCAAATAGCACTGTTTTTTTTTTAAAAAGTCCCATCCATGAACTTGCCTGTGCACGAAAGATCCACTTGGTGGGTAACTTGCACATCATCGTCTGCACGTGTATTCTCAACGACCTTATTGCATAGCTCCTCTGCAGCTGAGTTTTCAACCTCTAATCGTGCTTTTGAGCCCTCCACGCAACCTTCCAACAAATTGTCTGAAGTGCACTGGTCTGCATGTGCTACGTCAGACACAATATCATGTTTCGCCTGGTCTCCTTGCATGAAATCCTCTGGGTTCTGAACTTCTTCACTATTGGTTGCACTTGCAGATTTTATGTTTTGATCCTGCTTTTCAATGGAATTCTGTTGGCTAAAGTTAATGAGCTGTATAGTAAGTTATCAAACTATGATGATAAAAAGTTCGATGCTTTACGTTTCGATCAGATGACTCCGCTATAATATCAGCACTTTTCTGACTAACAGTAGCAGCACTTGTTTCAACGTATGGCGCATCAGCTTCGGCATTAGCATTTGAAGTTCCCGCATCCTGTACAAGAATTTACAAACATTTACATCTGAGAAACAAAAAATAGTGCTAAATTTGAAATTTATAAATTAGTACCTCTTTACCACACGTTTCAGTGGGTGGTTCCTTGATGGATTCTTCTGTACGTAGATGAGGTACAATAGTTTGCTCTGGAGCAAGAGGGGGTTCTCTCAGCTGCTGTTCTCCGATGCATGCATGTTGTTCGTCAGTCGCCTGAAGTTACGTATAATAGAGATGGCAAAAATAAAGTTAATACAAGAAGCACATTCATTAATACAGCTAATACATGGATGTGCGGATGCTTATATTTATATTTTTTCCCAACTAGCCTGGATTGCACCGATGATATTAAACTTCACCTTAAGGTTATACAGAAAATTATATATATCCATAATTTATAACAAAGCTGCCGTGTACATGTATTGCAATTGTGTCTCCATATTGCACAAACACAGTGGCATATAAAAACATGTAATAGTGTACCTGGATTCCTTCCTGCAAGTTATCCGATGGGTTATGAACTTCTTCAATCGTGGTTTCGCTTGTACATGTTTTTTCTTGATACTCTTAATGAGTGGTTGGCCAAAATTAATGAGTTGTATAATAATTTATTTCATAGTACAATGATTAAAAAATTATGGTTCACTTTTGTATCGAGTGATTCCGCTAGCTTGTCGGTACTCATTCCAGTGATTGTAGCAGCACTTGCTACAATCTCTGGCCTGTGAGCTTCAGCATCCTGTTTTGGGAATTTAAAAATTAACACTGAATTGGTTGTCTTGTAGTTAGTACCTTTTCACAGGACATTTGGATGGCTAGATCCTTATTGGATTCTTGGATGTTCTCGGAGATATCTGAGAGAAAACCAGCCTGATGCTCTCTGGGATCAGGATGGGTTTCTTCTAGCAGCTTGTCTCCGATGCTGCCTGTTTTACTCGAGACTTTACGTTTTTGCTTTTTCCTCTTTTGTTTGATTACTGGTTTAACCTTGCAGCCTTCTTCTAGTATTTTTTCCTGCTGCTCGCAAGTCGCCTGACAACACATGGAGTACAGTTAGCAATGAATAATAAGTACAAATACTGAATTCCACACATGTTTATGCTTTTACCAAGTAGCCTATTTCTCATAGGGAAGGTACATCATAACTTGTGAAAACATACAAATCTATACAAAAATGTGCGAGTGTAATAAAGGAATACCTTCCCTACATCAACCTCCACAGTTTGACGTGCCTTTTTCTCATCAGGAATTGATGTCAATTTGTTGGTTTCACTGCCACGTCCATCTGTACGGTGTACATCAAGAGAATATCTCTGCTCATCTCCAAATAAATCAAACATCGACATGAGGCTGGCTGTTTGGATCTTGAGGTTTTCAATCTTCCTGTGAGAGGTATCCCCGGGTATATCTCTATCTAGCAGCTGCGACGTAGTCTGCAGACCGCATGTCAAATCTAAAGCCTGTTGGATCAGGTTCTTTATGCTGTTAATCGTATCGCTCTGGACAGCATTGCTGTTTCCTATCATCAGGGCTCCTTGGTGCTCAGATGCGGTTCCCGCAGGCATATCATCGCCACCGTGAAATGACCTTCCTGCAACGGGAAAGCAAATGGATCTGTGTCTATTTGCCATTGTTTCCTTTGCTTTTTCTTCTGATATTGTCCGGTAAACTCTATCATCTTGTGCCTTCCAAGTCTGATAAAAAGATTTAACTTACATTACAATGGCAAATAGATAGATCGAAACAAAATTTTAATTGCAAAAGAGGACGTTACGCAAAACAAAGAAACAAAATATGAAAAATGTTTGTTTCAAGAGCATCCTTACAATTATATTTCCAAAAACCCAGTCTTCTCTCCCTTTTTGCGCTCCCATGTTCCTGTCAGCTCTTGATATTGCTGTTAATTTTTGTTCATCAAGAACCAACACCCGAGGTGTCTCCTTTCCCATATGAGCTAAGTCTTTGTAAATAAGAGAATCCAGGTACATTATTAGCGGTGCTACAGCTAATCCTTCCATGTGTTTATTTTGTAACTTCTTGTGTTTCTGCCAGTGAGACGCTGAAATCTGAAGCTCATCCACCACTAGCTGACAGAAATCCATATATTTTATTTTGCCATAATCAAGTCCCTTAACCATGCTTGCTTCCTTTGCAGTGATGCGTGATCCAACTCCAACGCATAAACCTTTATTAAACAATATGAGATAGAAGATCTTCAGTGCAAGGTCTGTATTGATTTCCGCTGTATTCTCAGGACTACAATGATCATCGACCATGGATCTTAGCTTATCAAGAAGTTTCTTTGCATTGATATTATCACCTGATTTGAACCCAAGTTCTTGCTTGAGTTCTGCAAGGGCTTCTTTGGTGGGATTCGGCCTTGGAGCTGACACATTTCCATTTGGTATGCCATATAAATGATGGATAGCGTAGCGATTTATCTCTATCTTCTTCTCTTCAGAAAATGTCACCGTCATTGTAGGAATATCTATATTCTTTAGAATGAAGGAAATGCACTTACGGTTGACTGATCCCTTTATTTTAGTGTCTATGAAAGGACCAAACCCTGCATCTCTAACACTCTCTATAAGTCGTGGGATCCTCGCCAGTTCGTTTGCAGCAGCAATAATTGTTTGGATTGACATCTGACTCATAAGATGGTCCTTGTCCGAAGGATCTTCACTGTCTTTGCTAGACAACAGATCCTTGTTTACCTTAATCCTTTTTGCAGGCAAAACTTTCTTTCCACTGTCTTTGCTTGGTAAGGACCTTTTGGTCCTTTTTTCAGCCGTTTCCTTTATTGAAGCGTCTACTTCACACCTTTCAACACGAGGATCATATAATACAACCTGGGATGAAGATGCCAGATTAGCTCCGTCGTTTGTTCCTTCATCTCCTCTAACCTCTGCATGAAGAACTGCAGAATCTCTAGAATGCTTGGCCCTTTTAATTCCCTTCTTCTTACTACCACTTGCCTTCTTCTCACAAGCAACTGATATGTCTCTTTTTTTGTGCTAAACGGCTTGGGCAGCTGACTGCCCTTCTTGATATAATTAGCAGTCAGTGAAGTGGCACACTCCTCTGCATTTCCAACAGGCCGCGCAGCTGCTTCATCATCTGCACACTTGGTGTTGCTATAATGCATATTGTCGTCATGTCCAGCCTTCCTTTTCTGCCTCCTTGAGAAAACAGAGGTGAAAGTTTTTTCCTTCCTCTTCGGGTTCACACCTGGAATATCTGCAGGACCAGCTCTATCTTCATATGGAAGACTGTCTGCGAGTGGGTATTCCGTGTCTGCCTCTGGCGAGCTTAAAAGGAGCAATGTGTCACCAATGGTCCTGCTTGTTGGAGATCTTGAGAAATTATCTGCGTAACAAAAATAAAATATCCACAAAAAATTGTGTTAGGTTCTTGCATCAAAGCATATATACACTACAGCATGAAGAAACCAATGATTTATCATAAACAGATTACAAGCAAGCACTGACTAAAGTAACCTTAACTATTAATTCTAAATATTTGACGAGTACAGGCACAAACGCAATCAATCCGCTGCACTGCAAGAAGTAATGAAAACACAACAACAGAAGAATGAACAGGAACAAATTAACTACTACCGGACTGTTTTGTCCCAGGACTAAAGTTTGAATACGGGGATAAGCACAAGTACAGAGGCAAAGGAGGCTGAAGTACAAATCAAGGCGGGCCTAAAGTATTAACAAACCAGAACACAACATACAACCAAAATCAAATTGCCGATCACGCGAATCTGAAGCACCGTAGTAATAAGGAAACAATAAAGAAGAATTTGGAATATTCAACAATCCAAAAACTATTACGCCCTAGGATTTCTTAAAATTATACAACGGAGCAGTGTACCAGGATTTAACGGCGGGGATGATCGCGAAAATGACGACATCTCGTTGCAGGTGCAGAGCTTGGGCTCAGGCGGCGACTGTGAAACCCTAGACCAGCAGCGGCGGGACCCACAAAACAATTCCAGCACGATAAGGGCCGACGCGAACGGAGCAGAGCAGCAGAGTAGGTACGGGTGATTCAGCTGATACCCTGCGCAACAGTTATGGGAGGCAAAGGATCCTCCTCCTCGGGGCGGCGGCTTCTCTGGCGACGCTCTTGCGGTTTTCCCCAATTCTATTCTGCTTTCAAAACTGCGAAGTTTTGCGGGTGCGGGAGGAAGACGGTGGGCGTAAAGACGGAGGCGACAAAACGACAGAGTAAGATTGTCACGTGGGTCCGGATAAGAAACAGATTTTATTAACCATGTTTTAGTTAATTAAACAAAATAGTTAATTAAATAGAACGTGCGTTATTTATTTTTTGCAATAAAGGAACACCGTAGTTACAACACTATACAGTTATTATAGTAGTATAATGTTTCCTAATATACGATCATTCACAAAATCTATCTCATCGGACTGCCCATCTTGGTCGTCCATTTCTTCCTGTAACTACGCTAGAGGAAAAGGAGAGACACAGTCCTGTACTCCTTTTCCTACCTAGATTGTACTTGACTCCCCGTCACTGCTGTATTCGACACGCTTTTAAACTTGTACCTGCGCTAGAGAAAACGGAAAGTTACAAAATCAACTACTCCTCTCGGTGCGAAACATGTACTCGGTTCTACATCACCGGTGTACTTGACACGCATATGAACCTGTACCTGCGATAGAGAAACACAGACCTGTACTCCTCTTGGTGCGGAACCTGTACTCGACTAGCCGTCACGCCGTACTCAACACCACACCGAACATGTACCTGCGTTGGCGAAAACGGAAATCTTTCAGATAAATCAAAAAAGAAACACAATACCGTGCCCCTATTGGTGCGGATATTGTAGTCGTTTCTACGCCAAGCCTGTACTTCACAAGCGTTGCACCTATACCTGCGCTAGAAAAAACAGAAATATTTCCAGAGAAACAACTCTTACCAAACCAAGTCCTAGTTTAAACTGTACCCGACTAGCCGTCATCGCCGTACTCGTCACCCTTTTGAAAGTGTACCCACGCTAGATAAAACGGAAAACAACTCCAGGATGCGGGATCTACATCCCATTATTCATTGGCGGGAAAAAGGAGAGTCCACTAATATTTTCCCGCCAAACGTTGTGGACTTCTATTTATGCCACATGTCGCTACGACACACGCCCAAGCGTGAAGGAAGACAACTCTTACCAAACCCTAGTTTCATCTCCATATTCGACACAAAACTCATCATATCATCGCAAATCCGTGAGCAAAATCGATGTCGCGGGTAGCTATGGATGGCCGATGGAGGAGGCGATCTACCACACCGATCCCTCCGCGCCATATTCCGTACCTCCCATCAATCATACAGATCCCTCGCCGAATGAATCCATGCCCCCGCTCCCGCGCGCAAATCTCCACCCATGTCTTGCCATACCGCCGGTCAAGAACGGGAGTCTCCACACGAGCATACCCTGACCCACCCAGAACAATCAAAGTAAGATCTGCATGGTTCATCGGCTTTTCTCCCTTCCTAAGGATGGCATCCCTCTCCTCCTGTTCGCCAATTAGAAGAACTTCCAGACGCGTTCCTACTGTGGTTCTTCCCAAACAGTCATGTGCCCAGGAGACAGCTCACGAGGTAAATCGAAAACAACGGCTCAGTATTATATGTTCTTGTTGACCTTTTAAAACAAAAACTGCTATGTTGATTAGTTATAATTTCAGATAATATTGTTACATTTACACATGATAAATTTATGAGTAAGTGATTTTATTGTACGTCTAGAGCATATATTATATGAGTTGTTTTCTCTAAAAAATAAAATGCTATGTATAATTGTTCTGTCATGATAAATATATTACATTGTGCTGTTTTGAATTTAATCTACCTGTCTTGAAATCAATGTACATCACAACCCAGTTGAATCAGATGTGTGGGTTCACTATCTACAGTAGTACAAGTGCCTACTAAGACAAACTCAAATAATTTATATAAACTACGACTGTTATTCAATAAATGCAGGCAATTGAATCAAGCTTCAACAAGGATCCGTACGCCATGGATAAAAAGAAAGAGGTTGATAAAGATGAGGAAATCATGAGCACCCATCATGAACATGAGGAGCTTGAACTGATTGTCATAAGTGATGAAGAACAGGAATATCACTCAGGTAATGTTGAGCAAGGAGACAATGCTGATGACGATGAAGATGGTGATGATGGTGATGATGGTGATGATGAAGATGGTGATGATGGTGATGATGGTGATGATGAAGATGGTGATGAAGCAATGCTACCAAGGGACAGTGAATCAGAATCTGATGATGATGGAAAATACAGAGACTTCATGCACATGGAGGATCTAATTCCAGTGGACGAGGATGAGAGGAACCTCTACTATGCCAGCCTAGAGTCATTGGACAGCCTAAAATACCCTGAAGCAACTCCAGGTGCAATACAACAGAGGAAAGATGATGTTGTCTTCACCATTGATATGTTGATGGGAGTTGCACAATCCAAAAAGCAAGCAATCAATGATCAAATCAACAGGGACAGTGGACGTGCAAGGACATGCATGTGTGACACGCCAGGTGAAGGCTGCAAAGAAGTGATTGTAGTTTCCGACGATGAATGAGGAAGATTACAGAAGGAAGGAGCTTTATTTATAACCTGGTAGATTAAGTTATGTGCTTGTTATATTTGCCGAATATGTTGGACATATTTACTTGTGTTCACCGATTGCCTTAAATTATGCAGCTATTATGTGTGTTTGTGTGTGCAATACAATTTTGCTCTCTCATCTATAGCTACTGTGCGGGTTGCATAAATTAACCTAGAACCAAGCTAACAGTACTAAACCAAAATGGAAAGCGGGAATATTAATGGAAATCAACATATACATTCTAGTAATCCTCCTTGTGCCAAAAGGTGTAATCGTCTCCATATAACCACTGTATTCTGCAACCTTAGCACCTTTACCTACCATCAGACAAGACTTGACACTCATGCCGCAGATATAATCTGGTACTCCTACCCGTCCTTCAGATGTACTCCTCTGAGTGGAACAACCGTACTCTATACCATTAGCATCTGTACCTACGAAATGGAGGAGAAAACCTAACAAGAAAATAACAGAAATTATCTGCCACTCTTATTAATGGCACAAATGTATATGTATATACTTCAGAAATGTACTCGATACACTTAACACCAGTACCTACACCGCAGGATGGAAAATAATAACGAAAACCACCACATATAATCTGGTACTACTACTCGTGCCGCAAATGTACTCGTCTCAATAGAATTACTGTATTCTACACCATTACCATCCGTACCTACAACAGAAAAGAGAAAACACCACAAAAATAACAAAACATAAATTATCTGCCACTCTTGTTCATGGTACAGATGCACTCGTCTCTGCTGCAAAGATGTACTCGACACACTTAGAAAATATACCTCCCTAGTATAAAGTCTGGTACTCCTATTCGTGCTGCAGATGTACTCGACCCACTAGAACAACTGTACTCTAAACCATATGCATCTGTACCTACGACACACAGCAGAAATCCTGACAGGAAAACAACAGAAATTATCTGGCACTCCTATTCATGGTACAGCTGCACTCGTCTCTGCTGCAAAGATGTACTCGACACTCATAGCACCGGTACCTACCTCGCAAAATTTAAAATAATAACGAAAACCACCACTTATAATCTGGTACTCCTACTCGTGCTGCAGATGTACCCGTCTCATTGAAACAACTGTACTATATAACATAAGCACCTGTACCTACGACATACTGAGGAGATCTTGATAATAGAACAACAGAAATTATCTGGCACTCCTATTAATGGTACAGCTGAACCTGTCTATGCTGCAAAAATGTACTCGACACTCTTGGAACCAGTACGTGCCCCGCAGAATCGAAAGTATTAACGAAAACAACCAGGGATAATCCAGTACTCCTACTCGTGCTGGAGACGTACTCGTCTCATTAAAACAACTGTACTCTATAACATAAGCATCTTTACCTATGACATACAGCAGAAAACATGACAAGAAAACAACAAACAGAAGATAATTAAAGTCAAGTACCACGTACATGGTACATTAGACTGCAAGGTGTGTCGAATACAGCGGTGATGGGTTCACGAGTACATCTTCGCTAGCAAGAGAAGTACAGAAGTATTTCCCTGTGTTTTTTGCACGCTGTTTCTTTTCTTTGGCAAAGGACATGCGCCAGCAGGGTCGAGTACAGCAGTTAAAGGCGTACGAGTACATTTTAGGCAGCAAGAGGAGTACATGACTGTTTATCCATATTTACCTGCGAACCATCGGTTATGCAGGCAGGTACAAGTGTAAGATCTGTCGAGTACAGAGTGATGGATGCGCAAGTACAACTTAGTTAGCAAGAGAAGTACAGGAGTGTTTCCATATGTTTTCCGCATGTTTTATGTTATTTGGGAATGGACATATGCCAACAGTGTCGAGAACAGAGGTGAAAGGCGCACGAGGACAGCTTAGGCAGCAAGAGGAATAAATGTCTATTTATCTATTTATGTCTGCAAATTGTGGGTTCTGCAAAAAGGTAAAGGTGCAAGGTGTGTCGAGTACAGCGGTGATGGGTGCACGAGTACATCTTCCCTAGTAAGAGAAGTAAAATAGTGCTTCATTGTGTTTTCTGCACGTTGCTTGTTATCTGGGAATGGACATGTGTCAGCAGGATGAAGTACAGAGGTGAAGGGCGCACGAGTACTGCTTTAGGCAACAAGAAGGACTCATGATTGATTCTCTATATTTCTATTGTAAATTATGGATTCTGCAGGTAGGTACAGGTGCAAGGTTTGTCAAGTACAGCGGTTATGGGCGCACGAGTACAGTTACGTTAGCAAGAGGAGTACAGTAGTGTCTCCCTATGTTTTATGCGTGTTTTTTGGTTCTCTGGGGAATGGACATGTGCCAACAGGGTCGACTACAACGGTGAAAGGCGCACGAGTACAGACAGGCAGCAAGAGGAATAAATGACTGTTTCTCTTTTTATG
The DNA here is from genome assembly GCF_019359855.2 of Lolium perenne. NCBI lineage: Eukaryota > Viridiplantae > Streptophyta > Magnoliopsida > Poales > Poaceae > Lolium > Lolium perenne. The sequence continues at coordinate 261,430,817 of NC_067249.2, forward strand.
TCTGTAAATTGTGGGTTTCTGCAAAAAGGTACAGGTGCAAGGCGTGTCGAATACAGCGGTAATGGGTTCACGAGTACATCTTCGAAGGCAACAGAAGTACAGTCGTGTTTCCCTGTATTTTCTGCATGTTGTTTGTTCTTTGGGAAAGGACATGTGCCAGCAGGGTCGAGTACAGCAGTTAAAGGCGCACGAGTACATCTTAGGCAGAAAGAGGAGTACATGACTGTTTCTCTATATTTACCTGCCAACTATCGGTTATGCAGGTAGGTACAAGTGTAAGATCTGTCGAGTACAGAGTGATGGATGCGCAAGTACCGCTTAGTTAGCAAGGGAAGTACAGAAGTGTTTCCATATGTTCTCCGCATGTTTTCTGTTATTTGGGGATGGACATATGCCAACACGGTCGAGAACAGAGGTGAAAGGCGCACGAGTACAGCTTAGGTAGCAAGAGCAGTACATGACTGTTTTTCTATATTTTTTTGTAAATTGTGAATTCTACAGGTAGGTACAGGTGCAAGGTTTGTCGAGTACAGCGGTGATGGGTGCACGAGTATAGTTACGTTAGCAAGTAGTGTTTCCATATGTTTTATGCGTGTTTTATTTTCTATGTAAATGGACATATACCAGCTGGGTCGACTACAGTGGTGAAAGGCGCACGAGTACAGCTTAGGCAGCAAGTGCAGTACATGACTGTTTCTCTATTTTTATCTGCAAACTGTGGGTTCTGCAAGAAGGCAGAGGTGCAAGGCGTGTCGCGTACAGTGGTGATGGGTGCATGAAGGTACAGGCGTAAGTACAACAACACGAAGGTCCTAAGTACATATTATCCAAGAGTACAAATACAACCAAAATAAAAGCAAGAAAACGAAACCATGCATGGTCCAAGGATTCCAGCTGCAAACACGAGACAATAACATCTACATAAATTGAGGTTACATACAAAGGAATAGTGACTGTCTCACATACACAATAAACATATAAGTACATCAGGACTAAAATATCAAGTACGTAAGGCATAAGAGTACGAGTACATACAAATATATGCCAGAAAAGGGAAGCCACGGGTATTCAATACAAGCCGACAGTACAAAACACGAGATTTTTGGGTTCAGTTACAAATAGTTAAAGCACCAACTAAAATATAGATACAACCATAACGGAGAATCAATGGTAATATCGGTATACAAACAAAGAGACATGTTTCTTTCCGAACGGTTTTGTACCTCCCTTTGAAACAACATTCACCGTCTCGAATGCTTTCTCATGATATCAACGACTGCAGGCATTTTCTTTGTATTACCTTGGAAAACTAGCATATAGAACGCCAGTTGCTCACGCAGCTTGATAACATCATTCTGCATTTAACAAATGAAAATTATATACTAACCTACAGTTACATATGCCAGCAAAAACATAGACAAAGACTTACTTCTCTTATTTTATGCTGGAAACCACCGCAATGCTGAATAATTATTTTCATGGCTTGAGGTCCAGAGTCATTCCTAAAAACAGTATGAGTAATAACAATAAAATGTGACTATATGGATTACCAGAAAACAAAACAAACACACATTGAAACACACTAATAAATGTAATATATTAAAAATTCACTCACTCATTGAGGTTTTCAGAAACGATTTGGGCAGGCACCACCTCAAAGTTACAAATATCATAACGCTCAGAGTAGTATGCTGCTCTATAAGCCTTCCTGAAGTTATCAATAACAGTATTTGCAATACTTTCTGCTACAGTAGCATCATAATAAGGACAATATGTCTCAAACCGCTGTCGGATGAAATTAGCGACAACCACAATCCAAAAGTGATGGTCCCTAACAGGAAGAATTACCTGAAAAAGTAAAATAGTTGCAAAAGAGTTGAAATAGCAATCGAACACAAATTCAATTATAAAACATCAAAGGAAAACTTTGGCATACTTGACAATGTATATCTTAAAGAAACAAATATCATACAAAACAAAATACTCACAACATCAAAGTTATATATCCTGCAGGGTAAACTAGGCTCCATAATGTAATTCTTCAGTGCATTTGGATCAGCACCCAATTCCCTGAAAGCCCTCTAGCAAAGTAGAGAGGAAAAAGAATCACATTTTATCATTCTGCCAAACAATTACCAATGAAAAAAAATACAAAAAAATTCCATATTTAATAAGCAGAAAAGAAATAGAAAAAACTTACTACACTCTCACTGTACATTATGTACTTTAGGCACTGGGGACGCCGTTGATTAAGGAAGACACTGTTCTCATACTGCTCTTCCATTACAGTGGCAGCAAATACATTCATAACATAATCATGAACGTAACCACCAGGTTGCATTGATAAACCAAAATTTCTGTGAGTAGCCCATCTTCCCCTTGTTTCAACAATCCTTGGGCTGCACAACGAAACAAAACCACAACACAGCAAAAGTTTATTTAAAATGATAAAATAAAATGGAAAAACAAGTAACATAAAATAGTAGGATACCTTCTTCCGAATTGCGCTGGTAAATACTTTCGAACCCACTCCATCATATCAATCTCAGCCTGTGTGGAATCTCTAATTGACAGAAAGGGGCGATGATTTCCATGATGCAAAGTTTGACTTTGTGAAAGCCCTGTTGTTGATCCTCTATTATCTGTGCCTTGTGACATGCTCGTGTTAAATCGTACCTGCTGTTGACCATAATTGCTTTGATGATACTGCGGTGTAGCACGAACATGTGGGGATCGAATCATGAATTCCGGAAAGGGAGGAGCCACATAATCAGCGTTCCCACCCACGTCCTCATCATCATGTTGGCTACTATTATACAGTCCTGCACTTTGAGAGCTCTGAAAAGTTTGCTGCCCAAGCATGTTGTAAGAGCTGTTATGACCAGTGCTGTAAGAGCTCTGAAGAGAAGACCCTTCATAAGGAATAGATCTCCCATGTCTATAACCAGCAAACCCAGTGTTTACTCCTTGCATAGAAGAATAATTTGACAGGTGCAAACCATCAATGTTAATAACTTGGGAGGCAGGAGGGTCTGCGAAATTAACAGTCCTTGGCCCTCCATGGAATGTTTTTGCAGTTCGATCACGGAGAATGCCCTGATAACCTGATGACAATCCTGGTTGACAGGGTTGCGACATACCAGGGCCTCCGTCTAGATACTGGCGTTGAGTACTGGATGGCACACAAACACTTCCAACAGGGACCAAATGTTCAGGCAAAAAGACATCTGAGGACGAGGAATATGAAAATTTCTTCATTGAAAGCTTTTTCGCCATCTCAATCCTTTCTATTTCTTCCCAAGCTGAAGGTTCATCCAACGGGTCATATGGAACCCTATAACTTGTCTAGTCTGCTTCACTTGCCACCTTTGAGCTACTTTCCTCTAGCACAGACATCTTTTGTTTCTTCGCAGACGACTCATGCTGGAAGCCAAGGGACTGAGAAGAATTTCTCTTCGAGGAAGGGAGTGGAAGAGAGTCTTCACGACCAGTAACTGTATTATTAGAAGTGGAAACCTTAGCATGCTCATCAGCAAAAGCAGTGGGATTGATTGGAGGTTCTGCACCTGTGGTGCAATGAGAATGAGTTCCGACTCCCAGTTTATTGCCAGTTTCTTTAACTTCAACTGTTGGATCGTTAGAATTACCAGATGAGCCATCTTTGCATTCTACTCCATCCGCTGTAACACAAGCCAAAGAGTCTACCTTGCAGGGTTTCGTAGTAGAACCTGAACAACACGCAGCAGAGCCACTGCCTTTGCTAGTGGAATCAGGAAAAGCAACCTCAATCTTACCAAGGACAGCTTCATCAGCTTGACTGACATTGTCATTCACCTTCATCGTGGTCCCAGATGGCATGTTTAACCTCTCACCAGGTAAGCTCTTATCAGTATCTCCGGCAACTGAGCATTTACAAGTTTCACAAGCAAGAGGACTATTCAAAAGTCCACAACAGCTGCAAACAACTCCTTTCTGGACAAGCAAGTCCAATGCTCCTTCGGATGGGAGTATTGATGGAAGATCCTCCACGACGCGATCAAGATACGCTTCGAGATTCAACAGATACTCCTTATACAATGCATTAGGTGTGTATTTGCAATTAATAGGTATAAGCTGTTGAAGCAACCTAATCTGTTTATAAACATTCTGACTAATCGGCATAATTTGCTCACGCCACATGTCATCGCACATACCAGCATTAGTAGCAATGCCCTGATTCCTGTTCTGGCTTTCTGGCAAGCTGTACGTTTGGTCCTTCAATACGGAGCCTTCCTGTTTTGATTCAGATCTAACAACAGATGGGCTATCACCAATTCCGTTCGACCGGTATATATGGTCAAAATCATTGAGTATACCCAGACAATTGGCCATATTACTGAACCATGGCCTTGAAGAAGAACCACCCTGTTTGTCTTCAGATGCGCAAAATCTCCGTTCATTATAGTGGCTTGCAAGCTGCAAAACATTAGCAATCTTATTGTTGATGATTGGCTGGATTGCAGAGAATATTTCATTGTACAAGCCCTGCTGAATTTCTTTCAGGTCATCAACAGCCTGTTGCAAAATCAAAAAACAAAATCATATAACAAGAAGATACTAATTGCAGACAGCTGGTTCAAACTATAAAACATTGCACTACAGTGCACATAAATGTCAATTAAAACAAAACATCACAATAAACGTACCAACGGATGCAATGCAGGCTTCACAAAGGAGCAAAGAAACGTCTCAAGACCGGGATGCAGATCTCCAATGCAGAAAGCTGAAGAAACACTCTGATGAAACGGAGTTCGTCTCACATCCTTCAACTAATTATAACACACACAAAGAAAAATAAAAAAACACAGTTTAGAGACAGCACATAAACATAAAATTTTAAATCAGGTATTGCTCATCATAATATAAAGAAACACACTAACCGGTATATTGCCATAGGTTCCATCCTCCGCACAAACCAAGTCAAGCTTTTCAAATTGACTAACCGTTTCTGAATCCCACACACTAATTCTTGGAACAACACTAGCAAGCTCCTTGACTTGTATATCAAGATATTCTAAGTAAGTCATCTACAGAGAACAACAATAAAAAAATCAGGCACTCAAATAAAATTAATCAATAATATAACAACAGCAGCTGATGAGAAACTAAAGGCGTTACTGACCAAAGGAACTACCAAGCAACCACAAAGGGCACCCTGTAGACCACAATCAACAAATGTTTTCATCGAAACTGAAAGTTTATGAAACACTGCTGAAGACCAATCATACGAACGGATTTCCTCAGACGGACCCTCAAGTGCTGAAAGATAGTCAGGACTGGCACACTCATACGTCGTTGGACAGAGGAATGCACTAACACAGAACATCATCCAATATGTTTTGAACTCATTCTCTTCCAAGTCAGCAGACAACAAATTCATCAGCTCATTAATAGTTGGGGTAGTGCCTTCACAACACGACCGACTCCTGACAACATTTCTGAATTCATCACTACACTTGACAGGGATGCGCCGTCCACCAATAGGTATTCCCAACACTTTGTGGACACACAAAGCATTGAAAGGAAACTCAAACCCACTCTTGAACACAAACATCCTCTGTGATGCATTGTAGTTGCTGACAATCCAGGCAACAAATGCCCTTGGTAACTCTTCAAGACGAAGGTCAAGGAGAGATTCTTGACCTATATCAGCAACATAACCCCTTTGTTTGGGGCTAAGGGACTTGCAAACAGCATTGAATTTTGGAAGGCTAAATTTTGTACTGAACTCCGATGAACCAACAAGCATAGAACAGGAAAACAGAAAACAATAACACATAAACACATGATCATGACATCAAAAAAAAAAAACAGAAGCAGGAACAAACAAATAGGAATAAAAAAAACTAAACTAACCAAGATTTCCTCAATCTGTGCTCTTCAATTTTTTCATTAGCTGCAGATACTTTATTCTCCGTCCTTATCCTCTCCTGCTCAAGCTGTTCACGCACCATGAATTCCTGAGTCACCAATTCAGTACCATCAACTGAAACAGATTGCGTCTCAGACAATTCAGGGGTGTCCCCATCTTCACCATCACGAGGAACAGCAACTTCGTCACTCATTGAAAAACGTAAATAGGAGAAAACAACGAGAACACAAAGAACAAGCCGAAAAATCAACGGGGCACTTTATTGAGAACCCGCCGCCCACACTCAACACTTGAAGAAAAAAATCATACAACAACAGATCTGGAGAAAAATCAGACGAGAGGTTTCAGAAAACAGATCTGGAGATGTTGGCGCAAGCGTACGAGTAGGGCAAGAGAGAGAAAGAAGATAACTCACGGATCAGTGAGTGCCGGATCACAGCAAGAATTACGGGGACGACACAGAAGAAAAATTGGGAAAAGTGAAATAGAATCAGTCCTCCCATCCACAGTCCCACATGTCATCCACGCAGAAAAGGAATCACTGCATGTAAGAAGGACCCACATGTCATACTGAAACATCAAATCCCATTTAATGACATAAGCTGGCCCACGCATACAAGTAAAGAAAATATATCGGAGGTAGATATCTTAACTAATCCTCCACTTTTGGTGGACCCATCAGGATCACGCTTTCTATCCCTTTCTCTCTCTCCAACAGATTCAAAATTCAAATCAAGATCCAGACGAGAGGAACGACGGAGCCACCAAGGAAGACGAAGGAAGACGAACGATCACAAGCTCAAGGTAAACATCTAGATTCCAGATTCGAAGATTTCAAACGTAATATTCCCTATCCCGATTTTTCTCGTTCGACATCTGAAACCCCATCAACTACTAACATGTACTTCAGTCAATCGCAATTTTTCGATCTATTTTTTTTTCCAACGATTCAAAATTCGAACGTGCAGGACGAACAACAACAACGCAAGGGAACAAACAAGGGGTGGGAGAATTAGGCAACGTGCACAGTACATCAGACAGGAATATCCACATAGGTAAATTCACAAGGTTTCCTTTTCATTGGTTCTGGAATCTAAACAGTCACAGACTAACCACTCAAACAGGTGGCACTAAATAAGTTCAAATATTGGGTACTCATCAAAAGTAGTCTTAAATTCAAGCTTGCACATTTGCTTCTGAATACTTTTTCAAAAGTAGCAGTCAAACTTCTCAACCTTCCACGCTTGCTCTTCATAGTTATGGACTTCAACACTTCATACTCGTGCAGAGCTGGAGAAAAAAAAAGAGAGAGAGACACATCAGAGAAGATGGACGAAGCATGGGCACAACAGAACAAGGATGAAGAACAACCAATAATGTGGTTGAACAAGCTGCCACCTGGAGTAAAGATACCACTAACTGCAGAACAGATGACAAAAGTTGCAAAAATGGTAAAACTTACCGAAATCTACTCTACTTACAAGCACCTCCCCGTTACGCTATAGTGCTAAACTTTGTGATATCAGGAAGTACTAAATCACCATACTAACAAGTACTAGTAACAATGCATGGTGAAAACAGACTAACGAGTCCAGCAAGTACAGAACTACCAGTCTTGTGCCTATAATGATCAGGAAATACTAACTATAATATGACTTTTTTGTGGTTTATTTTGTAATGTTATCATACATCTTTTATTTAAAATGTACGCAACATAAACTATTTTTCTTTGTTTTTGACATGCATGTACAAAATTTTTTATATTCATTGTTTTTTCAGGCAAGAATACACACGTGGAGGAATAAAAGGGAGAAAATGCAACAAAATAAACTCAAACAAGCTGAGTCACAGTACAGAGTGCAGTGTGCTCACCTCAAATGACCTCTGATAGAAGTAAAGAAGGAAGAAGCTTCCAGCAATAGCTCAACAATGGAAATGGATAGAGAGACGAAGGAAAAAAATCTGCTAACCTCTGAGAAAATCAATCAGTATGCGCCCTCCTACGCTTGTCCAAGAGAGCATCCTTCCCTGCTTGCAAGCAACATCAAATCAAATCAATCGCAAAAGTTCACAACGAAGGTTGGTAAAATTAATTACTAGACATGGCAATGAAAATTCACAACTAGATTTTATTGAATCAATTTTAACAAATATAATTAAAATTGATTATTTTATGAGATAGTAGTATTATTGACTGTCAATCGTCTTACAGGATGCCGATGGCAACAATGTGAAACAAAAACATCACGAAGAATCAGGAAAGCATAATTATGTGTCAGCAACAAGCAGCCAGAGCAGCTCAGCTGCACCAGCGGAAAAATACATGCAAAGAAACTCATCAAGTTATGAGGTACGTAACAAAGCTTATAGAAGCTAAGTACAAAATCAAAAAAACTGTTAGGATAAATCCTGGTAATTATTTATCCATTTTTCAGGGTTTATTCAAAGAAATCGAGGATAATGATATGTCTGACGACAACAACCACACACAGATCAAGCTAGTAGACAAGCACAAAGCCTCCCGACAACAATCTCAACAAAACAAAGAAGACATCAAGAAGGCATGTATATTACAGTTAATCAACAATTCTCGTAATGGCTAGAAAAGTATCTGTGGTTAAAAAATAGCCTGACAAAATTAAATTTATATCCAATTCACAGGAGGTATACAGCGACCAGGCAAGAATGAAACAACATACAGGACCAAGCAGCAGCTATGGTATACCAGACAAACAGAATGACAGGAAAACACACATGCAACCAATACCAGAAAAAATTATCAAGGTACAATTCAAGAATTATATACAAGATAAATGATGATTATGAAATTTGGAGAGACATCAGTAAACCAGTAATCTAACACAAAGTTTACTTGATTTACTTATTTGCAGGAAATGAAGTTTGCTACAGCCAACAACAACTCCAGTGATAGCACAACAAGCAATACAAAGGTAGTAGCTACATGTATGTATTATAATTACCAATTACATTTAAATTAATGAATTAAAAAAATTAATTGTATGCCTTTAATTTATAGGAAACATATGAAGCATACACATGTACAGAAACATCGGGAAACAAAATCATCGATCATCAGGTAATTACTTTCGATATAAAAAACAGTGCACACTTTGTTATTTGTGGAAATAAACATTAAAATATCTAAACATCTGGAACACCACCTTCCCAAACTCATGCACAATATGAATGTTATGATTTCAGGAATCCAGTGGAATGGGAAGTACCGACGAAGAAACAAGTGCCTCAAAGGAAACAAATCAAAAGGAAGCTTATTCATCATCGCAGAACCACAGCACAGGAGAATCAAACTCGCCCTCGGAGGAACAAGCTTCTAAGCAAGAAACTAAAGAAGAACTGAAGGATGATGATCCAGAAATAAATCCAGATCCTCCAACAAAGATGGAAGAGGAAATGGACAATATGTTCAGCACAGATGACTACCCAAAGAGTTGAAGAGATTATGAGTGCAGCTATACCAAAGGAAGGTGCCCGTTTCAAAACAAGAGACGATGCATTCTATAGATACGCTCTGTATGCAAGAAAGGAAGGATTTGCAGTGAAGAAGTTCAGCAGCAAGAGATCAGAAAAAAACGGAGAAATGTACATGCAAATGTTTGCATGTACCAAAGAAGGATGCACAAACACAGATGCCGAACCATCGTCGCATAGGAGAACAAATGTACTACTGAAGACTGGCTGTAAAGCACACATAATTGTAAGACAATTTGATGGATACTGGTACAACAAGAAGGTTCACTTAGAACACAACCACCCGCTGGAACCAACAGACTACCTAATTAGGTTTGCACACTGTCACAAAAGGATGACTGATCTCGACAGGAGATTAATTCATCTACTACAGATGGGACGTCTGCCACCAAGGAAGATGATGTTAATCTTTCGGTCGATCAGAGGGAAATTCCGTGGAATACCCTTCGATGCTGTTGATCTAAGCAACATAAAGAGTAAACAACAACAAATAGAGAAGGACCATGACATCCAGAAGTGCCTGGAACGCTTCAAGACACTCCAGAAAATAGTACCTGGCTTCTATCATGACATGGAAATAGACAGCGAAAAAAGAGTTCGCAGCCTGTTTTGGATGGACGCAATGTGCGTAATGAACTACAAGCTGTTCGGTGACTACATATCTTTCGACACAACTTTCAGCACAAATAAGTATGGATTACCATTTGTTCCTATAGTTGGGGTCAATAATCACGGCTCCACAGTACTGTTTGCCGTTGCTCTGCTGAAGGATCAAACAACAGAAACATTTATATGGGTTCTGGAAACATTTGTTCAGGCCATGGGTGGAAAAGAACCAAAGACAATAATAACAGACCAGGACAAAGCAATGAAGAAAGCAATACAAACAGTTCTAAAGTCTACAACCCACAGGAACTGCTACTACCACATCGTGACCAAGATGAGTCAGAAAGAGAGCACCTTCTTTGCAAAAAACTCAGGACTGTCGAAAATGCTAATGTACATTGCGAAGAACGCATTCACACCAGATGAGTTCGAAATGGGATGGAATAAAGTGATAAAGGATTACAATGCTGGCGGAGAAGAACACCTAAGCAAGTTATTCAGGATAAGACACAGGTGGGTACCAGCGTACTTCATGGATAAATTTTACCCATTCTCATCAAGCACAGGAAGGAGCGAGAGCACAAATAACATGTGGAAATGCTATAGCCAGCACACAGACACAATAACAATGTTCCTTGAGCAATATGAGGTCATACAAGACAAGTGCTTATCTGCCCTGGACAAGAAGAAGCTCACATCAACACTGAAAACAGCAAAACTAGTAACAAGACATCCGTTTGAGAAGCAAGCTCTTGAACAATTCACGCATGAAATATTCGAGAAGTTCCAGATCGAGATCACAAACAACACGGCATTCAAGGTAGATGGATCACTTGAACCTGGTCGCCACCTGCGGCTGAAAAGAATAGTGAAATTCTACAACCACATGGAATTCAAAAGGGAGTTGTTTGACGTCACATTTGACGATGAAAAAAAGAACTTCATGTGTTCCTGCAAAAAGATGCAGAGGGATGGTATACATTGCTGCCATGTAATAAAAGCAATGGTTCACATGGAGATCAATGATTTGCCAGAGAGTTTTGTGATTAAAAGATGGAGAAAAGACATAGACATGGAACTCGCAACATTAGGAAATGTCGCAGATGCTTCTTGCGGAGACGAAACACTAAAGTTTGCCGGTGTGATGAGCCATATGGCAGAACTTTGCAACAAAGCGTGCCCAAATGACAAAGCATATAATGTCATGATTCAGTGTATGCGTGATATGGAAACAAAAGTGCTGGCAGCAATAAGAGAAGATGAAGGAGCTAAAAAACTACACGATGAAGAAACAGGTAGCAACGAAACATTACGTGACCCACCAATGTCCGACAGAAGAGGAACAAAAAGAGGAGACAGAATGATGCCAGGTTCAGAAAAAAGACAGAAAACAAGACAAATAAAATGCGGACACTGCAAAAAATCAGGACACAACAGAACAGGATGTGAAGCACTGAAAGCACAAATTGCAGCAGAGACAGCACAGGCACCAGCACATGCAGCAGCAGCAGAAGCAGCAGCATCACAGCAGAGATATACAAGCAATACAGCACATGATCAATCAAGCAACACACACAGAAATAACGATAGTAACACAACAGAAAGAACAACACAACCAGGAAACACGTACGGTATGTACTACCACAACGGAAGAATAAGATGCAACATGGAATATCTAGTTTTTGGTACAAGAAACATATTAACAAGGTAAGTGTGCCCATGAAGTTACTTTGTCAGTGATGAAAACCTACTGATGCAAATAATCTGCTTTTTTCCGACAGGCTAAACATAAATTTAAAATCTATTTATTTTGCAGAGGTCGACAATGAACAAAGGATATCAAAAGGAGAGCAACAAAAGTAGGAATAAATCAAGGAGGAGGCCACAGGAATATTTAGAATATATGATACAGAAAATGGAAATGGATATGTAATGTTCTTATCTACTTATTTTTGTACAATCAAGTTCACTTCATTGACTTCACTGGTGAATAAAGGTTAACCATTAAAAAACAGTACTTACTTTTGAATTCTTCGATCTGTTCGCGTACGAAACTTGCCAAATAATCAGGAGAATCATAAGTGAGCATCATTCCGGTGAAGAACTGTCGAAAACTTTCGATGTCAGCCTGAAAAACACGAAACAACACAATGATTAGTTATCTTAAACGAAAAATGCACAAAAATTCAGAATGCACGAGCGCCGAACGAAAAAGTTCACAACTACTAAAAAAAAGGATGCACAAGTACTAAAAAGAACCATTGACATGTACTATTATACAGTGAACAATAACTAAAAACCTGCCTTATATACTATTGAATAAAAGTATGAACACAACACATTACCTACCTTGAATACATTTGGGTAAAAATTAGCCTTGAATATCCAAATGAACCTCATTGCATAGATACCACAGTCACGCCTCGCGCTTTTCCTAATGGTCAGAAAGAAAGAAACAACTAAATCCAAACACAGTAAACAATATAAAATCATAGTTCACATTAAGAAAAGATGATTACTCTGAACAAGAAGGGGTGCCGCAAACTTTTATCTTGAACGATGAGATATTTAATCCCTCGACACCATGAAGATGACTGTAAAGTTTCTTGAATGATTTGCACTGAAAGATTAAAAAATAAAAGTTATTGTTGTCATGTGGAAATAATTATTTAAGTAGCTAGATTGCAACGAAAACCATACAATTCTTTCAGTAGAAGCCATCTGAGATTCAGTCAACTTCAGTGAGCTAGACACTCTAAATTTCCTGAAATGGATATCGACAAAGATAACCCACCAATGGCTGTAATCGCAACAAGCAATGTAGACCTGTTTGAAAATAAACAATCCCACGAGAAATAAGAAAGCATTCACAATACTTGTAATAGAAAAAATATAAGCGCCAAACAAAACATGACAAACATGCCTCTTCCCTATCCAAAACCTAGTACTTCAGATCATGTTCTGCAAAACTTGCAGCAAGATGAATAGGGTCCGCCTCGTCCACATCAAGAATATGCTGGAAGAAACAACAAGAAAATGTTTTAAAAAATAAATGCTAAAAACATTTAGTTAAAAAATAGATAAATCTAAAACATATACACATGACGTACCGCCAAAGAGCTTGGAATAAATAAGAAATCAAGACCATCGTCAACGCACTTAAGAAAGACATCCATAACAGAAGGATCCATGAAACCACCACCCTTCATAGCAACGTAGAAATTATGCCAGCTGACAGACTTTCCACCAACTTCAAGTATTTTCTCGCTACTACAATTGTTAAAAATAACAGGAATAAACATCCGTCTATACAGAAAAAAAAGATGAAAAATAAATGGAAAATTGAATTCCAACGCTTACCCTTCAATGTAATTCATAGGAGCCTGAAGTACATCAGCAAACAACATTCTATGCAAAGCAGTTACATGAACATCCTCTTCCCCATCTAGCTCCTTAAGCTCAAGACAATCATCAGAATCGGTGTCTGCATAAGCATCATCCTCCTGTGCCATAGAACTACTTCCAACAACATTTTCAGTTCCAGGCTCCTTTCGCTTGCGAGTACATGGCCCCCCACGATCAAGACAACATTCCTCAATACAATAATCATCAGGTTCAGGATCTTCGTCCATGAAAGGCTCGTTAGTACCATCATTTTTAGTGTCAGGCTCCTTTCCCTTGCAGGTACATGGCTGCTTCTTCAACTCAATTGATAAAAGAGAAACCATATCACGCATCTGATCAACAAGAACACGTCCCGTTCTTATCATCGAGGAAGTGAAGAAAGTCTTCTACATTTCTCTTAGCTTACAACGTAACTGTAAATAAAAAACACAATTAAGAATGCAATTTACAATAACACAATAATTAAAAATCAAAAGACATAATAAAAAACCTTACATCATTATGCATTTCACCAGGAAACATATCTGAGATGTGACGATCGACTGCTTCACGAAGATGGTCAGGAATATCCGCACGAGAGTGAAAACCTGGATCTGCCATCTGTTCCAACCTGAACAAGCACCGGAGAACACTAAAATTAGTTCAGGTATGATGTGTGCAGCTTATCACTTTCGAAACTATAAAAAACAGGACAACAAAAAAAGATTACAAGAGAAACCACACAAACCACCTATGTCGTAGCAATTGCATATCCTCACTACACATCTAAAACAATACGCGCCTCTGGCGCATATACATCGACAACCAAACAAACCAAAGGAGACCAACATAATTAACACGCATGCACTGGCAAAGACGTGTAACCGAGCAGCAATTTTGGTGCCGCTAAACTATACAACAAATAGACCAAGGGAAACTAGACAAAAAAACAACCAGATAAACACTAGCACAAACGAAAACTCTAGAAAAGAAACAAATTGTACAAGTCTATACTGCACGGCGCCGACCAATATGAATTTATCAGTGCACAATTACAATACAAGTCGGTGCTCAAGTACAAGTACAAGTTATATAGGTGCACAAGTTCAAGAGATATAGGTGCACAAGTACAAGTTATATAGGAGCACAAGTTCAAGAGATATAGGTGCACAAGTACAAGAGATATAGGTGCACAAGTACGAGAGATATAGGTGCACAAGTACAAGAGTTGTAGGTGCACAAGTACAAGAGTTATAGGTGCACAACTACAAGAGATACAGGTGCACAAGTACAAGAAATATATGAGAACAAGTACAGAACAAATTGTCACACGAGTACCAAGGACAAACACGAACAAGTACCATACACAAAGGACAGCAAGTACACGACAGAAATGGCTGGACACACAGGAGTACAAAACCATCTTATGAACAAGCACTGGACAAACCCTAGAACTAGTTCAGGTACGATGTGTGATAAAACAAGACCAAACAATACAGCAGAATACACAGATAGAAACCACAAGAACCACCAGAGTCGTCGCATCTACATGTCAACACGACACGGGAAACTCAGCGGCTCCTCCAGGGCGGGTAAATCGACAAGAAAAAAGACCAAGAAACCCTAAATAATAACATGCATGTCATCACGAATTGTGGAAACATGCGGCTACTACGACAAAGGGAAACCCTAACTAATGTTCCTCAGAAGGTGTGTAACCAAGAAGCAGCGGAAGAAATAGATGAAAAAAGCACGACTTTACTGAGGGAAAACGCATCTGCATCCGCCTTCCGCATATTTTCCATTTGAAAGTGCTACCTCCCTCCCATTAATTCCCCAGAAAACTCACTGCCCGGAAATACAAAGGGAAAAAACTGATTCGATCTAATCGAATCAAAGGGAAAAACCAAGATCTTAGAAAACCTAAGCAGCCAGAAAAACGCGACGGCGCTTACCTCTGGAGCAGGAAAAACGTCCGCCGACGATGAGTTGCGAGAGGTTCTCGACAGCAACGGAGGAGAAGGGAAAATAGCAGCGCCGCCGACGAGACGACGAGCCGAAAGAACCAGAACCCACGAACCTCCCAAACGACAGAAGAAGAATAAGGGAAAAAACGGAGATAAAGCCACACGCGAAACGGGTCTC
This sequence comes from Lolium perenne, assembly GCF_019359855.2. NCBI lineage: Eukaryota > Viridiplantae > Streptophyta > Magnoliopsida > Poales > Poaceae > Lolium > Lolium perenne. The sequence goes on from NC_067249.2 coordinate 261,446,373, forward strand.
CATAAACCCGATAAGTGCGAAGCGGACCCGTTACGAGAAGTGGACGGTTTGCAAAATCACCAGAAAGCAACACGTGTCAAACGCGGAGGCACTCCACCGGCAAATTCCGCGTCCCACGTTCAACCACGTGGCGCGCGCGGAGCGAGTCTCTTCCCTTCCCAGAGGTCGGCCTTTTTCTAGAGTTTTCGCCACCGTGGCCCTTGGATCTTTGAGTTTCGTCATGCCTGGTCCATTCCTTCTGTTAATTACGTCCCCGGCAGTTTCGTCCACGTTACCTTAAACCACTGCACTTAACAATCTAGCCTCATCCTGGTTACTTGATCGAGTCGATCGTGAAGTTTGGTGGTTTTGCTTGCTTGTCTGTCGCTGGATGCATGCGGCATGCCGTGATCTGGAAACAAGCTAAAATTAGCTACCTAGGAGAACGGCCATCCATTTGCATCGCGGTTGGCCGGCCGGCATCGGCGCGCTCGCCCATATTGTGTGAATATATATAGACCTCATAGTATAGTATGATGGAAGTCCTGCTTGCATTCATCACCATGTACTCCATCGGCAGAGGCCAAGAAGCGAGCCGACGAGATGTCCACGTACGGAAACAAGTTCATGGCTATCATGTATCGTCTTGTCGACCATACTCTCGCCAAATAAAATGAAGACCTATGATTATTGCACTCCATGCTGGTGGTACGGCATGCATGCATGAACATCAGCTAGGGTTTCATTTTATTTTGTGAGGGCACGGTCGACGAGCACCGGTCATGAATCTCTCACACTTGTTTCCCTTTGATATCTGGTCGGCTTTCTTCTTGAACTCTCGGTGGAGGTGGTCTATGTTGTGAAGTGTACAAGTATATTGCCTAGTCCTTTCCATCAGTTCGGACTTTTGGTTCAAGTGGCTAGTGCATGAAGCTTAACAGTCTACTCTACATGCATATTCGGCTTTGGTGTCATCTAGGTATACTTGTGTCGTGCGTGGAGCAAGTCGGAGGCGTTGCACATCGATCTCATGTTGCAGGTAGCCCATGTCTGCATTGGAGGAGAGGTCATCCCCGTCGTTCATGGACGCTCGCGGTGCTAGACAAATCATTAAGGAGGAGCATGATGCCGAAGACCTCCAGCGAGGCCAGCAGCTTGCGCATGTCAGCGTGGTAGCTCTTGTCGAAGCACGAGAGGACGGAGACGCAAGTCTCGGGGGTAAAGTGTGACAAAGGGTATGCGGACATGCATGGTTGCCACACTACATTATTCTTCCGCACTATAGAAATACCGCTACGTACTAGCTTGTCATTAAGTCGGTTAATTTCGACAAATTGAACTTTGTAGGACCATGCACGGTTTTGTCTTATGGTCACCCTATGAATAATTGTGCATAACCGTACAAAATTCAAGGGATTTTACAATCAATTTAAGGACAACTATTAGTAAGTGGCATTGTTGTGGCATCGAAGAATAATGTAGTGCACTTATTGTGTTAACCATGCATTTCCATCATCCATGCATTAAACTTTCCTCAGGGACTTTTTTTTTCTTGTAAAAAAAACTTTCCTCAGGGACTTGCGTGTATAGCCTCTTACGCTTCAGGGAGATCTACTATGATGACATGTGCAAGATGGCCGGGCTAGCGGTCTTCGCCGTCATGCCCCTCCTTAAACATTTTTCAGCACCTTGAGCATCCAAATAACAATGATGGCATGTTCAATGCAGACTTGTGCTGCTTCTATGACTACAACGTCGCAAATAATAAGAAGGCTAGCCCATGAGCTCGGAGGGCTCCGTTGTTCGGTTGTATAGAAATGATTTTCTATGTCATCAACAAGTTGGTAAAAAAACTGCGATCTATTGAAATGAGACTGACATGGTAGAGGAGGAACATTGGGGCTATATATTAAGAAGAGGACAACTTGGGCACACATCTGCTGAGACGAGGGCTCGAACGCGGGTGGTCGGCGCCTAGTTTTCCTTGAGTTCTATTCGCAGTTGTTAGAACTATTTATGTATCGTATATCTGGGAAATTCTTTTTAGGTTATGTACAATTCGGTGATGTCAGCCTTTCCTTATAGCTATTATATAGGATTTTTGTTGAGTTGGAGGAGAGAGAATAGGAAAAGAGAAGGCTGCCTTCTCTTAGCTAAGGGATGATCCCTTAAAAAATAAGAGAAGACCATTTTCACCATTGTATCACATGTCTTCCCTTCGCAACATGATATTTTTACCAAAATTATTAATTGTCATTAATGGTAAGGGATGGTAATAAGAGATATTGCATTGTACACGTTATAACTATTGCCTTATCTAGATGACGTGGAGGGCTAAGGGAAGGTGTGACTTCTCTACCATTGTGCATGCCTTTAGACCCTTTTTACAAGACATCTGAAATTCCACATTTATCTCATTCAGGAGAAAAGTATCCAAGTCAAAGATGGAAACAATAAAGTGATTTTATTCATTTTCAAATGGGTTGCATGTTTTCTTAATCATCTATTCGGCAGAAAAAAAGACAAAATAAAAAAGCGATGGATCTAACCTGTGATTCATGATATTTTACATCTCCTATATTTATGGAAAAAAAAAGGAAGAAGAAACATGACATACTACTAGCTAGTATCAACCGTGGCCGAATTTGACAACGCATCAACGTTTAACCGAAACACCTTATCTACTTCCCGCGTTTCGATCTGTAACAATTCGGCGATCAGTTACGATTACAAAATGTACTACGACGTATATCCATCCACACCGACGTCTCCTTTTGGCCTATATAAACCTAGGAAAAAGTGCTGGCATGCGAACCTATCCCAATCACTCTACCCCACCCAAATAAAAGACCTCAAACAGACAACAGATGGGCAGGCAGCCGGCCGGGATCGGGATGGACGACGTGGAGCGGCATGCACGCCATGGACATGGAGACCCTGAGATCCTGGAGAAGAAGAGCAAGTCCAAGGCAGACTGCTTCATCTGGTGCATCATCGGGATCATTGTCGTCGTCCCCACGTGCGTGCTTCTCTGGCTCGTGCTCGACCGCCTCGACGCGCATTACAAGGTCGCGATAGACGACGTGTCCGGCCTCGACCCGATTCCGGCGAGGGGCCTCTCCTTCAACCTCACGCTCGGCGTTCGCTCCAGCAGCTACGGGGCCGAGGCGTGCATCCAGCCCGGCACGTACGTAGAGGTCTCCTACGGCGGCGTCCAGCTCGCCGCGAGCACGGCCGAGATCGGGCGGCTCTGCGCGAGGCCGAGGAAGTCCGCTGAGCAGCGCGTCGTAGCCAGGGTCACCGGTGTGCCCGTGGGCCAAGTGCTCGACAGCATCGCGGCGGACATGAAGCGCGGGGCGGCGGTGTTCGATGTCACGTTGCACCTCCCGGCTGGGTCCTATGGCGTCATGCCGCCTTATGGTGGAGAGAACTGGGCGACGGAGTGCGGTGGCAGGCTGGTTGGCGCTGCCGCCTCGTGGTGCCCCTCCCCCAACCAGGACCCTATGTTTGTATAGACATCAATTCATCTCAAAGATGTAATCAAAAATACTCCAGTACTAATAGTGTTAATCTGAATCAGTTGATTAGCAGCATAATCTTGCGCTGGGAGTTTATTCATTAGCAGTTACTTTTTAGCATGCATGCAGGCAGAGCCTCCTGACTGATCGAATCACGGTCTCCGCGAACAGATCAATACCAGGCCACTCTGCTACGAGCCTACGAGAATACGATCTTTACTCCTCCACACCCACACTCTATCCGTTTTATCTTTTTGAGCTAATTATATTTCTAGTCCAATAACTTGTCCATTATGTGATAATTTGGTCCTACAATTTGGAAAGTGTGAAGACACAGTCCAACAACTTATCCATTATGTGAAGATTTGGTCCTCAATAAATCAGAAAATAACACGTGGCGTAATAGTTTTTGCAGAAAGACCCCTAATATTTTTAACTTACACATGTAATCTTTGGTGCTGTCTTACGAGGGCTCTGCGCTCACTTTGCGTTGCCACTGGACCATGCACACTAGTCATGTGCGTTATGCCCTTATACTAATTCATGCCGTTTGACAGCACATACTCCCTATTCAGATTTGAGGAAGACTTGTTTTTATACAAACTAGTAAGTAGCATGAAACAATAGAAGAATATAACCTTTAGGAAAATATTAAAACTCAATTTTTTCTCTAAAAATTTAAAGACAAAACACTCTATTATATAACATACTATATATGTCGAATTGTATTTGCAATCTACCATATATTTATAAAATGAAATAAATTATCAATGTTTTTAGTAAAAATGAAATACATAAATACCTAGAATACATTTAAACAATATATCAAAGACGTGACGATTTCTCGGTTGAATTGGAAATAAGTTATACCAAGTAGTTATCAATATGTCGAAGTTCATAAGTGACATATTCTCATGGATTTTACGTACAAATATAATTTTTTTTCCAAAAAGTGGCCCTTATAGCCGACTTAAAAATAGTTATTTTCTATACCATCCCAGTAACAAGAGAACTTGTAAAAAAATACTCCAAATGCATGAAAATATATCTATTTATGAAATCTAGGGTTGCAATAACCAATAGTGCACTACAAAGTTTTAAAAAACGTGTTTTAGATCTAGCTAAATGGGGTACATGTTACTTATAATTTATTTATGGACATCTCAGTTTTATGGGACGTGAATTTTTTGATCATAGGTCCCATGGACCCTATATAAACAATATGTCAAAAAATATATCATAAATTATGCGTGTAGAGAATGTATGTAACTTGTGAGTATGTGCATGCCAAGTTTGAATCTAAAATATATTAGTATGTCACCTAAACAAAAAAAGACAAAATGCACGGTTCGCAATATAAGCAATGGACGTACAGGTCACAACATAACGAAGTACCAGTTTCTCTTTTTTCGGTTGGTGATATGGTTGTAATTTTTTTAAACAAGTTGCACAAGTATCAAGGTGACATGTACGGGTGTGAATTATTTCAACTTTTTTTGAAACATTCAAATAGAAGTTTTCGATTTTTTTAAATATCAGGGTGCATAGCTCCTGGGTGCTCCACCTTATTTCCCTAGATTCATGGCTTGTCAAAAGAGTGAAAAATTGGTGTAATCTGACTATAAGAGATGTACGTTATGGGCATAGAACATAAACATTGCATGGTGTAGCGGTGAGGATGAGTTTACTCGAACAACAACTCGTAAGATCGATCCCTCGCCCGCCTGTATTAAATTTTATTTGTTTCATCTGCACTGACAGGTGGGTCCCATATTTAAGACTGTACAAAAGATAACATGTGTAAGTTAAAAATATTATGGATCTTTCTGCAAAAACTGTAATGCCATGTGTCATCTTCTGATTTATTGAGAATCAAATCTTCACATGATGGACAAGTTGTTGGACCGTGGCTTCACGCTTTGCAAATCGTATGACCAAATCATCACATGATGAACAAGTTGTTGGACTAGAAGTGTAATTAGATCTATCTTTTTATGCGTATGAAGTTCACACTAGTAGAAAACACACATTATATTTTTAGCTCCAAAGAGCATTAGCACTGGTTGCGCTATGAATCAAGACTAAAGTGTGCATTAGCACCGGTTCGTATGGCCAGGACGTCGCAGGGGAGCCGCAGGGCTTTAGCACCGGTTCGTGCGGGACCTTTAGCACCTGTTCGTGGCAAGAACCGGTGCTAAAGGGTAGATGTCAGCCGCGTAGCGGTCGTGAAACCTTTAGCACCGGTTCGTGCCACAAACCGGTGCTGAAGCTGTTGGAGATATGCCCAAGAGGCAATAATAAAGTGGTTATTATAATATCTTTGTGTTTATGATAAATGTTTATATACCATGCTATAATTGTATTAACCGAAACATTGATACATGTGTGTTATGTAAACAACAAGGAGTCCCTAGTAAGCCTCTTGTATAACTAGCTTGTTGATTAATAGATGATCATGGTTTCGTGATCATGAACATTGGATGTTATTAATAACAAGGTTATGTCATTAGTTGAATGATATAATGGACACACACCCAAATGAGCGTAGCATAAGATCAAGTCATCAAGTTCATTTGCTATAAGCTTTCAATACATAGTTGTCTTAATCCTTCGACCATGAGATCATGTAAATCACTTACACCGAAAGGGTACTTTGATTACATCAAACGTCATTGCGTAAATGGGTGACAATAAAGATGGGATTAAGTATTTGGAAAGTGTGAGTTGAGGCATATGGATCAACAGTGGGATTTGTCCATCCTGATGACGGATAGATATACTCTGGGCCCTCTCGGTGGAATGTCATCTGATTAGCTTGCAAGCATATGAATAGTTCATAAGAGATCACATACCACGGTACGAGTAAAGAGTACTTGTCGGTAACGAGGTTGAACAAGGTATGGAGATACCGATGATCAAACCTCGGACAAGTAAAATATCGCGAGACAAAGGGAATTGACATCGTATGTAAATGGTTCAATCGATCACTAAGTCATCGTTGAATATGTGGGAGCCATTATGGATCTCCAGATCCCGCTATTGGTTATTGCTCGGAGAGGAGTCTCGACCATGTCTGCATAGTTCGCGAACCGTAGGGTGACGCGCTTAAGGTTCGATGTCGCATAAGTAGATTTGAATATGGTATGGAGACGAAGTTTGTTCGGAGTCTCGGATGTGATCCAGGATGTCACGAGGAGGTCCGGAATAGTCCGGAGAATAAGATTCATATAAGGGAAGTTGATTTCTGGGTTTTCGGAAATGTTCGGGATTGTTCCGGTATTGACTGGAAGGTTCTAGAAAGGTTCCGGAAGGGTCCACCATGGGGCCCATGACCTAGGAGGCCCACCGTGGGCCGAGGGGATGCTCCCTGGCCTAATGGGCCAGGGGCACTTGGCCCCCAAGGCCCAGGCCGGCCAACCCCCTAGGGTTTCCCTGGTGGGGATCAACTTGGGGGAGGGGAAAGCCCCTCTTCCCCCCTTGGCCGCCGCCCCCCCTAACCCTAGATGGGAAAGGGGGCCACCTTGGCCGGCTGCCCCCCTATACAAAGAGGGGAGGGGGTGGCCGGCCACACCCCCCATCCATTGCCTCCTCCTCTGGCCGCCTCTCCCTCCACCATATGCTGCTCCGGCTTAGGCGAAGCCCTGCAGCTTTTCTTCCTCCACTACCACCACCACGCCGTCGTGCTGCTGGAGTTTGGAGGAGATCTACCACACCTCCGCTGCCCGCTGGAACGGGAGAGGAAGGAGCTTCATCGACACCGTACGCGCGACCGAGTACGGAAGTGCTGCCGGATTGCAGCACCGGGGACGATCGTCTACACCAACAACGAGATTAATCTCGTAGGCTTTGGAATCTTCGAGGGTTAGTCTCATCTCCATCTCGTTGCTTAGATCTTGTAGATTAGATCTTGGGTGTTCCATAGATTAGATCTTGGATTTATTCGTTTTGCGGTAGGAAAATTTTTGTTTTCTATGCTACGAACCCCATCAGTGGTATCAGAGCCATGTCTATGCATAGATCTGTTGCACGAGTAGAACACAATGGTTTTGTGGGCGGTGATGCTCTTGTTGCTTTAGTTTGTGTACTTTGCTTCTTGCGGGATGGTGGGATGAAGCGGCCCGGGCTAACTTTACATGACCGCGTCTCATGAGACTTGCTCCACGCTTGACATGCAACTTGTATTGCATAAGTGGCTTTGCGGGTGTCTGTCTCTCCCACCATAGTGAAGATTGTAATTTACACTTCTATTGTCAACACTAGTATCACCGTTGTGGTTCATGTTCGTAGGTAGATTGGATCTTACTCGAAAACCCTAAACCACGTAAAATATGCAAACCAAATTAGAGGCGTCTAACTTGTTTTTGCAGGGTTTGGTGATGTGATATGGCCATGATGTGATGATGATTATATTTGATGTATGAGATGTTCATTATTGTATTATGGCAACCGGCAGGAGCCTAATGGTTGTCTTTAATTTTGTTAAAGACCTGCGTGTCTATTCATCATGTAATAGCTTTATTTCAAGTAGTTGTTATAGTAGCTATAAGTGATGGACAACCATGAAGCGGCGCCACTGACCTTGACGCCATGCTGGTGATGATGGAGATCATGTCCGTGCTTTGGAGATGGAGATCAAAAGCACAAAGAAGAAAGGCCATATCATATCACACATTATGAATTACATGTGATGTTAATCCTTTTATGCATCTTATTTTGCTTAGATCGCGACGGTAGCATTATAAGATGATCCCTCTCACTAAATATCAAGATAATAAAGTGTTCATCCTTAGTATGCACCGTTGCTAAGACTTGTCGTTTCGAAGCATCTCGTGATGATCGGGTGTGATAGACTCTACATGTGCATACAACGGGTGCAAGCCAGATTTGCACACGCGGATACTAAGTTTGCCTTGACGAGCCTAGCATGTACAGACATGGTCTCGGAACACGGGATACCGAAAGGTAGAGCATGAGTCATATGAATGATATGATGAACACTTTGAGTGTTCGCCTTTGAAGCTACATCTTTTCTCGTGAAGATCGGACTTGGTGTAGTGGATTTGGTTCGTGTAATCACTAAGACAATGCGAGGGATGTTGTTTTAAGTGGGAGTTCACCTAGTTAATTTCAGAATTAAAATTGAACTCATTTTATCATAAACTTAGTCTAAACTCTTTGCAAATATGTTGTAGATCATGGCGCCTCCCTCCATCAATTTTAACCAGTTCCTAGAGAAAGAAAAGCTTAAGGGCAATGGCACCAACTTCACTGACTGGTTCCGTCATGTGAGGATTTTCCTCACTGGTGGAAACCTGCAATTTGTGCTCGAAGCACCGCTAGGTCCCCCACCACCTCCTGCAGTATCCGAGGACATAAAGAATGTTTATGAGACTCGGGCAACTCGGTACTCCGAAGTTCAGTGTGCCATCTTGTGCAGCCTAGAGGCAGAGCTCCAAAAGCGTTTTGAGCACCATGACCCCTGTGAGATGATGCGTGAGCTCAAACTTATCTTTGAGACTCATGCGGCCGTGGAGAGCTATGAGGCCTCGAAGCAGTTCTTTACCTGCATGATGGAAGAAGGCAGCTCCGTTAGTGAGCACATGCTCGTCATGTCCGGGCATGCGAAGAAGCTCAATGACTTGGGGATGATGATCCCTAACCAGCTGGGTATTCATCGTGCCCTTCAATCACTGCCACCAAGTTACAAGAACTTCGTGATGAACTACAACATGCAGAACATGAATAAGGATTTACCTGAAATCTTTTCCATGCTGAAATCTGCTGAAGTAGAGATTAAGAAGGAGAACCAAGTGTTGATGGTCAACAAGACCACCAGTTTCAAAAAACAAGGCAAGCCTAACAAGGGTAACTTCAAGAAGGGCGGCAAGAAAGTTGCACCGCATCCTGAGAAGCCTAAGGCTGGTCCTAAACCTGAGACTGTGTGCTATTACTGCTAGGGGAAGGGGCACTGGAAGCGCAATTGCCCCAAATACTTGGCCGATCTGAAGAGTGGCCACGTCAAAAAGAAAGGTATATTTGATATACATGTTATTGATGTCTATCTTACTGGTTCTCGTAGTAGTGCCTGGGTATTTGATCTTTTGGTTCGGTTGCTCACATTTGTAACTCGAAACAGAACTGCGGAATAGACGAAGCCTGGCAAGAGACGAGGTGACGATGCGCGTTGGAAATGGATCCAAAGTCGATGTGATCGCTGTCGGCACGCTCCCTCTACATCTACCTTCGGGATTAGTTTTAAACCTTAATAATTGTTATTTGGTACCTGCGTTGAGCATGAACATTATATCTGGATCTTGTTTAATGCAAGACGGTTATTCGTTTAAGTCTGAGAATAATGGTTGTTCGATTTATATGAGTAATGTCTTTTATGGCCATGCACCTGAGATGAATGGTTTATTCTTGTTAAATCTCGATAGTAGTGATACACATGTTCATAACATTAATGCTAAGCGAATGAAATTGAATGATAATTCTACTTATATGTGGCACTGTCGTCTTGGTCATATTGGAGTGAAGCGCATGAAGAAACTCCATTCCGATGGACTTCTTGAGTCACTTGACTTTGAGTCACTTGACAGATGCGAAGCATGTCTAATGGGAAAAATGACTAAGACTCCATTTTCTGGTACAATGGAGCGAGCTACAGACTTATTGGAAATCATACATACCGATGTGTGCGGACCAATGAGTGTAGCATCGCGCGGTGGTTATCGTTATGTTCTAACCTTCACGGATGATCTGAGTAGATATGGATATATTTACTTTATGAAACATAAGTCCGAGACTTTTGAGAAGTTCAAGGAATTCCAAAGTGAAGTAGAAAATCAACGTAACAAGAAGATTAAGTTTTCTGCGTTACGATCGCGGAGGCGAATATCTGAGTTATGAGTTTGGCATGCATTTAAAGAAATGCGGAATACTTTCACAGTTGACACCGCCGGGAACACCACAGCGTAATGGTGTGTCCGAACGTCGTAATCGAACTCTGTTAGATATGGTTCGGTCTATGATGTCTCTTACCGATTTGCCGTTGTCGTTTTGGGGTTATGCATTAGAGACAGCCGCATTCACTTTAAATAGGGCACCATCTAAATCCGTTGAAACGACACCGTATGAACTATGGTTTGGAAAGAAACCTAAGATGTCGTTTCCTTAAAGTTTGGGGTTGCGAAGCTTATGTAAAGAAGTTACAGCCTGACAAGCTAGAACCCAAAGCGGAGAAATGCGTCTTCATAGGATACCCTAAAGAAACAATTGGGTATACTTTCTATCACAGATCCGAAGGCAAAATCTTTGTTGCCAAGAACGGATCCTTTCTTGAGAAGGAGTTTCTCACTAAAGAAGTGACTGGAAGGAAAGTAGAACTCGACGAGGTTAATGAACCTTCTCTCATAGATCAGAGTAGCGCAGTGCCGGAAGAAATTCCTCCACAGCCTGCACCGATAGGAGAGGAAGCGAATGATGATGATCATGAAACTTCGAACGAGGAAGCTCATGAACCTCGCAGATCGATGAGGGAACGTACCACTCCTGATTGGTATGATCCCTGTCTGAATGTCATGATTGTGGACAACAATGATGAGGACCCTGCGACGTATGAAGAAGCAATGATGAGCCCAGATTCCAACAAATGGCAAGAAGCCATGAAATCCGAAATGGGATCCATGTATGATAACAAAGTATGGACTTTGGTAGACTTACCTGATAGCCGCAAGGCTGTTGAGAATAAATGGATCTTTAAGAGAAAAACAGATGCTGATGGTAATATTACTGTCTATAAAGCTCGACTTGTCGCAAAGGGTTTCCGACAAATTCAAGGAGTTGACTACGATGAGACTTTCTCACCTGTAGCGAAGCTAAAGTCTGTGAGGATTTTGTTAGCAATAGCTGCATTTTTCGATTATGAAATCGGCGTATGGATGTCAAAACGGCGTTCCTTAATGGTGATATTGAGGAAGAGTTGTATATGGTACAACCCAAAGGTTTTGTTGATCCTGAAAATGCTGACAAGGTATGCAAACTTCAGCGTTCCATTTATGGACTGAAGCAAGCATCCCGGAGTTGGAATCTACGCTTTGATAGAGTGATCAAAGACTTCGGTTTTATACGGACTCATGGTGAGGCCTGTATTTACAAGAAAGTGAGTGGGAGCTCTGTAGCGTTCCTGATATTATATGTAGATGACATATTATTGATTGGGAATGATATAGAACTATTAAGCAGTGTTAAAGGTTATTTGAATAAATGTTTTTCAATGAAAGACCTTGGTGAAGCAGCATACATTTTAGGCATCAAGATTTATAGAGATAGATCAAGACGCCTAATAGGCCTTTCACAGAGTACATACTTGGACAAGATTCTAAAGAAGTTTAGAATGGATGAAAGCAAGAAGGGGTTCTTGCCTATGTTGCCGGAGTAAGGTCTTGAGTAAGACTCAAGGTCCAGCTACAGCAGAAGAAAGAGAGAGGATGAGCAAGATCCCCTATGCTTCGGCGATGAGGGCTCTCTCATGTATGCCATGCTGTGTACTAGACCGGATATCGCACATGCTGTTAGTTTGACCAGCAGATATCAAAGTGATCCAGGAATGGAACACTGGACAGCGGTCAAGAATATCCTGAAGTACTTGAAAAGGACTAAGGATATGTTTCTTTGTTATGGCGGTGACCAAGAGCTCGTTGTAACTAGTTACACCGATGCAAGTTGGAACACCGATCCTGATGACTCTAAGTCTCAGTCTGGGTACGTGTTTATATTGAATGGTGCGGCGATGGTGGAGCAGTTCCAAAGGTGCACGGTGGCGAAATCTTCAACGAGAATCTGAATATATAGCGGCTTCAGAGGCTTCATCGGAAGCGGTATGGATGAAGAGGTTCATTGTTGAGCTTGGTGTGGTTCCTAGTGCATTGGACCCGTTAGTCATTTATTGTGACAACACGGGTGCCATCGCCAATGCAAAGGAACCGAGGTCACACAAGAAGCTGAAGCATATCAAGCTGCGTTTTCATTCGATTCGCGAGTACATCGAAGATGGTGAAGTAGAGATTTGCAAAGTACACACGGATCTGAATGTTGCAGATCCGTTGACTAAAGCTCTCCCAAGGGCAAAGCATGACCAACACCAGAATGCCATGGGTGTTAGGTACCTTACAATGTAATCTAGATTATTGACTCTAGTGCAAGTGGGAGACTGTTGGAGATATGCCCAAGAGGCAATAATAAAGTGGTTATTATAATATCTTTGTGTTTATGATAAATGTTTATATACCATGCTATAATTGTATTAACCGAAACATTGATACATGTGTGTTATGTAAACAACAAGGAGTCCCTAGTAAGCCTATTGTATAACTAGCTTGTTGATTAATAGATGATCATGGTTTCGTGATCATGAACATTGGATGTTATTAATAACAAGGTTATGTCATTAGTTGAATGATATAATGGACACACACCCAAATGAGCGTAGCATAAGATCAAGTCATCAAGTTCATTTGCTATAAGCTTTCAATACATAGTTGTCTTAATCCTTCGACCATGAGATCATGTAAATCACTTACACCGAAAGGGTACTTTGATTACATCAAACATCATTGCGTAAATGGGTGACAATAAAGATGGGATTAAGTATTTGGAAAGTGTGAGTTGAGGCATATGGATCAACAGTGGGATTTGTCCATCCTGATGACGGATAGATATACTCTGGGCCCTCTCGGTGGAATGTCATCTGATTAGCTTGCAAGCATATGAATAGTTCATAAGAGATCACATACCACGGTACGAGTAAAGAGTACTTGTCGGTAACGAGGTTGAACAAGGTATGGAGATACCAATGATCAAACCTCGGACAAGTAAAATATCGAGAGACAAAGGGAATTGACATCGTATGTAAATGGTTCAATCGATCACTAAGTCATCGTTGAATATGTGGGAGCCATTATGGATCTCCAGATCCCGCTATTGGTTATTGCTCGGAGAGGAGTCTCGACCATGTCTGCATAGTTCGCGAACCGTAGGGTGACGCGCTTAAGGTTCGATGTCGCATAAGTAGATTTGAATATGGTATGGAGACGAAGTTTGTTCGGAGTCTCGGATGTGATCCAGGATGTCACGAGGAGGTCCGGAATAGTCCGGAGAATAAGATTCATATAAGGGAAGTTGATTTCTGGGTTTTCGGAAATGTTCGGGATTGTTCCGGTATTGACTGGAAGGTTCTAGAAAGGTTCCGGAAGGGTCCACCATGGGGCCCACGACCTAGGAGGCCCACCGTGGGCCGAGGGGATGCTCCCTGGCCTAATGGGCCAGGGGCACTTGGCCCCCAAGGCCCAGGCCGGCCAACCCCCTAGGGTTTCCCTGGGGGGGATCAACTTGGGGGAGGGGAAAGCCCCTCTTCCCCCCTTGGCCGCCGCCCCCCTAACCCTAGATGGGAAAGGGGGCCACGTTGGCCGGCTTCCCCCCTATATAAAGAGGGGAGGGGGTGGCCGGCCACACCCCCCATCCATTGCCTCCTCCTCTGGCCGCCTCTCCCTCCACCATACGCTGCTCCGGCTTAGGCGAAGCCCTGCAGCTTTTCTTCCTCCACTACCACCACCACGCCGTCGTGCTGCTGGAGTTTGGAGGAGATCTACCACACCTCCGCTGCCCGCTGGAACGGGAGAGGAAGGAGCTTCATCGACACCGTACGCGCGACCGAGTACGGAAGTGCTGCCGGATTGCAGCACCGGGGACGATCGTCTACACCAACAACGAGATTAATCTCGTAGGCTTTGGAATCTTTGAGGGTTAGTCTCATCTCCATCTCGTTGCTTAGATCTTGTAGATTAGATCTTGGGTGTTCCATAGATTAGATCTTGGATTTATTCGTTTTGCGGTAGGAAAATTTTTGTTTTCTATGCTACGAACCCCATCAGAAGCACCCCTTTGCCTATAAATTCAGCTGCCCCAACCAGCGCTCTCCTCTATTTGTTTTCTTGGTGGAAGGTATGAGTGTTGTGTACTAGTTTGTTTTTCTTTCCTATGCACAAGAGGTGCTCGATGAAATGCTTGAGAGAATGATGCTGCTTGATTTCACACAAAACAAAAATAATATGAGGTGCCCGAGCGACACTTAAGCTTTCTTCTCTTTCTTTTCTCCTTGATCGAGGTGAGCAACTTTACCCTTTCATTTGTACAGTGGTCATTTCACTATTTATGATATCATTTAATAGTTTTTTGATAAACTTAATTATATGATGCAGATGAACCAGCGGCAATGGATGTACGTTGACCGACACCTTAACGAGTTCACTGCGGGCCTGCAAGATTTTCTCCATGTGGATGAGGAAAAATCACATGCGGATGGTTTTATGTGCTGTCCATGTGTTGACTGTCGGAAGTTAAAGCAATAATCTAGATGGCAAGTCCTTCACTCCCACCTGCTTCGGAAAGGTTTCATGCCCAGCTAGCTACAATTGTTGGATCAAGCATAGAGAAAGATGGGTTATGATGGAAGACAGTGAAGAAGAAGAGGATGATGATATGTACCCTGAGTGATACTGCAATGGGGCAGGCTGAAGATGAAGAGGCATCAGATGAGCCAACTGTTGATCTTCGTCGGACCATCGCTGATGCACACAGAGAAGCAGAAAGTCCAAACGAGAAGCGGAAGTTAAACGACATGTTAGAGGATTACAAAAAAAAGTTGTACCCAAATTGCGAAGATGGCAACACAAAACTCTGTACCACACTGGAGTTGCTGCAATGGAAGGCAAAGACTGGTACATGTGACAAGACATTTGAGAAGTTACTAAAATTAATGAAGAAGAAGCTTCCAAAGGATAACAAACTGCCTTACATTACGTACGAAGCAAAAAAGGTTCTCTGCCGTCTAGGATTGGAGGTGCAGAAGATACATGCATGCATTAATGACTGCATCCTCTACTGCGGTGAGGAGTATGAAAATTTGAAAGCATGCAAGGTATGCATTGTACTACGATATAAGATCAGGCGAGATGACCCTGGTGATGTTGAGGGTGAGCCCCCCCCCCCCCCCAGGAAGAGGGTTCCTGCCAAGGTTAGGTGGTATGCTCATATAATACCACGGTTGAAACGTCTGTTCAGAAAAAAAAAACATTCTAGGTTACTGCGATGGCACAAATGATGGGATTCGTAGCATAGAAAAAAATCCAACCGCAAGAACGAATAACAAGCCAAGATCCAATCTAGAAGATGGTAGCAACGAGAAGATCATGATACTAACCCTCGAAGATTTCCAAAGCCTACGAGATTAGATCTCGTTGTTGCTGAAGATGATCAATTGCCGCTTTCAAAAGCGTGTAGAAGATCTTGACGGTGCCACAGTCGGGCAACACCTCCATACTCGGTCACACGTTCGGTGTTGATGACGACGTTCTTCTCCCCGTTCCAGCGGGCAGGGGAAGTAGTAGATCCTCCTCGGAATCCCGACAGCACGATGGCGTGGTGTCGGTGGCGGTGGAGATCTTCGGCAGGGCTTCGCCTAAGCTCTACGGGAGAGGTGGGAGGAGGGAGGCGGCTAGGGTTTGGGAGAGGGGGCGCCGGCCTGGGAGCCCTGGGGGTGCGGCTGGCTTTGATGTGGCCGGGCCCCTCCCTCTCCTCCTCTTTATATAGGTGGAATCCCTAGGGTTTTCCCAAAGTGTTCGAATAAGACCCCAATTCAAAAACTTCCATATGGACGAAACCTAGAGGCACAGGGACTCTCCCTTTCCCCCCTTGCTTGGCCGGCCAAGGAGGTGGAGTCCACCATGGACTCCACCCTCCTACTTGGTTGGCTAGTTAGGGTTGGTGGAGTCCAACCGGGGCTCCACCTTCCATGGTGATTTTTTTCCGGAAGGTTCTAGAACATTCTAGCACCTTCCATAAATGCACCGGATCATTTCCAAACTTGGAAAGTGACTTCCTATATATGAATCTTATTCTCTGGACCATTCCGGACCTCCTCGTGATGTCCTGGATCCCATCCAAGACTCGGAAAAAAATTCGAACTCCATTCCATATTCCATATCTACTTAAAACGACATCAAACCTTAAGTGTGTCACCCTACGGTTCGTGAACTATGTAGACATGGTTGAGACTCCTCTCCGACCAATAACCAATAGCGGGATCTGGAGATCCATAATGGCTCCCACATATTTAACGATAACTTAGTGATCGACTGAACCATTTAGATACGATACTGATTCCCTTTGTCACGCGATATTTTACTTGTCCGAGGTTTGATCATCGGTATCTCCATACCTTGTTCAACCTCGTCACCGACAAGTACTCTTTACTCGTACCGTGGCATATCATCTCTTGTGAACTAGTCACATGCTTGCAAGCTAATCAGACGACATACCATCGAGAGGGCCCAGAGTATATCTATCCGTCATCGGGATGGACAAATCCGACTCTTGATCCATATGCTTCAACTCACACTTTTCGAATACTTAATCCCATCTTTATAACCACCCATTTACACAGCGGCGTTTGATGTAATCAAAGTACCCTTCCGGTTTAAGTGATTTACATGATCTCATGGTCGAAGGACTAGGTAACTATGTATCGGAAGCTTATAGAAAATTGAACTTAATGACGTGATCTTATGCTACGCTTATTTGGGTGTGTCCATTATGTCATTCATCTAATGACATAACCTTGTTATTAATAACATCCAATGTTCATGATCACGAAACTATGATCATCTATTAATCAACAAGCTAGTTATACAAGAGGCTTACTAGGGACTCCTTGTTGTTTACATAACACACATGTATCAATGTTTCGGTTAATACAATTATAGCATGGTATGCAAACATTTATCATAAACACAAAGATATATAATAACCACTTTATTATTGCCTCTTGGGCATATCTCCAACAGTCTCCCACTTGCACTAGAGTCAGTAATCTAGATTACATTGTAAGGTACCTAACACCCATGGCATTCTGGTGTTGGTCATGCTTTGCCCTAGCGAGAGCTTTAGTCAACGGATTTGCCACATTCAGATGTGTGTGTACTTTGCAAATCTTTACTTCACCATCTTCGATGTACTCGCGAATCGAATGAAAACGCAGCTTGATATGCTTCAGCTTCTTGTGTGACCTTGGTTCTTGTGCATTGGCGATGGCACCCATGTTGTCACAATAGATGACTAATGGGTCCAATGCACTAGGAACCACACCAAGCTCAACAATGAACCTCTTCATCCATACCGCTTCTGATGAAGCCTCCGAAGCCGCTATGTATTCCGATTCAGTTGAAGACTTCGCCACCGTGCACTGCTTGGAACTCATCCAGCTTACTGCAGCACCATTCAATATAAACACGTACCCAGACTGAGACTTAGAGTCATCAGGATCGGTGTTCCAACTTGCATCGGTGTAACTGGTTACAACGAGCTCTTGGTCACCGCCATAACAAAGAAACATATCCTTAGTCCTTTTCAAGTAATTCAGGATATTCTTGACCGCTATCCAGTGTTCCATTCTTGGATCACTTTGATATCTGCTGGTCAAACTAGCAGCATGTGCGATATACGGTCTAGTACACAGCATGGCATACATGATAGAGCCTACTACTGAGGCATAGGGGATCTTGTTCATCCTCTCTCTTTCTTCTGCCGTAGCCGAACCTTGAGTCTTACTCAAGACCTTACCTGGCAACATAGGCAAGAACCCTTTCTTATTTTCACCCATTCTAAACTTCTTTAGAATCTTGTCCAGATATGTACTCTGTGAAAGCCCTATTAGGCATCTTGATCTATCTCTATAAATCTTGATGCCTAAAATGTACGCTGCTTCACCAAGGTCTTTCATTGAAAAACACTTATTCAAATAACCTTTAACACTGCTTAGTAGTTCTATATCATTTCCAATCAATAATATGTCATCTACATATAATATCAGGAATGCTACAGAACTCCCACTCACTTTATTGTAAATACAGGCCTCACCATGAGTCTGTATAAACCCGAAGTCTTTGATCACCTTATCAAAGCATCGGTTCCAACTCCGGGATGCTTGCTTCAATCCATAAATTGAACGCTGAAGTTTGCATACCTTGTCAGCATTTTTAGGATCGACAAAACCTTTGGGTTGTACCATATACAACTCTTCCTCAATGTCACCATTAAGGAACGCCGTTTTGACATCCATCTGCCAAATCTCATAATCGAAAAATGCAGCTATTGCTAACAAAATCCTCACAGACTTTAGCTTCTCTACAGGTGAGAAAGTCTCATCGTAGTCAACTCCTTGAATTTGTCGGAAACCCTTTGCGACAAGTCGAGCTTTATAGACAGTAATATTGCCATCAACATCTGTTTTTCTCTTGAAGATCCATTTATTCTCAACAGCCTTCCGGCTATCAGGTAAGTCTACCAAAGTCCACACTTGGTTATCATACATGGATCCCATTTCGGATTTCATGGCTTCTTGCCATTTGTTGGAATCTGGGCTCATCATTGCTTCCTCATACGTCGCAGGGTCTTCATCATTGTTATCCACAATCATGACATTTAGACAGGGATCATACCAATCAGGAGTGGTACGCTCCCTCGTCGATCTGCGAGGTTCAGTAGCTTCCTCGTTCGAAGTTTCATGATCATTATCATTTGCTTCCTCTCCTATTGGTGCAGGTTGTAAAGGAACATCTTCCGGTACAATGCTACTCTGATCTACGAGAGAAGGTTCAATAACCTCGTCGAGTTCTACTTTCCTTCCAGTCACTTCTTTAGTGAGAAACTCCTTCTCAAGAAAGGATCCGTTCTTGGCAACAAAGATTTTGCCTTCGGATCTGTGATAGAAAGTGTACCCAATTGTTTCTTTAGGGTATCCTATGAAGACACATTTCTCCGCTTTGGGTTCTAGCTTGTCAAGCTGTAACTTCTTTACATAACCTTCGCAACCCCAAACTTTAAGGAACGACAACTTAGGTTTCTTCCCAAACCATAATTCATATGGTGTCGTTTCAACGGATTTAGATGGTGCCCTATTTAAAGTGAATGCGGCTGTCTCTAATGCATAACCCCAAAACGATAACGGTAAATCAGTAAGAGATATCATAGAACGAACCATATCTAAGAGAGTTCGATTACGACGTTCGGACACACCATTGCGCTGTGGTGTTCCCGGTGGTGTCAACTGTGAAAGTATTCCATATTTGTTTAAATGCATGCCAAACTCATAACTAAGATATTCGCTTCCGCGATCAGTACGCATAAACTTAATCTTCTTGTTACGTTGATTTTCTACTTCACTTTGGAATTCCTTAAACTTCTCGAAAGTTTCGGACTTATGTTTCATGAAGTAGATATAGCCATATCTACTTAGATCATCCGTGAAGGTTAGAACATAACGATAACCACCGCGCGATGCTACACTCTTTGGTCCGCACACATCGGTATGTATGATTTCCAATAAGTCCTGTAGCTCGCTCCATTGTACCAGAGAATGGAGTCCTGGTCATTTTTCCCATTAGACATGCTTCGCATCTATCAAGTGACTCAAAGTCAAGTGACTCAAGAAGTCCATCGGAATGGAGTTTCTTCATGCGTTTCACTCCAATATGACCAAGACGACAGTGCCACATATAAGTAGAATTATCATTCAATTTAATTCGCTTAGCATCAATGTTATGAACATGTGTATCACTACTATCGAGATTTAACAAGAATAAACCATTCATCTTAGGCGCATGACCATAAACGATATTATTCATA
Organism: Lolium perenne; assembly: GCF_019359855.2. Lineage (NCBI taxonomy): Eukaryota > Viridiplantae > Streptophyta > Magnoliopsida > Poales > Poaceae > Lolium > Lolium perenne. The sequence continues at coordinate 261,466,610 of NC_067249.2, forward strand.
TAAATAGAACAACCATTATTCTCTGACTTAAATGAATAACCGTCTTGCATTAAACAAGATCCAGATATAATGTTCATGCTCAATGCAGACACCAAATAGCAATTATTAAGGTTTAAAACTAATCCCGAAGGTAGATGTAGGGGGAGCGTGCCGACGGCGATCACATCGACCTTGGATCCATTTCCAACGCGCATCGTCACCTCGTCCCTCGCTAGGCTTCGTTTATTCCGTAGTTCCTGTTTCCAGTTACAAATGTGAGCAACCGAACCAGTATCAAATACCCAGGCACTACTACGAGAACCGGTAAGATAGACATCTATAACATGTATATCAAATATACCTTTCTTTTTCTTGACAAGGCCGCTCTTCAGATCAGCCATGTACTTGGGGCAATTACGCTTCCAGTGCCCCTTCTCCTTGCAGTAATAGCACTCAGTATCAGGTTTAGGACCAGCCTTAGGCTTCTCAGGAGGCGCAACAACTTTCTTGCCGCCCTTCTTGAAGTTGCCCTTCTTAGGTTTGCCTTGCTTCTTGAAACTGGTGGTCTTGTTGACCATCAACACTTGGTGCTCTTTCTCTATCTCAATCTCAGCAGATTTTAGCATGGAGAAGAGTTCAGGTAACTCTTTGTTCATGTTCTGCATGTTGTAGTTCATCACAAAGTTCTTGTAACTTGGTGGCAGTGATTGGAGGACACGATGAATACCCAGCTGGTTAGGAATCACTATCCCCAAGTCACTGAGCTTCTTCGCATGCCCGGACATAGCGAGCACGTGCTCACTAACGTAGCTGCCATCTTCCATCATACAACCAAAGAAGTGTTTCAAGGCCTCATAGCTTTCCACGGCCGCATGAGTTTCAAATATAGCTTTTAGCTCATGGACCAGCTCATAAGGATCGTGGTGCTCAAAACGCTTTTGGAGCTCCGCCTCTAGGCTGCACAGGATGGCACACTGAACTTGAGAGTACCGAATCACCCGAGTCTCGTAAACATTCTTTACTTCCTCAGATACTACAGGTGGTGGTGGGGGACCTAGCGGTGCTTCGAGCACAAATTGCAGATTTCCACTATTGAGGAAAATCCTCACATGACGGAACCAGTCGGTGAAGTTGCTACCATTGATGGAGGGGGACGCCATGATCTACAACATATTTTCAAAGAGTTTAGACTAAGTTTACGATAAATTGAGTTCAAATTTTAATTCTTAAATTAACTAGGTAAACTCCCACTCAAAACAATATCCCTCGCATTGTCTTAATGATCACACGAACCAAATCCACTACACCAAATCCGGTCATCACGAGAAAAGATGTAGCTTCAAAGGCGAAATATCATTCATATGACTCATGCTCTACCTTTCGGTATCTCGTGTTCCGAGACCATGTCTGTACATGCTAGGCTCGTCAAGGCAACCTTAGTATCCGCATGTGCAAAACTGGCTTGCACCCGTTGTATGCACATGTAGATCTATCACACCCGATCATCACGTGATGCTTCGAAACGACAAGTCTTAGCAACGGTGCATACTAAGGATGAACACTTTGTTATCTTGATATTTAGTGAGAGGGATCATCTTATAATGCTACCATCGCGATCTAAGCAATACAAGATGCATAAAAGGATTAACATCACATGCAATTCATATGTGATATGATATGGCCCTTTTGTCTTTGCGCCTTTGATCTTCATCTCCAAAGCACGAACATGATCTCCATCATCAATGGGCATGATCTCCATCATCGTCGGCGTAGCGTCAAGGTCAATGGCGCCGTCTTCATGGTTGTTCTCCCATGTAGCAACTATTACAACTACTTTGAAATAATAGTTCAACATGAAATTTAAAGACAACCATAAGGCTCCTACCGGTTGCCACAATACAATAATGATCATCTCATACATATTCATCATCATATCATGGCCATATCACATTGATGTCTACGCCCCCTCCTTTTCCTGTAGACAGTGTTGGGCCTCCAAGAGCAGAGGTTTGTAGAACAGCAGCAAGTTTCCCTTAAGTGGATCACCCAAGGTTTATCGAACTCAGGGAGGAAGAGGTCAAAGATATCCCTCTCATAAAACCCTGCAACCACAAAGCAAGAAGTCTCTTGTGTCCCCAACATACCTAATAGGTGCACTAGTTCGGCGAAGAGATAGTGAAATACAGGTGGTATGAATATATATGAGCAGTGGCAATGGCACCAGAAAAGTGCTTTGCCCAGGACAGTAAACAAGCAGTAGTAACGCAGCAGTAGTAACGCAAAGAAACAAGAAACAAGCAGCGATAGCAGTATTTAGGAACAAGGCCTAGGGATCAGACTTTCACTAGTGGACACTCTCAACATTGATCACATAACAGAATAGATAAATGCATACTCTACACTCTTGTTGGATGATGAACACCATTGCGTAGGATTACACGAACCCTCAATGCCGGAGTTAACAAGCTCCACAATTCAATGTTCATATTTAAATAACCTTAGAGTGCATGAAAGATCAATACGACTAAACCAAGTACTAACATAGCATGCACACTGTCACCTTCACACTATGTAGGAGGAATAGATCACATCAATACCATCATAGCAATAGTTAACTTCATAATCTACAAGAGACCATAATCATACCATAAACCAAGTACTAACACGGATGCACACACTGTCACCATTACACCGTGCAGGAGGAACAAAACTACTTTAATAACATCACTAGAGTAGCACATAGATAAATTGTGATACAAAACACATTGCAATCATAAAGAGATATAAATAAGCACTTCACTATGCCATTCATAACAGTGAATAAGTATTCTGTGAAATATAGCCTAAGAGACCCACACGGTGCACACACTGTCACCTTTACACACGTGGGACAAGGAGTCTCCGGAGATCACATAAGTAAAATTCACTTGACTAGCATAACGACATCTAGATTACAAGCATCATCATATGAATCTCAATCATGTAAGGCAGCTCATGAGATTATTGTATTGAAGTACATAGGAGAGAGATGAACCACATAGCTACCGGTACAGCCCCGAGCCTCGATGGAGAACTACTCCCTCCTCATGGGAGACAGCAGCGTTGATGAAGATGGCGGTGGTGTCAATGGAGGAGCCTTCCGGGGGCACTTCCCCGTCCCGGCGGCGTGCCGGAACAGAGACTCCTGTCCCCCAGATCTTGGCTTCGCGATGGCGGCGGCTCTGGAAGGTTTCTCGTACCGTGGCTTTTTCGTGTCGAGGTTTTAGGTCTGGGACCTTTAAATAGGCGAAGAGGCGGCGTCAGAAGGTCGAAGGGGCGACGACACCATAAGGCGGCGCGGCCAGGGCCTGGGCCGTGCCGGCCTATGGTCTGGGGGCCCAGTGCCCCCCCTCTGGTCCTTCCCGGGTGTTCTGGAAGCTTCGTGGAAAAATAGGATGTTGGGCGTTGATTTCGTCCGATTCCGAGAATATTTCGTTACTAGGATTTCTGAAACCAAAAACAGCAGAAAACAGCAACTAGCCTTTCGGCATCTCGTCAATAGGTTAGTTCCAGAAAACGCATAAATATGACATAAAATGTGCATATAACATGTAGATATCATCAATAATGTGGCATGGAACGTAAGAAATTATCGATACGTCGGAGACGTATCAGCATCCCCAAGCTTAGTTTCTGCTCGTCCCGAGCAGGTAAACGATAACAAAGATAATTTCTGGAGTGACATGCCATCTTAACCTTGATCATACTATTTGTAAGCATATGTAGTGAATGTAGCGATCAAAACAATGTATATGACATGAGTAAACAAATGAATCATAAAGCAAAGACTTTTCATGAATAGTACTTCAAGACAAGCATCAATAAGTCTTGCATAAGAGTTAACTCATAAAGCAATAATTCAAAGTAAAGCATTGAAGCAACACAATGGAAGATTAAGTTTCAGCGGTTGCTTTCAACTTGTAACATGTATATCTTATGGATATTGTCAACATAGAGTAATATAATAAGTGCAATATGCAAGTATGTAGGAATCAATGCACAGTTCACACAAGTGTTTGCTTCTTGAGGTGGAGAGAAATAGGTGAACTGACTCAACAATATAAGTAAAAGAATGGTCCTTCAAAGAGGAAAGCATCGATTGCTATATTTGTGCTAGAGCTTTGATTTTGAAAACAAGAAACAATTTTGTCAACGGTAGTAATAAAGCATATGTATCATGTAAATTATATCTTACAAGTTGCAAGCCTCATGCATAGTGTACTAATAGTGCCCGCACCTTGTCCTAATTAGCTTGGACTACCGGGATCATCGCAATGCACATGTTTTAACCAAGTGTCACAAAAGGGGTACCTCTATGCCGCCTGTACAAAGGTCTAAGGAGAAAGCTCGCATCGGATTTCTCGCTATTGATTATTCTCAACTTAGACATCCATACCGGGACAACATAGACAACAGATAATGGACTCCTCTTTTATGCATAAGCATGTGGCAACAATTAATTTTCTCATTTGAGATTGAGGATATATGTCCAAAACTGAAACTTCCACCATGGATCATGGCTTTAGTTAGCGGCCCAATGTTCTTCTCTAACAATATGCATGCTCTAACCATAAGGTGGTAGATCGCTCTTACTTCAGACAAGACGAACATGCATAGCAACTCACATGAAATTCAACAAAGAGTAGTTGATGGCGTCCCCAGTGAACATGGTTATCGCACAACGAGCAACTTAATAAGAGATAAAGTGCATAAGTACATATTCAATACCACAATAGTTTTTAAGATATTTGTCCCATGAGCTATATATTGCAAAGGTGAAGAATGGAAATTTAAAGGTAGCACTCAAGCAATTTACTTTGGAATGGCGGAGAAATACCATGTAATAGGTAGATATGGTGGACACAAATGGCATAGTGGTTGGCTCAAGGATTTTGGATGCATGAGAAGTAAGCCCTCTCGATACAAGGTTTAGGCTAGCAAGGCTATTTGAAACAAACACAAGGATGAAGCGGTGCAGCAAAACTCACATAAAAGACATATTGAAAACATTATAAGACTCTACACCGTCTTCCTTGTTGTTCAAACTCAATACTAGAAATTATCTAGACTTTAGAGAGACCAAATATGCAAACCAAATTTTAGCATGCTCTATGTATTTCTTCATTAATAGGTGCAAAGTATATGATGCAAGAGCTTAAACATGAGCACAACAATTGCCAAGTATCACATTACCCAAGACATTATAGCAATTACTACATGTATCATTTTCCAATTCCAACCATATAACAATTTAACGAAGAAGAAACTTCGCCATGAATACTATGAGTAGAACCTAAGGACATACTTGTCCATATGCAACAGCGGAGCGTGTCTCTCTCCCACACAAAGAATGCTAGGATCCATTTTATTCAAACAAAAACAAAAACAAAAACAAACCGACGCTCCAAGCAAAGCACATAAGATGTGATGGAATAAAAATATAGTTTCAGGGGAGGAACCTGATAATATTGTCGATTGAGAAGGGGATGCCTTGGGCATCGCCAAGCTTAGACGCTTGGGTCTTCTTGAAATATGCAGGGATGAACCACGGGGGCATCCCCAAGCTTAGACTCTTCACTCTTCTTGATCATAGTATATCATCCTCCTCTCTTGACCCTTGAAAACTTCCTCCACACCAAACTCGAAACAAACTCATTAGATGGTTAGTGCATAATCAAAAACTCACATGTTCAGAGGTGACACAATCATTCTTAACACTTCTGGACATTGCCCAAAGCTACTGGAAGTTAATGGAACAAAGAAATCCATCCCACATAGCAAAAGAGGCAATGCGAAATAAAAGGCAGAATCTGTCAAAACAGAACAGTCCGTAAAGACGAATTTTAAAAGGGCACCAGACTTGCTCAAATGAAAATTCTCAAATTGAATGAAAGTTGCATACATATCTGAGGATCACTCACGTAAATTGGCATAATTTTCTGAGTTACCTACAGAGAATTTTGCCCAGATTCGTGACAGCAAAGAAATCTGTTTCTGCGCAGTAATCCAAATCTAGTATGAAGCTTACTATCAACGACTTTACTTGGCACAACAAAACACTAAACTAAGATAAGGAGAGGTTGCTACAGTAGTAAACAACTTCCAAGACACAAATATAAAACAAAGTACTGTAGCAAAATAACACGTGGGTTATCTCCCAAGAAGTTCTTTCTTTATAGCCATTAAGATGGGCTCAGCAGTTTTAATGATGCACTCGCAAGAAATAGTAGTTGAAGCAAAAGAGAGCATCAAGAGGCAAATTCAAAACACATTTAAGTCTAACATGCTTCCTATGCAAAGGAATCTTGTAAATAAACAAATTCAAGAAGCATAATGCAACAAGCATAGAAAAACTAGACAAGCTCAACTTCAAGATTTTAAGCATATAGAGAGGTGTTTTAGTAACATGAAAATTTCTACCACCATATTTTCCTCTCTCATAATAACTTTCAGTAGCAACATGAGCAAACTCAACAATATAACTATCACATAAAGCATTCTTATCATGAGGCTCATGCATAAAATTATTACTCTCCACATAAGCATAATCAATTTTATTAGTTGTAGTGGGAGCAAATTCAACAAAGTAGCTATCATTATTATTCTCATCATCAAATATAGGAGGCATATTGTAATCATAATCAAATTTATCCTCCATAACAGGCGGTACTAAAAGACCAATATCATTATAATCATCATAAATAGGAGGCCAAGTATCATCAAAGTAAATTTTCTCCTCAATGCTTGGGGGACTAAAAATATCATGCTCATCAAAGCTAGCTTCTCCAAGCTTAGAATTTTCAATAGCATTAGCAACAATAGTGTTCAAAGCATTCATATTGATAACATTCCCATTAGCATGCATATAAAGTTCCATGGGTTTTTTAATTTTCTCTTCAAACACATCATGTCCTAATTCAAGATAAAGTTCATAAAGATCTCTCATATTTTTGTTGTTTTCCATTATGCCTAACTAGTGTAAAACAAGAAACAAAAAGTTGCAATTGCAGGATCTAAAGGAAATAGCTTCGAGCACAAACACAATGGCGCCAGCAAAGTACTGTTACCTGGAACCGGAGTATGAGTGCCTTTTACCTTTCCTCCCCGGCAACGGCGCCATAAAATAGCTTGATGTCTACGCCCCCTCCTTTTCCTGTAGACAGTGTTGGGCCTCCAAGAGCAGAGGTTTGTAGAACAGCAGCAAGTTTCCCTTAAGTGGATCACCCAAGGTTTATCGAACTCAGGGAGGAAGAGGTCAAAGATATCCCTCTCATGCAACCCTGCAACCACAAAGCAAGAAGTCTCTTGTGTCCCCAACACACCTAATAGGTGCACTAGTTCGGCGAAGAGATAGTGAAATACAGGTGGTATGAATATATATGAGCAGTGGCAATGGCACCAGAAAAGTGCTTTGCCCAGGACAGTAAACAAGCAGTAGTAACGCAGCAGTAGTAACGCAGTAAAACAGTAAACAAGCAGCGATAGCAGTATTTAGGAACAAGGCCTAGGGATCAGACTTTCACTAGTGGACACTCTCAACATTGATCACATAACAGAATAGATAAATGCATACTCTACACTCTTGTTGGATGATGAACACCATTGCGTAGGATTACACGAACCCTCAATGCCGGAGTTAACAAGCTCCACAATTCAATGTTCATATTTAAATAACCTTAGAGTGCATGAAAGATCAATACGACTAAACCAAGTACTAACATAGCATGCACACTGTCACCTTCACACTATGTAGGAGGAATAGATCACATCAATACCATCAAAGCAATAGTTAACTTCATAATCTACAAGAGATCATAATCATAGCATAAACCAAGTACTAACACGGATGCACACACTGTCACCATTACACCGTGCAGGAGGAATAAAACTACTTTAATAACATCACTAGAGTAGCACATAGATAAATTGTGATACAAAACACATTGCAATCATAAAGAGATATAAATAAGCACTTCACTATGCCATTCATAACAGTGAATAAGTATTCTGTGAAATATAGCCTAAGAGACCCACACGGTGCACACACTGTCACCTTTACACACGTGGGACAAGGAGTCTCCGGAGATCACATAAGTAAAATTCACTTGACTAGCATAACGACATCTAGATTACAAGCATCATCATATGAATCTCAATCATGTAAGGCAGCTCATGAGATTATTGTATTGAAGTACATAGGAGAGAGATGAACCACATAGCTACCGGTACAGCCCCGAGCCTCGATGGAGAACTACTCCCTCCTCATGGGAGACAGCAGCGTTGATGAAGATGGCGGTGGTGTCGATGGAGGAGCCTTCCGGGGGCACTTCCCCGTCCCGGCGGCGTGCCAGAACAGAGACTCCTGTCCCCCAGATCTTGGCTTCGCGATGGCGGTGGCTCTGGAAGGTTTCTCGTACCGTGGCTTTTTCGTGTCGAGGTTTTAGGTCTGGGACCTTTAAATAGGCGAAGAGGCGGCGTCAGAAGGTCGAAGGGGCGACGACACCATAAGGCGGCACGGCCAGGGCCTGGGCCGCGCCGGCCTATGGTCTGGGGGCCCAGTGCCCCCCCCTCTGGTCCTTCCCGGGTGTTCTGGAAGCTTCGTGGAAAAATAGGATGTTGGGCGTTGATTTCGTCCAATTCCTAGAATATTTCGTTACTAGGATTTCTGAAACCAAAAACAGCAGAAAACAGCAACTGGCCTTTCGGCATCTCGTCAATAGGTTAGTTCCAGAAAACGCATAAATATGACATAAAATGTGCATATAACATGTAGATATCATCAATAATGTGGCATGGAACATAAGAAATTATCGATACGTCGGAGACGTATCACACATCACCAAACCCTGCAAAAACAAGTTAGACGCCTCTAATTTGGTTCGCATATTTTACGTGGTTTAGGGTTTTCGAGTAAGATCCAATCTACCTACGAACATGAACCACAACGGTGATACTAGTGTTGTCAATAGAAAGAGTAGATTGAATCTTCACTATGGTGGGAGAGACAGACACCCGCAAAGCCACTTATGCAATACAAGTTGCATGTCGAGCGTGGAGCAAATCTCATGAACGCGGTCATGTAAAGTTAGCCCGAGCCGCTTCATCCCACCATCCCGCAAGATGCAAAGTACACGAACTAAAGACAACAAAAGCATCAATGCCCACAAAACCATTGTGTTCTACTCATGCAACCAATCTATGCATAGACACGGCTCTGATACCACTGATGGGATTCGTAGCAAAGAAAACAAAAAATTTCCTACCGCAAGAACGAACAACAAGCCAAGATCCAATCTAGAAGATGGTAGCAACGAGAAGATCATGAGACTAACCCTCGAAGATTTCCAAAGCCTACGAGATTAGATCTCGTTGTTGTTGAAGATGATCACTTGCCGCTTTCAAAAGCGCGTAGAAGATCTTGACGGTGCCACAGTCGGGCAGCACCTCCGTACTCGGTCACACGTTCGGTGTTGATGACGACGTCCTTCTCCCCATTCTAGCGGGCAGCGGAAGTAGTAGATCCTCCTCGGAATCCCGACAGCACGACAGCGTGGTGTTGGTGGCAGTGGAGATCTCCGGTAGGGCTTCGCCTAAGCTCTACGGGAGAGGTGGGAGGAGGGAGGCGGCTAGGGTTCGGGAGAGGGGGCGCCGGCCTGGGAGCCCTGGGGGATGCGGATGGCTTTGATGTGGCCGGCCCCTCTCTCTCCTCCTCTTTATATAGGTGGAATCCCTAGGGTTTACCCAAAGTGTTCGAATAAGACCCCAATTCAAAAACTTCCATATGGACGAAACCTAGAGGGACAGGGACTCTCCCTTTCCCCCTTGCTTGGCCGGCCAAGGAGGTGGAGTCCACCATGGACTCCACTCTCCCACTTGGTTGGCTGGTTAGGGTTGGTGGAGTCCAACCGGGACTCCACCTTCCATGGTGATTTCTTCCGGAAGGTTCTAGAACATTCTAGCGCGTTCCATAAATGCATCCGATCATTTCCAAACTTGGAAAGTGACTTCCTATATACGAATCTTATTCTCCGGACCATTCCGGACCTCCCCGTGATGTCCTGGATCCCATCCGAGACTCTGAACAAAATTCGAACTCCATTCCATATTCCATATCTACTTAAAACGACATTAAACCTTAAGTGTGTCACCCTACGGTTCGTGAACTATGTAGACATGGTTGAGACTCCTCTCCGACCAATAACCAATAGCGGGATCTGGAGATCCATAATGGCTCCCACATATTCAACGATAACTTAGTGATTGATTGAACCATTTACATACGATACCGATTCCCTTTGTCACGCGATATTTTACTTGTCCGAGGTTTGATCACCGGTATCTCCATACCTTGTTCAACCTCGTCACCGACAAGTACTCTTTACTCGTACCGTGACATATCATCTCTTGTGAACTAGTCACATGCTTGCAAGCTAATCAGACGACATCCCACCGAGAGGGCCCAGAGTATATCTATCCGTCATCGGGATGGACAAATCCCACTCTTGATCCATATGCTTCAACTCACACTTTCCGAATACTTAATCCCATCTTTATAACCACCCATTTACGCAGTGGCGTTTGATGTAATCAAAGTACCCTTCCGGTATAAGTGATTTACATGATCTCATGGTCGAAGGACTAGGTAACTATGTATCGGAAGCTTATAGCAAATTGAACTTAATGATGTGATCTTATTCTACGCTTATTTGGGTGTGTCCATTATGTTATTCATCTAATGACATAACCTTGTTATTAATAACATCCAATGTTCATGATCACGAAACTATGATCATCTATTAATCAACAAGCTAGTTATACAAGAGGCTTACTAGGGACTCCTTGTTGTTTACATAACACACATGTATCAATGTTTCGGTTAATACAATTATAGCATGGTATGCAAACATTTATCATAAACACAAAGATATATAATAACCACTTTATTATTTCCTCTTGGGCATATCTCTAACAACAAAGAGTACTGTAAGAAGGACGAGATGTTGAGACACCCGTTGATGGGTCGCAGTGGAGAAAATCGATAGAGAGTTCCCGGACTTTGCAGGTGACGCGAGGAAATTAAGGTTGATCTAAGTACAGATGGCATGAATCCTTTTGGGGAGCAGAGCTGCAGTCATAGCACATGGCATGTAACTATGTGTATCTATAATCTTTCTCCTTGGTTGTGCATGAAGCAGAAGTTCATTATGATGCCCGAGTCATCCAAGGCCTGAAGCAACCCGACAACAACATTGATGTGTACCTAAGGCTATTATTTGAATAACTCTTACAGTTGTGGGCCAAACCAGGTGTACGTGCATGGGATAAGCATAAATAGGAGCCTTTTGACCTACGAGCGTTGCTTTTTGTGACCATCAATGATTGGCCTGCTCTTATTAACCTTTTAGGACAGACAAAAAACGAATGGAATGCATGCACACACTGTTTAAATGAGACTGTAGGTATATATTTGGATAAATGTGAGAAGGTTGTGTCCTGGGGCATCATCGATTTCTTCCGACCAGGCACACCGTGAGAAAGAAAGGCAAGCATTTCAGAGGTGAGGCAGATCACCGGAAGAAGCCTGACCTCCGTACTGGTGATGCTTTACTTGATATGGTCAAGGTTATACAAGTAATCTTTGGGAAGTGTCCTGGCGGTTAATCTGTTCTAAATGACGTTGCTACCGGACACACGTCCATGTGAAAGAAGAAAACTATATTTTGGAAGCTATCCTATTGGAAATACCTAAGGTCCGCTCTTCAATCGACGTGATGCACATGACGAAGAATCTTTACGTGAACCTTCTAGGCTTCCTGGGCGTGTATGGGAAGACAAATGATACACCAGAAAGCACGGGAGGACCAACAATGTATGAAAGACCGAGAAAACAGGCATCAACAGAACAAGATGGATAAAGGACGTCACTTAATTCATGCCGGCTACTCTCTTACCAAAGCAGAGAAAGAAATATTTTTTGAAGTCCTTTACAGTATCAAGATACCGTCTGGCTTCTCATCAAATATAAAGGGGATTATAAATATGGCAGAGAAAAAATTTCAAAACCTAAAGTCGCATGACTGTCATGTTATTATGATGCAGTTGCTTCTGGTTGCATTGAGGAGGATCCTACCAGAAAATGTTCGAGTACCCATTGTGAAGCTATGTGCATTCCTCAATGCAATATCTCAGAAGGTAATCAATCCAGATATTCTGCCAAGGTTACAGAAGGATGTGGTCCAATGTCTTGTTAGTTTTGAGTTGGTGTTCCCACCATTTTTCTTCAGTATCATGATGAATCTCCTGGTTCACCTTGTCAAAGAGATTTCCATCCTTGATCATGTATCTCTACACAATATGTTCCCCTTCGAGAGGTTCATGGGAGTCTTAAAGAAATATGTTCATAAATATGCTAGGCCAGAAGGAAGCATCTCCAAGGGCTATGGAACAGAGGAGGTCATTGAGTTCTATGTTGACTTTATTCCACCTTATTAAGCCCTCAAGTAGAAGTTTTATAGCTCACTTGTTCACCCCCTCTAGGCGACATCCTTGTACATTCAGTTGTCGAGAAGTGTCGAGGGTTCTCGACATGTCTCGATAACCTAATATACTACTAAATTTAACTTTAGTTTTGATAGATAAGGTTGTCGAGAAGTGTCGAGGGTTCTTGACGTGTCTCAACAACCTAATATACTACTAAATTTAACTTTAGTTTTGATAGATAAGGTTGTCGAGAAGTGTCGAGGGTTATTGACGTGTCTCGACAACCTAATACAACACTAAATTTAACTTTAGTTTTGATAGATAAGGTTGTCGAGAAGTGTCGAGGGTTCTCGACTTGTCTCGACAACCTAATATACTACAAATTAAATTTAACTTTAGTTTTGATAGATAAGGTTGTCGAGTAGTGTCGAGGGTTCTCGACATGTCTCAACAACCTAATATAATGGTCATACATAGAGGTTCAAATAGACATAAAAGCATAATGGTTCAAGTAGTCATACAAGCATAATGGTCACACACATAGAGGTTCAAATAGTGATACATAGAGGTTCAAATAGTCATACATAGGGGTTTAGATAGTCATACAAGCATAATGGTCATACAGGTTCATTCAATCCATCAGACACAACTAAATAAGTTCACCTAATCATTCACCATTACATTACAAATTATTGGAGACATCACTCCTCATCACAAACAACCCTGATTCTCTTGATCTTGTCCTTGCAGTCTTGATGTGCTTTGAGCAGATCATGCAGAGTATATTCAAGCTTTCTATACCCTTCCTTCAGAGCTACATATTCTGCCCTAAACCCATCCATTTATACCTTCAGAGCTCGCCTTTCTGCATCCTATTCCTCCTTATTTGCCCTCATTACTTTAGCTTGGTATTTGTGTAACTTCTTCATCTCAGCAACTTCCTTCTTCAAATCAACAACTTCATCATCAGCACCTGACATGACCCTCTTGTAATTATTCTTGAGCACACTTTTCTCTGTCTCCTCTGCAAATTTCTTAACATCAACAAGCCGGCTACCATATTTATTCTCTATCTTGGTCTTTTCTTCATCTAGTTCCTCAACAAACCTAGCATGTTGTATTTTGCGATCAATTCTAGCTGAGTTGCTGCAATGGTACATATTCCATAGTTTCTTCGGAGCATTTTGTAATGTCACTGGCCACTCAGCATCTACCCATGCACGAAGTCCAAAGTTGTGGACATGCTCCAATTAATTAAAACCCTAGTCATATCATTGGTTTGATCATACATTTGGAAAAATTCAAAACCTACCGCTCATATATACTCGAGTACTCTATATACTGCAATAGAGTACTCAATGCAATAACACCAATAAAACCTTGCTCACATATACTGGATAAAATTCTAAACCTTTCTCATATTTCTGCCTAAATTCAACTGCTGCAAATAAAAACATTCCTCCCAACAACATGGTACAATTAAACCATGGCTAACACTGCATATAAACACTATGGCTAAGACTGCAGTAAAACTATAGTGGTTTCAGGACACTAATACAATTGTTTGGTCAAATGAATGTTTCAGCTAGGGAAACAATCACTCACATTCTCCACAGAGCAAAGGTAAAATCACCGCCCTGTGTTCGTGCCTTCAAATGCCACACATTTGACCGGCTCGATGTGGTGGACGCGACAACGTTCTTCAGATCCCACAGCTAAGCCACCAAAGGTCATCGATGGTGTTAGGAGCATAGTCGAGGTCGGTAAGCGCCTAATCAAAAAACAATGGTGCAATCATAACAAATCGAAGCAAATCTAGCGACGAAAACCCTAGAATGGCATGCGAGTGCACAACTTAACCCTAAAAATCCCTCGCTGGAGGAGCCGTCATGCCAGCTCGGCATGTCGTTGTTCGCCGGTGGCGGGCACGCGACGAGCAGCAGAGCTCCTGGCGGCGGCGATGCTCTAGGGGAAAGTGGAGGAAGAACTTGAGCACATGGGGGAGAGTGACGCGGTCAACGCCGGTCGGGAGGGGAAATGACTTATTTCATCATTTCTGATGGTGGGTCCCACTGCGCCGTTAACGGTGGTAGACGACTGTCCAACTAGCCATTACTAGGAGCGCCACATCAGCACTGACATTGGGTCCCACAATCAGTTTTCATGTTATCCGAGCTTAAAATTATAATCAATGGCCATTGCAACGAATTCACGCAAGACTGGTGGCTAGTTGCAATTTTGCCGAAAAGTGGTGGTTTTTGGACTTCACGCGCAAATGTGGTGGTTTTTTGAAATTAACTTATTGAAACGCCTTGATACGTTATCATGCAGCGGATAATTTAGGGCCATGCGTGCACAAATAAGGTGCAACAAACCTTTTTGCAGTGTTTCATGCACAAATAAATGGCAAAAATAGTTAATCACAATTAGCACTAAAAAATATTATTCCATTGCAGTTAACAAATAGCGAATTTAGGTCATTAAGATTAATTTATTTCATTCACTTACATTGAATTGTAATGCAACCATTTACCTCCCCCCCCCCCCCTGTCGGGGGTGCTCCCCCGGCAATACACACCATGAGAGATTTAAGGTTGACGGAATCCTGCAGGCTAACACGAGACATCGGTGATCGAACATACGGGGAGAGAGATTTACCCAGATTCGGGGCCCTCGATGAGGTAAAACCCTTACTTCCTGCTTGTATGTTCTTGATTATCGAAAGTATATCGGGTTGCAATGGGGTAGCCGAAGGACTACGGTGGTCTCGCCGAGAGGCAAGGGTTCTAAGCTCTAGATTTGATCTTGCGGTGGTTCTATGCGTGTAAGTTGTGATCTGGCAGATCCTCTCCTGCCCTTTATATAGTAGGCCACATCTCGAGAGATCTGTCCGAATTCGACTAAGATACAAAGAGTCATAGTCTAAGGTTTCCTCGTCTCGTCGTCTTCTTTCCCTGTTCATCAAGTACCTTCCTTCGGATGAGTCCTCTTCTCCAACGTCGACGCGTAGGCCCATTTCGGATATTCGGCAATCTTCATGGGCCCCTGGTTGGGCTGGTGAAGGTAGCCTAATGTCAGTTACCCGAAGGGTAATACCCACATCAACCCCCCCTTCAATGGGGTTAATGTAAATTCTTCCAGTAATAAAAAGGAGAAAAGGAGCTAATCTTTTGAGCCCCTCTCTATTCAAAAGATCAACAACTAAAAATAAAATATCTTAATCTATTGAACACCTCTCCGTTGTGCACAAGTTTTCTATCGAGTTCGATCTACATTCTATCATTTGAAGGCTAGATGACAACACCATCACATCCGCGGGCATATGCACGCCATCTTGCCCATGCCTAGGCTGACGACCTCGCCACGGATTTGAGAAAGGAACAACAATGATTATTAAGGAGACAAAAGAACAGACATACATATCCGGATGAACAAGATGAAACGAGATGCGTAGATAGGATGTAGAGCAAACCTGCAGATAAGGAGACACATAAAAAGAACATCCAGATCTGGATCTCTTGAAGATCTGGTGCGGCGTTGAGAGCGGTGAAATATCTGGTGCGGCTTCGCGAGCCGTGCAAGATCTGGCACGACAAGGCAATGCAAGATCAGGAGCGGCTTCCAGAGCCACCCATGATACGGGGCTGGAGTTCGGCTACTAATTAACAGGGGAGATAAGGGTTAAAAACTTAGGTTAGTGGAGTGTGGGAGTGCGGTGGGGTAAGAGTAGGTTGTGGGAGTGCAAAGTGGGGCTAAGGTTCCCTCTCTATTATATAGAATGAAAGTGGAAAATAGTAACCGTAGATACAAGTTTGTTATTTCGGCGCTTTGAGAAAGTGTGCTCGGCTGCTTGATACAGTACTCGATGCAGCTCAGGAATTCTTGTTTATGCTTGATGGCTTGATGCTGGGCATCATGGGCAAGCTGGGAGTTGTGGGCTACCCATTTCGTGTGTATTATGATAATAATATTATGCTTGACTCACTGAAGAAAGTGAAGTTCAGCGATCCTGCGAATGCTTCTCCTGAGACTCTAGTCGTGTTGTTTCTCCTAGATTGCGGCAAGTCAAATGAAGGCTTAAAAGAATCCGACAAGTAGCACTGGGCGAGCCATCTTACGCACACGATTTCCAGTCATTTGACAAGCATTCTCGCCCAAATGTTTAGGCCAGCTTTTGATAAAATATTGTTACAAAATAGATAAATTTTTAACGTAAGCAAGTTTTTGACGTGTCGATAGAGTAATGGTTTTTGAATTCTAGGTGCATTTAGGAAAACATGAGAGAAAATGGAAACGGGCGCACCTGCCTGAAGAATGACATGCTAGAGAAGTACAACATGAAAGGTTATTTAGTAAAGATTCTGGCTACCGAAACTTGTGATATTTAATGATCTTTTCACAGACTTATATTATACTACTCCTCATAAACAAAATAAATAAATAACTCTTCATAAACAATAAAGCACGCTATTTGAAATATGAGTAAACAAAATGTTGTACCGTTGATATCCAAAGCTTGGTTACTAGCTTACTTGAGCTAAGGCTAATTCATTTTGAACATGTAAATGAATTAAAAGAGGATAAAAAACATAGGATTGCAAAAGCACCGTCTCCTTCAAATTTTTGTTGACTGAACGCAGAAAACGACATGATAATATTCACCATTTGCTTCAAATAATTATGGAGCTCTTGTACATGCTTACCTACACGAGGACAGAGGCCATAACCAATGGACTCTTATTGACCTACATAAGGACAAACGCCTTCATGGTACTGTAACACTCAAGTCTTTATAAGGAGCAACCCTTCCCTGAGCGAAGGATGAAAAGCTCATTCTCATCTTACTTGTCTATGTTGGAACTATGCACTTTAAGTTTGCGTATTATATTAATTTGTTGCGACTTTGCACACTAGGATATGAGTTTTATATAGGTATGGGCATAGAAGGCACCGGGAACCACCGATGGATCGCAGACATCACAACTTGTACTGGCCAGGTCCTTTGAGCGTCATCCCTGTCTCGCAAAATGTCGGATTCAGAAGCACACAGTAGTGGAAAATCTTAAAAGCTAACTGTCTAACCACAGCCCATCAGCATACACCATCCAGGAAACTACCCAATGCCGCAGGTTGGCATACGGGAGCGCATGAAGAGAGAACGCACTTGAATAAGTAGCCCAACATTTGACGGTAATCCAGTGCCCGTAGACCAAGACTCCAGGAGCGATATTCCTGTTAGCATCGTGTCTATTTGGTCCATCCAGAAAAAACCGAAATCACCAATCCACGGTCATCTATACAGTGTGAGCTCCCGATCGATCCAGAACCACCCTCAATCGTCGGTCAATCGGCTTGAATATTTCTCCCGTGTTTCTTGTTACATCCTGCATCAACAACACCGTT
This sequence comes from Lolium perenne, assembly GCF_019359855.2. Taxonomy (NCBI): domain Eukaryota; kingdom Viridiplantae; phylum Streptophyta; class Magnoliopsida; order Poales; family Poaceae; genus Lolium; species Lolium perenne. Next base: position 261,484,511 of record NC_067249.2, read on the forward strand.
AATCGGCTTCTCTGACTCGGGAACAAGGGGACCAGTATCGAAGTCAAGTAGCTTCCGTACGTAGAGAGACGCGTCCCCGAAACAAGCTTGAGCTCTCTCCCCCCCCCCTTCGACAGACACGAACATGGAAGTGAAGATGAGGCAGCGTCAGGGCTCAGCTCTGGCCCTTTTATCGGAAGAGCATGGCCGAGGGTCGAGACCAAAAGCAGAAATCGCGTCCTCCACGGATAGCTTGAACACTTGATCGACCGCGGACGACATCGATCGGGGCTCGCAAGCAAAGGCCGCTTAGGTCAGGATGCAGAGAATCCCAACGCGACGTCTCCACTATGCTGCCACCGTGCCTATCAAAGAAGAGGCTGGCCAGGAAGGCCCTCCTACTCCTGGTGAGTTGATACTACTCTTAGGTGGCTCGTCGCCGGGTCGATCGTGTGTCATGTATCACACTGCAGCCTTATTAATGACATCTCACCACATGTTCAGATCACCATGCATTTTCTTCTGCCAAAGTGAAAGTCGAGATAGGCGATGAACATCATCAGAGCAAGCCCACATATCGGAAGTTGAGTGAACCCCCTGCCACGCCTCCACCGCAGCGCAACGCTCTTTTATACATCTCCGTTCGAATGAATAATGTGTATATGTTTAAAAAAAATGAAGCTAAGCAAAGTTTGACCGAACTTTCAGAAAAATCTATCAACAAATATGGCTTTCAACAGATATCATATGAAAATATAGTTCACAATAATATTGATTTTGTATTTTGTACATAAAACTTGGTCAAACGTTGGATGGTTTGACTTTACAAAAATAATGCAAGCCTTATTCATTGGAATGGAGGCAGTACATCGATTCTCTGTCCCGAGTACATGGATCTGTTTGCATTTTTTCTATACGATAAATGTTAAGCAATCTGTTCCAACTGCCCATTGCTGAATTGTTCTGTATTTTCATATAGGTGCATTATTGGTCGATCTAGGTTGCAATCTGTTGCCATCAAGCACAGTTCTAGTGTATCAGTTCAACATAGTTTTACTTTCAATCAGAAAAACCATACGAGTGAATGCTGATAATGTGTTGGCTGCTGTTCTTTTTCCTGATTTATTTTCAGGCAGCATAACATCGACGAGGAGACGCCGCTAGGCCAAGCATGGCGATGGAAGTCGCCACACACGCATTGTGGCAGTAGAACATCAGATGAAGGCGTCCCCTAATATTTTTGTACCAGGAGCTCAAGGAAGGTTACTCAATAATGTACTCAACCACCTGGTTGATGCAGTTGTAGCTTCTCACACAGCTGGTACGAGCTACCAAAACTGATCTAGAACCTATGATGACAACACAAGATGCTACTACCTCTTTTCAATCTAACAACATTTTTCTGTACTCTAAACTACAGAGCAAAGAAAAGGCTACATAAGTGAACATCAGCTCCTCTGATGGGTGTAGTCGAGTACATGTCCTGCCGAAAATCTTGACAATACTGCTCTACATGGCATGCCGGCGCCTTTATGACCCGCCATCTGATGATGAAGTTGTGTACTACAGGGAAATTAAGAGATACATCAGATGTGCCATTGCATACCATCAAGCCAAGGGAAAATCACAAGGTAATGCCGATGATATTTTTATTAGATTATTGTTATTAGAGTAATATAATACTGGTTTTGTTCAGTTAACTAAACCGCATGTTGTGGGGTCAGGATGATATGACAGTCTTTCAGGTTCCGCTTTCTTTTCTGGACGATCATTACGGTTATGCGCTTCATGACACCTTCTATGATGCTTGTGTCTTGACATGAATGAATTATTATGCTCCAATCTTTATGATTGTTTAGCTATTGCCTAATTGAAATGAGGTTTTCATTCAATTTTACGTGTAAATTTATTTGTTGCAAGCAACTTTGTTACCAAACCCTCCTCTCTGAACCCAACAACCAAAAATAAGAATTACTGAAAACTTGAACATTGGCCAATTCCTGAAACCATATCTCTACAACTTTTAAAATTCCTTTTTCTTTTGATAATTGTAAGTAGTTACATGCTTTATTGACCATACAGTTACCCGGCTGTTGTGCTTAAGTAGGAAAATCGCCCCTTTTGCAGGTTCAGACCCGGATATTGCTATACATGTTAAGGTGGATTTTAAATCTCTACCTGAACCAGATTGGAGTGTTCAAAAGACCAATGCATCCTACTACGGCAAGTTGATTCTGGCTCTGCATGATCTTAAATGTTCAGGCCTGGCATATCTGTCTCCTAACAGCAACGAGAGAAAATCTTTTGACACCCTACTGGACTATTTTTCTGTATATCCCTATTGTATAAGGGGCTTTCTGCGTATACCACATGTACATGTACTGGCCTTTGACCCACTGTGAATGATAGTTGCTCATTCCCTAACATGGTATCAGAGCTGTAGGTTAGCTCCCGCACGTTGCAACTCCATGCTCGATCCGTGCCGCCGCCGTCGACTATTCTGGCCACCGCCTTCCTCTGTCTTCTTCCTCTTCCGTTTCTGCACGGGATTGAGTTGCCTTTCCTGCTTTTGGGGCAAATTCTGCCCGATTTGGAGCTTAAATCGAGCTCCTCATCGCCCCTTGTGCTGGCCGCTGCTCCGTCCGTGCTGGCCGCCGGCCTCCGCCTCGGCTCGCCCTTGGTGCTAGCCGCTGCGGCCGTCAGCCTCTGCCTCGGCTTCGGCTCGCCCTCGATCTGGCCGCCGTAGCCCAGCTCCGCCAGCCACAGCCCGGCCCCGATCCGGCCGTCTCCGGCCAAGTCCCGGCCAAGTCCGCCGCCTGCCTGGCCGCCGGCCTCAGGCCCGTCCTTACCGGATCTCGTTAGGCCTGCGAGCCTCGAGATCAAGCTCTTCTCGATCGGGAGCGAGCACGTCTGCTCGATCTGTTCTCAGCCTGTCAGTTGACTTTAAAAAAACCGAGAGTAGGGCTTGCTATGGCTTCTTCTGCGGGCTATGTCAGCATTCCCCGGTGCCCGGTGATCTTTGATGGAACCAACTATGGGGAGTTTGATGCGTTTATGCGCATCCATATGCGCAGTCTTCGACTTTGGGGCGTTTTTACCGGCGAGGTCCCCTGTCCGCCGCGTCCCACTGCTCCTGTGGTTCCCACCCCGCCGCCGGTGCCACAGGCCCTTGCTGTTGATGCTCCCCAAGCTGCTAAGGATGCCACCAAGGCTACCGAGGCTGCTGCCGATGAACTATATGAGCAGTAGGAACTTGCATATTCAGGGGCTCTTGGTCCCTATCGGGACAGTCTGGCTGCTTTTACTCAGTGGTGTGATGAGGATGCCAGGGCTGCTGCCGTTCTCTCTCAGAGTGTTCAGCCACAGTTTGCTTCCGAGTTCATGGGCCTCGCCACTGTTGCGGAGATGTGGTCCCAGCTTCGTCAGCACTATCAACCTTCTGGTGATTCTCTCTATTTATCTGTGTTGCGCCAGGAGCATGAGCTTCGGCAGGGTGACTCTACGGTTGATGAGTTCCACACCCAGAGTTCTGCTGTTTGGCGCCAGCTTGACTCCCTCAGCAGTGCCGTCTGTGGTCACTGCTAGTGTTGCCGGACTGTGCGGTCCGATGTGGAGTTCAGGAGGATCCATGAGTTCTTGACTCGCCTTCGTCCGGAGTTTGAGGCTAGGCGTGGTCAGCTGTTTTCCCGGGGTCGTGTTCCGATCGCCGAGGTGTTGACTGAGCTCAGGTCTGAGGAGACACGTCTGCGTGATGCTAGTCTGCTTGGGGCGCCCTCTATTCTTGATGCTCGTGTTGTTTCCCCGACACCCGCCTCACCAGCACTCTCCCGTCAGGGGGGTCAGCCACTCTTGCCCACACCGACTGCGGCTACTAGCGGAGCTCGCCCTTCTCACGGTGGGGGTCACTCTCGTCGCGATCGGTTCTACACCTACTGTCGGAGGCCTGGTCACCATGAGTCTGACTGCTATCAGAAGCAGCGGGGAGTGCCTCGTGCCCTCTCTTCAGCGCCCTCCACCACCGGCTTCACCGAGCAGGATATTGTGAGGCTTCAGCGCCTCCTTGCCTCCTCTGGCTCTTCTTCGACGGGCACTGCTGCCTCTGTGCCTGCTTCCTCTACACAGTTAGGTACATCTTCTCGGGTTTTGGACTCTGGAGCTTCTTTTCACATGTCTCCTGATTCTTCCGCTCTTTCTTCTCTTCGACCTCTTCCTCTTCCTGTCAATGTTCGCACTGCCGATGGCACTTCACTTCCCTTTGCTAGTTGTGGCACTCTTTCTACTCCTTTTTCTATTCCAGATGTCTCTCATGTTCCCCATCTTACCATGAACTTGTTTTCCACTGCTCAACTTACTGATTCTGGTTGTCGGGTCATCCTTGATATTTATTATTGTTCTGTTCAGGACGCTCGCACGAGGGCACTAGTTGGAGCTGGCCCTCGGTGCCGTGACTCCCATGGACTCTAGGAGCTTGACTGGCTGCGTGTTCCCTCTAACACCACTACGCCCACTGATCCACGTGTGCTTGCTGCTTCCACCACCGCCTCCTTCCAGTAGTGGCATCATCGTCTTGGTCACCTTTGTGGCTCTCGCTTATCATCCCTACTTCGTCGCGGTCTTCTGGAGTCTGTCTCAGGAGACGTTTCGCTTCAGGGCTGTCATGGTTGTAGTGTTGGAGATATGCCCAAGAGGCAATAATAAAGTGGTTATTATATATCTTTGTGTTTATGATAAATGTTTGCATACCATGCTATAATTGTATTAACCGAAACATTGATACATGTGTGTTATGTGAACAACAAGGAGTCCCTAGTAAGCCTCTTGTATAACTAGCTTGTTGATTAATAGATGATCATAGTTTCATGATCATGAACATTGGATGTTATTAATAACAAAGTTATGTCATTAGATGAATGATATAATGGACACACCCAATTAAGCGTAGCATAAGATCACGTCATTAAGTTCAATTTGCTATAAGCTTTCGATACATAGTTACCTAGTCCTTGGACCATGAGATCATGTAAATCACTTATACCGGAAGGGTACTTTGATTACATCAAACGCCACTGCGTAAATGAGTGGTTATAAAGGTGGGATTAAGTATTCGGAAAGTATGAGTTGAGGCATATGGATCAAGAGTGGGATATTGTCCATCCCGATGACGGATAGATATAATCTGGGCCCTCTCGGTGGAATGTCGTCTGATTAGCTTGCAAGCATGTGACTTGGTCACAAGAGACGACATGCCACGGTACGAGTAAAGAGTACTTGTCGGAGACGAGGTTGAACAAGGTATGGAGATACCGATGATCAAACTTCGGACAAGTAAAATATCGTGTGACAAACGGAATCGGTATTGTATGTAAATGGTTCAATCGATCACTAAGTTATCGTTGAATGTGTGGGAGCCATTATGGATCTTCAGATCCCGCTATTGGTTATTGGTCGGAGAAGAGTCTCAACCATGTCCGCATAGTTCACGAACCGTAGGGTGACACACTTAAGGTTTGATGTCGTTTAAGTAGATATGGAATATGGAATGGAGTTCGAATTTTGTTCGGAGTCTCGGATGGGATCCAGGACATCACGAGGAGGTCTGGAATGGTCCGGAGAATAAGATTCATATATAGGAAGTCATTTTCTAAGTTTGAAAATGATCCGGTGTATTTATGGAAGGTTCTAGAAAAGTCCGGAAGAAATCACCATGGAAGGTGGAGTCCAGGAGGGACTCCACCAACCTTGGCCGGCCAGCCAAAGGGAGGAGGAGTCCCAGGTGGACTCCACCTAAGGGGGCCGGCCACCCCACCAAAGGGAAAGGGGAGAGTCCCTGTCCCTCTAGGTTTCGTCCTTATGACAGTTTTTGAATTGGGGTCTTATTCGAAGACTTGGGGCAAACCCTTGGGGTTCCACCTATATAATGAGGGGGAGAGGGAGGGGGCCGTACACACTAATACTACCTTGGCCGCACCCCTCAAGGTACCCAGGCCGGCGCCCCCTCTCCCAAACCCGAGCCGCCTCCCTCCTCCCACCTCTCCCGCATAGCTTAGGCGAAGCCCTACCGGAGATCTCCACCGCCATCGCCACCACGCCGTCGTGCTGTCGGGATTCCGAGGAGGATCTACTACTTCCGCTGCCCGGTGGAACGGGGAGAAGGACGTCTTCATCAACACCGTACGTGTGACCGAGTACGGAGGTGCTGCCCGACCGTGGCAGCGTCAAGATCTTCTACGCGCTTTTGAAAGCGGCAAGTGATCATTTTTTGCAACAACGAGTGATACGTCTCCGGCGTATCGATAATTTCTTATGTTCCATGCTTGTTTTATGACAATACCTACATGTTTTATACATACTTTATGATGTTTTTATGCGTTTTCCGGAACTAACCTATTGACGAGATGCCGAAGTGCCAGTTCCTGTTTTCTGTTGTTTTTGGTTTCAGAAATCCTAGTAAGGAAATATTCTCGGAATTGGACGAAATCAACGCCCAGAATCTTAAAATCCCACGAAGCTTCCAGAACACCCGAGAGCCACCAGAGGGGAGCCCTAGGGGCCCCACACATGTGCCCGGCGCGGCCAGAGGGGGGCCGTGCCCCCCTACTGTGTCACCGCCTCGTCAGCCCTCCGACTCCGCCTCTTCGCCTATTTAAAGGTCCCTGACCTAAATCTTCGATACGGAAAAGCCACGGTACGAGAAACCATCCAGAGCCGCCGCCATCGCGAAGCCAAGATCTGGGGGACAGGAGTCTCTGTTCCGGCACGCCGCCGGGACGGGGAAGTGCCCCCGGAAGGCTTCTCCATCGACACCGCTGCCGTCTCCACCGCCATCGCTGTCTCCATGATGAGGAGGGAGTAATTCACCCCTGGGGCTGAGGGCTCCACTGTAGCTATGTGGTTCATCTCTCTCTTTATGTGATCTAGTTGAATATCATCTATGTGCTACTCTAGTGATGTTATTAAAGTACTCTATTCCTCCTGCACGGTGTAATGGTGACAGTGTGTGCATCGTGTAGTACTTGGCGTAGGTTATGATTGTAATCTCTTGTAGATTATGAAGTTAATTATTGCTATGATAGTATTGATGTGATCTATGCCTCCTTCATAGTGTGATGGTGACAGTGTGCATGCTATGTTAGTACTTGGTGTAGTTGTGTTGATCTATCGTGCACTCTAAGGTTATTTAAACATGAATATCGAATATTGTGGAGCTTGTTAACTCCGGCATTGAGGGTTCGTGTAATCCTACACAATTAGTGGTGTTCATCATCCGACAAAAGAGTGTAGAGTGGTTCTATTATGTGATCATTGTTGAGAGTGTCCACTAGTGAAAGCAGGATCCCTAGGCCTTGCTTCCAAGCGTCGAATCTCCGTTTGTTTACTGTTTTGTTGCATGTTTACTCGCTGCCATATTTTATTCAGATTGCTATTACCACTCATATTCATTCATACCACTTGTATTTCACTATCTCTTCGCCGAACTAGTGCACCTATACATCTGACAAGTGTATTGGGTGTGTTGGGGACACAAGAGACTTCTTGTATCGTGATTGCAGGGTTGCTTGAGAGGGATATCTTTGACCTCTTCCTCCCTGAGTTCGATAAACCTTGGGTGATCCACTTAAGGGAAACTTGTTGCTGTTCTACAAACCTCTCCTCTTGGAGGCCCAACACTGTCTACAAGAATAGAAGCACCCGTAGACATCAAGCACTTTTCTGGCGCCGTTGCCGGGGAGGAAAGGTAAAAGGTACTCACACTCCGGATCTCGGCTACTAAGCTATTTTCCGGCGCCGTTGTAAGTACTCGAAGCTATTTCCTTTAGATCCTGCAATTGCATCTTTTTGTTTCTTGTTTTATACTAGTTTGGCATAATGGAAAGCAACATGGAGCTTTTTATTATTTTTCCTGAGTTAAGACATGGATGGTTTGATGCGAAAATTAAAAAACCCATGGAACATATTAGTATGAACACTTTGAATACCATTGTTGCTAATGATATGGAAAATTCTAAGCTTGGGGAAGCTGGTTTTGATGAGCATGATATTTTTAGTCCCCCAAGCATTGAGGAGAAAATTTACTTTGATGATACTTTGCCTCCTATTTATGATGATTATAATGATAGTAGTCTTTTGGTACCGCCTGTTATGGAGGATAAATTTGATTATGATTACCATATACCTCCTATATTTGATGATGAGAATAATAATGATAGCTACTTTGTTGAATTTGCTCCCACTACAACTAATAAAATTGATTATGCTTATGTGGAGAGTAATAATTTTATGCATGAGACTCATGATAAGAATGCTTTATGTGATAGTTATATTGTTGAATTTGCTCATGATGCTACTGGACATTATTATGAGAGAGGAAAATATGGTTGTAGAAATTTTCATGTTACTAAAACACCTCTCTATATGCTTAAAATTTTGAAGTTGAGCTTGTCTAGTTTTCCTATACTTATTGCATTATGCCTACATAACTTGTTTATTTACAAGATTCCTTTTCATAGGAAGCATGTTAGGCTTAAATTTGTTTTGAATTTGCTTCTTGATGCTCTCTTTTGCCTCAAATACTATTTCTTGCGAGTGCATCATTAAAACTGCTGAGCCCATCTTAATGGCTATAAAGAAAGCACTTCTTGGGAGATAACCCATGTGTTTATTTTACTACAGTAATTTTGTTTTATATTTGTGTCTTGCAAGTTGATACTACTGTAGCAACCTCTCCTTATCTTTATTTTATTGCATTTTTGTGCCAAGTAAAGTCTTTGATAGCAAGGTTGATACTAGATTTGGATTACTGCGCAGAAACAGATTTCTTGCTGTCACGAATCTGGGCTTAATTCTCTGTAGGTAACTCAGAAAATTCTGCCAATTTACATGAGTGATCCTCAGATATGTACGCAACTTTCATTCAATTTGAGTATTTTCATTTGAGCAAGTCTGGTGCCTCTTAGAAATTCGTCTTTACGGACTGTTCTGTTTTGACAGATTCTGCCTTTTATTTCGCATTGCCTCTTTTGCTGTGTTGGATGGATTTCTTTATTCCATTAACTTCCAGTAGCTTTGTGCAATGTCCAGAAGTGTTAAGAATGATTGTGTCACCTCTGAACATGTGAATTTTGATTATGCACTAACCCTCTAATGAGTTGTTTTGAGTTTGGTGTGGAGGAAGTTTTCAAGGATCAAGAGAGGAGGATGATACAATATGATCAAGGAGAGTGAAAGCTCTAAGCTTGGGGATGCCCCGGTGGTTCATCCCTGCATATTTCAAGAAGACTCAAGCATCTAAGCTTGGGGATGCCCAAGGCATCCCCTTCTTCATCGACAAATTATCAGGTTCCTTCTCTTCAAACTATATTTTTATTCGGTCACATCATATGTACTTTACTTGGAGCGTCTGTGTGTTTCTATTTTTGTTTTTGTTTGAATAAATTCATGCTTGTGTGGGAGAGAGACACGCTCCGCTGGTTCATATGAACACATGTGTTCTTAGCTTTTAATGTTCATGGCGAAGGTTGAAACTGCTTCGTTAATTGTTATATGGTTGGAAACGGGAAATGCTACATGTAGTAATTGGTATGATGTCTTGAATAATGTGATACTTGGCAATTGTTGTGCTCATGTTTAAGCTCTTGCATCATATACTTTGCACCTATTAGTTAAGAACTACATAGAGCTGGTTAAAATTTGGTTTGCATGATTGGTCTCTCTAAGGTCTAGATATTTTCTAGTAAGGGTTTGAACAACAAGGAAGACAGTGTAGAGTATTATAATGCTTGCAATATGTTCTTATGTAAGTTTTGCTGTACTAGTTCATACTTGTGTTTGTTTCAAATAACCTTGCTAGCCTAAGCCTTGTATTGAGAGGGAATACTTCTCATGCATCCAAAATCCTTGAGCCAACCACTATGCCATTTGTGTCCACCATACCTACCTACTACATGGTATTTCTCCGCCATTCCAAAGTAAATTGCTTGAGTGCTATCTTTAAACAATTCAAAAATTATTACCTCTGATTTGTGTCAATGTTTTATAGCTCATGAGGAAGTATGTGGTGTTTATCTTTCAATCTTGTTGGGCAACTTTCACCAATGGACTAGTGGCTTCATCCATTTATCCAATAACTTTGCAAAAAGAGCTGGCAATGGGATTCCCAGTCCCAAATTAATTAACCATCATGATGTTACAAAAATAGACACTCCTCCATGGTATGTGATTGTTGGACGGAACCCGAGGATTCGGTTAGCCATGGCTTGAGAAAGCAAAGGTGGGGAGGAGTGTCATCATAATAAAACTAAAATAAAAAGGCACTCCTTCATGGTATGAGATTGTTGGCAGGCACCCGAGGATTCGGTTAGCCATGGTTTGTGAAAGTAAAGGTTGGAAGGAGTGCCACCCAAAAATAAAAATGTTTCATGGGAGCCGCTCTTTGAAGGTTTGTCTGGCAAGGGGGTTAAAGTGCCCACTACCATTCGTTGACAACAACAAACACTACCATTCGCTGACAACAACAAACACCTCTCAAAACTTTACTTTTATGCTCTCTTTATGTTTTCAAAATCAAAGCTCTAGCACAAATATAGCAATCGATGCTTCCCTCATCGAAGGGCCTTTCTTTTACTTTTATGTTGAGTCAGTTCACCTATTTCTCTCCATCTCAAGAAGCAAACACTTGTGTGAACTGTGCATTGATTCCTACATACTTGCATATTGCACTTATTATATTACTTTATGTTGACAATATCCATGAGATATACATGTTACAAGTTGAAAGCAACCGCTGAAACTTAATCTTCCTTTGTGTTGCTTCAATGCCTTTACTCTGAATCTATCGCTTTGTGAGTTAACTCTTATGCAAGACTTATTGATGCTTGTCTTGAAAGTACTATTCATGAAAAGTCTTTGCTATATGATTCAATTGTTTACTCATTGTCTTTACCATTGCTTTGAATCGTTGCATTCATCTCATATGCTTTACATTAGTATGATTAAGATCATGTTGGTAGCATGTCACTTCAGAATTATCTTTGTTATCGTTTACCTACTCGGGACGAGTAGGAACTAAGCTTGGGGATGCTGATACGTCTCCGACGTATCGATAATTTCTTATGTTCCATGCTTGTTTTATGACAATACCTACATGTTTTATACATACTTTATGATGTTTTTATGCGTTTTCCGGAACTAACCTATTGACGAGATGCCGAAGTGCCAGTTCCTGTTTTCTGCTGTTTTTGGTTTCAGAAATCCTAGTAAGGAAATATTCTCGGAATTGGACGAAATCAACGCCCAGAATCTTAAAATCCCACGAAGCTTCCAGAACACCTGAGAGCCACCAGAGGGGAGCCCTGGGGCCCCACACGTGTGCCCGGCGCGGCCAGAGGGGGGCCGCGCCCCCCTACTGTGTCACCGCCTCGTCAGCCCTCCGACTCCGCCTCTTCGCCTATTTAAAGGTCCCTGACCTAAATCTTCGATACGGAAAAGCCACGGTACGAGAAACCATCCAGAGCCGCCACCATCGCGAAGCCAAGATCTGGGGGACAGGAGTCTCTGTTCCGGCACGCCGCCGGGACGGGGAAGTGCCCACGGAAGGCTTCTCCACCGACACCGCTGCCGTCTCCACCGCCATCTTCACCGCCATCGCTGTCTCCATGATGAGGAGGGAGTAATTCACCCCCGGGGCTGAGGGCTCCGCTGTAGCTATGTGGTTCATCTCTCTCTTTATGTGATCTAGTTGAATATCATCTATGTGCTACTCTAGTGATGTTATTAAAGTACTCTATTCCTCCTGCACGGTGTAATGGTGACAGTGTGTGCATCGTGTAGTACTTGGCGTAGGTTATGATTGTAATCTCTTGTAGATTATGAAGTTAATTATTGCTATGATAGTATTGATGTGATCTATGCCTCCTTCATAGTGTGATGGTGACAGTGTGCATGCTATGTTAGTACTTGGTGTAGTTGTGTTGATCTATCGTGCACTCTAAGGTTATTTAAACATGAATATCGAATATTGTGGAGCTTGTTAACTCCGGCATTGAGGGTTCGTGTAATCCTACACAATTAGTGGTGTTCATCATCTGACAAAAGAGTGTAGAGTGGTTGTATTATGTGATCATTGTTGAGAGTGTCCACTAGTGAAAGCAGGATCCCTAGGCCTTGCTTCCAAGCATCCAATCTCCGTTTGTTTACTGTTTTGTTGCATGTTTACTCGTTGCCATATTTTATTCAGATTGCTATTACCACTCATATTCATTCATACCACTTGTATTTCACTATCTCTTCGCTGAACTAGTGCACCTATACATCTGACAAGTGTATTGGGTGTGTTGGGGACAAAAGAGACTTCTTGTATCGTGATTGCAGGGTTGCTTGAGAGGGATATCTTTGACCTCTTCCTCCCTGAGTTCGATAAACCTTGGGTGATCCACTTAAGGGGAACTTGCTGATGTTCTACAAACCTCTGCTCTTGGAGGCCCAACACTGTCTACAAGAATAGAAGCACCCGTAGACATCAACGAGATCTAATCTTGTAGGCTTTGGAAATCTTCGAGGGTTAGTCTCATGATCTTCTCGTAGCTCCCATCTTCTAGATTGCATCTTGGCTTGGTTTTCATTCTTGCGGTAGGAAATTTTTTGTTTTCTATGCTACGAATCCCATCAGTGGTATCAGAGCCGTGTCTATGCATAGATTGGTTGCACGAGTAGAACACAATGGTTTTGTGGGCGTTGATACTTTTTTTGTCTTTAGTTCGTGTACTTTGCATCTTGCGGGATGGTGGGATGAAGCGGCTCAGGCTAACTTTACATGACCGCGTTCATGAGATTTTCTCCACGCTCGACATGCAACTTGTATTGCATAAGTGGCTTTGCGGGTGTCTGTCTCTCCCACCATAGTGAAGATTCAATCTTCTCTTTCTATTGACAACACTAGTATCACCGTTGTGGTTCATGTTCGTAGGTAGATTGGATCTTACTCGAAAACCCTAAACCACGTAAAATATGCAAACCAAATTAGTGGCGTCTAACTTGTTTTTGCAGGGTTTGGTGATGTGCTATGGCCATGATGTGATGATGAATATGTATGAGATGATCATTATTGTATTGTGGCAACCGGCAGGAGCCTTATGGTTGTCTTTAAATTTCATGTTGAAGTATTATTTCAAAGTAGTTGTAATAGTTGCTACATGAGAGAACAACCAAGAAGACGGCGCCATTGACCTTGAAGCTTCACCGACGATGATGGAGATCATGCCCTTTGATGATGGAGATCATGTCCGTGCTTTGGAAATGAAGATCAAATGCGCAAAGACAAAAGAGCCATATCATATCACATATGAATTGCATGTGATGTTAATCCTTTTATGCATCTTGTATTGCATAGATCACGACGGTAGCATTATAAGATGATCCCTCTCACTAAATATCAAGATAATAAAGTGTTCATCCTTAGTATGCACCGTTGCTAAGACTTGTCGTTTCGAAGCATCACGTGATGATCGGGTGTGATAGATTCTACATGTGCATACAACGGGTGCAAGCCAGTTTTGCACACGCGGATACTAAGGTTGCCTTGACAAGCCTAGCATGTACAGACGTGGTCTCGGAACACAGGATATCGAAAGGTTGAGCATGATTCATATGATTGATATGATGAACACTTTGAGTGTTCACCTTTGAAGCTACATCTTTTCTCGTGATGATCGGATTTGGTGTAGACAATGCGAGGGATATTGTTTTGAGTGGGAGTTCACCTAGTTAATTTAAGAATTAAAATTTGAACTCAATTTATCATAAACTTAGTCTAAACTCTTTGCAAATATGTTGTAGATCATGGCGTTCCCCTCCATCAATTTTAACCACTTCCTAGAGAAAGAAAAACTTAAAAGCAATGGTAGCAACTTCCACTAGTAGGAAAACGCTTATAGGTGGAGCTTAGTTCTGTGGCGTACCATAAAAAATGCGCCACATAAAGTTATTTTGTGGCACACCAGGCACGGTGCGCCACAGAAATAGCTTAATTTTATGGCGCACCATTGATCCATGCGCCACAGAAATTTGGTGGGGCCAGCCCCAATCATTGGTTTCACTATTTCTGTGGCGCACATGATCACGTGCGCCACAAAAATAAGACATTTAATGGCGCACTGGTCCTGGTGCGCCACTGAATTAAGACTTTTTGTGGCGCACGTATGATGGTGCGCTTGTTGACTGCCAAAACCCACCGGCGGGCAGCGACGGTCAACACTGTAGAGCCGGGAACAACCTAGAGCTGCGGCTGGCTGAGGTCCCTCCGAGCGACGGCCCGCAAAGCACTTCTGGTCACACGTCCGATGCTGAGTGCAAGGGCGTGCCACCTGACCTATACCTGGTTAGGAAGGTGATGGAGATGCCTCGCTTAGTTTCCTGCATGGCATACACGTAAACATTAAATACGAGCCTCGATCGGCTCTCAGGTTATCCTGTGAATCGGCTCAGAGAGCCGATCCACCCATGATTCGTACGGGGTGCACGAATATATGGTGGTCCTGCTTGATCAAGATAAAGCTAATGAGATCTACGACGATTTAGGGTTTTCACCGCATAATCGGATCATCCTACTCCAGGTTGGGCCTCGCGGCCACGCACGGTGATCGTAAGCCGATCCTAAACAAGGCCTAAAAACCAACACGAAGTTGATCCCCGGAACATCCTGTTTAGGACTTGCGAACGACACCCTACGTGCCGCTGGATCCTCCCCCCCCTTTGTAAGGCCTAACTATTGCAGATATTAAACTAATCCTTGTAGAACAAGGAGCAATCGTAACGGATCAGATCTACTAAATAATGATCAAGCGGGGTGCCGCCCCCACACCTAAGATAGGTGTGAGGGCGGCTAGATATGCAAGGGTTGCACTACGCTAGCATGTTACGCGAGGAACTATGCTAACCCTAACACATCTATGATAACTACGTTGCTCGCCATCAACAAGGCTTCAGTACGAGCAACGCATGAACAACGTGGAGCTTGTGCTGCCTAGATCGCAAGATGCGATCTAGGCAGCATGTCGCTTACCGGATAGAAACCCTCGAGACGAAGGAGTTGGCGATGCGCCGAGATTGATTTGTTTGGTTGAACGTGTGTTGTTGTTTATTCCATAAACCCTAGATACATATTTATAGTCCAAGGGACTTTCTAACTTTAGACGTGCACCTAACCGTGCACGGGCAAAACTCTAACTAATCGACACGTAACCTAATATAATACAGATACAAGGGCAAACTAGCCCAAACTCAGCATAACAGGCCGATTCACGTAATTCTTCCATGTATATTTCTTTAAGTTCATCTTGATCGCGGCCCACCTCTGACTCGGTCAAATTCTGGTGATAACAGCGCTACAGAAACTACACATTTCTATGGCGCACATGAGTTCCATGCGCCACAGAACTTTTTTTTGGCTCCCCACGCAACTCCACCCCCCCTCCCCGTGGATCGCCTTTTTTACCTCTTTAAAAAATAAAAAAAATAGATAAAAATTTCAAAAAATAAATTCCTTCAAGATGCCCATGTATTATGTCATCTTTTACCACTGAGAATTAACAAACAATAATTTCGACTTTTTTTGCAAAATAGCGTGGGAAAATCATCAAACTGGATTTCTGGTTGCATACGA
Source organism: Lolium perenne (assembly GCF_019359855.2). NCBI lineage: Eukaryota > Viridiplantae > Streptophyta > Magnoliopsida > Poales > Poaceae > Lolium > Lolium perenne. The sequence continues at coordinate 261,500,145 of NC_067249.2, forward strand.
ACTCGAAAAAAAACGCATAATATATCAAAATGTTCGCACAAAAGAGTAAAAAGTTACGGGCAGTTAAAGATTTTTTGCTGCAAAATACAAAAAAATAAAAAAAAATTCTGTGGCGCACCAAGTGCCCATGCGCCACAGAATTAACGTTCAAAATTTGAAATTTCTGGCGCCCACTTCTTCTTCTCTCCTCCATTTCTCCACTTCTCCACTTCTCCCCTTCTCCACTTCTCCACTTCTCCTCTTCTCCCCTTCTCCACTTCTCCACTTCTCCTCTTCTCCTCCTCTCCTCTTCTCCTCCTGTCCTCTTCTCTTCCTCTCCTCCGCTTCTCCACTTCTCCTCTCCTCCACCGGCGACCAACTCCGGCGACCTCCTCCGGCGACCACGACCAACACCTCCTCCGGCGACCACCTCCTCCACAACAACCACCTTCTCCTCCTCCTCCGGTGACAACAACAACCACCACCACCTCCTCCTCCTCTACCACCACCACCTCCTCCTCCACCACCTCCTCCTATTCCACCACCACCTCCTCCTCCGGCCAGCCTCATCCTCCACCCACCCACCCACCCCATCCAACCACCCACCTCCGGTGACCTTCGAAAAAAATAAAAAAAATTCGGCGGTGATCTAGATCTGGCCGCCACTTTTTTTGAAATTTTAAAAAAAATTCTGTGGCGCACCGGCGGTGGTGCGCCACAGAAATAAGACTTTCTGTTTCTGTGGCGCACCACAGACCGGTGCACCACAGAAATAAGACTTTCTGTGGCGCATGGGCAGGTGCGCCACAGAATCATTATTTTTGTGGCGAGAATTCTGTGGCGCACCACCCATGCGCCACAGAATGTTTTTTTGGTGCGCCACTGATGAGGCTTTTCCTACTAGTGTTCACTGACTGGTTCCGTCATGTGAGGATTTTCCTCAATGGTGGAAATCTGCAATTTGTGCTCGAAGCACCGCTAGGTCCCCCACCACCTCCTGCAGTACCCGAGGACGAAAAGAATGTTTACGAGACTCGGGTGATACTCTCAAGTTCAGTGTGCCATCCTGTGCATCCTAGAGGCAGAGCTCCAAAAGCGTTTTGAGCACCACGACCCATATGAGATGGTCCACGAGCTAAAATCTATCTTTGAAACTCATGCGGCCGTCGAAAGCTATGAGGCCTCGAAACACTTCTTTGGATGTATGATGGAAGAGGGCAGCTCCGTTAGTGAGCACGTGCTCGCTATGTCCGGGCACGCGAAGAAGCTCAGTGACTTGGGGATAGTGATTCCTAACCAGCTGGGTATTCATCGTGTCCTCCAATCACTGCCACCATGTTACAAGAACTTTGTGATGAACTACAACATGCAGAACATGAACAAAGAGTTACCTGAACTCTTCTCCATGCTAAAATCTGCTGAGATGGAGATAGAGAAAGAGCACCAAGTGTTGATGGTCAACAAGACCACCAGTTTCAAGAAGCAAGGCAAACCTAAGAAGGGCAACTTCAAGAAGGGCGGCAAGAAAGTTGTTGCGCCTCCTGAGAAGCCTAAGGCTGGTCCTAAACCTGATATTGAGTGCTATTACTGCAAGGAGAAGGGGCACTGGAAGCGTAATTGCCCCAAGTACATGGCTGATCTGAAGAGCGGCCTTGTCAAGAAGAAGAAAGGTATATTTGATATACATGTTATAGATGTCTATCTTACTGGTTCTCGTAGTAGTGCCTGGGTATTCAATACTGGGTCGGGTGCTCACATTTGTAACTCGAAACAGGAACTACGGAATAAACGAAGCCTAACGAGGGATGAGGTGATGTTGTGCGTTGGAAACGGATCCAAGGTCGATGTGATCGCCGTCGGCACGCTCCCTCTACATCTACCTTCGGGATTAGTTTTAAACCTCAATAATTGTTATTTGGTGCCTGCGTTGAGCATAACATTATATCTGGATCTTGTTTAATGCGAGACGGTTATTCATTTAAGTCAGAGAATAATTGTTGTTCTATTTTTATGAATAATATCTTTTATGGTCATGCGCCTGAGATGAATGGTTTATTCTTGTTAAATCTCGATAGTAGTGATACACATGTTCATAACATTGATGCTAAGCGAATTAAATTGAATGATAATTCTACTTATACGTGGCACTGTCGTCTTGGTCATATTGGAGTGAAGCGCATGAAGAAACTCCATTCCGATGGACTTCTTGAGTCACTTGACTTTGAGTCACTCGATAGATGTGAAGCATGTCTAATGGGAAAATGACTAGGACTCTATTCTCTGGTACAATGGAGCGAGCTACAGACTTACTGGAAATCATACATACCGATGTGTGTGGACCAATGAGTGTAGCATCGCGCGGTGGTTATCGTTATGTTCTAACCTTCACGGATGATATGAGTAGATATGGGTATATCTACTTCATGAAACATAAGTCCGAAAATTTCGAGAAGTTTAAGGAATTCCAAAGTGAAATAGAAAATCAACGTAACAAGAAGATTAAGTTTCTGCATTCTGATCGTGGAGGCGAATATCTGAGTTATGAGTTTGGCATGCATTTAAAGAAATGCGGAATACTTTCACAGTTGACACCGCCGGGAACACCACAGCGCAATGGTGTGTCCGAACGTCGTAATCGAACTCTCTTAGATATGGTTCGTTCTATGATGTCTCTTACTGATTTGCCGTTATCGTTTTGGGGTTATGCATTAGAGATAGCCACATTCACTTTAAATAGGGCACCATCTAAATCCGTTGAAACGACACCGTATGAATTTTGGTTTGGGAAGAAACCTAAGCCATCGTTCCTTAAAGTTTGGGGTTGCGAAGCTTATGTAAAAAAGTTACATCCTGGCAAGCTAGAACCCAAAGCGGAGAAATGTGTCTTCATAGGATACCCTAAAGAAACTATTGGGTGTACTTTCTATCACAGATCCGAAGGCAAAATCTTTGTTGGCAAGAACGGATCCTTTCTTGAGAAGGAGTTTCTCAGTAAAGAAGTGACTGGAAGGAAAGTAGAACTCGACGAGGTTATTGAACCTTCTCTCATAGATCAGAGTAGCGCAGTACCGAAAGATGTTCCTGTGCAGCCTGCACCGGTAAGAGAGGAAGCAAATGATAATGATCATGAAACTTCGAACGAGGAAACTACTGAACCTCGCAGATCGACGAGGGAACGTACCACTCCTGATTGGTATGATCCCTGTCTAAATGTCATGATTGTGGACAACAATGATGAAGACCCTGCGAGGTATGAAGAAGAAATGATGAGCCCAGATTCCAACAAATGGCATGAAGCCATGAAATCCGAAATGGGATCCATGTATGACAACAAAGTATGGACTTTGGTAGACTTACCTGATAGCCGCAAGGCTGACGAGAATAAATGGATCTTCAAGAGAAAAGCAGATGCTGATGGTAATATTACTGTCTATAAAGCTCGACTTGTCGCAAAGGGTTTCCGACAAATTCAAGGAGTTGACTACGATGAGACTTTCTCACCTGTAGCGAAGCTAAAGTCTGTGAGGATTTTGTTAGCAATAGCTGCATTTTTGTCAACACCCGGATTTTTAAGTCCAGATGCCTATTATGCCATTCCTCGCAATCCCAGGAATATTGTTTTTGCGAGACATAATAGATTGATATCACAACACATCATTCATTACAACACATAATCATCTTACAAATAAAGGATCACATGATCCATTCTCATTACAATAATAGAGGTTCTATTTATTCATTACATAACACATAGCGGAAGCGAAAGTAGCGTAGTAGTAGTCCATCTATTCCACAGGCAACTGTTGACGTCAGGAGTGATCCTAGTTGTCGTAGACGTCCTGCTGTCCTTCTTCCGGGTTCTGGTACTCGTCTTCATAGTCTGGCCATTTGAATAGCCAGGGACACAGCCATGAGTACTTTAAAGTACTCGCAAACTAATACTAAAGTAAATACTATCAACTATAGTAAGGGGGTTCTAAGCTCTAGTTTCATTTGCATAAAGCCAATTTTATTTCATAAACACTTTAATAATCAAAAACCTTCATTTGCTCAACTAACTCAAGTGGGAACATTAGTGTCATTCCCACAATTTAGTTGCGATTCAAAGTCAAAGTCACCTTTCAATTCCAATCACAAGTCACCATTCATATTTTTAGAAAAGTTCTGATGACGGAACAGTATGGCCTTTCCAACTGTCCATAACCGAGGACGCGGCTATTCGAATAGGTTTAACTCTGCAGAGGGTGTACACTTGTGCCACAACAATTGCAATAGTTCATCAGGGGTAACTGGCCCTGATTTATCATACGCAGTACGCGAACTACCAATCCTAACCTTTCATTTACATACTCTAGTATAGGCACCTCTCCCCATGAGCTTGGCCTCCCGGTGAAAACCGCAGTCAACCCGGGAACTGCACAGGGCTTGGGCCGGACATTCACCTCATTTCACGTCATGTGCCATCACGTCACCAGTACGGAGGCAGCCTCAAGCATAACCCCTATGACGCTTGTTCAGAGGGAACCCATACTAAAATACATAAGTTTCCAGCTAAGCCTTACCCAGATTCAGGTATTGTGGGGGTACTTGTAAAATTGGAATGGTATCGCATCCGAACCCAACCATCAATGTTTTAGTAAAATTCACCAAGTCATTCACCAGTCATATTCACCTTCAAAATCTCTCAATAGAATGACTCATCATTCCAAGGTTTTCAAAGCCATTTCAATTCACAAGTTCCCAACTAGAGTAGTCACTTTTAATATTGAGCACTAGCCACTAGTTATGAGGGGTGCTAAGTATCTTGGAGCTTGCTAGGCTAAGTGTGATTCTCTTGTACTACTCTATAATTCAACCAAGTGAATCATAAATCAAAAAGTAACTTCGATAAATAAAATCAAGTACAACTTGTAAAGTAAAAACTTGGGATAGGTTCATAAAGTAAAATGTAATGGTGCCTTGCTCTAGTAGAGCTTTGCACAAGGGAACCTTGCAAGAGTGTTAGCTTGCCTTGATTGGTGATGTGATCAAAGTTTTCTTGCTCTTCCTCTTGGTAGAAGACCTCTTCCTCTTGATAGTCTCCGGTACTAGCGTCTATAAACGAATACGAGGATACAATCACCAAACAACACTTAAGTAGTCTTAATTAGCCTTATTGGCTCACACAAAGGATCTAGCATCACTACTTAACATTTATTCTCAAATTATGCTAGGGTTTCTTTATTTAACATTAGGAAAATAATTTCCTCTCATTGAAAATTGGAAGTAGGGTTTATCTTTGGTTTGAAGAAATAATTTCCTCTCATTGAATTCTTCTTAAGATTTAATTTCTCTTATGAATAATATATGACCTAGGTTGACCAAAGTCAATCTCTTCATACTTATCATTTGAGAAAATGATTTAAATGAGGTTCCATACCTCATGCAATTTAATACTCACATGGTAGTGATTTAATGCCACCAAATAACTCAATATGAGATTATATAGACCATGGTCACTACCTCATGTTGAATTACTTGAGAACAAGATTTAAATGAGAGGAATACCTCTCATATGATTTAACACATAGTTGTAACTAATTTAATAAAAACTCCTATTGAGGTGATTCACTATTCTCAAATAACCAGGGATGATCCCATGTTGACCAAGGTCAACACTTCACACTTAGTATTTGAGAAAAGGGATTTAATTGAGATTCATCATCTCATGTGATTTAAATAACCATGGCAAATGTAAATACTATTTAGATTTAAAAATCTACAAGTGAGCAAGTATGAGCCTAAGCATTTAAAGGTCAACACATTAATTCATATCACTTGTGAGAATGATTTAAATGAGGGGCTACACCTCATTGGTTTAAATTCTAAAATTTGGAAATAGTTTAAATGGGCTAGTATTGACTACATAGCCAATATTTTGATTCTAGCCCATGATCATGTACAGAACATATATCATATTCTTACATAGTAAATTAGAGTTTGTTAAATGTGAATTATTGCAATTTGATTCACTTCAAAATTCAAAGTGGTTGATTTTTAAGATTTATTTGAATGCAGAAAAGTATCTGTTTTGTTATTTTTGCTATTCAAAAACTACACAAGATATGAGGTTGAATCCAGTGGGGTTAGTTAGAGCAAATCATAGGCTTTCCAGAACATTTTGATTTGCTAAAATTGAGTTTGTAGAATTTGAACTATTCAATTTATAGGACAGACCAGTATTGATTTTCAAACTAAAAGAATTAATTGAATTCAAATAAAAAGGCCAGCGCGGGAAAGGAAATGGGCCGGAATGGTTTAAACTGCGAAACTGGCCCAGCCCAGTAACGGTTCACAGCCGCGGGCCAGCTGACATGTGAGGGGCCACCCGTCAGTGGCTTAAACTCACCGAAGCGGTATGGGCTCACCTCGTCCATTAGATTAGAGGCGGATCGGGTGGTCGACAGTCGTCGTCGTCGACGGGGGAGGAGAGCTCACTGCGCCGGCGAGGTAGGGGGTCGGGGAGCGTCCTGGGCCGCCGGCGGTCGAGGGAGAGGTGCGCAGTGACGTTGACGTCGATGAGGAAGCGTCTGGCACCGTCGGCGAGGCTTGGGGAGGCGTCAATCGGCGGCGCTGATCTGCGGACTCCGGCGGAGATGATCTAGCAATTCCGGCGCTGGAGGCAGTAATTGGAGTGGAGAAGGGGTCGAGGAGAGCGAGGGAGAAGTGGGGAAGCGAATGGTGTGAGGAACTTGTGCTGGGGTGGCCGTTATTTATAGGAACGCGAGTGATCGGCGGGTGCTGTGAGAGGGTGTCCATGGCGCGGCCGTCTGGAGCGGTGAAGGGGCAAGGTAGAGGTCGCGTAGCGTTGCAGGCATCCTGGTGGTGCTAGTGAGCTTGACGGCACGGCTAAAGGGGGTCTGAGGAGGGCTGGCGACGTTGGAGTACCTGCAGTACGGGTGCGGCATAGCTTTGATCATGGCGTCGTCTACGGCACAGGCGACGGCCAATGGCGGTGTCTGGCGAGGTACGGGAAGGGTGTAGAGTGTGCACGCGCAAGTGGAGGGGAAGGGAAGGACGAGAGCGACCGGACACGCACGCGTTCTGGCGCGTCCAGGGTTGGGTCGGGGCGCGGTCACCGCGTGCGCTGGCATGCCACGGCAGGGTACTGGGCGTGCGCGTTCTGGACCGTAGCGTGTGTCTCCTGGCTTAGGGCTCGTATCAGCAGGTTCATTGAGGAGCAGGCTACCTAGTTGACATGGTACAAGGGGCCAGAGAGGAAAGATAACCATGAGTGGCATGGTGAGGTTCTCATGGCCGGCATGGTGTAAAGGTGATCATGCCAAAGCTTTAATCGACCAAACTGGTACCAGGCTTGATGCAGGGGAGGTACAGGAGCATCAATGATCAAAGAGTAAAGGGGTTTAGGCTTTGGACCAGAGGATAATAGGGTGTGTGCAATTTCTGAAATGATGCCTGCCAAGTGTTTGTATAAATGGCCGCATGAGAAAAAGTTTTGAATTTTGAGAATCTTTTTGGTGGAGCTTCAACATATAATTAAAAGGAAAGATTGGTGGTAGTGGTGCTCATTTTGGTGAAGGTTTGCAAGAATTCAAAAAGTGGATCATCTTCTCTTTATTTCAAAGTCCTCACTTGTCAATCTTATTCTGGTCAACCTGGTCAACTTCAGCAGGGATGGTCAACATGAAAGTTGTTGACCTTGACATGGTCTTGGATGACATGGTCATAGTTGACCAAGTTTAGTTTAGGAAGATTCAAATGCAGGGGGGTAAAGTAGTGAAGATTTTATAAATGGGTCATATGACCATTATCATATGTATGTCAAATTTGAAATTTCCCTTGATTTGAATCTGGTTTCTTTTATGCATTTGTGTTTGTTTTTGTTATATAAGAGTTTTAGAATCCATAGGGCAAGCAATGGTGGCCTCATATGAAGATTTGCAAAATTGCCCTTAGTGTATGTGAGTGAAATATGGAATTTTCTCACTATTTGGTTTCTCTTCATTTGAATTGACTTTGGTTGACTCTAATGTGATTCTTATTGGTTTAGAAACATTTTCAAACCATTGAATCCATTTCCAAAGGTCTTGGTCAAAGATTTGCAAAAATGGCCATAACACATAAGGGGTGATGTGTCACTTTTCATTAATCTTGAAAAGGGTTGATCTTGCTTTACTTGGGCATGGGTTAGGGTCAATTTAGGGTTATATTAGGTTGAGGGATGGTTTCACACCATTTGGTCAAGGTTTAAAGGCATAGGTCAAGGTTTGGTGAAATGGGTATGTGTCACATATGCCTCTATGCATATGTTGCATTTGGATTTGAAATTGACTTGGCTTGACCCAAACGGTGTTGTTGAATGGTGAAATGGTATATGGAAGTGATCCACCATTCACAACATGTATTAGGGTCAAGATTCTTAAATTCACAAATTTGCACTTTTGCTCTCATATGCCTCTATGGCATTTTTAGTTTCTTTTTATTTTCTTTGGAAACCACTTGGATTTGGTTTGATAAGCCTTAGGTAAGGTGTATGAAGGTTTTCCAAACCTCTAAGCAAAGTAGAAAAGCTTAGGGTAAAGTTTTATAAATATAGCCATAGGCACATATGCCTTTTTCTTATTTAAGTTTCTTTTTATTTTATTTTAACTAGGATGGTGAAAAGAGGGGTGAGGTTTAGGGTTTTAGATCACTTCAAATACTAATAACAAGCAATCATGGCAATAACACAAGAATTAAGCAAGATCACTAAGAATCAAACTTAATTTAATAAAAGTTTTTGTTGGTTCCAAAATTTGGAACTAGGGAAATTCATTTGTTTTGTTTTGAAATTCTTGGGATGTTACAAACCCTTCCCCCTTAAACAAATCTCGTCCCGAGATTTTAAGAAAAGTTAGGTCCCTAAGAGAGATTGGACATTTTATTAACAGAAGACATACTTGGCATGGTCTGGGGTGCTTCCTGAGCTTCAGTGGCAGTCATGTGGTAGAGACGGCCGTTGTTGTTGTTCTGGTTCCTTCTACCTGCGAAGCGACGCTGTTGCTGAGCAGGTGCTGCGGTATTGGCGGCAATCCTGGCAAGCTTCTTGGGGCACTCATTGGAGAAGTGACCCACAACTCCACATTCGTAGCAGTTGACGGTGGACTTGTCCTTGGGAATGATGGGGGTAGCATTGCTTCCAGTCCTTGGGGCAGTATTGGTGTTGTTGTTGTTTCCATTGTTGTTGTTGCCGTTGGGGTTGTTGTTGTTGTGGTGGCTGTTGTTGTTGTTACCTCCGGGCTTCGGGGGTCCTCCGTGGTGGTTGGGGCGATAACTCTGAGCAGGGGGCTTGTTGTATCTTGGGGTGAATCCTCCAGAAGAGTTATTGCGGTACTTTTGGGTATGGTGGGGTCCATTCTGGTTCATCATTCTGCGCTTGCGGTTCTCGTTGGCCTGATGCAGCTTTCCTTCCATCTGTATGGCTGAGTCTACCAGGGCTTCTAAGTCAGCGAACGGAATGTTCACTAACACAGTCTGCATTTCGTCGTGTAGTCCGTTCAGAAATCTTTCCTTTCTCTTCTCATTGGTGTCGGTCTCATCCGGGGCGTACCTTGACAGAGTGAGAAACCTGTCGCGGTATTCCACCACGGACATCCTTCCTTGCTTAAGTTCACGGAACTCATCTCTCATCTTCTTGATCAGTCCTTGGGGCACATGGTACTTGCTAAACTTCAGCTTGAAGTCTTCCCATGTCATCATCTGTCCCGCATTCATTGCACGGGCACTTGTCCACCAGGCTCTGGCAGGTCCTGACAGGTAGTGGGTGGTGAACAGTACTTTTTCTGCGGCTTCAACTCCCGCAACTTCGAGGTTGTTCTCCATGGTCTGGAGCCAGTCATCAGCATCAAGGGGCTCTTCAGTCTTGTTGAACATCGGAGGGTTGGTGTGCTGAAAATTCTTCAGCTTCGATCCAGGGTGATCGTGGTTTCCGTGGCCTTGATTGTTCTGAGCTATCTATTGCAGTGCGGTAATGTTGGCTTGGCGTTCAGCTCTCTCGACTTCTCGGTCTGCCATCATTGTCTGCAGTAGTTGCATCATGGCATCCTGGGTGGCGTTGCGGGTTGGTGGGGCCATCTAAACATTGATGTAGATGATAAGATAAGAGGGAAATTTCTATGGTTTGTTTTGTTAAGTTTAACAAGTTCATAATATTGAAAACTTGAGTAGTGTTGCGGAGGTAAAAACCAACAACACTTTTTCATTCATACCAAGCATCATATATTACAAAGCTAACACACCGTTGGTTTGAAGAACAATTCATCGCTCTACGATACAAGGGGATCCTGATACAACTCACACATACGAAAGTGCTTAAATGATACTACTCTTCAGGGGGGGATTCTTCTTCACGGGTGAGGTGCTTGGCGAGGGGCGAGGGCGTTGTCCAAATCTCTACGGGTTTTGTACTGCCTGAAGTCCTGCGGTGCTTCATAGGGGTTCATCTTGGGTTGTGGTGGGGGCATGGTCATCGATCTTCCCATGGAGTCATGTCTTGGGTAGTAGATGAAACGAGTGTTCTTGATCTTGTCCTCATTTTGTCCACACAGACGGAAAATTGCTTCTTGCATAGCTTTGGCTAGTCCTTCCTTCCAAGTGTTTCCCGTTGCAGAAATCCAGATGGTTTCCCATACCGGAGCATCATGCCTCCTTCTTAGATCAGTAGAAACGTCCCACCGAGGTGGTTCTCCTAACTGAGCTTTGAGGGGTATTCCGAAGAATTCGGGATACGGGTGTCCTAGATATTCCACCAGTTGCTTCAACTCCTTTTCGAACCTTAGGTCGCCTCCGGGACCAAGCTGATAGGACTCCCATTGGTAATTCATCTGTGAGCAATTAGGATAAGTAAGTTAGAGAGGTGTGTCAAAATTTTAGAAGAATAGAGCATAACTTTCTTATTTGCAAAAGATCTCAATGATAAGAGGGAGAATAAGTTTTCTTAAATAGTCATTTCATTTGTTTTGAAACTAAAAATTTTCAGACGTCCATTCTAACTAGGGTCTCCTAAGGTCAACAATGGCTCTGATACCAACTTGTCAACACCCGGATTTTTAAGTCCAGATGCCTATTATGCCATTCCTCGCAATCCCAGGAATATTGTTTTTGCGAGACATAATAGATTGATATCACAACACATCATTCATTACAACACATAATCGTCTTACAAATAAAGGATCACATGATCCAGTCTCATTACAATAATAGAGGTTCTATTTATTCATTACATAACACATAGCGGAAGCGAAAGTAGCGTAGTAGTAGTCCATCTATTCCACAGGCAACTGTTGACGTCAGGAGTGATCCTAGTTGTCGTAGACGTCCTGCTGTCCTTCTTCCGGTTACGGTACTCGTCTTCATAGTCTGGCCATTTGAATAGCCAGGGACACAGCCATGAGTACTTTAAAGTACTCGCAAACTAATACTAAAGTAAATACTATCAACTATAGTAAGGGGGTTCTAAGCTCTAGTTTCATTTGCATAAAGCCAATTTTATTTCATAAACACTTTAATAATCAAAAACCTTCATTTGCTCAACTAACTCAAGTGGGAACATTAGTGTCATTCCCACAATTCAGTTGCGATTCAAAGTCAAAGTCACCTTTCAATTCCAATCACAAGTCACCATTCATATTTTTAGAAAAGTTCTGATGACGGAACAGTATGGCCTTTCCAACTGTCCATAACCGAGGACGCGGCTATTCGAATAGGTTTAACTCTGCAGAGGGTGTACACTTGTGCCACAACAATTGCAATAGTTCGTCAGGTAATCGGCCCTGATTTATCGTACGCAGTGATGCGAACTACCAATCCTAACCTTTCATTTACATACTCTAGTATAGGCACCTCTCCCCATGAGCTTGGCCTCCCGGTGAAAACCGCAGTCAACCCGGAATCGCACAGGCTTGGGCCGGACATTCACCTCATTTCACGTCATTTCACATCACTTCACCAGTACGGAGGCAGCCTCAAGCATAACCCCTATGACGCTTGTTCAGAGGGAACCCATACTAAAATACATAAGTTTCCAGCTAAGCCTTACCCAGATTCAGGTATTGTGGGGGTACTTGTAAAATTGGAATGGTATCGCATCCGAACCCAACCATCAGTGTTTTAGTAAAATTCACCAAGTCATTCACCAGTCATATTCACCTTCAAAATCTCTCAATAGAATGACTCATCATTCCAAGGTTTTCAAAGCCATTTCAATTCACAAGTTCCCAACTAGAGTAGTCACTTTTAATATTGAGCACTAGCCACTAGTTATGAGGGGTGCTAAGTATCTTGGAGCTTGCTAGGCTAAGTGTGATTCTCTTGTACTACTCTATAATTCAACCAAGTGAATCATAAATCAAAAAGTAACTTCGATAAATAAAATCAAGTACAACTTGTAAAGTAAAAACTTGGGATAGGTTCATAAAGTAAAATGTAATGGTGCCTTGCTCTAGTAGAGCTTTGCACAAGGGAACCTTGCAAGAGTGTTAGCTTGCCTTGATTGGTGATGTGATCAAAGTTTTCTTGCTCTTCCTCTTGGTAGAAGACCTCTTCCTCTTGATAGTCTCCGGTACTAGCGTCTATAAACGAATACGAGGATACAATCACCAAACAACACTTAAGTAGTCTTAATTAGCCTTATTGGCTCACACAAAGGATCTAGCATCACTACTTAACATTTATTCTCAAATTATGCTAGGGTTTCTTTATTTAACATTAGGAAAATAATTTCCTCTCATTGAAAATTGGAAGTAGGGTTTATCTTTGGTTTGGAGAAATAATTTCCTCTCATTGAATTCTTCTTAAGATTTAATTTCTCTTATGAATAATATATGACCTAGGTTGACCAAAGTCAATCTCTTCATACTTATCATTTGAGAAAATGATTTAAATGAGGTTCCATACCTCATGCAATTTAATACTCACATGGTAGTGATTTAATGCCACCAAATAACTCAATATGAGATTATATAGACCATGGTCACTACCTCATGTTGAATTACTTGAGAACAAGATTTAAATGAGAGGAATACCTCTCATATGATTTAACACATAGTTGTAACTAATTTAATAAAAACTCCTATTGAGGTGATTCACTATTCTCAAATAACCAGGGATGATCCCATGTTGACCAAGGTCAACACTTCACACTTAGTATTTGAGAAAAGGGATTTAATTGAGATTCATCATCTCATGTGATTTAAATAACCATGGCAAATGTAAATACTATTTAGATTTAAAAATCTACAAGTGAGCAAGTATGAGCCTAAGCATTTAAAGGTCAACACATTACTTCATATCACTTGTGAGAATGATTTAAATGAGGGGCTACACCTCATTGGTTTAAATTCTAAAATTTGGAAATAGTTTAAATGGGCTAGTATTGACTACATAGCCAATATTTTGATTCTAGCCCATGATCATGTACAGAACATATATCATATTCTTACATAGTAAATTAGAGTTTGTTAAATGTGAATTATTGCAATTTGATTCACTTCAAAATTCAAAGTGGTTGATTTTTAAGATTTATTTGAATGCAGAAAAGTATCTGTTTTGTTATTTTTGCTATTCAAAAACTACACAAGATATGAGGTTGAATCCAGTGGGGTTAGTTAGAGCAAATCATAGGCTTTCCAGAACATTTTGATTTGCTAAAATTGAGTTTGTAGAATTTGAACTATTCAATTTATAGGACAGACCAGTATTGATTTTCAAACTAAAAGAATTAATTGAATTCAAATAAAAAGGCCAGCGCGGGAAAGGAAATGGGCCGGAATGGTTTAAACTGCGAAACTGGCCCAGCCCAGTAACGGTTCACAGCCGCGGGCCAGCTGACATGTGAGGGGCCACCCGTCAGTGGCTTAAACTCACCGAAGCGGTATGGGCTCACCTCGTCCGTTAGATTAGAGGCGGATCGGGTGGTCGACAGTCGTCGTCGTCGACGGGGGAGGAGAGCTCACTGCGCCGGCGAGGTAGGGGGTCGGGGAGCGTCCTGGGCCGCCGGCGGTCGAGGGAGAGGTGCGCAGTGACGTTGACGTCGATGAGGAAGCGTCTGGCACCGTCGGCGAGGCTTGGGGAGGCGTCAATCGGCGGCGCTGATCTGCGGACTCCGGCGGAGATGATCTAGCAATTCCGGCGCTGGAGGCAGTAATTGGAGTGGAGAAGGGGTCGAGGAGAGCGAGGGAGAAGTGGGGAAGCGAATGGTGTGAGGAACTTGTGCTGGGGTGGCCGTTATTTATAGGAACGCGAGTGATCGGCGGGTGCTGTGAGAGGGTGTCCATGGCGCGGCCGTCTGGAGCGGTGAAGGGGCAAGGTAGAGGTCGCGTAGCGTTGCAGGCATCCTGGTGGTGCTAGTGAGCTTGACGGCACGGCTAAAGGGGGTCTGAGGAGGGCTGGCGACGTTGGAGTACCTGCAGTACGGGTGCGGCATAGCTTTGATCATGGCGTCGTCTACGGCGCAGGCGACGGCCAATGGCGGTGTCTGGCGAGGTACGGGAAGGGTGTGGAGTGTGCACGCGCAAGTGGAGGGGAAGGGAAGGACGAGAGCGACCGGACACGCACGCGTTCTGGCGCGTCCAGGGTTGGGTCGGGGAGCGGTCACCGCGTGCGCTGGCATGCCACGGCAGGGTACTGGGCGTGCGCGTTCTGGACCGTAGCGTGTGTCTCCTGGCTTAGGGCTCATATCAGCAGGTTCATTGAGGAGCAGGCTACCTAGTTGACATGGTACAAGGGGCCAGAGAGGAAAGATAACCATGAGTGGCATGGTGAGGTTCTCATGGCCGGCATGGTGTAAAGGTGATCATGCCAAAGCTTTAATCGACCAAACTGGTACCAGGCTTGATGCAGGGGAGGTACAGGAGCATCAATGATCAAAGAGTAAAGGGGTTTAGGCTTTGGACCAGAGGATAATAGGGTGTGTGCAATTTCTGAAATGATGCCTGCCAAGTGTTTGTATAAATGGCCGCATGAGAAAAAGTTTTGAATTTTGAGAATCTTTTTGGTGGAGCTTCAACATATAATTAAAAGGAAAGATTGGTGGTAGTGGTGCTCATTTTGGTGAAGGTTTGCAAGAATTCAAAAAGTGGATCATCTTCTCTTTATTTCAAAGTCCTCACTTGTCAATCTTATTCTGGTCAACCTGGTCAACTTCAGCAGGGATGTTCAACATGAAAGTTGTTGACCTTGACATGGTCTTGGATGACATGGTCATAGTTGACCAAGTTTAGTTTAAGAAGATTCAAATGCAGGGGGGTAAAGTAGTGAAGATTTTATAAATGGGTCATATGACCATTATCATATGTATGTCAAATTTGAAATTTCCCTTGATTTGAATCTGGTTTCTTTTATGCATTTGTGTTTGTTTTTGTTATATAAGAGTTTTAGAATCCATAGGGCAAGCAATGGTGGCCTCATATGAAGATTTGCAAAATTGCCCTTTGTGTATGTGAGTGAAATATGGAATTTTCTCACTATTTGGTTTCTCTTCATTTGAATTGACTTTGGTTGACTCTAATGTGATTCTTATTGGTTTAGAAACATTTTCAAACCATTGAATCCATTTCCAAAGGTCTTGGTCAAAGATTTGCAAAAATGGCCATAACACATAAGGGGTGATGTGTCACTTTTCATTAATCTTGAAAAGGGTTGATCTTGCTTTACTTGGGCATGGGTTAGGGTCAATTTAGGGTTATATTAGGTTGAGGGATGGTTTCACACCATTTGGTCAAGGTTTAAAGGCATAGGTCAAGGTTTGGTGAAATGGGTATGTGTCACATATGCCTCTATGCATATGTTGCATTTGGATTTGAAATTGACTTGGCTTGACCCAAACGGTGTTGTTGAATGGTGAAATGGTATATGGAAGTGATCCACCATTCACAACATGTATTAGGGTCAAGATTCTTAAATTCACAAATTTGCACTTTTGCTCTCATATGCCTCTATGGCATTTTTAGTTTCTTTTTATTTTCTTTGGAAACCACTTGGATTTGGTTTGATAAGCCTTAGGTAAGGTGTATGAAGGTTTTCCAAACCTCTAAGCAAAGTAGAAAAGCTTAGGGTAAAGTTTTATAAATATAGCCATAGGCACATATGCCTTTTTTCTTATTTAAGTTTCTTTTTATTTTATTTTAACTAGGATGGTGAAAAGAGGGGTGAGGTTTAGGGTTTTAGATCACTTCAAATACTAATAACAAGCAATCATGGCAATAACACAAGAATTAAGCAAGATCACTAAGAATCAAACTTAATTTAATAAAAGTTTTTGTTGGTTCCAAAATTTGGAACTAGGGAAATTCATTTGTTTTGTTTTGAAATTCTTGGGATGTTACAATTTTCGATTATGAGATTTGGCAGATGGATGTCAAAATGGCGTTCCTTAATGGTGACATTGAGGAAGAGTTGTATATGGTACAACCCAAAGGTTTTGTCGATCCTAAAAATGCTGACAAGGTATGCAAACTTCAGCATTCCATTTATGGGCTGAAGCAAGCATCCCGGAGTTGGAACCGACGCTTTGATAAGGTGATCAAAGACTTTGGGTTTATATAGTGTCATGGAGAGGCCTGTATATACAAGAAAGTGAGTGGGAGCTCTGTAGCGTTCCAGATATTTTATGTAGATGACATATATTGATTGGGAATGATATAGAACTATTAAGCAGTGTAAAATGTTATTTGAATAAGTGTTTTTCAATGAAAGACCTTGGTGAAGCAGCATACATTTTAGACATCAAGATTTATAGAGATAGATCAAGACGTCTAATAGGGCTTTCACAGAGTACATACCTGGACAAGATTCTAAAGAAGTTTAGAATGGATGAAAGCAAGAAAGGGTTCTTGTCTATGTTGCCAGGTAAGGTCTTGAGTAAAACTCAAGGTCCGGCTACGGCAGAAGAAAGAGAGAGGATGAATCAGATCCACTATGCCTCGGCAGTAGGCTCTATCATGTATGCCATGCTGTGTACTAGACCGGATATCGCACATGCTGTTAGTTTGACCATCAAATATCAAAGTGATCCAGGAATGGAACACTGGACAGCGGTCAAGAATATCCTGAAGTACTTGAAAAGGACTAAGGATATGTTTCTTTGTTATGGAGGTGACCAAGAGCTCGTTGTAACCAGTTACACCGATGCAAGTTGGAACACTGATCCTGATGACTCTAAGTCTCAGTCTGGGTACGTGTTTATATTGAATGGTGTTGCATTAAGCTGGAGTAGTTCCAAGCAGTGCACGGTGGCGAAGTCTTCAACTGAATCGGAATACATAGCGGCTTCGGAGGCTTCATCGGAAGCAGTCTGGATGAAGAGGTTCATTGTTGAGCTTGGTGTGGTTGCTAGTGCATTAGACCCACTACTCATTTATTGTGACAACATGGGTGCCATCGCCAATGCATAAGAACCAAGGTCACACAAGAAGCTGAAGCATATCAAGCTGCGTTTTCATTCGATTCACGAGTACATCGAAGATGGTGAAGTAAAGATTTGCAAAGTACACACAGATCTGAATGTGGCAGATCCGTTGACTAAATCTCTCCCTAGGGCAAAGCATGACCAACACTAGAATGCCATGGGTGTTAGGTACCTTACAATGTAATCTAGATTATTGACTCTAGTGCAAGTGGGAGACTGTTGGAGATATGCCCAAGAGGCAATAATAAAGTGGTTATTATATATCTTTGTGTTTATGATAAATGTTTGCATACCATGCTATAATTGTATTAACCGAAACATTGATACATGTGTGTTATGTGAACAACAAGGAGTGCCTAGTAAGCCTCTTGTATAACTAGCTTGTTGATTAATAGATGATCGTAGTTTCATGATCATGAACATTGGATGTTATTAATAACAAGGTTATGTCATTAGATGAATGATATAATGGACACACCCAATTAAGCGTAGCATAAGATCACGTCATTAAGTTCAATTTGCTATAAGCTTTCGATACATAGTTACCTAGTCCTTCGACCATGAGATCATGTAAATCACTTATACCGGAAGGGTACTTTGATTACATCAAACGCCACTGCGTAAATGGGTGGTTATAAAGGTGGGATTAAGTATTCGGAAAGTATGAGTTGAGGCATATGGATCAAGAGTGGGATCTTTTCCATCCCGATAACGGATAGATATACTCTGGGCCCTCTCTGTGTAATGTCGTCTGATTAGCTTGCAAGCAGGTGACTTGGTCAGAAGAGACGACATGCCACGGTACGAGTAAAGAGTACTTGTCGGAGACGAGGTTGAACAAGGTATGGAGATACCGATGATCAAACCTCGGACAAGTAAAATATCGCGTGACAAAGGGAATCGGTATTGTATGTAAATGGTTCAATCGATCACTAAGTTATCTTTGAATGTGTGGGAGCCATTATGGATCTTCAGATCCCGCTATTGGTTATTGGTCAGAGAAGAGTCTCAACCATGTCTGCATAGTTCACGAACCGTATAGGGTGACACACTTAAGGTATGATATCATTTTAAGTAGATATGGAATACGGAATGGAGTTCGAATTTTGTTCGGAGTCTCGGATGGGATCCAGGACATCACGAGGAGGTCCGGAATGGTTCGGAGAATAAGATTCATATATAGGAAGTCATTTTCTAAGTTTGAAAATGATCTGGTGTATTTATGGAAGGTTCTAGAAAAGTCTGGAAGAAATCACCATGGAAGGTGGAGTCCCAGAGGGACTCCACCAACCTTGGCCGGCCAGCCAAAGGGAGGAGGAGTCCCAGGTGGACTCCACCTAAGGGGGCCGGCCACCCCACCAAAGGGAAAGGGGAGAGTCCCTATCCCTCTAGGTTTCGTCCTTATGGCAGTTTTTGAATTGGGGTCTTACTCGAAGACTTGGGGCAAACCCTTGGGGTTCCACCTATATAATGAGGGGGGAAGGGAGGGGGCCGTACACACTAATACCACCTTGGCCGCACCCCTCAAGGTACCCAGGCTGGCGCCCCCTCTCCCAAACCGGAACCACCTCCCTCCTCCCACCTCTCCCGCATAGCTTAGGCGAAGCCCTGCCGGAGATCTCCACCGCCATCGCCACCACACCGTCGTGTTGTCGGGATTCCGAGGAGGATCTGCCCGACTGTGGCACCGTCAAGATCTTCTACGCGCTTTTGAAAGCGGCAAGTGATCATCTTCTGCAACAACAAGATCTAATCTCGTAGGCTTTGGAAATCTTCGAGGGTTAGTCTCATGATCTTCTCGTTGCTCCCATCTTCTAGATTGCATATTGGCTTGGTTTTCGTTCTTGCGGTAGGAAATTTTTTGTTTTCTATGCTACGAATCCCATCATGTAGACTTGGCAAGCAGACTCAAGTACCTTATCCTACTAGTGAGTCTGTATCTCAGCGTCCCTTCGACTTGGTCCATTCTGATGTATGGGGTCCGGCTCCCTTCGCTTCGAAAGTGGGCCATCGCTACTATATTATATTTATCAATGACTTCTCTCGCCACACCTGGATTTATTTTATGATTTCTCGCAGCGAGGTTCTATCGATATATCAGCGTTTTTCTTCCATGGTTCACACTCAGTTTTCCACGCCTATTCGTGTGTTTCAGGCTGACTCTGCTGGTGAGTATATCTCCCAGTATTTGCATGGTTTTCTTGCTGAGTAGGGCACTCTTGCCCAATTCTTCTGCCCTGGCGCACACGCTCAGAATGGCGTGGCCGACCGTAAACATCGCCACCTGCTTGAGACGGCTCGTGCGATGATGATCACTGCCTCTCTTCCTTCTCACTTTTGGGCTGAAGCAGTGGCTATCTCCACCTATCTCATCAACCTTCAGCTCTCCACGGCCTTGCAGGGTGGCATACCTATTGAGCGTCTTACTGGCCGTGCTCCTGATTATTCGGCGCTCCGCCTATTTGGTTGCATTTGCTATGTCCTTCTCGCTCCACGCGAACGCACCAAGCTGACGGCTCAGTCGACTGAGTGTGTCGTCCTTGGATATAGTCATGAGCACAAGGGCTATAAGTGTTGGGACCCTGTTGCCCGATGGATGCGTTTTTCTCGGGATGTCACTTTTGATGAGTCTTGTCCCTTCTATCCGCGCCCATCCTCCTCTTCCTTTTCTGTGGAGGACATCTCCTTCCTCGTGTGTCCGGATTCTCCATCCACTCTACCTCCGGTTCCTACTCCTCCTCGTTCCCCCGTTGTTGCCCCGCCCCAGCCTCCACCCACCAGTCCTTCTCCACCTCCTACACCTTCTTCGCCACTATCCCCATCATCTACACCTTCTTCCTCACCTACGGTGGCTCCTCCTCTTTCTCCTCTTCCTTTTCACTACACTCGTCACCCTCGCGATGTTGATGCTTCCGCTGACATGCCTTCTACTTCCGGTGTGTCCCCTTCTATGCCCGAGCCTCCTCATAATCTTCGTGCTCGGCGTCTTCCCACCCCTGATCGCTTCTCTCCTAGCCACTACGGTCTCTCTGCTGCTGTTGAGCCCACTTCTTATCGGGATGCTCTTGCTGACCCCGACTGGCAGCTAGCGATGACTGAGGAGATTGCTGCGTTGGAGCGCACTGGTACGTGGGATGTTGTTCCCCCACCTCCGTCTGTTCATCCCATCACGTGCAAGTGGGTCTATAAGATTATGACTCGCTCTGATGGTTCTCGTGAGCACTACAAAGTGCGTCTTGTGGCTTGCGGTTTTCAGCAGGAGCAGGGGCGCGATTATGATGAGACTTTCGCTCCTGTGGCTCACATGACGATTGTTCGCACTTTCCTTGCTATTGCCTATGCTCCTCATTGGTCTTTCTCTCAGCTTGATGTTCAGAATGCCTTTCTTAATGGCGAGCTACGTGAGGAGGTTTACATGGAGCCACCTCCTGGATACTCTGTCCCTGATGGGATGGTCTGCCGTCTCCGGTGCTCTCTCTATGGCCTTAAGCAAGCCCCTCGCGCCTGGTTTGAGCGTTTTGCCTCTGTTGTGACTGCTGTTGGCTTCACTCCTAGTGATCATGACTCGGCGCTATTTGTCCACACCTCTCCTCGCGGACGGACTCTGCTCTTGCTCTATGTGGATGACATGATCATCACTGGTGACGACTCTGAGTATATTACCTTTGTCAAGTCTCGTCTCCGTGAGCAGTTTCTCATGACCGATCTTGGTCCTCTTCGCTACTTCCTTGGGATTGAGGTCTCTTCTACCTATGATGGATTTTATATCTCCCAGGAGAAGTATATACATGACCTTCTTGCTCGTGCTGCTCTTGGTGATGAGCGCACTATTGAGACTCCTATGGAGCTCAATATTCAGCTTCGTCCTACTGATGGTGTTCCAAGGTCTAATCCTACGCGCTAACGTCACTTGGTTGGGAGCCTCGTATATCTTACCATGACCCGTCCAGATATTTCCTATTCAGTTCACATTCTGAGTCAGTTTGTTTCAGCTCCCACCTCGGTCCACTATAGTCACCTCCTTCGTGTCCTACGGTATCTCCGCGACACGATCTCTCGCCGTCTCTTTTTCCCTCGCTCCGGCTCCTTCCAGCTCCAGGCCTACTCTGATGCTACGTGGGCTATCGATCCCACGGATCGATGCTCACTGTCTGCTTACTGTGTGTTTCTTGGTGGTTCCCTCATTTCTTGGAAGAATAAGAAACCGAAAGCCGTTTCCCGCTCGAGTACAGAGGCCGAGTTGCGAGCCATGGCTTCTGCGACGGCAGAGGTGACTTGGTTGCGTTGGTTACTAGAGGATTTTGGTGTTTCTTTTGCTGCTGCACCGACTCTCCTCCAGTCAGACAGCACTGGCGCTATCAGCATTGCGCGTGAGCCAGTGCGGCATGAGCTCAGCAAGCACATTGGCGTGAATGCCTTCTACACGCGCGCTGCTGTGCGGGATCAGGTTATCGCTCTTTAGTATGTGCCTTCGGAGTTATAGTTGGCAGACTTCTTCACGAAGCCACATACTAGAGCGCAGCATGGTTTCTTCATCTCCAAACTCAGTGTTGTTGACCGACCATGAGTTTGAGGGGGGGGGGGGTGTTAGATATAGATCATCTGTTCCCCTTTTCCTGTATATCCCTATTGTATAAGGGACTTTATGCATATACCACATGTATATGTACTGGCGTTTGGCCCACTGTGCCCTAACATATGCAACCTGTGGTCACTTACATGTAAAACAAGGTGAGTGCAAACAATCTACGGTGAACTAATTTGCTCCCGTAAACTTCATGCCACCATTTTAACATGGTACTGTTGCAGAGTCTGAGATGTCTGCCTCCTCTGCATGTGAAGCGGTGAAATCTACTAAGAAGCGAGGAAGAGGTGATGTCTTTATGTTCCATCTATTTTCTTGTTTTCTTATCACCTTGCTTTACTGCATTACAAACCTCTTTAGTTTGCCTCCTGCCTCAAGAAAGTTCTCGACGATTTTGCGGCTGCCACAGGGCTTGCTATTAATTTCCACAAGTCCTGTTTCATCCCGATGAACGTCGACCCCGCTAGCGCCGCCTCTATGGCTGCTGAGCTAGGCTGCCCGATCTCCACCTTTCCCCAGCCGTATCTGGGGCTCCCTCTCTCGCCCACTAAGCTCCCAGTCTCTGCCTATGCCCCGCTCATCCAATCCTTCGACCGTCGTCTTTCAGGTTGGCGTGCCCAGTTGTTGTCCTCCGGGGGGAGGCTGGTCCTGTGTAATGCAATTTTGAACAATCTTGCCACTTACTACATGTGTTCGTTTTTGCTTCCTCGGGGTGTGCTAGAAAGTATTGATAAGAGGTGTCGCGCCTTTTTCTGGACCGGGAAAGCTCGCTGTCTAATTGCTTGGGATAAAGTTGTGTTGTCCAAACAGGAGGGCGGTTTCGGCATCAAGGACCTCCACCGGCAGAACAGGTGCTTGCTGCTCAACTTCGTCCACCAACTACACCGCCCTGATCCTCTTCCGTGGAAATGCTGTTTTTTTTCTCATACAGGTCGGGACTTGGGGGAACTATCGAGTTCCCCCTCGTTCCTTGAGCGGATTGTCCAGGAGTGCCTCCCACTCTACCGAGCTGTCACACGCGTGACGGTGGTCTCCGGCGGCACCACCTCCTTCTGGCACGACCGGTGGCTCCCGGGGGGGCCGCTTGCGACGCCGTTCCCTGCTCTGTTCTCCCATTGTACCCGCCCCCAGGCGACCGTGGCGATGGTTGCCCGTCTTGGCTTCGACTTGCAGCCTCGTCTGACTGCTGCGGAGGAGGAGGAGCTCTCCGTTGCTCTCCGGCTCGCCCGCAGCATCGCGCTCCGGGACGGCCCGGATCTGAGGTGCATGGACTCCCCGGCGGCTCCACGCTTCTCCACCAGGCAGGCTTACGGCCTACTCTCCCCCGCGCACCCGCCGGACCCGTCGTCCGGTATCTCCTGGAGCCTGCGTCTCCCCTCGAAGATGAAGCTGTTCGCCTACCTCGCCGACATCGACCGCTTGAGTACTCGCGCCAACCTCTTCGCCAAGAGTTGTGCACCCTCCGCAGTATGTGCGGCTTGCCCCGCAGTGGAGACTGCCATGCACCTGTTCTTCGACTGCCCCGTCTCTGCTAGGATCTGGAGGCGGTTGGATGTCCCAATCCCAGCTGGACAGTTTTCGGTGTGGGACCTGCTGGCCCCTCTCCCCCTTGCCTCGAACTTCTGGTGTGCTGGCGTTGCGGTGACCCTCTGGAGCATCTGGAAGGCGCGCAACGATCTGGTGTTCAACGCCGTGAGCTCATCCCCGACAGTGATTCTCTGTGATGACCTCTTACTTTGGCGGTGGCGATATCGGGTTGCTGATCGCCCTTCGTTCGACTTACTGCGACCCTTCATCCTCTCCCGCCTGTGAGAGCTAGGATGATCGCCTCCTCCCCCCCCCCCCCCCCCCCCCCCCCTGTATTTTTCCCCATGTATACATACAGATCGGCTTCTTCGCCATTTTCGAGTAATGGAATAACAAACGGTGGGGTCCCCCCCCCCCCCGTCACCCTCGAAAAAAAAACCTCTTTAGTTTTTCTGAAACAATTTATTTATTTATTTAGAAGGATCTATATGTACTTTCTCAATTTTTATGGATGACAGCACAATAAATCATGCTTGCTTGCAGTTCACATTGTTTATGTGTTCTTTCAGATGCACTAATGATGGACGATGATTATAGAGAGGACTTTTACCCAATCACTCCACTTGTGGACGCATCTGAATATTTTGATGGCTGGTTGGCACAGTACTCAACGCAGCTGAGGAAATCTTGTTTGAGCCTGATGCTGGGCATCATGGGAAAGCTGGGAGTTGTGGGCTACCCATTTCTTATGTATGATGATAATAATAGTATGCTTGAATGGCTGAAGAAAGTTAAGTTCAGTAAGTTAAAGGATCCTGTGAATGCTGCCAGCGATGTCCACCACACTATCGAACTTGCGCGCTATGCTGCTTCACTCATTCAAGGAATCTCTTCTAGCGTAGAAGATGCAAGCACAGAGTTGACCGATATGTTGAGAAGGACGCAACTTTATTTCGAGTTCGCTCCTGAGGCTCTTCTTGTGTTGTTGCTTCTAGATTGCGGTAAGTCGAATCTAGCTTTTGATTAAATATTTATGGGTAATATTTTATGGAAGACTAGTTGTTGGCCTGTTGGTAGATTAATTTTTTTTATTTTAATGCCAGGTGCATTCAGGAAAGCAGAGAGAAACTGGAAACACTGCCTCATGGTAAAGCTCATGACTCAAACTACAACATTCCCCCTCAGTTTGGCGCAACTTTCTCTGACAGCCACGACGCCAACACAAGTGAAAAAATTCTTGCAACCATCTTGCAAATCCTGAAGGACATTGGAACATCAGACGCACTCGGTGCGCCGTCGCCTGGTGAGGTGACACTTCTAGATCAGATCATGGAGCATGTCTCCCTATGTATCGACGGTTTCCTGTGCGCGAAGGCGTATCAGAAGGAGAAGGACCTGAGACGCATGCCGTATGGTAAAATCGGTAAGCACTGCATCACAGCTCTTCTCACATATCTTACCCTTATTTTGAGAGTGGTAGCTGACGCTCATGTGATGTACTCCGTATTTGTTTGTTGCAGCTTCTGAGCTGTATCGGGTCAGGGAGAACGGGGCTTTCCCATCTATTTTCTGCAAGTATGCGTACGGTGTCCGAGCGGTTAAAACAGCTGCAAGAAGAGTTTAATCTCGTCGTGCAGGCATTGCAGAGAATAGAGATTGTCTAGAAGACTACGGCTGAGACTTATCTGCGACATTTGATTCCTTGTGACTATAACATTTGTCAGGGTTCGATTGATTTATTTATGCCCCTGATCTTTATGAACCTATGTGGTTATCAGGCTATGTCACTTGTGTCGCTGGTTCTTGGATTGATGAACATTCGTTTGTGTTGTTTAATGCTTAGACTGAGGAGCTTGCAAGTGTCTGTAAAACATGATAGGAGTACCTGATATATTGTGTAGGCAAACATATTTCACTGGACGTTTTTGTTCCAGTACGTGTGGCCACTTGATCTGAAGAATAGTTGTACCTACATATTTCGCTGGACGTTTTGTTCTACATATATATTTTTTCCTTTATTAGTCGAGGAAATTTAAAATCCAAAGCCCAGAAGCCCAAAACCACCACCGACCGAGCGCCTGCGATCGACTCCCCCAAAACCCTCCGCCTCGCGCGCCAGCCGTCGGCAATGGAGAAGAAGGAGGCCGGCACGGCGGCGGCTCCCAAGGAGCAAGAATCCCATGGAACCGGCGATCTGATCAGCAGCCTTCCAGATGAAATCCTCGAAGCCATCATCACGCTCCTCCCAACCAAGGACGGCGGCCGCACGCAGGGGCTCTCCCGCCGATGGCGTCACCTCTGGCGCGCGGCGCCGCTCAACCTCGAGGTCCGCACCTTGCACCCAGCCTTATTCCCCAGCGGCGTCCCTCCCTCCGCCGTCTCCAGCATAGTCTCCGAGCACCCCGGCCCCGCCCGCAGGTTCTACTTCCTCGGCCTCCGCACCGGCGGCGGCGACCTCAGCTCCGAGCTGGAGACCTGGTTCCGCTCCCGGGCCCTGGCCAACCTCCGGGAGCTCAACATCCGATACTCCTCGCCGTCTCCGTCCAGCGACCGGCTGCTCTCGTCCCTGCTCCTCTCCGCATCGACCCTCCGCGTTGTCAGCATCAGCTACATCGACTTCCCCGACCAGATCGCGCCGTCCATGAGTTTCCCTCTCCTCAAGCAGCTCTCCCTGCTCGACCTTTCCATCTCCGAGAGCGTCTTCCATGGCTTGCTCTCTTGCTGCCATGCCTTGGAGAGCTTATTCGTGTCTGAAGTTCGCGGCTGCCTCCGTGTTCGCTCATCGACGATTCGGAGCATCGTCTTACGGGGCAACCCTCATCAGAGCATAAAACTGGTCGTCGAGGACGCTCCTCACCTTGAAAGGATATTATCACTCGGTACTCACAGACCATCTTGTCAGCCGTATATCAGGATAATGAGGGCACCTAAACTGGAGATACTAGGCCCTTTCGTAGCGGACTTCTCCAAACTCCATGTCTTTCAGGTAGCAGCAGCCAACATGCAGCATTCGTACATAAAGATCGTCATTTTTATTTCGAGGAATCCAGATCATCATGTTTTCATGTTCATTGTTTTCTTCTTCTTCAGGGATTGAGCCCAGTCAGCTTGGAAAACTCGATGCGCACCATAAAGATTTTGTCCGTCGGTTCCTGTATTTCTCAACTGAATGCAGTTCTTACTGTCCTCAGGTGGTTCCCCTGTTTGGAAAAGCTCTATGTCATTGTGAGTATTCACCTTTGCTTACTTAAATGTCTGATTTCATTGGTATATTATCTAGTCTAGTTAGTAGCACATTTGACGATATGCATCTTATTTCCTCTTTTGTAGTTCTACTTCACACACGAGAAGGGTAAGAACATTGAGCCTCGGTATGACCCACTACATCCAATTGAATGCCTTCGGTCCCACCTCAAAGAATTGGTGCTGCAAGGTTATTTGTGCCTTAAGGAAGAGGTTGACTTTGCCAGGTTCTTCATTTTAAATGCACAAGTGCTTAGCAGAATTGAAGTTCAAGCAAATGGCTGCTGCAACCGTGAATCCTTCATAGATATGCTACATGTGGAAAACAAAGCTTCTCGAGATATCCAATTTGAATTCAGGCATTATAATTTTTGGCCTGATTACCTTCTCAAAGAACACATCCATGATTTGTCAGTGAGTGACCCCTTCAGACAGCCGTAGGCAGGGTTGATGCCTGGACATCGCAACATCTTATGTAGACGGGGTTGATGATGATTTGCATTGTATTGCACATGAAGATTATCCATGGTAGAAAGATAGAATTTTTACCTATCTATATGTGGGCAGAAAGTACGTTCAGCCCCTCCAAAAGGACCTTGGTATATGTTAACACTCATTTTGCCTAAAATAAGTTGCTCAATTATTTCTAGATACAGGTATGTCTAACTTGATCAATTTTATCTAGATACGAATAAGTTTCCTAGATATGGGTGTATCTAGCCGATCATCATCAGTCATTAGTCTATTATTTGGTTTTCTAGGAAAAATGATTAAAAATTACACAATTAGAAAGTTAAATGCACAACACTTCTGCCAAAGTTTCTGACCAGTGCTAGAATGATGAGTAAAACAAAGTTCACTTAAACAAAATAAAGAAAACGCTAGGCCAGAACAACCAAAAACCAACAAGCCAATAGCAACCAGAGCATTGCATGACGTGAACATGTGCTTTATTTTAAAACTGCTAATAAAAAAAGGAGAGAATACTCCAGGATTGTGAAAATGGGGATGCAACACAAAGTTGTAATGATCATGGTCTGATTTAAAAATACATGTACAAAGCATCAAACTGAAGATCATCTATTTTTTTCCTAATAAGTCAACGCACAATAGGACACAAGAATCAACTAAAATATTGCAATCTGCAATGTTAACACATAGATTCTGCAACCAGGTTATGCAACCTGCAACCAGTACTACATGGTACTACAGGCCCAGAATCGTGAGCCATGGAGTTGCTCGAGCATCCACATTGAACGGTGCCACTTCTCTGGAGTAGTTTAGTACTGATACTTTTAGCTCTTTCCTCTATGTGACTAAACGGGAGATAACTTGTGAAAATAATGGTTTGAAGTTTTATCACCCTATGCATATAAGTGCAAAGCAGAGCAGAACAAACTCAGATAATGGATACAATATATTTTGTCTCTTTAGTATTCATCTCGCCGGTCTGTTGCACTGGCTCGCCATGGCAATTTCTTTCATTGTTTACTTGCAGCTAATATGTTCTATGTACACTGGTGTCTATAAAGAGCGCAAGATACATGGCATTCACCAGATAAAACGAAAACTAGTTATGTTTCTAGCGGAGTAGTACAACAAGTTCAATTTACTGTGCACCACTATGAAGTAAATAGACACAACACAATCAATCAAATAGCTAAACCTCACTGACCCATAAGAAAAGATAACTATAGAGGAGAAAGGTAACTCATATTAGATATTCTCGCATCAATATTCTTGAACATAAAAAACAAGAGCTAGTTGAACCCCTTTACACCAATAAACCGATTTGCAAACAAGAAAGATAAGATAAAGCTGTAAATACATCTAACATAAGTACATAACCTGTCGTTGATTTTCCCATATGCATAACACAAAATCAAAGTGATGGATAAAGTTATACAGATTAGAAGGGGAAGAAAACTAGACCCACAAGAAAATTACACACGCAAACATATAGAAAGGAAACTAAACCTAATTCATCTACTCTCTCCGTTTCATGAAACTTGTCTATGATTTGATAAAATTTGGATGTATCTACATACTGGATAGTGGCTAGATACATTCAAATTTTAACAAATCTCAGACAACTTTCGTGGAACGGAGGGATTATGTCAAACAGATAAACGGAATACCACAATTTCTAGATGATGCACTTGGTGGCTTTGACCACAATTTCTGCCTCCAATGTAACATGCTGCCGAGAGAACAAGAAAACATATCGCTTCTCCTAAATATGACAAAAGCATGCTTTCAACTAAGAGAAATATCACACATATGTACTATTTCTGTCGGACCTGAACTGAGGCGCCGTTGCGAACTCAATTAAAAAAAAGGAATAAGACTAAGGTGCCATTGATTATTATTATGTATGATCTAATTTATTTACTTATCTAATTAAAGATATATTGGAGAGATCAACGGAACTCAGCTTGGCAAATACAATTCTAACTTGGTAATTGTGGCTTGGCCTAAGCGCTTAGCCGAAACTTTACATCTGAAGATGTTGTAACTCCTTCAACCAATAGACCATAATTCCAGTGCTTCATTTAATCCAATTAAGAACAACAAGAGTATTTAAGTGCAAAGTACTTGTTGGGCTGCACAAGCAGCCCCATTTTAGGACCCCAGACAATCTGGGAGGCATAGGCTCCCCCTATACCTCACTCCTACACCCACCGTCACAATGCACATACCCACCTTCCACGTACCCCCTCGCCAGCTGTCACCTCGGGCATAGGTCCATCTCCCCTACCACTACCCCTATGTCCCGCAAGGCATAGCTTCCCCCATCACCTACATCCCGAGCATACCTCTCCCTCTACCCGCGCCCCTCTAATCCTCCTAGGTGAAAACCTAGTGGAAGGGTAGTTTGATTGGACTGCTTTATATTACTCCCCTTATTTCCCTGATGTGATTATGCAAAAGCTAAGAACAGATACTGCCTGATCTAGTCCAACCTGATAATGGTTCCTACCAGCTGCTCTTGGTAGTTTGTTCTTGTGGATGATGATTAAACCTCCTTCTTGTGGACAGCCTGCTCCTGCTAGCTTCTTCATATCCTTCCTGGTGATCATGTTGATCCTGTTGTTCTAGCTGGTTGAACTAGTGCAAGAGGTTGCTATAATAATTCTTGATATTGTGCTAATGGAGAGATGTATCATGTCTGGTAGATCTTGCATCTAGCTACTAGATGGATGTTGGCTGGAGAGGTTGGGTGTGTGCTAGCAAAACTACTAGTGCTACTGCTGTACTATTTATACTGCTGCTCTAGCTGTGACACCACATTGATTGCATGTGATGACTAAGGATCTTGTAGTGACATCATGTGATAGTACAATTACCTATGCTGGTTTGTCTTTCCCCTAGTGCAAGCTTCGGCTATGATCTTCCTTATCCATATAAATATATCTTATGGCCTCCAATTTGCCTTTCCTTTGCCTCAGGTACAAGGCATGACTGGCTCATGCTTATCTCATGGTGTCCTTTATTTCTGACACTGCCAAATGTATTACTTGTATTGGTCTGTTGGCATGTGAGCTTAGCATTATACCACTGAATTTTAATATGTGGTCTAATGGTTCACTTTAATGTCAATGGTGGATTACTTAATTTAAAACACGTGGGCTTTATGGTTTCCAGCTAGATTAGAGGGAATAAAATTGGTTGCCCTGTTGCCTCAAACAGTAAACCAAATCTTGTTTCCTTTTGATATGGATCAAGCAGTGTTGCTCTAGTCCCTGGTTGTTTTTAATCATTGTTGCCTCATGATCCAGAATTGATCCAAGTCCCTTGCATGATCTCATTTGTCCCTAATGCTGCCTAAGATGAATAAATTCCCTCTAATCACCATTTGGAGATCAAGACTGTTCTTATTCCCTTTAGCTAGACTCCAATATTAAAAATGTCTCCATAAATATGGAGACATACATTTTAACATAACTCCCCATTTCGTTGTCTTTGTTGTTTCTTTTGCAGGGAAAGGATAAGAAGATTGAGAGATATTTGGAAGACGGAGATTTAGTTTAGGATTTCCTCTTTATTACTTTTGTAATCTTATATTTCTTTTGGAGCTTGTAAAAGATTGAATTATGATAATTGTACTAAGATTTAAATTATCTATCTATTTTGAATTATCAAATGTGTTAACTTTTAAATATTGTATTTCATATTATAGTTTGGAATTCAAATTCAATTCAATTTCTATTTGAATTCATATTATCCATATTTGATTTGAATTCAAATTTGTTCCCCCAAAAAACACAGGAATTCGCAAAGGTCATGTCAAAATTTGCCGCACTCACATCGATGACTAACTCAATTCCCCCGATGCAAGAGAAACCTCGACCCCTTTGACAGTTTTAACAAACGCGCCAAATGTTTAGGCCAGCTTTCGATAAAATATTGTTAGTAGATACATTTTTATTGTAAGACAAGTTGTTGACGTGTCGATGGAGTAATGGTTTTTGAATTCCAGGTGCATTTAAGAAAATAGGAGAGAAAATGGAAACGGTGCACCTGCCTTACCTTAAGAATGACATGCTAGAGAAGTACAAAATGAAAAGTTATTTAGTAAAGATTCTGGTTAACAAAACTTGTGATATTTAATGATCTTTTCACTGACTTATATTATACTACTCCTCATAAAAAAAAGAACAAACTCTTCATAAACAATAAAGCACGCTATTTGAAATATGAATAAAAAAATGTTGTACCGTTGATATCCAAAGCTTGGTTACTAGCTTATTTGAGCTAAGCCTAGTTCATTTGGAACATGTAAATGAATTAGGTGAAAAGAGGAGAAAAAACATAGGATTGGAA
The DNA here is from genome assembly GCF_019359855.2 of Lolium perenne. Taxonomy (NCBI): domain Eukaryota; kingdom Viridiplantae; phylum Streptophyta; class Magnoliopsida; order Poales; family Poaceae; genus Lolium; species Lolium perenne. The sequence goes on from NC_067249.2 coordinate 261,531,746, forward strand.
AACCACATTCTCCTTAAAAAATTTGTTGACTGAACGCAGAAAATGACATGATAATATTCACTATTTGGTTGAAGGAATTATGGAGCTCTTGTACATGCTTACCTACCCAAGGACCGAGGCTATAACCAATGGATTCTTATTGACCTACATAAGGACAAACGCCTTCGTGGTACTGTCCAACACTCAAATCTTTATAAGGAGCAAGCCTTCCCTGAGCAAAGGATGAAAAGCTCATTCTCATCTCAGTTATCTATGTTGGAAGTATCCACTCTAAGTTTGCGCATTATTAATTTGTTGCGTCTTTGCACACTAGGGATATGAGTTTCATAGGTATGAGCATAGAAGGCACCGGGAACCACCGATGAATCGCTGACATCACAACATGTACTTGTTTGCTTGTCTGATGACCATCCCTGTCTCGCAAAATGTCAGCGTCAGAAGCATACCATAGTGCAAAACCTTAAAAGCTAAGAGACCATAATCCATGAGCCACCAGCAGGATATGCCAAACTATGTTGCAACTAAAGGCAACGTATCGTAGCTTTGAAAGTCATATATATTACAATTTACAAGGGTCTAAGGGAAGAGGTGAATCTAGGAAGATTTTTTAAACAACACAAAATGCCTGAAAATAATCCTCTATTGTTGATGCTTTGATATAGGCTAGCTAAACTAAATCATATATACTTTGCTCCAAACCTATTGCTAGCATTATGTTTCACATTACATGGTATTGTCTCACTTATGCTGAAATATGTACAAGTCATTGTAGGGCTTATCAATGTGTCACGTATTCCTGGAGAGTATGTGTACAAACAACCTCCCAGCAAGGATAGAAAAACCATTTGCAAGAATCACATATATTTTCTCAGGATAAGACAAAACAACCAATTCCATGCAAGAACTTTCCGATGACTAAACAACAAAATGGAAATTTTGAGCAAAAAATCCTTTTCGGAGTTTAAATTGTTCAGACAGATGTAAGTGGGAGATTTCTACATTTAGAGGCCATATTTTAGAAGTTCACATACCCACATCACTGCTTCTTATTGTTGGTGATTGAAGCGATCAGTCAGTCGGTGCAACGTTAGTTACATTGATGCATCAAAACTGCATAGTTCACACATGAACCAGAGTTAACATACTTTTTACACAAATTTATCGACGACTCGACAAGGCGAGTAGAACACTAGGATTGCACCCGCCTTAAGAATGACATGCTAGAGAAGTACAAAATAAAAGATTATTGATACGTCTCAAATGTATCTATAATTTCTTATGTTCCATGCTAGTTTTATGACAATACTCACATGTTTTATATACACTTTACATCATTTTGATGCATTTTCCGGCACTAACCTATTAACAAGATGCCGAAGCGCCAGTTCCTGTTTTCTGCTGTTTTTAGTTTCAGAAATCCTACACAGGAAATATTCTCGGAATTGGACGAAACAAAATCCCACGGTTTTATTTTGCACGGAGCCTTCCAGAAGTCCGAAGAGGAGACGAAGAGGGGCGACGAGGTGGCCACACCCGAGGGGGGCGCGGCACCACCCCTGGGCGCGCCGCCCTATGGGGTGGGCCCCTCGAGCGTCCCCCGACTCTGCCCCTTCACCTATATATTCTCTCCGTCGCGAAAACCCTATTACCGAGAGCCACGATACGAGAAAAGTTACTATGATGCCGCCGCCGCCAATCCCATCTCGGGGGATTCAGGAGATCACCTCCGGCACCCTGCCGGAGAGGGGAATCATCACCGGAGGGCTCTACATCACCATGCCCGCCTCCGGATTGATGCGTGAGTAGTTCATCCTTGGACTATGGGTCCATAGCAGTAGCTAGATGGTTGTCTTCTCCTCTTGTGCTATCATGTTTAGATCTTGTGAGCTGCCTATCATGATCAAGATCGTCTATTTGTAATGCTACATGTTGCGTTTGTTGGGATCCGATGAATATTGAATACTATGTCAAGTTGATTAATTGATCTATCATATATGTATTGTTTATGTTCTTGCATGCTCTCCGTTGCTAGTAGAGGCTCTGGCCAAGTTGATACTTGTAACTCCAAGAGGGAGTATTTATGCTCGATAGTGGGTTCATGCCTCCATTGAATCTGGGACAGTGACAGAAAGTTCTAAGGTTGTGGATGTGCTGTTGCCACTAGGGATAAAACATCAATGCTTTATCTAAGGATATTTGTGTTGATTACATTACGCACAGTACTTAATGCAATTGTCTGTTGTTTGCAACTTAATACTGGAAGGGGTGCGGATGCTAACCCGAAGTTGGACTTTTTAGGCATAGATGCATGCTGGATAGCGGTCTATGTTCTTTGTCGTAATGCCCTAATTAAATCTCATAGTAGTACTCATGATATGTATATGCATCTCTATTTGTCAATTACCCAACTGTAATTTGTTCACCCAACATGCTATTTATCTTATTGGAGAGACACCACTAGTGAACTGTGGACCCCGGTCCATTCTTTTACATCTGAAATACAATCTACTGCAATCTCTGTTCTCTGTTGTTCATCGCAAACAAACATCATTCTCCACACCATACGTTTAATCCTTTGTTTTCAGCAAGCCGGTGAGATTGACAACCTCACTGTTAAGTTGGGGCAAAGTATTGTGATTGTGTTGTGCAGGTTCCACGTTGGCGCCGGGATCCCTGGTGTTGCGCCGCACTACACTCCTTCACCAACAACCTTGACGTGGCCTTCATCTCCTACTGGTTCGATAACTTTGGTTTCTTACTGAGGGAAATTTGCTGCTGTACGCATCACACCTTCCTCTTGGGGTTCCCGACGGACGTGTGCTTCACGCGCCATCAAGCATTTTTCTGGCGCCGTTGCCGGGGAGATCAAGACACGCTGCAAGGGGAGTCTCTCACATCCAATCTCTTTACTTTGTTTATTGTCTTGCTTTACTTTATTTTATTTTCTGTTTTGTTTGCTTTCTTTATATCAAAAACACAAAAAAATTAGTTACTTGTTTTACTTTATATAATTCTGTTTGCTTAGTTTATTTTTATTACTGTTAAAATGTATACTCCTGAGAACACTAAGTTGTGTGACTTCACTAGTTACGCTTAATGGAAAACAACAAAAATATTAGAGATCTTTATAGTATTTATCTTGAGTTAGGACATAAGGTGTTTGAAGAGAAAATTAAAAAACCTATGGAACTTTATATGCATGCTAATGGCAATGTTATTAGTATTAATGCTTTGAACACTATTATTTTTAATGCTATGGAAAAGTCTAAGCTTGGGGAAGCTGGTTGTGATATTTTTAGTCCCCCAAGTTTTGAGGAGAAAATTTACTTTGATGATACTTTACCTCCTATATATGATGATTACAATTATGACTATCATATTTTCAGTCCACCTACTATTGAGGAGAAAATTAATTATGATTACAATATGCCTCCTATATATGATGATTATGGTGATGAGAATAATAATGATAGCTATCGTATTGAATTTGCTCCCACTACAATTAATAGCAATGACTATGCTTATGTGGAGAGTAATAATTTTATGCATGATAAGAATGTTTTATGTGATAGCTATATTGTTGAGTTTATTCATGATGCTACTGGAAATTATTATGAGAGAGGAAAATATGGTTGTATAAATTTTCATGGTACTAAAACACCTCTCTACATGCTGAAAATTTTGAAGTTACTCGTGTTTTATCTTCCTATGCTTGTCACTTTGTTCTTCATGAATTTATTTGTGTACAAGATTCCTATGCATAGGAAGTGGGTTAGGCTTAAATGTGTTTTGAATTTGCTTCTTGATGCTCCTTTTGCTTCATTTTCTATTTTTTCATGTGAGCATCATTAAAATATTCTGCGCCTAGCTGAAAGGCGTTAAAGAAAAGCGCTTATGGGAGACAACCCATTATTTTATTTATGCAATTTTTGTTTTATATTTGAGTCAAGGTGCTTGTTACTACTGTAGCAGTACCTTTGTATCTTTATTTTCATGTATTGTTGTGCCAAGTAAAGTCTCTAATAGAAGGTTGATACTAGATTTGGATTTCTCTGCAGAAACAGATTTCTTATTTGTCACGAATTCGCGTTTTTCTCTCTGTAGAAGAATCAAAAAAATCAGCGCAAATTCATGCGTGATCCTCAGATATGTACGCAACTTTCATTAGTTTTGAGCTTTTTCATCTGAGCCTGTTAAGTGCCCCTAAAAAATTCGTCTTTACGGACTGTTCTGTTTTGACAGATTCTGCCTTTTATTTCGCATTGCCTCTTTTACTGTGTTGAGTGGATTTCTTTGTTCCATTAACTTTCAGTAGCTTTGGGCAATGTCCAGAAGTGTTAAGAATGATTGTGTCCCCTCTGAACATATGAATTTTTGATTATGCACTAACCCTCTAATGAGTTTGTTTTGAGTTTGGTGTGGAGGAAGTTTTCAAGGGTCAAGAGAGGAGGATGATATAATATGATCAAGAAGAGCGAAAAGTCTAAGTTTGGGGATGCCCCCGTGGTTCATCCCTGCATATTTCAAGAAGACTCAAGCATCTAAGCTTGGGGATGCCCAAGGCATCCCCTTCTTCATCGACAACTTATCAGGTCACCTCTAGTGAAACTATATTTTTATTCCGTCACATCTTATGTTCTTTACTTGGAGCGTCTGTTTGTTTTTGTTTTTGTTTTTGTTTGAATAAATTCGGATCCTAGCATTCCTTGTGTTGGAGAAAGACACGCTCCGCTTTTTCATATGAACACTGGTGTTCTTAGCTTTATTTTAATGTTCATGGCGGAGTTGAAAACCGCTTCGTTGATTGCTATTTGGTTGGAAACAGAAAATTCTTCATGTGGTAATTGGTATATTATCTTGAATAATTTGATACTTGGCAATTGTTTTGAGCTCTCATAGATCATGTTTAAGCTTTTGCATCATGTAGTTTAAACCTATTAGTGGAGAACTACTCTAGAGCTTGTTGAAATTTGGATTGGATGATTGATCTCTCTAAGGTCTAGATATTTTCTGGTAAAAGTGTTTGAGCAACAAGGAGACAGTGTAGAGTCTTATAATGCTTGCAATATGTTCTGATGTAAGTTTTGCTGTACCGGTTCATACTTGTGTTTGCTTCAAACAACCTTTCTAGCCAAAGCCTTGTACTGAGAGGGAATGCTTCTCGTGCATCCAAAAACCTTGAGCCAAAACCATGCCATTTGTGTCCACCATAACTACCTACTATGTGGTATTTCTCTGCCATTCCAAGTAAATTGCTTGCGTGCTACCTTTAAAATTTCATTCCTTGTCTTTGCAATACATAGCTCATGGGAAAATAGCTTAAAAACTATTGTGGTATTGAATATGTTGCTATGTATCTTAGTTCTTATAAGTTGCTTGTTGAGCGGTAACCATATTTCTGGGGACGCCATCAACTTTTTACACCTTTGTTGAATATCATGTGAGTTGCTATGCATGTTCGTCTTGTCTGAAGTAACGGTGATTTATCATGATTAAATGGTTTGAGTATGCATATTGTTAGAGAAGAACATCGGGCCGCCAACCAAAGCCATGTATCATGGTGGAAGTTTCAGCTTGGACATTAATCCTCAATCTCTTATGAGAATATTATCTGTTGTTGAATGCTTAAGTATTAAAGAGGGGTCCATTATCTGTTTTCTATGTTGTCCCGGTATGGATGTCCTCAAGTTGAGATCTATCAAAACTGAGAAATCAAATGCGATCTATCTCCTTGGACCTTTGTACAGGTGGCATAGAGGTACCCCTTTGTGACACTTGGTTGAAACATATGTAATGCAATGATAATACATGGAAATCCGAGCTAATTAGGACAAGGTGCGGGCACTATTGGTATTCGATGCATGAGGCTTGCAACTTATAAGAGGTTTTATGCATAACACATATGAATTATTACTACCGTTGACAAAATTGTTTCCATGTTTTCAAAATAAAAAGCTCTAGCACAAGAGTAATCCATGCTTCCCTCTGCGAAGGGCATTTCTTTTACTTTATGTTGAGTCAGTTTACCTATTTATTTCTATCTTAGAAGCAAACACTTGTGTCAACTGTGTGCACTGATTCTTACATGTTTACTTATTGCACTTGTTATATTACTTTATGTTGACAATTATCCATGAGATATACATGTTACAAGTTGAAAGCAATTGCTGAAACTTAATCATCCTTTGTGTTGCTTCAAAACCATCTATTAAGAATCTATTGCTTTATGAGTTAACTCTTATGCAAGACTTATTGATGCTTGTCTTGAAAGTACTATTCATGAAAAGTCTTTGCTATATGATTCAGTTGTTTAGTCATTATATTTACCATTGCTTCGGATCACTTCATTCATTTCATATGCTTTACAATAGTATTGATCAAGATTATGATAGTAGCATGTCACTTCAGAAATTATCCTTGTTATCGTTTACCTACTCGAGGGGGAGTAGGAACTAAGCTTGGGGATGCTTGATACGTCTCAAACGTATCTATAATTTCTTATGTGCCATGCTAGTTTTATGACAATACTTACATGTTTTATATACACTTTACATCATTTTGATGCATTTTTCGGCACTAACCTATTAACAAGATGCCGAAGCACCAGTTCCTGTTTTCTGCTGTTTTTGGTTTCAGAAATCCTACACAGGAAATATACTCGGAATTGGACGAATCAAAAGCCCACGGTCTTATTTTGCACGGAGCCTTCCAGAAGTCCGAAGAGGAGACGAAGAGGGGCGACGAGGCGGCCACACCCTAGGGGGGCGCGGCCCCACCCCTGGGCGCGCCGCCCTATGGGGTGGGCCCCTCGAGCTTCCCCCGACTCTGCCCCTTCGCCTATATATTCTCTCCGTCGCGAAAACCCTATTACCGAGAGCCACGATACGAGAAAAGTTACCGTGACGCCGCCGCCGCCAATCCCATCTCGGGGGATTCAGGAGATCGCCTCCGGCACCCTGCCGGAGAGGGGAATCATCACCGGAGGGCTCTACATCACCATGCCCGCCTCCGGATTGATGCGTGAGTAGTTCATCCTTGGACTATGGGTCCATAGCAGTAGCTAGATGGTTGTCTTGTCCTCTTGTGCTATCATGTTTAGATCTTGTGAGCTGCCTATCATGATCAAGATCGTCTATTTGTAATGCTACATGTTGCGTTTGTTGGGATCCGATGAATATTGAATACTATGTCAAGTTGATTAATTGATCTATCATATATATGTTGTTTATGTTCTTGCATGCTCTCCGTTGCTAGTAGAGGCTCCGGCCAAGTTGATACTTGTAACTCCAAGAGGGAGTATTTATGATCGATAGTGGGTTCATGCCTCCATTGAATCTGGGACAGTGACAGAAAGTTCTAAGGTTGTGGATGTGCTGTTGCCACTAGGGATAAAACATCAATGCTTTGTCTAAGGATATTTGTGTTAATTACATTACGCACAGTACTTAATACTGGAACTTAATACTGGAAGGGGTGCGGATGCTAACCCGAAGGTGGACTTTTTAGGCATAGATGCATGCTGGATAGCGGTCTATGTAATTTGTCGTAATGCCCTAATTAAATCTCATAGTAGTCATCATGATATGTATATGCATCTCTATTTTTCAATTGCCCAACTGTAATTTGTTCACCCAACATGCTATTTATCTTATTGGAGAGACACCACTAGTGAACTGTGGACCCCGGTCCATTCTTTTACATCTGAAATACAATCTACTGCAATCTCTGTTCTCTGTTGTTCATCACAAACAAACATCATTCTCCACACCATACGTTTAATCCTTTGTTTTCAGCAAGCCGGTGAGATTGACAACCTCACTGTTAAGTTGGGGCAAAGTATTTTGATTGTGTTGTGGAGGTTCCACGTTGGCGCCGGAATCCCTAGTGTTGCGCCGCACTACACTCCTTCACCAACAACCTTCACGTGACCTTCATCTCCTACTGGTTCGATAACCTTGGTTTCTTACTGAGGGAAACTTCCTGCTGTACGCATCACACCTTCCTCTTGGGGTTCCCAACGGACGTGTGCTTCACGCGCCATCAATTATTTAGGAAAGATTCTGGCTACCGTAACTTTAATGATCTTTTCACAGACTTATATTATACTAGTTCACTTAGTAAACAAAATAAAGGACAAACTCTTCATAAACAATAAACCACACTATTTGAAATATGAATTAAAAAATATGTTGTACCCTTGACATCCGAAGCTAGGTTACAAACTTATTTGAGCTAAGCCTAGTTCATTTGGAACATGTAAATGAATTAGGAGAAAAGGGGATTAAAAAGTATAGAATTGCGAAAACATTGTCTCCCTTTCGATTTTTTGTTGACTGAACGTGGAAAACGACATGAAAATATTCACCATTTGCTTGAAGGAATTAAGAAACTCTTGTACACGCTTACCTACCCTTGTACCAAGGTTATAACCAAATGATTCTTATCTATTTGACCTACATAAGGACAAAACACCTTCTCGGTACTGCCCAACACTCAAGTCTTTATAAGGAGCAAGGGTTTCCCGAGCAAAGGATGAAAAGCTTTTTCTTATCTCACTTGTCTATGTTAGAATTATGCACTCTAAGTTTGCGCATTATTAGTTTGTTGCGACTTTGCACACTACTAGGGACATGAGTTTCATGGGTATGGGTATAGAAGGCACCGGGAACCACCGATAGATCGCCGACATCTCAACTTGTACTCTCTTGGTTCTTTGAGCGCCATCCGTGTCTCGCAAAATGTCAGCATCAGAAGAATACTGTAGTGCAAAATCTTAAAGGGATTTCTATTTTCGTGCCCCTGGCTCCTTAGTTGTGCTCAGTTTTCCCCAGCCCCTTAGTTTTCCCTCAGTTTTCCCCAAGACCTTGTCTGAAACCCGCAGAAGGAGCTCAGACGGAAGGAATCCCGTTTAGTTGACGTTGGTTGGTGCTGGCAAGTGGGGCCGCTGTTGGTGCCCCGCAGTGGACACGTCTTCACTTATCCAGATCATCGTGGGACCCACAACTTGTCCACGTTAGTGCGCCGGACCCACAGCTTACCCAGGTGACCGTTGCAAAATGGGAGCCCGAGCCAGCCCGTGCCCGTGCCATTGCTTCCCCTTTCTTTCCCCGCGCCCCATTGTTCTTCTTCTCCGCCAGCGGCAGCCCTTCTCCGGCAGGCGGGTGATGTCTAGTTTCTCTTCGACCTCCCGTTCTTCATGGCCGCAGTATGGACCCGTGCCTTTGACAAGATGCCCTGACTGCCCACGCCAGGAGCCTCTGAAGCGGTCGATCTGTAAGACGGACGAGAATGGCAACCGTGGACGTGAGTTCCTTGCATGCGAGAGCTTGCCATATAGAGAGGGGGATAAGGTTAGATCTCGCTCCAATTTCTCTGTTTTCTCTCGATTTTCTTGCTATTATCTCGAATTTGGGATTTAGGGTTCCCGTTGTTGTTTTCAGATCCTGAAGAAATGCAGGCATTTCGAGTGGATCGATGTGTACGTTCGGAGGCTTCAATTGCAGGAATCAATTGGCGCTATTGGGGAGCGCAATTTGGGAGGGGGGGGGACTTGCTGTAGAGAAGGCGGCGGAGAGAGGAGCCGTTCCGATTATGCCTAATGCTCCCAATGTAGGACTGGAGGAAGTGAAGGGAGAACTAAAGAAAATGAACAAGCAGTTAAGGCAGCTGATCGAGTTGAAGAAGCAAGCTAATCTGATGGCTGGTTGTTTTTTCAGTTGTATAATTGCGATCGGATTCTTATCATTGCTCACCAGGCGCTAGAAGTTGTTACATGTACTTGTAGTTGTTTTCATAGTTAGTGTGTGCATTCACCGAAATTACCAACTATATTGGAATGCTAAAGAAAGTTGATAATTAGGGCTCCCAATAATCTATTCACCGAAATCCGCAAATATGTATGCCTCATGTTTATACAAAAATTATACCACTTTTGGGCTGTTTCAAATTACTAAAAAACTATATGCCAAAACTATATCCCCTAAAAGAAAAAGGAAAGCGAAAGATAGTTGATAATTGTTAGAGGGGTGACAATAATGCATTCACCGAAATCCGCAAATATGTATGCCTCATGTTTATACCGAAATTATACCACTTTTGGGCCGTTTCAAATTACCGAAACTATATGCCAAAACTATATCCTGTAGGATGACGTTGCATAGAAAACAAAAATTTTCCTACCGCGAACACGCAATCCAAGCCAAGATGCAATCTAGAAGACGGTAGCAACAAGGGGATTATCGAGTCTCACCCTTGAAGAGATTCCAAAGCCTACAAGATGAGGCTCTTGTTGCTGCGGTAGACGTTCACTTGCAGCTTGCAAAAGCGCGTAGAAGATCTTGATCACGATCGGTTTCGGCGCCACGAACGGGCAGCACCTCCGTACTCGGTCACACGTTCGGTTGTTGATGAAGACGACGTCCACCTCCCTGTTCCAGCGGGCAGCGGAAGTAGTAGCTCCTCTTGAATCCGATAGCACGACGGCGTGGTGTCGGTGGTGGTGGAGAAGTCCGGCAGAGCTTCGCTAAGCGTGCAGGAACTATAGAGGAGAGAGGGGGCGGCTAGGGTTTGGGAGGGGGGCGCCGGCCATCTAGTGGTGCGGCCACCTTGTGGTGCTTGGGGTGGCCGGCCCCCTCCCCTTGGCCCTCATTATATAGGTGGAACCCCAAGAGTTGGTCTCCAAGTCTTCGAATAAGACCCGAACCAAAAACCTTCCATATGGAGGGGAAACCTAGCCAAGCTAGGACTCCCACTAGAGGTGGGAGTTCCACCTCCCATATGGGGGGTGGCCGGCCCCCTAAGGGGGAGTCCACTTGGGACTCCTCCCCCACTAGGGTTGGCCGGCCATGGAGGTGGAGTCCCACCGGGACTCCACCTTCCTTGGTGGTTTCTTCCGGATTTTTCTAGAACCTTCTAGAACCTTCCATAGAACCTTCCGCATCATTTTAATTCACATAAAATGACATCCTATATATGAATCTTATTCTCCGGACCATTCCGGAACTCCTCGTGATGTCCGGGATCTCATCCGGGACTCCGAACAAATATTCGAACTCCATTCCATATTCAAGTTCTACCATTTCAACATCCAACTTTAAGTGTGTCACCCTACGGTTCGTGAACTATGCAGACATGGTTGAGTACTTACTCCGACCAATAACCAATAGCGGGATCTGGAGATCCATAATGGCTCCCACATATTCAACGATGACTTTAGTGATCGAATGAACCATTCACATACAATACCAATTCCCTTTGTCACGCGATATTTTACTTGTCCGAGGTTTGATCTTCGGTATCACTCTATACCTTGTTCAACCTCGTTTCCTGACAAGTACTCTTTACTCGTACCGTGGTATGTGGTCTCTTATGAACTCATTCATATGCTTGCAAGACATTAGACGACATTCCACCGAGAGGGCCCAGAGTATATCTATCCGTCATCGGGATGGACAAATCCCACTGTTGATCCATATGCCTCAACTCATACTTTCCGGATACTTAATCCCACCTTTATAACCACCCATTTACGCAGTGGCGTTTGGTGTAATCAAAGTACCTTTCCGGTATAAGTGATTTACATGATCTCATGGTCATAAGGACTAGGTAACTATGTATCGAAAGCTTATAGCAAATAACTTAATGACGAGATCTTATGCTACGCTTAATTGGGTGTGTCCATTACATCATTCATACAATGACATAACCTTGTTATTAATAACATCCAATGTTCATGATTATGAAACTAATCATCCATTAATCAACAAGCTAGTTAAGAGGCATACTAGGGACTTCTTTGTTTGTCTACATATCACACATGTACTAATGTTTCGGTTAATACAATTATAGCATGATATATAAACATTTATCATAAACATAAAGATATAAATAATAACCACTTTATTATTGCCTCTAGGGCATATCTCCTTCAGTCTCCCACTTGCACTAGAGTCAATAATCTAGTTTACATTTGTAAAGATATAACACCTTGGCCTTCTGGTGTTTTATCATGTTTTGCTCACGGGAGAGGTTTTAGTCAACGGATCTGACATGCTCAGAAACGTATGTATTTTGTAATTCATTTGCATCTCAGCGCATCATTCATTTCCAAATGAGTCGGCATTTAAATATGTTTGGTCTTCTGGTGGAACCTTAATTCCGCGGTCTGAAATATGTTACTAGTATTGTCACACACAATATAGCTTCAAAGTTCTGACTCTGTCGGAACTACACCAAGTTCTCAAAGAACCTCTTGACTTTTAACATCCTTTGTCATTGTCAAAACAATGACATATTCTGCCTTCTTTTGTAGAATCCGTCATAATATTTAGAACTCTTCTAAATCTAGCATAGACAACTTCTAGCTCATCGTGCTACCTTTAAAACAACACTTAGTCTAATTTGAGATTGAAATTCTATTTTTTTTATATGTGACAAAACAAATATCGGTGTAATCACCTTACAGCGATTTGTTTGTCATTTCTCCATACAAAACTATATATATATCCTTGGTTTCTTCTAAAGTACTCAAGGATACTCTTACTGTTGTCCAATGATCATCATATGAATCATTCTGGTATATGCTCATAACACTTTATAGCACATGACATCTGATTGTGTACATATTATTTGTGATCTATAATCACTCATGTGTTTTTACTCATTGAGTGTCAGATACACTCAAGTCTTGTTAAAACTTAACATGACAAGAATATTTTCTATATTGAACTATTTCAATATCTATTCTATGTACTTTGACTTAAACATATTATGTGTTTTAGTCTATCTTTATAGATCTTGACACAAAATTTGTTTCTGTCTATATCCTTTCATTGAAGTTAATTTCTCAATGAAACCTTTTAATCAAGTATATAATTACATCATTTATAACCAACTATATGTCATCTACATAAGTATTATAAATATGTCTCAGCGCTCCCACTTAATTTCTTGCAAATGCAAGTCTCTTCATCGTCTTTGATGAAATAAAAAACTCTTTGACTATTTCATCTGGTGAAGATTCCAACTCCGTGATACTGTTATCACCAGAATTTGACCGAGTCAGAGGTGGGCCACGATTGAGAAAGACTTGAAGATATACATGGAAGGGAAAAAACAAGAATTGGCCTTATACACGAAATTGGGCTGAATTGCTCATTGTATCTGTAATATAGTAGATCGTATCTTTAGATTAGAAGTTAGAGTTTTACTCGTGCACGGTTAGGTGCACGTCCGAATTAGAAAGTCCGCTGGACTATAAATATGTATCTAGGGTTTATGGAATAAACAACAACACAACGTTCACCCCAAAACAAACCAATCTCGGCGCACCGCCAACTCCTTCGTCTCGAGGGTTTCAATCAGGTAAGCGACATGCTGCCTAGATCGCATCTTGCGATCTAGGCAGCACAAGCCCCACGTTGTTCATGCGTTGCGCGTACTGAAGCGTCTTTGATGGCGCGCAACGTAGTTATCATAGATGTGTTAGGGTTAGCATAGCTCTTCGTATAAACATGCTTACGTAGTGCAACCCTTGCATGTCTAGCCGCCCTCACGCCTATCTCAGGCGTGGGGGCGGCACCCTGCTTGTTCATCATCTAGTAGATCTGATCCGTTACGATTGCTCCTTGTTATGCAAGGATTAGTTTAATATCTGCAATAGTTAGGCCTTACAAAGGGGGGGAGGATCCAGTGGCACGTAGGGTGGCGTTCGCAAGTCCTAAACAGGATGTTCCGCGGATCAACATCATTGTTGGTTCTTTGGCCTTGTTTAGGATCGGCTTATGAGCACCGTGCGTGGCCGCGAGGCCCAACCTGGAGTAGGATGATCCGATTATGCGGTGAAAACCCTAAATCGTCGTAGATCTCATTAGCTTCATCTTGATCAAGCAGGATCACCAAGTATTCGTGCACCCCGTACGGATCATGGGTGGATCGGCTCTTTGAGCCGATTCACAGGATAACCTGAGAGCCGATCGAGGCTCGTATTTAATGTTTACGTGTATGCCATGCAGGAACATAAGCGAGGCATCCCCATCACCTTCCTGACCAGGTATAGGTCAGGTGGCACGCCCTTGCACTTCGCATCGCCGCGTGTGACCAGAAGAGCATTGCGGGCCGTCGCTCGGAGGGGTCTCAGCCAGCCGCAGCTCTAGGCTCTTCCCGGCTCTACCGTGTTGACAGGCCGCTGCCCGCCGGTGGGTTTCGGCGATCAACACATTCTGGCACGCCCGGTGGGACAATCGTCTACATCAACCACATCGCCATCTACATCTGAGATGGCGACGGACGGCACGCCAGTCACCTACGAGGAGCTGCCTGCTGAGCTCAAGAAGAAACACGACGAGATCAAGGCCACCCTCGAAGCCGACCTCATCGGCTCTTTTCAGAGAACCCGTACCCATGGCATCAGATGGAAGGGGTTCTCACCACAAGGTGCACTCGATGGGATAGATCTCTCTGCCCCGTCGGAGGAACGCACCAGGGCCCTGCGGCAGGAGATCAACTACTTGGTGGCTCACTCGCTACACCGCCACTCTGAAAACTTGGTCAACGTGTTGGAGCGTCTCGCTCTGCGCGTGATCCAGGAGATCATGAGCCACCAGTACTCGCCGTCAGGACCAGCTCTCGGGACACATCAAGGAGAGTTGCCACTCCAGTCCCGTCCACCGCTGCCATATGCGTTGGCAGCACCACCTGAAGTGCCGGCTACACCGGCATTCGTCGTCTACAAGATCGGTGGTGACCCTAGTGACTACCAGTTCTTGACTGAGGCGCCTAAGGAGATCCCTCAAGGATACGCGTGCACGTATGTGCCAGATTGTGGCAACTGGGCACTCTCAAACCAGGCCACAAGTCAGGGACTCCGGCGCAGACAGGAGGGACGTCAGCGACAGAGCTTGAGAAGCAGACGTGGCTAACTAAGTACGCCACCCCGACGAAACTCCAGAGCCCAGCTCCTGCAGTTGGCTCAGAGCTGGAAAAGCAAACATGGCTGGCTAAGTACGCCACCCCGGCGAATCTTCAAAGTGCATCTCCTGCAGCCAGCACGGCGGATCAGATCAGTACCATACTGAGAGACCAGTTCGGCATTATGCCGAAAAGGAGGGCAATCGGCTATTCTAAGCCGTACCCCGACGAGTACGAGATGATCCCGCTGCCACCTAAATATCGGCTCCCTGACTTCTCCAAATTCAGTGGATCAGATGGCTCCAGCTCCATCGAGCACATCGGCCGATATTTGGCGCAACTAGGACCGGCTTCGTTGTCGGATCAGCTACGTGTGAGGCTCTTTTCACAAATTCCTCACAGGATCGGCTTTTGGATGGTATACCTCTTTGCCAGCAAACTCCATCCAGTCTTGGAAGCAATTGGAAGAACAGTTCCATATGCAATATCATTCAGAAGCTTCCGAGTCTAGCATTGCCGATCTAGCACAATTACGTCAGAAGCGCGGAGAAACGGTGACAGAGTACATCCAGCGCTTCAGGAATCTTAGGAACCGATGTTATTCGGTTCATATAACTGAAAAAGGAAGCAGTCGAGTTGGCAGTAGCTGGCCTTGCAACACAGCTCAAGGACATGGCCTCCCAAGCAGATTATCCCTCGCTGGCGCACATGGTTCAGAAACTATCAGCATATGAACAGCGCCACCTGACACTGTACCAAGACAAGTTCAAGCGTGCAGTAGTCATGGTCGATACAGAGGAAGGTGAAGTGCCTGCGGGAGACCAAGAAGTAGCAGTGGCTGAATGGACTCGGGGAGGAACCCCTGTGTCCTGCAAATGGGTAAAGCCACCAGGGCCGCCCAGGGGATTTGATTTTGACGTGACCAAGACTGAACAAATCTTCGACCTCCTGCTCAAGGAGAAACAGTTGACGATTCCTGAAGGTCTCAAGTTCCCCACGGCGCAAGAGCTAAACGGAAAGCCGTACTGCAAATTCCACAACTCGCTTTCACATGCCACCAACGACTGCAGGGTGTGGCGTCAGCACATCCAAGCGGCGATAGAGAAGGGGCGTTTAATTTTCAACCAGTACGCCATGAAGGTAGACACCCAGCCCTTCCCCGCCGTTAACATGGTAGAAGTCATCTACCCCGAGGGCTGCCAGCCAGGTCCCACGTTCAGCATCAACATGGTAGGACCTGGGAACCACTCTGGCAAAGATGGAGATGAGGGCAGCTGCTCTCATAGCAAGGATACAGAGGAGGCCGCTCCACGCGATCGGCTCCATCATGATGGCAAGCGCTACGTTACAGAGGGAGAAGTGAAGAACATAAGATATCAACGACCTCTCTCTGATCACCTCCTCAACAAATATGTGAGACAGTATGACCAACGCCGACGGTCCAACTATGATGATGAAGGAGATCGTCTGGCTAGAGAAGCCAGAAGACATCGTCGGCAGGATCGCTATGAGGAGGAGCATGAGCGCCGTGCCACGGACACATCAAGGGAGCAAGATGATAACGCCAGACACTGGGACTGCCCTTTCTTCAGACACTGCTGGGATTCAGGAATGAGCCGATTGCCCACAATCGGCAATTGCCCAGAATGCAACAAGAAGAAGAAGGAGGCAGCCAACGTGTCTGTGTTTGAGCGCTTAGGGCCTCTCCCACCACCAAGCAAACGTGCTGAGTCACTTCGTTGGGCAGATCTTGAGGATTCCAAAGACGAAGGACTAGAAGAAGAAGAAGACAGGTGCCACCGTCCGAGGTGGTGCCCTGACGGACTCAGCCGTTCACAAAAGCGCAGGGTTCAACGTTTGCGCGGCCTGGAGGAAGCCGAAAGGTTATACCTGCATGCGCTAGGGAAGGCACGGCCTGATCTGGCTGCGAAGGTTCAGCGAGCCCTGGATGAAGAGGGTCGTCCACGGAAAATGGAGTGGCGCCCCAAACAAAGGAGAGCCGATGATGAAACATCGGCTGGAACGAACATGGTGTTCATCCTCCCTTCGAGTTCGGTGCCCCAGGGTTAGATGAGACATCCGTGGCACAACTTGATCGCGGCCCACGGCCGGTTATCTTTGAGAAGCCACGAGATAAGAGCTACAGGCATCTGAAGGCCCTATACTTACGAGGGTATATCGATGGGAGGCCTGTGAATAAGATGCTGGTGGACACCGGAGCGGCAGTTAACATCATGCCGTACTCTATGCTACGTCGGCTAGGACGCTCTAGCTCGGATCTAATCAAGACCAACGTAACATTGAGCGATTTCAACGGCCAAGCGTCTGAGGCACAAGGAGTTCTGAACGTGGATCTGACCGTAGGAAGGAAAACTATCCCTACAACGTTCTTCATCGTCGATAGCACGAGCAGTTATCTTTGTCTTTCTTTGGGAAGAGATTGGATCCACGCCAACCGCCGTATTCCCTCCACGATGCACCAATGCATAATACAATGGGATGGAGATGAGGTAGAGGTCGTCCAAGCCGACGACTCAGCCGAGTTTCAACGGCTGGCATGAACGCATGGGAAGCAGCGAGGCCAAGAACCCCTCTCGTGCATCAATTTGGACGATTGCGAGCGTATTGATGTGACAAAGGGAAGGGTTAAGCTGGTTTTATCCACTGGCCTGACCATGTAGTCGAAGCAAAGCGACGTGCAACTTGGCGAGGCTGATCCTTGTGATCGGCCCCAAAGGTATGAAGGGACATTACGGAACCTTCAGTCAGCGCTCCAATCATTATGGAGGCCGATCCCAGCAATCGGCCAAAATTATCCTCGCCACATGTTCTGCTTGTGTTCACCTTTGACCCTATCAAGAGCCGACGTGCGAATTACAGAGCCGATATCTGCCATTCTTTAACAGATTCGGCTCGGGGGGCACCTAAATACAGGAACAGATGCAGGGGTACATGAACAAGATGCAGGGGTACATGTGTGCAATGAATACTGGGGGCTGATAGGAGAAAATCGGCCAGTAAAAAAAAAATTAATTGAGAGGCAGCCGATGCGCAGCCATCGACTTTAGTGGATTTATGCAATTTTTATCGAGCCTCCACCAGATCCAGGCTAACGGTGGTACCTTCTGTTGCCTCGAGTGAGTAAAACAATGGAAACTTCTTCAGCTACTTCGAGCCGATCCGGGTTCCTGAACCTCTTTGTCAAGGATTTCCAATCTTTGGGGCTAGTTCAGTTGAAATGGAAGATTATCGGCTGTTGGAGGAAGAAAGAGGATCGGCTGTGGCGCATTCTCTCTGACATTCTCGCCCCGAGTAAGGCTCGGGGGGCAGCAGGCTCGAGTAAGACTCGGGGGGCAACAGGCCTAGTGGGTACTCTGTTTAAAGAGCCGATGGGGATGCCATCGGCTGATTTTTCATTGCAGCCTCCTTCACAGATGATGAGTATTAAAAAGGACCATTGGTTTTGGTTGGAAGAATTCCAAGGTTTTCCTGAAGATTCTGCATTATCCGCCAGAATTAGGAAAAATCATCAGTTGAAGAAGGAAGGGACGAATTTCGAAGGACCGATGCGTTGTTATCGGTTTATTACGCATTGGCAAAGGGGGCGAATCGGCAAGGTCAGTAGAAGGAGGAATCGGCTAAATTAAACTCAAAGGAAATCGGCAAGATCGAATTGGGGAAAGTTCTTCATTGATTAGATTTCTTACATAAAGAGCTGATTGCTCTCAAAAGGAAGTACTAGGGGATACATTGCCCCATCTACTACTACTGGCCCTATTCTAGAGGTCCTATCTATGGGCCATCACTGCTCTCGTCGTCGCCGTCGTCGCCGCTATCGGCGCTGCTCCCGGCGGGCTCATCGTCGCTCCAATGGCCGCCGACCGGGCCCTCGTTGTCTTCATCTTCTTCGTCAGCGTCGTCCTCGTCGCTGTCGAAGTCGCTAAGATTGCCCGGCCAAGGGCAGAACCGCTGGCCGGCGGCTCGTCGGAGGAGCTCTCGTCGTCGTCCTCTTCCTCCTCTTCCTGCTCCTCCTCCTCCTCGGAAGAGGTGAAGTCGCAGGAGAAGCTGTCATCGCTCTCCTCCTCCGTTTCCCCAACGGCGAGGAGGCGGAGGTCGCTCTCCCCGTCGGTCAGGGACTTGTCGTCCTCGGACCAGATGGAGAAGTCGTGGCTAGACTCCTCCCCGGCCGCAATGGCGCGGCGGGTGTTGGCCGCGTGGTCCTCCGCCGGGTTGTACTCCGGCGTCGGCTCGCGGGACGTGGAGGACTGGCTGGCAAGATCCGATGGGGCAGAGGAGGAGGAAGACATGGTGGCGCAGGAGGGCTCTTGGAGTGCTAATGCGAAGGGGATGCAGAGGAGAACTGTTCGTGGCGGTTAAATAAAAGGGGATATAGTGGAAATTCAATGCCACAGCAGTTTCCGAGGAAGTGGTGCCACGCGGAGAAGTTGAGAAGGCAAGGCATCATGATACTGCAACGGCTCTGCCACGACATGACCCGACGAAGGAAAACAGAGTGATTTTGGAATTACCAATTCCAAAACCAGGGGGGCATGTGTTATCACCAGAATTTGACCGAGTCAGAGGTGGGCCACGATTGAGAAAGACTTGAAGATATACATGGAAGGGAAAAAACAAGAATTGGCCTTATACACGAAATTGGGCTGAATTGCTCATTGTATCTGTAATATAGTAGATCGTATCTTTAGATTAGAAGTTAGAGTTTTACTCGTGCACGGTTAGGTGCACGTCCGAATTAGAAAGTCCGCTGGACTATAAATATGTATCTAGGGTTTATGGAATAAACAACAACACAACGTTCACCCCAAAACAAACCAATCTCGGCGCACCGCCAACTCCTTCGTCTCGAGGGTTTCAATCAGGTAAGCGACATGCTGCCTAGATCGCATCTTGCGATCTAGGCAGCACAAGCCCCACGTTGTTCATGCGTTGCGCGTACTGAAGCGTCTTTGATGGCGCGCAACGTAGTTATCATAGATGTGTTAGGGTTAGCATAGCTCTTCGTATAAACATGCTTACGTAGTGCAACCCTTGCATGTCTAGCCGCCCTCACGCCTATCTCGGGCGTGGGGCGGCACCTGCTTGTTCATCATCTAGTAGATCTGATCCGTTACGATTGCTCCTTGTTATGCAAGGATTAGTTTAATATCTGCAATAGTTAGGCCTTACAAAGGGGGGGAGGATCCAGTGGCACGTAGGGTGGCGTTCGCAAGTCCTAAACAGGATGTTCCGCGGATCAACATCATTGTTGGTTCTTTGGCCTTGTTTAGGATCGGCTTATGAGCACCGTGCGTGGCCGCGAGGCCCAACCTGGAGTAGGATGATCCGATTATGCGGTGAAAACCCTAAATCGTCGTAGATCTCATTAGCTTCATCTTGATCAAGCAGGATCACCAAGTATTCGTGCACCCCGTACGGATCATGGGTGGATCGGCTCTTTGAGCCGATTCACAGGATAACCTGAGAGCCGATCGAGGCTCGTATTTAATGTTTACGTGTATGCCATGTAGGAACATAAGCGAGGCATCCCCATCACCTTCCTGACCAGGTATAGGTCAGGTGGCACGCCCTTGCACTTCGCATCGCCGCGTGTGACCAGAAGAGCATTGCGGGCCGTCGCTCGGAGGGGTCTCAGCCAGCCGCAGCTCTAGGCTCTTCCCGGCTCTACCGTGTTGACAGGCCGCTGCCCGCCGGTGGGTTTCGGCGATCAACAGATACTCACTTCATCCAATTGAAGTTCGTATACCTATCTAGTATTCTACGGACTAGCAAATCAATTGGTTGTATCTTGTATACACCTTTAATACACACTTCTGTTAAGTAGTGTATTTTGCCATCCTACTAGCATATCTCATAAAAGAAATATGTAGTGATTACTAGAATAATCCACATAGACTATAAGCATTGCTACGGAAGATATAATCTTATCGTAGTCAACTCTTTGAACTTTGTTGTAAACAACTTTTCAACAAGTCGAGCTTCTTCAAGGATATTCCATCCAAGTCCATCAATTTTATAGATCCATTTACTTTCAAAAAGTATTCGTCTATTTTGGATTTCATGGCGTAGAGCCATTTTTTAACGGAGTTAGGGCCCATCATAACTTCTTTGTTTGTAGTTGGTTTATCATTGTTTCAAAATCAATCCTTTGTCCACAAATCATTTATTTGATCACAAAGTAAACCATACCTACAAGGTTCAATATGTACTTCGATCTCCATGGCTAAAACACTTTGTAGTCATGGGAGCCATGATCGTCGTGGCCGCTTCCGAAACCAATTCCGATGCTGCGCTACTCTGATCATTATGCTCAGGTTCATAAACCTTATCTAATTATATTGTCCTCCCACTCAAATACTTCACTAGAAACAATTTTCTCGGAAATAAGAAACATTGACAAACATTTTTGTCTTTGTCTCGTAGGAAGAATTCCCAATTAAATCTTTGGGATAACCAACAAAGACATTCATCCGATTTTGGTTGTAAACTTTTTAGACCAAAATTTAAAGAAAAGACTATTAGGGTTTATACCCATACCATAACTCATATGGTGTCATTTCAACGGATCATGATGATGCTCTATTCAGTGTAAAAGCGGTAGTCACTAAAGCATAATCCACAAAATATAATGGCATCAATATTTTATCTCATCATTGATCCAACAAGGTTTGGATACATCTCTCGGATACTATATCATCATTATGATACTCCAAGAAATGTGAGTTGTAGAACAATTTCATGACTCTCTTAGATGTTCGCTAAAACTCGTAATTCAAATATTTCCACCATGATCCAATCATAGATATTACGATGATTTCCACTTCATGCTGAAATTTATTTGAACCCATTCAAATGTTTCAACCTTCTTCCTTATCGAATATATCCACATATATATACTCAATTCATTGTTGAAAGTTTTCATGAAGTAGAAGAATCTCCCGCACACAACTATGCTCAGTGAACCATATACATCATTATGTATTTTTCCACTAAGTTTGTTGCCCGTTCAACTCTTAACCTATGAACGGTATTTTAATCATTCTCTTTAGAAAAGATTTGCAAGCGCCAAATGATTCAAAAATCAAATGACTCCAAAAATCCATTTGCATGGAGTTCCTTTATGCGTTCCTTTCTAACATGACCTAAATGGCGGTTCCACAAATAAGTGGAATTCAAATCATTTGCCTTATGGCATTTTAGCGTCAGTGTTATGTATGTGTGTTTCACCATTAAGATTTATAATAACTTATCCATCATACATGGAGTAATGTCATAATTTGAACAACTCATTGTTTTCATTTGACCAGAGCAAAATAACAATTATTAAGTTCTTTATTATAAATTCTAAGGGCTAGATAGAATGCCAATGACGAACATAATAACACTTTATTTTGTTCTAGATGTGCATTCCTATCATATTCCTTGTCAGTCACTTAGGCCATTGTATTCTTGTATTGCGTTGTTTTGTATGACACTTCATACCAACCAATATAGTACTAATACCCAAGAATTTCATAGTGTGACCTAACTAGGAATACAACCATAACATGTATATCATTTATATACACCTGAGCTAGACTTTCTAGTCTTTTCTTTCTTTCTGCCAAAATATCTTTTGCAGTTTCTCTTTTAGTTTTCCTCATTATTCAGAAAAACACTTCAACATCAATAACTTCTAGGTTTGTTGGTCTAATACCAATAACCTTGAGGTTCTTATTTTGAAGTTGATCATCATATGACAAGTGTTCTAGATTTCACTATTAGTAACTTTGTAATACGATGAACAATTTCACTCATAATTTTATCCATCAATTCATGACAACTTTCTGAGACCATGTCTGTACATGCTAGGCTCATAAAGTTTAAACCTTGGTATTTGCATGTGCAAATCTAGCTTGCACCCGTTGTATGCCCACGTAGAATCTATCACACCCGATCATCACGTGATGCTTCGAAACGACGAGTTTTAGTAACGGTGCATATTAAGGATGGTCACTTCATGGATATGCGAATATCGTTAGTGCCCCAATAGTTGGAGGATTGTGACGCCTTGCGTCTTCAACCTTCGTACATTCCCATAAAACTTATGAGTTCATGTAGTCTCACCAAATTATATTCTATCATCTTGCAATAAGGTCTTAGATATCACATATATCTCATACCTTGATTATTTCTGAAAACTAAATTTTCAGCTCCTTACTTTTCAAACAGATTTGAACTTCAAGTTTCACGGAGACAAGATAACTTTAGGTACTAATTGAAACCATAGCTCTTTGAATCAATAATGTGAGGTTTACTAAAAGTTTGCAATAGGACTTAATCAATTCTTGATTCTTTAACAATACGGTACCAATCCGTAAAGTTTCTTGTCAGATTTTAACAGTATTTCTATCTCAATTATAAGACTAGCGCATAGTAGTAAACGGATGCCAATACTACAAAATTAATTCAAAATACTACTAAGACTATGTTTATGATAATTAGTTCATGTTTTAATCTAATTACTAATGAACTCCCACTTAATACAACATCCCTCATAGTTGTAAAGTGGTACACGATCCAAATCCACTACACCAAAACCGATCATCACGTGAGATGATGTAGTTTCAATGGTGAACATCAACATGTTGATCATATCATCCATATGACTCGTGTTCAACCTTTCGGTTTCCATTGTCCCGAGGCTATGTCTGTACATGCTAGGCTCGTCAAGCAAACCCAAGTATTCCGCGTGTGCAACATGGCTTACACCCGTTGTATGTGAATCGTTGAATCTATCACATCCGATCATCACGAGATGCTTCGAAACGACGAACTGTTACAACGGTGCATACGAGGGGAGAACACTTTATTATCTTGATATTAATGTGAGGGATCATCTTATAATGCTACCGTCGCGATCTAAGCAAAATAAGATGCATAAAAGGATTAACATCACATGCAGTTCATATGTGATATGATATGGCCCTTTTGTCTTTGCGCCTTTGATCTTCATCTCCAAAGCACGGACATGATCTCCATCATCTTCGGGCATGATCTCCATCATCGTCGGCGTAGCGTCAAGGTCCATGGCGCCGTCTTCATGGTTGTTCAACTCATGTAGCAACTATTACAACTACTTTGAAATACTACTCAACATGAAAATTAAAGACAACCATAAGGCTCCTTCCGGTTGCCACAATACAATAATGATCATCTCATACATATTCATCATCATATCATGGCCATATCACATCACCAAACCCTGCAAAAACAAGTTAGACGTCTCTAATTTGGTTTGCATATTTTACGTGGTTTAGGGTTTTTGAGAGAGAGATCTAATCTACCTACGAACATGAACCACAACGTTGATACTAATGTTTTCAATAGAAGAGTAAGTTGAATCTTCACTATAGTAGGAGAGACAGACACCCGCAAAGCCTCTTATGCAATACAAGTTGCATGTCGAACGAGGAACAAGTCTCATGAACGCGGTCATGTAAAGTTAGTCCGGGCCGCTTCATCCCACTATGCCACAAAGATGCAAAGTACTCAAACTAAAGATAACAAGAGCATCAACGCCCACAAAACCATTGTGTTCTACTCGTGCAACCATCTATGCATAGACACGGCTCTGATACCACTGTAGGATGACGTTGCATAGAAAACAAAAAATTTCCTACCGCGAACACGCAATCCAAGCCAAGATGCAATCTAGAAGACGGTAGCAACGAGGGGATTATCGAGTCTCACCCTTGAAGAGATTCCAAAGCCTACAAGATGAGGCTCTTGTTGCTGCGGTAGACATTCACTTGCCGCTTGCAAAAGCGCGTAGAAGATCTTGATCACGATCGGTTTCGGCGCCACGAACGGGCAGCACCTCCGTACTCGGTCACACGTTCGGTTGTTGATGAAGACGACGTCCACCTCCCCGTTCCAGCGGGCAGCGGAAGTAGTATCTCCTCTCACTACAAGAAACACCCCCCTATAACAATACATACTTTGCAACGCCTTAAATAAGTGTCGTAAAATTTTGTCATAGATACGCATATATGTGTTGTAGACTACATCCGTATGTAAGTAATAGATTGCAACTGAAATATGGGTCTGCTTCTTCTCGCGCGTGCACTGGACGAAAAGCCCGCGCTGGAATTTTTGTTTGGCGCCAGTTAATAGCAGACGGGCGAGATTTAGGCATGTGTATCAAGCAGTTTCCTTTTTTCCTTCCGATCTCATCGCCCCATCTGTTCCTTATCTTCTCAACCCCTCCTCCAGTCCACCCCCCACCCTAGCGCCGCCGCTCCGATATCCATCGACGACGCAGCTCCGCCGCTAACGTCCACAGATCATAGTTTCTCTCCGCTTCTTCCATCTACTCCTACCACAATCTTTTCCAGCCACTTCCTGAAACTCCCAGGCCACTCCACCCTAGATCGTTGATCGATGTCGTCGATCTGGAAGTTCCCGTTTCGAGGGCATGCCAGAAGGAAGAATACCCCAGCCTGTGCGTGTGGTTGAGCCCATATGACCAAGCTACAGGCCCGTTCGAGGATTGTTGCGGTCACTACTGTAAGCAACGGCTTTGTCGTGCTTCAGATGCCCCCGGTGTGGAGGACGAGGACCATGTAGGAGTTCAAGGGCTGGTTCAATCTCAACTTCAGGTTGGCATACCATGAAATTCCCGATCTGTTTGGATCACTCTATGATCTGGACTTGTGGTACTCCATGGTGTGGAGGTTAGTAGCGCACTTACCTAGTCACAAATAAGATCTGCACCCTCTCTGTCTAATTATTCATTGTCCCATTATTTACCTTTTTCCTTGCATTCTCTGTGACTGAAAGATGCAGTTCAAGTCACCTGTTTTTCAAATCTCTAAATAGTTGCAGTAATTGTGATTATGTTATGGATTGTAGGCTTGTGATTTAAACCTTCGAACCACAATTTTGCTTGTGCTGATGCAATTTCTCTGTCAAATTGTCAACCTAGTATTGTAGTATACTAGCTTGCCTTGGCTAACTGTTGACAATACATGTGCAAATAGA
This sequence comes from Lolium perenne, assembly GCF_019359855.2. NCBI lineage: Eukaryota > Viridiplantae > Streptophyta > Magnoliopsida > Poales > Poaceae > Lolium > Lolium perenne. The sequence goes on from NC_067249.2 coordinate 261,557,693, forward strand.
TGTGTCGATTTGTTAAAATACTAGCTTACCTTGGCTAACTGTCTAAGCTTGTACCTTTATTAAAGGTTGTTGGATGTCAATGTTGTGCAGCTTCATGGACTGATGGATATGTAATTACCTAACTGCAGCATTGAAGAAAATGGGGGCAACTACCATGACCCTCTCACTTCATTGATACACCCTTTGATGGTATAGAAGACCAATAAAGGTTTCAGTTTCCCCATCTTCACCTAACAATGTAGTGTTTTTTATATGTAATATCTCTAACAATCTTTGTCTGCTTATACATGGTTTTTACTAAGCCTATGCATACACAGTTTTAGCCACTTTTTGGTGTGAAACCATCCCAGACCGTAGTCAGATGATTTGGATGGTTTGGTTTTCAGGTTTCCACGGGTTGAACTGTTGAAGAATAGTGGTCGACGTCATGACCACGGTGACGGCCAACGGACTCGCTCGAGGCTGGATCTTCTAATGGCCTGATCAGTCTACCTCGCCGATGGCTAGAGGACTCACCGGTTCTGCTGCTTTCTTGCCGCCACCGGCGTGGGTACCGCATGGATGCTGAAGGACTCTGTTGCTTGCTCGCCTGGCTACTGCAAGGCTACTGACAAGCTACACTGCGTGTTCTCTGGCATGTGAGTTCTTTCTTTCAAGTGCCACAGCGCCGCTTCTTGCTCTCTTTCTTTGACTAGTACATGCAGCACACGGTTTTCATGGTTTCAACCTGAATCTTGACATATATACATGACGATAGTAATATTTTTTCACTGAACCTGCAGTAACTTTCATGAAAGAATAATTTTCCTTTATTCTAAATGCTTCAGGATGATATATAAAGATTGCTGATGACAAAGCTTAGCATTGATGCGGCATAGGAAAGCAGTTAAGTGCTCGATCCTGGTTCATATTTTTCATTTACAATAGATGTAGTAGCTTAAGCTTACCCAGTTTTTTGTTGTTGCAGCAGTAACTGTACCTTTCTGTCCTATCTTCCTTCTTCATGTATCTAGGAAATTCAGTCTTCTACATGTCGTTATTGATCTATCCTATTGTACCCTTCAACTTCTATGCACTCTTATTTTATTTCACATACAGTAATTTTGTTAATTCCTAATGCTGCACTAATAGGCTCCACTTTTTACTATGATATAGATTGGCAAGATAAGTGGATGCTATGGATGACATTATGAATGCAACTTGCAAGGTGTAACATGTCTTTATCTGTCAATACTCCTTGTGCACTAGCCAGACCACCAATTTGCGTTGGCATACCACCAAAGCCAGTATGCCTCATTGATAATTTTTTAAGTACGTGCATAGTAGAATTCGCTATACCCTTCACACTGCCTTTTGCCAATTTGATACTAAAAATCAAATCTTTCTTTTGCAGGTCACAGAGATCCGCATGACTTTGCTATATTCGGATCTGAGGCCTCGGCGTGTTAGGCATACTATTAAAAACAATAGATATAGGATTAGGTAGAATACTATATTATGATTTGCAACATTGTAAATGTTCTACTCTTGAGACACGTATATCATGTATGAGATGGTGGTTCCAATTATAAATGTTGAATTCTTTATCACACAATGCTTACATATTCTATTCTATGACTATGTGTGACGTGGTGTGCCTTGTATCAACTATGTTCTCCCGCAAAGAAAAAAATCTACCATCTTCTAGAGCGGTCAACCACCCATTCTAGAAAATGAGGTTTTAGGAAATACAAATTTCGATTCGAATGGGATGCATCTAACAACGCATACAATTGTTCCCTAAACTCCGTAGCTATTTTGCAACGCATATTCTACTGGTTACCAACGGATGTATATCCGTTGCATTGGGTGGTTGCAACGCCCAAAAACGCAACGCATTATTATCCGTTGGTAAAGGCTGTAGCAACGCCAAATTAGACATTTAGATACAGATAAATGCGTTGCTGTAGGGGGGTTTCTCTTGTAGTGAATCCGATAGCACGACGGCGTGGTGTCGGTGGTGGTGGAGAAGTCCGGCAGAGCTTCGCTAAGCGTGCAGGAACTATAGAGGAGAGAGGGGGCGGCTAGGGTTTGGGAGGGGGGCGCCGGCCATCTAGTGGTGCGGCCACCTTGTGGTGCTTGGGGTGGCCGGCCCCCTCCCCTTGGCCCTCATTATATAGGTGGAACCCCAAGAGTTGGTCTCCAAGTCTTCGAATAAGACCCGAACCAAAAACCTTCCATATGGAGGGGAAACCTAGCCAAGCTAGGACTCCCACTAGAGGTGGGAGTTCCACCTCCCATATGGGGGGGTGGCCGGCCCCCTAAGGGGGAGTCCACTTGGGACTCCTCCCCCACTAGGGTTGGCCGGCCATGGAGGTGGAGTCCCACCGGGACTCCACCTTCCTTGGTGGTTTCTTCCGGATTTTTCTAGAACCTTCCATAGAACCTTCCGCATCATTTTAATTCACATAAAATGACATCCTATATATGAATCTTATTCTCCGGACCATTCCGGAACTCCTCGTGATGTCCGGGATCTCATCCGGGACTCCGAACAAATATTAGAACTCCATTCCATATTCAAGTTCTACCATTTCAACATCCAACTTTAAGTGTGTCACCCTACGGTTCGTGAACTATGCAGACATGGTTGAGTACTTACTCCGACCAATAACCAATAGCGGGATCTGGAGATCCATAATGGCTCCCACATATTCAACGATGACTTTAGTGATCGAATGAACCATTCACATACAATACCAATTCCCTTTGTCACGCGATATTTTACTTGTCCGAGGTTTGATCTTCGGTATCACTCTATACCTTGTTCAACCTCGTTTCCTGAGAAGTACTCTTTACTCGTACCGTGGTATGTGGTCTCTTATGAACTCATTCATATGCTTGCAAGACATTAGACGACATTCCACCGAGAGGGCCCAGAGTATATCTATCCGTCATCGGGATGGACAAATCCCACTGTTGATCCATATGCCTCAACTCATACTTTCCGGATACTTAATCCCACCTTTATAACCACCCATTTACGCAGTGGCGTTTGGTGTAATCAAAGTACCTTTCCGGTATAAGTGATTTACATGATCTCATGGTCATAAGGACTAGGTAACTATGTATCGAAAGCTTATAGCAAATAACTTAATGACGAGATCTTATGCTACGCTTAATTGGGTGTGTCCATTACATCATTCATACAATGACATAACCTTGTTATTAATAACATCCAATGTTCATGATTATGAAACTAATCATCCATTAATCAACAAGCTAGTTAAGAGGCATACTAGGGACTTCTTTGTTTGTCTACATATCACACATGTACTAATGTTTCGGTTAATACAATTATAGCATGATATATAAACATTTATCATAAACATAAAGATATAAATAATAACCACTTTATTATTGCCTCTAGGGCATATCTCCTTCATATCCCCTAAAAGAAAAAGGAAAGCGAAAGATGGTTGATAATTGTTAGAGGGGTGACAATAATGCATTCACCGAAATCCGCAAATATGTATGCCTCATGTTTATACCGAAATTATACCACTTTTGGGCCGTTTCAAATTACCGAAACTATATGCCAAAACTATATCCCCTAAAAGAAAAAGGAAAGCGAAAGATGGTTGATAATTGTTAGAGGGGTGACAATAATGCATTCACCGAAATCCGCAAATATGTATGCCTCATGTTTATACCGAAATTATACCACTTTTGGGCCGTTTCAAATTACCGAAACTATATGCCAAAACTATATCCCCTAAAAAAAAGGAAAACGAAAGATAGTTGATAATTGTTAGAGGGGTGACAATAATGCATCCACCGACAGAGAGAGAGGGGTGGCCACAAAGAGAGAGATGGGTGGCCACGAAGAGACGGGGAGGGGTATACTGCCCGTTAGATCAGTTGATCAACGGTTCGTGGAGTCGATCCGTGTGACAACGGCTCAACCAATCAGGATAAGTTTGGGCTTCTGAGAGCATTTGTGACAGAACTTGAGGGCAAAACTGAGTAGTACTAACAATCCAAGGGCACATAAATAGTAAATAGACTAAGGGCAAGGCATTTTTGCTCCCGATCACAGCTGCACACGGTATCCCTGCCGCTAATGTGAGCATGGAGATATGTGTTGGCCACATTTTCTACGGTGCTACAGGGTGGCGTAAGTTATGTACCCAGTATTTGACACAGAGGCATTAAATGGCAATCATGGCGTGCATAGTAGCACCAGCGAACTTCCTCCTGAGCGTTATGCACCGTCAACGCACGATGTGCCGTCTCTCCACAGTACCTGTTTATTCCGTTGTTGCGCTTTGGAAAAGAAAAGGAAGAGTAATGGTTGAGTCGCTAAGCACTTTGTTTTAGGGAGTTTTGTTATACGGCTTAGAAGAAACTGAACAGCCTGAAGAGCAATTGTTGCGTCTTTACAGAATCACGGTACACAACGTTTGCCCGTCTAGACAACAAATATTGTGAACATGGCAGCCATTATTACATGGGACCCACTTGCTCTCTACCCAGCCAAATAGTAAATAGAAGATACAGGCAGCAAATACGGGAGCAGATGTGCCCGAGATCAGATCAGCATTTTCGATAGACTAAGGGATTCAAACAAAAAGAATTACAAAATGAAAAATGCGTGTTTTGTACAATATAATTCATATTGGGCTACATCAAATTATTTGCAATTCAAATATACATGAGTGTGACAATTATGGCATCATTTAGACAAACTATGTTTTTGAGGAAGATGTTTTGCAAAGGGGTTTGAGTGGAAAACCATGCATCTTCATAGCTACACTAGTGATTCTGAGAAGTGGCAATTTGTGGTAAAACTTGATTTATATATGTTTGTTAAGATTTTCTTGGTGGCAGGTTGCGTAGGAAGACTCCATGAGTAGGTGCCACTATGTTTTTATTTTTTTGATTTTTTTTGCGCATGAAATGACTCAATTAGATATGTTAATCTCATTTGTTGACTCTCTGTTGACTAGCTACTTGAGGGCAAAACTGAGTATATTGCACTTGCCAGTCTAAGTACTCGAGGGGAAAACTGAGTACAGATAAAATTTCTGTATAAGACCCGAGGTTATAACTGAGTACACCAAACGTCCCAGGGTTAGACTCGTGTCGCGATGCACGCTGCAGCCGTGCATAGCGGACGCGTGTTGCGGTACACGCCACCTTCGTCTTTATAGAGCCTTTTTTCTCTCCCTCGACACACTTTCTCACTGCAACCGCCTCTCCTGTCCCATCATCTTCTCCACAACCGAAGAAAAAACCCCGAAGAAAACCGCCGGCGATGGAGAAGAATGAGATGCCCATTGTCGGCGCATCAGCCGCCGGCGCATCGACCAGCTGCCCCGTCCGAGCCCCTGTCGCTACGCTTCAATGTAGCGGCGCATCGGCCACTTCGGCGCATCGGCCGCCGCCACCGTCCAGGCCCCCGTCGCTTGGGATCCGTACGAACCAGCGCCGTACGTCGCGTCGGAGAACCCCTACGACACCAGCATCGTCGACGACGAGCCGGAGGTAACCCTTTGCTCCCTTGTTCTTATCCCATTTCAATCCTTTTGTGTTAGATCTAGCGTTATTAGGGTTCGTCTGTTCCTAGTTCAATCCATTTGTGTTAGATCTAGCGTTATTAGGGTGCGTCTGTTCCCTAGTTCAATCCATTTGTGATTTGCTTTTGTTTAAGATTTGTGCCGATGATGATGAATATTTGGGCACAAATTGATTCAGGGTTTGGTCAGTAAACAATTGGTGTGTACAAATTTGTTGTGCATGATCTGTGGCTTGCTGACTCAAATCCTAGATATAAGTGTGTCCACTCCAATGTAACTGAGGCTACCTCTTTTTTTCGAGCCCATATTATCATGCGTGATCTTTGTTCACTCTCTGTTCCATCATCGTTGCAATTGACTCCGTGTTGCACGATCTTTGGTGCTACGTGACAGGTGCAGAGCAGCGACGTCGACAGCGACGACGAGTCCTTCCACACCAAGACTGTCAAATCCGTCCTCGGGAGGCTGCGATCCGGCCATTACGATGGCCCCTTTGCTCGAGGCATTTACAAGTGCCCCTTCTGCAACAGAAGCTCCGCGCCACCGACTTCAACTGCCTGGTGAACCATGCTGAATCCATTGGCAGATGCGGCGCTAGAGTTGGAACGACGGTGAACGTGCATGCGTTCATGGCCAAACACAAAGCACTTGGGATTCACCTGCGCAACCTCCAGGCGAGTCACAGGCGCAACCTGGAGGCGTTGAACATACCTACTGCACTCTTTGTATCTGTAGAGCAGCTTAAATTCATGTAAAATGTAGCTTATATTGTAGGGTTCTATCGGTACTACTGTTGAATCTGTCGTGAACATATCTATGCTATGTTGGCTGCTGTATGCAGCTTATCCTATATTTTTTCTGGATTTGTGCCCTAGATTTCCTACCTGATTGGGTAAAAACGAAGGCATAAAGAAATGAATGTCGTTAAAAAACAGAAGGAGAAGCTGCTCTAGATTTGCTACCAATTTGGACTATCAAATATGAATGAGATCGAGCGAGAGAGAGGAAAAAGGTACATTGAAAACTGCTAATCTGGGCGAAAGAGACAGAAACCACTCGTGCCCACGTCCCGGACCCACACGGCTCCACACGCTACGGCCCCACACGCTACGGCCACACACGCTACGGCCACACAAACATGGTCTCGTCCTGTCCCACGCGGTTCCTTCCTACCAGCCCCACACGACGCGGCCCCACAAACGACACGACCCCACTCGTCAGCACGGAACGGTCAACTTAACGGAATCCTGCCGTCCGAGCTGCTTCTGCTCCTTCTGCGGGTTTCAAACAAAGGCTAGGGTAAAACTGAGGAAAAACTAAGGAGCTGGGGAAAACTGAGCACAACTAAGGACCCAAGGGCACAGAAATAGAAATCCCAATCTTAAAAGCTAACTGACCATAGCCCATCAGCATACACCATCCAGGAAACCCAATGCCGCACGGTGCACATTGGAGAGCATGAAGAGAGAGCACACTTGAATTACTTAAAGAAGTTAAGGCTGTTGCCTATTGATATACCCGCCTGGTGGGGGCCTTCCCGTGCCAGCTATTTTCAGCCGTTTGATCTCTAGCTTAACTTGATATAGGTCGTCTGATTAGCCTGGTCGGTGTGATTTTTGTTACTGTACATTACTCTGCATCTTTTTACCGGCAATGAAACCCCATCCGGCTACTAGGCCCACGGTTCATAAGGTAAGATCTTCCACCATTGGGACCTACATAGTGAAAAATGGCAACCTGGTCGTCTTCCCTATGCCCAGTCAAACAAACGGAGCTCCTGGGGCGGCGCCGCATAGGGGAGGGTGGCGCCGCATAGGGGAGGGCGGCGCCGCACGGAGGTTCGCTGGGCGACGAAGGAGGACCGGTCGGAAGTTGGGCCTCTACCACGGCGCACCGGCCGGAGAGCTCGGCTCCTCCACTGCCGAGTCCGGGTAGGGAGCCTGGCTGGCATGGCGTCCTCCCCTGGCTAAGGGTCGCGTCTCGAGGGGGCTGCACGGGGAGGACGGACCTGGCGGCGGGGACGGTAGCAATACCGCGGAGGCAGATACACGGGAAGTTCCCAATAGAGCCGGCGCGCACTGCTAACCCGAACCCCTGAGCGCTCTCTCTCTATTCGTTCTGTTGGCAGGGAAGATATCGAGCGCGCAGCAGGGCCGGCCCTGACCCATGGCAGGCATGGGCGGCCGCCAAGGGCCCAGGCCGGAGGGGGCCCAGGATCTAAGGTTTTTCTTTACTATATATGGGCTAAAAAAATTACTAGAGTACATGTGAACAGGCGCATGCCTCCCCCGAGAAAATAACGCAACGCAACGCGAGCGAGCGAGTCTATCACGCTGCGATTGATTGACTTGGCTGGATTGTTCGTCTCTTCCTTTGTTCCTCGTCTCTCGCTTCGCATCTTACCGGCCCTGATGGCCTCGCCCGGCCGCCCTGCTCCCATGCTGGCCGATCACTAATTGGCAAATATTTCTTCTACTTCTTGATGTAATCCATGACTTATTCTTTTAATTAGGGTTTTAGTTTGATGTAAATTAGTGTTCCAATGGAAAAAATAATTGTCTGCTGTTGTGAAAAAAAAGCTAGATAATAAGTTTACTGAATTCCAAAGAGTTGTTTTAAATAAGTAATTTCCAGATAAAAGTAGTGTTAATGTCGACAACAATCATCAAAGGCCCGATCCCCGATAAGATGATGAGGATAATACATATGGAGATCTTAAGTTCAATGAACAATCCTCGAATAACGATAAGTAAGGAACTAGCATCATGTTTTGCACATGTAAGTAAGTAACTAAATATATTTTTAATGTAATTGGAGATCTTGACGATAGTTTTAGTGTGGAGAGTATGGAGGAAGAAAAATTGCAGCCTTCATCTGATACTCGTAATGGTGAAGAAGGACATATTGGACAACATGATCTTGAAATTGTAATTTGGTTTAGTATTTGAGGTCATCAAACAAGTAGAAAATACTTGTTATATTTTTCTACCATTTTATTATTATTTCTATGATAATATGCGTATAACGTAAAAATATGCATATATATATATATAGTTATATATATATATATATATATATATTTCTGAATCGAACTACGGTGGGCTTACGCTAGTCTGAACACTTTCATATATAACACAAGAGTTACAGAGGGACCATTACAATTTTGTAGAGGGCAAGGAAATTTCTATTTATGCGTATACATATATTAGTTTTAAAGGAGCCCTTTTGTCAACTTCGCCCAAGGGCCCTGAAAAACATAGGGCCGGCCCTGGCGCGCAGCCGCGGGCGCCTGGATTCGTACGGGCCGCCGCGGCCGCCTGGAGTCGTACGGGCCGCCGCCTACCGGAATCGCGCCGCCGCGCCTGAATTCCTCTCACCCCCGGCCGTCTGGTTTCTCATCTCTCCACCGCCGCCGTCCGTCTCCAGCAAGGTAACTGATTCCGCCATGCTTGCTCCCGTCTTGCTTGCTGATTTGCCTCTGAGAGCTTGGCTGCTTGCTTGCTGGTCTGCTGGGTAGCCTGGGTGTGCGTGCCTTGCAACAAGATATGCTGCAGTCAAAACATACTTGCATGATGTGACATCAACATCAATAAGAAGTGTTCACTCCATTTTCATGCTGGCTAGCCAATCAATATAGAGTACTCGCTCACTACTCAGAAAACAATGAACTAGCTAGCAAGTCATCAGCACATTTTTATGATAAATGAACTGCAGATGAGCATAGGCCAGCTCAAATGGCAGCAGAAGAAAAATACTACTCAACACAAAAATGGCATTGTTCCTAATTCGAAGGACACCAGACCACTCATCTCTTTGCAATCTTATTTTCTCCGCGGGCGCATCATCAAATTTTGTTTCCTCCACACATTCAACAGAACAAGGATGCCTTAACGGGTCCAGTTCATCAACATAAGCTTGTATTCTGCAAATGAATAATTAATGCCCCACCTAACTTCCGCATAGGGAAGAAAAAGAAAGGTTGTGCACGAACTGGATCAACCTGAGCTTGAATAACAACTGCATGTCCAGGAATTGGATGTTTACCTAGCAAATAGTGCTGAAATTCTTTCGTTTCCAAAATGCAAAAAGAAGACAGCCCAATAAATCATGAACATAAAGAAAGCAGGAAGAACTAGCTACTGCGTTGAACCGAGTTCAAAGAGCATACGTAAACCTATAGAGCACTTAACTGGCTGTATTTGTTACAACTATGTTTAGGGAAAGAGCCACATCAAAACACTTAGGGTGTGTTTGGTAGATAGGTGTTCTTTTAAAGTTTTCTCCGATTTCTATGATTTTAAAAAACTACAGTTTAACATACTTTGATCTGTTTGGCTCTAACAAATACTGCAGCTTTAAAAACATGGTATCTTCAAAATTATTGTGTTTTTGAAGTATTGGAATAAGTTGTCCAATCCTCTTTTTCCCCAAACTGAGAAAAGTATAAAACTGAAATATTCTTTGGCCGGCACTGAACTACTATGTTATTGATACTAGTAAGTGTGCACGTACCATAAATCAACTAGTGCACTTTACATTGCAATCAAATTGGATCCATCCTAATGCATTATACAGTACATTAGAATCAAATTGGGTCCATCCGAAAACTGAAAGAAAATTGACTGTACGCCTTCTATCTCGATTTTGTGAAAATAAAAATTGCAAGCTTAACGTACTCTCCTGCCCAACAACCAAACATAAACCCTGAAAATACAATTTTTCTATATTCAGTAAACAATTTTCCTTTGTATCGTGTTACGGTTATCATTACGTAAGCAAAAAACATGTCGCTCTAGTTGATGATTCAGTCCATGCCACAAACATACCATCCACAAAACCAGGACTTAGTAATGTTGTTACAAAGGATGGCCATTGATGACTACAGCCCCTAAAAACTGTATGAAGGGTCTTATTTCTCAAAAAGTGAGCACTTAGAATTTAAACAGTAACCCTCCACGGGTCAAAAATACATAGAAGTACTTTCCTAATCTTCCTCCTCTACCACAAGTGGCAATATTGACTATTTTAGCACAAAGTGCAATGGTAAACGAAGAATGACACTAATCAAATGAATAACCAAAGAATGATATTAAAGAGCAGGATTGTTTAAAAAGATAGAGCACAACTGATATTATAATGAAATAACCAAATCATAAACCAAAGAAATCTTGCACGCCCAATGCACGTGTTGACTGACATAAATTCAATCAAAATGCATTACAGGCTCCGTAATATGGAGTATTATGTAAGAACATCAGTATATTTCTCAGATTTTTACCCCTCTAAGTATAGTTGATGCTAGATTTTGTACCGTAGTTTCTTCAATATAGAATACATTTTGAACTCGCATAGTTCATCAATCTGATGGGTGGTACACTTAATAAAGAACAATAGCATATGAAGAATGCTGTCAGTACATAACGTCATAATGTACGATCTCCACAATGAAATCTCAAGCCATCTTCATAATCCTACTTGATATGCCTTGGGGAGTTGTGAATGGAAATGTATTCAAATATGTATGTTTTTTCATGTAGAGTATGTGTTAAAGATAATGCTGGTTGAGAGCTAGTCATCACCAGTTCACCAAGTTGCAGTTTCAGTGGGTGCAGGCTTCTGCTGTAAGGAATCACATGCTTAATCTTTGCAAAATATTGCAGGTCGTTGCACAGAAATATTCAATGATTATATATGAATCATAGTTTAACTCTGTAACATATTGGTTGTAAAAAGGTGGAGGCGACTCTACCTTCATATATAGAAATATATATTCCTCAAAAAAAAAAGTTGTAGAGATATGGATTCAGGAATTGGCCAATGTTCAAGTTTTCAGTAATTCTTCTTTTTGGTTGTTGGGTTCAGGAGAGGGTTTGATAACCCAAGTTGCTTGCACCAAATAAATTTATATGTAAAATTGAATGAAAACCTCATTTGAATCAGACAATAGCTAGACAGTCATAAAGATGCGCAAGGGAATTTGGAGCATAATAATTCATTCATGTCAAGACACAAGCATCATAGAACGTGTCATGGAGCGCATAACCGTAATGATCTGTAACCAAACCTTTAACACATATCTCGCCGGTAAAGTCGAGCAGATGAGTTACATGGGGGTGAGGGTGGAATTACAAACCAGGGGAACCCTGGGGGGATAGGGAAGAAAAAAGGAAGAATTACATCGAACCCAGCTTGTCTGCCCAAGCAATCAACTGTGATTGCAGCTTTGGCGATCTATTGCTCCATAGTCGTAGGTCACTTGCAATCTGATTGAGCAGAGCCTGTCTGCCAATATATTTGCAGTTAAACACCCTGTCATTTCTTGCCCTCCAAAGGCCTAGCAGACAAGCAACAACACAAACAGTCCAAGTTTTTGATGATTCCTTTTCGATAGCAGTAAGTAGTTACATGCTTTATTGACCATAGAGTTACACGGCTGTTGTGCTTAAGTAGGAAAATCGCCCCTTTTGCAGGTTCAGACCCGGTTATTGCTATACATGTTAAGGTGGATTTCGAATCTCTACCTGAACTAGATTGGAGTGTTCAAAAGACCAATGCGTTCTACTACGGTAAGTTGATTCTGGCTCTGCATGATCTTAAATGTTCAGGCCTGGCATGTCTGTCTCCTAACAGCAACGAGAAGAAATCTTTTGACACCCTACTGGACTATGCAACCTGTGGTCATTTACATGTGAAACAAGGTGAGTGCAAACAATCTACGTTGAACTAATTTGTTCCCGTAAACTTCAAACCACCATTTTAACATGGTACTGTTGCGGAGTATGAGATGTCTGCCTCATCTGCATGTGAATTGGTGAAATCTACTAAGAAGCGAGGAAGAGGTGATGTCTGTATGTTACGTCTATTTTCTTGTTTTCTTATCACCTTCCTTTACTGCATTACAAATCTCTTTAGTTTTTTTTAAACAAATTTTTTTTATTTACAAGGAGCTATGTGTACTTTCTCAATTGTTATGGATGACAACACAATAAATCATGCTTGCTTGCAGCTCACATTGTTTATGTGTTCTTTCAGATGTACTAATGATGGACGATGATTATAGAGAGGACTTTTACCCGATCACTCCACTTATGGACGCATCTGAATATTTTGATGGCTGGTTGGCACATTACTCAATGCAGCTGAGGAAATCCTGTTTGAGCCTGATGCTGGGCATCATGGGCAAGCTGGGAGTTGTGGGATACCCATTTCTTATGTATGATGATAATAATAGTATGTTGAATGGCTGAAGAAAGTGAAGTTCAGTAAGTTAAAGGATCCTGTGAATGCTGGCAGAGATGTCCACCACGCTATCCACTGATTCAAGGAATCAAGGAATCTCTTCTAGTGTAGAAGATGCAAGCACAGAGTTGACCGATATGTTGAGAAGGACCCAACTTTATTTCGAGTTTGCTCCTGAGGCTCTTCTTGTGTTGTTGCTTCTAGATTGCGGTAAGTCGAATCTAGCTTTTGATTAAATATTTATGGGTAATATTTTATGGAAGACTAGTTGTTGGCCTGTTGGTAGAGTAATTTTTATTTTAATGCCAGGTGCATTCAGGAAAGCAGGAGAGAAACTGGAAACACTGCCTCATGGTAAACCTCATGACTCAAACTACAACATTCCCCCTCAGTTTGACGCAACTTTCTCCGACAGCCACGACGCCAACACCAGTGCGAAAATTCTTGCAACCATCTTGCAAATCCTGAAGGACATTGGAACATCAGACGCCTGGTGAGGTGACACTTCTAGATCAGATCATGGAGCATGTCTCCCTGTGCATCGACAATTTCCTGTGCGCGAAGGCTTATCAGAAGGAGAGGGACCTGAGACGCATGCCGTATGGTAAAATCGGTAAGCACTGCGTCACAGCTCTTCTCACATATGTTACCCTTATTTTGAGGGTGGTAGCTGACGTTCATCTGTTCATGTGATGTACTCCGAATTTGTCTGTTGCAGCTTCTGAGCTGTATCGGGTCAGGGAGAACGGGGCTTTCCCATCTATGCGCTGCAAGTATGGGTATGGCGCGGATAGCATGTCCGAGCGGTTAAAACAGCTGCAAGAAGAGAGTTTAATCTCGTCGTGCAGGCATTGCAGAGAATAGAGATTGTCTAGAAGACTACGGCTGAGACTTATCTGCGACATTTGATTCCTTGTGACTATAACATTTGTCAGGGTTCGATTGATTTATTTATGCCCCTGATTTTTATGAACCTGTGTCCCTTGTGTCCCTGGTTCTTGGACTGATGAACATTCATTTGTCTTGTTTAATGCTTAGACTGAGAGCATCTCCAACAGGCGCGCGCCAAGCTCCAGCGGATGCGGGAAAAAAGCGCGCGCGCTAAAATCTTCACCGCGTGCATGTGCTATTCCGCGCGGGAGAATTTCCGCGTCCGCTGCCGCGCTCGCTATGAACGCGACACGCGCGAATGCGCCAACGACCTGAACTTTCAACGCGCCACTTCGTCTCTGCGCCGCTCCGTCTCTCTCCCCACCTCTCCCTCTCTCCCGTCGAAGCTCCGCCTCCGCGCCGATGATGCCTCCGCGCCGCCGCCCCACCTCCGGCTACCACGGCATTCGGACGCGGCCGAGCGGCCAGTTCGACGCGGAAATCCGCTCCGGCGACGAGCGGATCCGCCTCGGCACGTTCGATATGGCGCACGAGGCGGCGCAGGCGTACGACGCCGTCGCCTGGCGACTCGGCCGCTCCCACCGGACCATGAACTTTCATGATGTCTGGACGCGCGAGCAGGCGGAGATGCTTGCGCCGCCGCCGGCCATCACGCGCGAGCAGCAGTGCCGACAACGGGAGCTGGAGTAGCGCCTTCTCATCGCCGAGCGCGATGAGGCCCTCCGCCTCGAGTGGGCGCGCCGATTCCCCGAAGACGTCGCCGCCACGGAAGCCTTCTACGCGCAAAAGGAGGAGGAGAAGGTGGCGGCGAAGGCGAAGAGGAGGAGAAGGAGGAGAAGGTGGCGGCAAAGGCGAGAAGAGCCGCCCCGAGTCCGCGGCGAGGAAGGCGGCGAGGGTCGAGAAGGCGGCGAGGAAGGAGGAAAAGAAGAACGGCGCAGGGCCGTCCACCATCGTACTCTCCTCCTCCTCCTCCTTCGAGTGAACTACGACGCTGGTGTCGGAGACGACTCCGAGCACCCACTCCTCGGACTTCGACTGGGATTCGGAGTAGGACTAGTTTAAAATTGTCAAATTTCGTATTTTCGTCCACTATGTCGCGATGTATCGTTGAACTTTTAATATATTTCGTATTTTCGATCAAATTTTCATATTTTGTTTGATTTATTTTGAAATGAAACGGTCGAACTAGCCGTTCGCGACTCGCCGCGCGCTGCAAAATAGAGCGTCCGGCGGAGGTGCTTTTTTTTGCGCGCCAACATGCGCTGCAAAATGGAGCATCTGGCGGGGGAAAACTCGATCCGGCGCGCGCCATCGGTTTACAGCGTGGCGGCAGCATGGTTTAGCGCGCCGATTTATAGCGCGTCTGTTGGAGATGCTCTGAGGAGCTTGCAAGTGTTTGTAAAACATGATACGACCTAATATATTGTGTAGGCAAACATATTTCGCTGAATGTTTTTGTACCAGTGTGGCCACTTGATCTGAAGAATAGTTTTTTTTAGATGATCTGAAGAATAGTTGTACCTACATATTTCTCTGGACGTTTTGTCCTACGTATTTTTTTCCTTTATTAGTCGAGTAAATTTAAAATCCAAAGCCCAGAAGCCCAAAACCACCACCGACCGAGCTCCTGCGATCGACTCCCCCAAAACCCTCCGCCTCGCGCGCCAGCCGTCGGCAATGGAGAACAAGGAGGCCTGCACGGCGGCGGCTCCCAAGGAGCAAGAATCCCATGGAACCGGCGATCTGATCAGCCGCCTTCCAGACGACATCCTCGGCGCCATCATCACGCTCCTCCCAACCAAGGACGGCGGCCGCACGCAGGGGCTCTCCCGCCGGTGGCGCCACCTCTGGCGCACGGCGCCTCTCAACCTCGAGGTCCGCACCTTGCACCCAGCCTTCTTCCCCAGCGCCGTCCCTCCCTCTGCCGTCTCCAAGATAGTCTCCGAGCATCCCGGCCCCGCCCGCAGATTCTATTTCCCCGGCCTCAGAACCGGCGGCGGCGACCTCAGCTCTGAGTTGGAGAGCTGGTTCCACTCCCGAGCCCTGTCCAACCTCCGGGAGCTCGATATCCGATACGCGCACGAATCCTCGCTGTCTTCGTCCAGCTACCGGCTGCTGTCATCCGTGCTCCGCTCCGCATCAACCCTTTGCGTTGTCAGTATCAGCTATATCGATTTCCCCGACCAGATCGCGCCGTCCATGAGTTTCCCTCTCCTCAAGCAGCTCTCCCTGCTCGACCTTTCCATCTCCGAGAGCGTCTTCCATGGCTTGCTCTCTGGCTGCCATGCCTTGGAGAGCTTATTCGTGTCTGAAGTCCGCGCCGCCGGTTGCCTCCGTGTTAGCTCATCCACAATCCGGAGCATCGTCTTACAGGGCAACCCTCATGAGAGCACAGAACTGGTCGTCGAGGACGCTCCTCACCTTGAAAGGATATTATCACTTGGTACTCACAAACGTGCTTGTCAGCTGTATATTAGGATAATGAGGGCACCTAAACTGGAGATCTTAGGCCCTTTCATACCGGACTTCTCCAAACTCCATGTCTTCCAGCTACCAACAGCCAACATCTAGCATTCCTACATACAGATCTCATCATGTTTTCATGTTAATTGTTTTCTTCTTCTTCAGGGATTGAGCCCAGTTAGCTTGGAAAACTCGATGCACACCATAAAGATTTTGTCCGTCGGGTCTTGTAATTCTCAATTGAATGCAGTTCTTAATGTTCTTAGGTGGTTCCCCTGTTTGGAAAAGCTCTATGTCATTGTTGTGGGTATACTTCATGGGTGTACCATCGACAGTGCCTAGATCCGGCAAGCCCGGGTGGCCCACAGATGGTGATGAGGCATGTGGCCCATTGGGCGGCCCAGTTGCTGTTGATCGTGAAGGAAGAAGTCCGGCCCAGGATCAGTAAGCCGGATCCGTACCGACATTAGGAGGAACCCGGATCCGCGGAGGCCCGTGAGGAACCCGGATCCAGTACGACGTATATGGAAGGCGGATCCGTGACGTGCACGGCAAGATATTGTACCGTAGCTAGGCTATCTGTAATCCGGCTAGGACTCTCCATGTAAACCCTAGATCCGTGCGCCTTTATAAGCCGGGTCCCGGGAGCCCTAGAGGCACAACCACAACTCATTGTAACAACGCGAAAGCGCCCAGATAATTCCAGACAAGCAGCAGTAGGCCCTGTCATCGTGCAGGTGTTCCGAAGCTGGGTAAATCGCGTACCACCGTCCCGTGTGCACTCCGCCCTATGGCCCCTACTTCTTCTCCCCCTCGTGAGGATCCCTCCTCCGAGGTACCGTCGAATAGGCAACGACAGTTGGCGCCCACCGTGGGGCCTGTGGCGTCTGGAGGCCGGAACCGGGAGGGTTCCGCCGTGGGAAGCTACGACGACACCATCGCTGTGGGGCGCGTCCTCTACGCCGGAAATCTGCCGATCGTCCCTCCGGATGAATGTTGGATTCCGGCTAGGACAAACCCCGTCAAGCTCTCCATCGTCCCAATTGGCGGCATACACATCTTCATCGGGAAAACCGTCGATTCCGACGGAAACCCACTGGTAAGTAACGCAGACGCGACCGCCGCAGAGCTGGACGCTGTCGCGAAGATCCGATCTGAGATGCAGGAGCTTCCTAAGGAAGATTCCGCCTCGGATCTGGAATTTTCAAAGCCCACCCAATCCGCCCCTGTGCAGGAAACAACGGTGGAAGACCAATGCAGATCCGCCTGGGTCTCCCAGGTGTTAGAAAAGCAGAGGTGCCACTTCGTACACTTCTTGGCCCATACCGCCGGAACCGCCCCTCAAGAAGACGGAGCTGGTCCTGAGCAGGTAGAGGCACCGGAAAACGATGCAGATCCGGATCAGGCTGAGCCTGTCGGAGAAAGCGAAACTCCGGCTGAAGAGTCGATTTTGGGCAATCTAAGCCCAATTTCCGGAGATACCCCCTCCATGGATACTGATGAGTTCAACCGCAAGCTAGGGGAGTACGGTTTCGGTGATCAGCCTGAAGTCGACTCCGCCCAGCCTAAGCAGGTTCTCGCAACGGTAGCAGCGCTGGGACAAACTGGATCTGAAGAGCCAACCAGCCAATCCAACCCTCAACCATCCCACCAAGGATCTCCAATGTTTCGGGAGCGACCCCGCAGGGATTCTTCCTCGGAGGAACTCCTGTCAGCTGAGGAGATGGTGGCGCGAGCAGTTCTTAACAAACCTATAACCCCGGGCGACGCCGCAGATCTGGAGGCTCTAGAGGCCACTAGACAGGAAATGCTGGCCACAGCCAAGAAGCTCGCCGATACCGAAGCCGCATTAAGGGAAGAAAGGGAACAAGCTGCAGGTTTGGCGGACCAATTCGACAGACAGGATCGCGAAATTACTGCCACACTCGAGCAGGTCAAGAGCATGGCGAAAGAGTGGGAAGTAAAGATGACCTATGCACAGGCGGAGGCCGACCGAATTGTTAGAGAAGCAATTCCGCCTCGCAGGATCAACTTCGCCACGCCCGCAGAGCACCGGCCGCTGGAAACCCCCAAGGACAACATGCTAAAAGCTGCGGAGCTGTTGAAGAAGAAGGACGAAGAGGTGGATATCAACTACCTCCGCACACTTGTCGCTTCAGCAATGCAGCAGCAAAGCAAGGCGGATACTTCGCGCAGGTTGGAATCCAATCCGGATAACTGTGTATCTACCGCGCAGAAGGACGCCCGCGCCGATCGGCATCCCGATGATGAATCACACACCGGATCCTCGGAGCGCAGAAGAAGAACCAGGGAACACCCAAATCCGATCCCCGTTCCGTCAAAGACGCCTTCGTCAGATCCAAGGAAGGGAAAGGATGCAATGTATCCTGGACGAGACAAATATCGCAACCCCTCTCCTCCGCCCAACGGTTACCCGCGACCCCCTCGCCACCGTAGTCCAGCTGGAAACACCAGGCCCCCAGGGCATGGTGGGATTGTTATCCGCGACAACGTGCTGCCAAGAAACAGAAACAGGGAGCGCTCGCCGGAACCACGCCGGAACCAGAACAATGTTCGTGAGCCCGAGCCCAGGAGGAGTGATGGCGTGTAACTCACACGTTCGTTGGGAACCCCAAGAGAAAGGTATGATGCGCACAGCAGCAAGTTTTCCCTCAGAAAGAAACCAAGGTTTATCGAACCAGGAGGAGCCAAGAAGCACGTTGAAGGTTGATGGCGGCGGGATGTAGTGCGGCGCAACACCGAAGGGATTCGGCGCCAACGTGGAACTGCACAACACAACCAAAGTACTTTGCCCCAACGAAACAGTGAGGTTGTCAATCTCACCGGCTTGCTGTAACAAAGGATTAACCGTATTGTGTGGAAGATGATTGTTTGCAGAAAACAGTAGAACAAGTATTGCAGTAGATTGTATTTCAGTATAGAGAATTGGACCGGGGTCCACAGTTCACTAGAGGTGTCTCTCCCATAAGACAAACAGCATGTTGGGTGAACAAATTACAGTTGGGCAATTGACAAATAAAGAGAGCATGACCATGCACATACATATCATGATGAGTATAGTGAGATTTAATTGGGCATTACGACAAAGTACATAGACCGCCATCCAACTGCATCTATGCCTAAAAAGTCCACCTTCAGGTTATCATCCGAACCCCCTCCAGTATTAAGTTGCTAACAACAGACAATTGCATTAAGTATTGCGCGTAATGTAACTAGTGACTACATCCTTGAACATAGCACTAATGTTTTATCCCTAGTGGCAACAGCACATCCATAACCTTAGAGGTTCTTGTCACCCCTCCAGATTCACGGAGACATGAACCCACTATCGAGCATAAATACTCCCTCTTGGAGTTACTAGCATCAACTTGGCCAGAGCATCTACTAATAACGGAGAGCATGCAAGATCATAAACAACACATAGATATAACTTTGATAATCAACATAACAAGTATTCTCTATTCATCGGATCCCAACAAACACAACATATAGAATTACAGATAGATGATCTTGATCATGTTAGGCAGCTCACAAGATCCAGACAATGATAGCACAATGGGGAGAAGACAACCATCTAGCTCTTGCTATGGACCCATAGTCCAGGGGTAGACTACTCACACATCACACCGGAGGCGACCATGGCGGCGTAGAGTCCTCCGGGAGATGATTCCCCTCTCGGCGGTGCCAGGCGATCTCCTGGATCCCCCGAGATGGGATCGGCGTTGGCGGCGTCTCTGGAAGGTTTTCCGTATCGTGGCTCTCGGTACTGGGGGTTTCGTCACGGAGGCTTTAAGTAGGCGGAAGGGTAGGTCAAGAGGGCACACGAGGGCCCCAGATGACAGGGCCGCGCGGCCCAACCCTAGGCCGCGCCGCCCTGTAGTCCGGGCGCCTCGTGGCCCCACTTCGTTTCGTCTTCGGTCTTCTGGAAGCTTCGTGGAAAAATAGGCCCCTGGGCTTTGATTTCGTCCAATTCCGAGAATATTTCCTTACGTGGATTTACGAAACCAAAAACAGCAGAAAATGTACAGAATCGGCACTTCGGCATCTTGTTAATAGGTTAGTTCCAGAAAATGCACGAATATGACATAAAGTGTGCATAAAACATGTAGATAACATCAATAATGTGGCATAGAACATAAGAAATTATCGATACGTCGGAGACGTATCAGCATCCCAAGCTTAGTTCTGCTCGTCCCGAGCAGGTAAAACGATAACACAGATAATTTCTGGAGTGACATGCCATCATAATCTTGATCATACTATTTGTAAAGCATATGTAGTGAATGCAGCGATCAAAACAATGTATATGACATGAGTAAACAAGTGAATCATAAAGCAAAGACTTTTCATGAATAGCACTTCAAGACAAGCATTAATAAGTCTTGCATAAGAGTTAACTCATAAAGCAATAATTCAAAGTAAAAGCATTGAAGCAACACAAAAGAAGATTAAGTTTCAGCGGTTGCTTTCAACTTGTAACATGTACATCTCATGGATATTGTCAACATAGAGTAATATAATAAGTGCAATAAGCAAGTATGTAGGAATCAATGCACAGTTCACACAAGTGTTTGCTTCTTGAGGTGGAGAGAAATAGGTGAACTAACTCAACATTGAAAGTAAAAGAATGGTCCTCCATAGAGGAAAAGCATCGATTGCTATATTTGTGCTAGAGATTTGATTTTGAAAACATGAAACAATTTTGTCAACGGTAGTAATAAAGCATATGTATCATGTAAATTATATCTTACAAGTTGCAAGCCTCATGCATAGTGTACTAATAGTGCCCGCACCTTGTCCTAATTAGCTTGGACTACCGGATCATCACAATGCACATGTTTTAACCAAGTGTCACAAAGGGGTACCTCTATGCCGCACTTTGTACAAAGGTCTAAGGAGAAAGCTCGCATTGGATTTCTCGCTATTGATTATTCTTCAACTTAGACATCCATACCGGGACAACATAGACAACAGATAATGGACTCCTCTTTTATGCATAAGCATGTAACAACAATTAATAATTTTCTCATTTGAGATTTGAGGATATATGTCCAAAACTGAAACTTCCACCATGGATCATGGCTTTAGTTAGCGGCCCAATGTTCTTCTCTAACAATATGCATGCTTAATCATAAGGTGGTAGATCTCTCTTACTTCAGACAAGACGAACATGCATAGCAACTCACATGAAATTCAACAATGAATAGTTGATGGCGTCCCCAGTAAACATGGTTATCGCACAACGAGCAACTTAATAAGAGATAAAGTGCATAATTACATATTCAATACCACAATAGTTTTTAAGCTATTTGTCCCATGAGCTATATATTGCAAAGGTGAATGATGGAATTTTAAAGGTAGCACTCAAGCAATTTACTTTGGAATGGCGGAAAATACCATGTAGTAGGTAGGTATGGTGGACACAAATGGCATAGTGGTTGGCTCAAGTATTTTGGATGCATGAGAAGTATTCCCTCTCGATACAAGGTTTAGGCTAGCAAGGCTTATTTGAAACAAACACAAGAATGAACCGGTGCAGCAAAACTCACATAAAAGACATATTGAAAACATTATAAGACTCTACACCGTCTTCCTTGTTGTTCAAACTCAATACTAGAAATTATCTAGACCTTAGAGAAACCAAATATGCAAACCAAATTTTAGCATGCTCTATGTATTTCTTCATTAATGGGTGCAAAGCATATGATGCAAGAGCTTAAACATGAGCACAACAATTGCCAAGTATCACATAACCCAAGACATTTATAGCAATTACTACATGTATCATTTTCAAATTCCAACCATATAACAATTTAACGAAGGAGAAACTTCGCCATGAATACTATGAGTAGAAACAAAGGACATACTTGTCCATATGCTACAGCGGAGCGTGTCTCTCTCCCATAAAGTGAATGCTAGAATCCATTTTATTCAAACAAAACAAAAACAAAAACAAACCGACGCTCCAAGAAAAAGCACATAAGATGTGATGGAATAAAAATATAGTTTCAGGGGAGGAACCTGATAATGTTGTCGATGAAGAAGGGGATGCCTTGGGCATCCCCAAGCTTAGACGCTTGAGTCTTCTTGATATATGCAGGGGTGAACCACCGGGGCATCCCCAAGCTTAGAGCTTTCACTCTCCTTGATCATGTTGCATCATACTCCTCTCTTGATCCTTGAAAACTTCCTCCACACCAAACTCGAAACAACTCATTAGAGGGTTAGTGCACAATATAAATTGACATATTCAGAGGTGACACAATCATTCTTAACACTTCTGGACATTGCATAATGCTACTGGACATTAGTGGATCAAAGAAATTCATCCAACATAGCAAAAGAGGCAATGCGAAATAAAAGGCAGAATCTGTCAAAACAGAATAGTTCGTATTGACGAATTTTAAAATGGCACCAGACTTGCTCAAATGAAAATACTCAAATTGAATGAAAGTTGCGTACATATCTGAGGATCAGGCACGTAAATTGGCTTAATTTTCTGAGCTACCTACAGGGAGGTGGACCCAGATTCGTGACAGCAAAGAAATCTGGAACTGCGCAGTAATCCAAATCTAGTACTTACTTTTCTATCAACGGCTTAACTTGGCACAACAAAACACAAAACTAAGATAAGGAGAGGTTGCTACAGTAGTAAACAACTTCCAAGACACAAAATAAAAACAAAATACTGTAGGTAAAAACATGGGTTGTCTCCCATAAGCGCTTTTCTTTAACGCCTTTCAGCTAGGCGCAGAAAGTGTGCATCAAGTATTATCAAAGAGTGATGCATTCTCAGCGGGGTGCGGAGTTTTCTCAACCAGGCATAATATATTAGATACATAGGTTTTAGCATCTCCCTTTTCATTAGTCTTAGGCGTGCTACTCTCATCAAACAAATTTTCAGGAACAAGCCAAGCATAGTTATTTTCTAGTGCATCATTCATAGCTAAGAGTTTACATGGTATTGGTGCTTTGATCTCCCCACCATCATCAATATTATTAGTGTATCTTATTCTATCCATGTCCATCTTTTCAAGGAGGCTAACAAAATTAGTATGAGAACCAAGCATATTAAATTTAGCAAAGACCTTTCTAGCTTCTCTTGCTAGACCACCAAATTCTCTAAGAAGGGTTTCTAAAACAAAATCTTTCTTTTCCCCTTCTTCCATATCACCAAGTGTGAGAAACATATGTTGGATTATAGGATTAAGATTAACAAATTTAGTTTCCAACAGGCGAACTAAATGCGCAGCAGCAATTTCATAAGTAGGCGCAAGGTCCACCAAGTGTCTATCTTCAAAATTTTCGATGGTACTAACATGATTGAAAAATTCTTCTATATTATTTCTCCCAACTATAGACCCACGTCCTACCGGTATGTCTTTTGTGGTAAAATTAAAAGGAAACATGATGAATCAAGTAAGGTAAATGCAAGTAACTAATTTTTTTTGTGTTTTTGTTATAGCAAACAAGATAGCAAATAAAGTAAAACTAGCAACTAATTTTTTTTTTTTGTATTTTGATTTAGTGCAGCAAACAAAGTAGTAAATAAAACTAAGCAAGACAAAAACAAAGTAAAGAGATTGAGAAGTGGAGACTCCCCTTGCAGCGTGTCTTGATCTCCCCGGCAACGGCGCCAGAAAAAGAGTTGTTGCCGTGGGAGTTGGCAATTTCCGTGGTGTAGCTTTTCTTCAGTTCCCCGGCAACGGCGCCAGAAAAAGAGCTTGATGGCGTGTAACTCACACGTTCGTTGGGAACCCCAAGAGGAAGGTATGATGCGCACAGCAGCAAGTTTTCCCTCAGAAAGAAACCAAGGTTTATCGAACCAGGAGGAGCCAAGAAGCACGTTGAAGGTTGATGGCGGCGGGATGTAGTGCGGCGCAACACCAGGGATTCCGGCGCCAACGTGGAACCTGCACAATACAACCAAAGTACTTTGCCCCAACGAAACAGTGAGGTTGTCAATCTCACCGGCTTGCTGTAACAAAGGATTAACCGTATTGTGTGGAAGATGATTGTTTGCAGAAAACAGTAGAACAAGTATTGCAGTAGATTGTATTTCAGTATAGAGAATTGGACCGGGGTCCACAGTTCACTAGAGGTGTCTCTCCCATAAGACAAACAACATGTTGGGTGAACAAATTACAGTTGGGCAATTGACAAATAAAGAGAGCATGACCATGCACATACATATCATGATGAGTATAGTGAGATTTAATTGGGCATTACGACAAAGTACATAGACCGCCATCCAACTGCATCTATGCCTAAAAAGTCCACCTTCAGGTTATCATCCGAACCCCCTCCAGTATTAAGTTGCTAACAACAGACAATTGCATTAAGTATTGCACGTAATGTAACTAGTGACTACATCCTTGAACATAGCACTAATGTTTTATCCCTAGTGGCAACAGCACATCCATAACCTTAGAGGTTCTTGTCACCCCTCCAGATTCACGGAGACATGAACCCACTATCGAGCATAAATACTCCCTCTTGGAGTTACTAGCATCAACTTGGCCAGAGCATCTACTAATAACGGAGAGCATGCAAGATCATAAACAACACATAGATATAACTTTGATAATCAACATAACAAGTATTCTCTATTCATCGGATCCCAACAAACGCAACATATAGAATTACAGATAGATGATCTTGATCATGTTAGGCAGCTCACAAGATCCGACAATGATAGCACAATGGGGAGAAGACAACCATCTAGCTACTGCTATGGACCCATAGTCCAGGGGTAGACTACTCACACATCACACCGGAGGCGACCATGGCGGCGTAGAGTCCTCCGGGAGATGATTCCCCTCTCCGGCAGGGTGCCGGAGGCGATCTCCTGGATCCCCCGAGATGGGATCGGCGTTGGCGGCGTCTCTGGAAGGTTTTCCATATCGTGGCTCTCGGTACTGGGGGTTTCGTCACGGAGGCTTTAAATAGGCGGAAGGGTAGGTCAAGAGGGCACACGAGGGCCCCAGATGACAGGGCCGCGCGGCCCAACCCTAGGCCGCGCCGCCCTGTAGTCCGGGCGCCTCGTGGCCCCACTTCGTTTCGTCTTCGGTCTTCTGGAAGCTTCGTGGAAAAATAGGCCCCTGGGCTTTGATTTCGTCCAATTCCGAGAATATTTCCTTACTAGGATTTCTGAAACCAAAAACAGCAGAAAACGACAAGCGGCACTTCGGCATCTTGTTAATAGGTTAGTTCCAGAAAATGCACGAATATGACATAAAGTGTGCATAAAACATGTAGATAACATCAATAATGTGGCATGGAACATAAGAAATTATCGATACGTCGGAGACGTATCAAGGAGTCGGAATGAGGAGCGCGGCCCAGAGCCTCGCCGAAGCCGCGACCCAGAGCCTCGCCGGAGCCGCAACCCGGAGCCTCGCCGGAACGACCAGGGCAGCCAGCGCCATGGCGAAGGCAGCCACAGAAGCCGGAGCCAGCACCGGGAAGGCCGAGGAGAATCAGATAGCGGAAGCAAGAAGTCGGACCGACCACCTCGCAGGTCTCCCTCACCACCACCTAGCGGTGGCGGCGGAGGTGGAGGCGGAGGCGACGGCCGGAGATCTCGCTCTCGCTCACAATCTCCTCGCCATGGCCCGCGCGACGCGCGGGATCGCCTTAACGAATACAGAGCCGACTACATTGGTCCGAAGTGCTTTGGCAGGATGATTCGAGAGGAACCAAAGCCAAGGATGAACCTCAAGCTACCCGGAAATCTGAAGCATTATGATGGCACCGAAAGGCCGGATACCTGGATTGAGGACTACTATAATGCAGTAACCTTTACCGGAGGAACCCCTAACATCGCCTGCCGCATGCTCCAGTTGTACCTTGTAGGTCCAGCCCGGATCTGGCTCAGTGACCTCGAGAAGAACTCCATCTTTTGCTGGTTCGACCTGAAGACCGCTTTCGAGAAACACTTCAGAGGCACCTACAAAAGACCTGCCACGGCAAGCGACCTGCAAGCCTGCATCCAGAAGAAGGGAGAAACTTCAAGAAACTACCTCACACGATGGTTGGCATGCAGGAACGAGTGCGAAAACGTCGACCACACCACCGCCATGTACGCTTTCATTGGTGGACTACAGAGGGGAGGATTGCTGAGGCATACGCTCACTCGTCTGGCTAACTCAAGCAAGCTGACTTTGGATGAGATGATCTCCATTGCCAGTGATCACACTGCCGCCGATGATGACGCAGGCGGTGATCTCACAGCTACAGCAATCCCCCTACATCAACAAAAGAAGAACCGTGATAACGGCAGCAGCGACGACCATAAGCGCAAGAATCCCGATGACCGGAAGAGTGGCGGATCCGAGATGGTCGCCATGGCGTTTCAACGCGGAGGTTCGGGAGGCGGAAGAGGACGCGGTCGTGGAGGCGGAGCCGGCAGGGGTCGGCAGCATGCCACCGAGGTCGCAGGTGGCGGATCCCGCGCCCGCAAACCTACGAGGAGTACAGAGACATGCCCCTGCCCGGCCCACCTGGATCCGATGTGAAGTCCACTCACACAAACCGCAATCGCAAGTGGGTCAATGATCTAAAGAACGACCCGGAGGCAGGATACAAGCGCGCCCGGAAGCACCGCCCACGCGGCAAAGGTGGCAAGGGCAAGAACAAGGACAAAGAGGAAGATAGTTCCGAGGCGATGGATGAGGATGATAACTCGCCGGATCCCAAGGCAGGATCCGCAGGTAAATCCAACTCATTCGATAAAAAGAGCGTGGGGGCTTACCACACTTTCCTCGGGACACCAACAGTACGCGCCTCCAAGTTAGCCATCCGGATCCTGAACGCCATAGTTCCGGCTGTGCCGCAGTACGTCAGGTGGTCGGAAATCCCGTGCACATTTGATAGGAAGGATCACCCCGCAATTGTGCCAAAAGAATGCTACGCCTTGGTTGTAAGTCCCCGCATAGATGGGTATGACTTCTCCAAGTGCTTCATGGATGGCGGAGCCAGCCTGAACATCATGTACCTGGAGACTCTAGAGCGGATGAACCTCACCAAGGAACAGCTCAAACACAGCAACACTGAGTTTCATGGCGTGGTTCCAGGTAAGAAGGCGAATTCCCTCGGCAGCATCACACTTCCCGTGGCTTTTGGCGATGTTCATAATTTCCGCGAAGAAAAGATCACGTTTGAAGTTGTGCCCTTCAAGAGCTCCTACCACGTCATCTTCGGCAGGCCCACCTACCACAAGTTCCACGCCAGAGCGTGCTACATCTACAACAAGCTCAAGATTCCGGGTCCTAAAGGTATGATTACCGTATCCGGAGACTACAAAAAGGCTCATGAGTGCGAGTTAGGCGAAGCCGCCTTCGCAGAGTCTGTGATATCTGGAGAAGAGCTGAAAGGCTACAGAGCCGCGGTGGATCCGACTGAGATGCAGACCACCAAGAAGCAGATCTCCGAATAGAAAACCTCCTTCAAGGCCGCGATAGAAACCAAGAAGCACGACCTCATCAAAGGCGACTCTTCCAAGCAGGTTTCAGTCGGAGCCAACATGGACCCCAAATAGGAAGACGCGCTCGTCGAGTTCCTCCGCGCTAACATGGATATCTTCGCATGGCAACCTTCTGACATGTCTGGAGTACCTAGGGAACTCGCCGAGCACTACCTCAACATAAATCCGGGGGCTAAACCAGTGAAGCAAGCTATGCGACGCTTTGGAGATAAGAAGCGCCGCGCCATAGGAATGGAACTAGCAAAGTTACTAGAAGCAGGTTTTGTAATAGAAGTTATCCACACCGATTGGGTCGCAAATCCCGTCCTTGTACCCAAAAAGAACACTGAAATACTAAGAATGTGCATCGATTACTCTGGCTTGAACAAGCATTGCCCGAAGGATCCGTTCCCCTTGCCGCGCATTGACCAAGTCATTGATTCAACGGCGGGGGCGGAACTTCTGTGTTTCTTGATGCGTATTCCGGGTATCATCAGATCCGGATGAAGGAATCCGACCAAAATGCAACTTCATTCATTACCCCGTTTGGTACTTACTGCTATGTTACTATGCCTTTTGGTTTGAAAAATGCAGGTGCCACCTACCAACGTACGATGCAGCGATGCCTGAAGGACCAAATTGGCCGGAACGTGCACGCTTACGTCGACGACATCGCGGTCATGACCCGGAAAGGATCCGACTTGATCAGCGACCTCACAGAAACCTTCGACAACCTCCGCAGGTACAAGATGATGTTGAATCCGCTGAAGTGCGTCTTTGGCGTGCCAGCCGGAAAACTCCTTGGCTTCATAGTCTCTCACCGAGGCATTGAGGTTAACCCGGAAAAGATCAAGGCAATCCTGTGTATCAAACGGCCAACTTGTCTCAAAGATGTGCAACGACTAACTGGTTGCGTCGCAGCAATCAGTAGGTTTGTTAGCCGTCTTGGTGAGAAGGCGCTACCTTTGTACAAGCTGCTGAAGAAAACAGACAAATTCGTCTGGGACGACGCAGCCGACGCAGCCCTTCGGGGGTTGAAGGAAATACTCACCTCCCCACCTATCTTGGCAGCCCCAGCAGAGTCAGAGCCAATGCTCCTTTATCTGGCAGCTACCAACAAAGTCATCAGCCTCGTCATCGTGGTGGAGCGAAAGGAAGAAGGTCATGAATATGACGTCCAAAGGCCTGTCTATTACATTAGCGAGGTGCTGACGGAGTCAAAGCAGAGATACCCTCACTTTCAGAAGCTAGCCTATGGAGTGTTCCTAGGTAGCCG
Source organism: Lolium perenne (assembly GCF_019359855.2). NCBI lineage: Eukaryota > Viridiplantae > Streptophyta > Magnoliopsida > Poales > Poaceae > Lolium > Lolium perenne. Next base: position 261,586,605 of record NC_067249.2, read on the forward strand.
GAAGCTGAGACACTACTTCCAAGAGCACCCAGTAACAGTGGTGAGCAAGGCTCCGCTGTCAACAATTCTCAACAACGCTGACGCAACAGGACGTACGGCTAAATGGGGCATCGAACTATCCGCCTTCGACATCGCTTACAAGCCTAGGACCGCGGTTAAATCCCAAGTCTTGGCAGATTTCGTCGCAGATTGGACAGAAGCTCCGGATGCAAGTCTGGAGCCGGAACCAGAAACATGGGTCATGCACTTCGATGGATCCAAGCAGCATCAAGGCTCAGGAGCCGGAGTCACCCTGAAGTCCCCTACCGGAGAAGAACTGCAGTATGTTCTGCAGATCCACTTCGAAGCTACAAACAACATGGCGGAATACGAGGCTCTACTACACGGTCTGCGCATCGCTAAGGAAATTGGGATCAAGCACATCATATGCTGTGGTGATTCCGACCTGGTGGCACAACAAGTAGCTGGAACCTGGAATGCCAGAAACTCCGTCATGGCGGCCTACAGAGACGAAGTTGATGAGATCGCCAAGTGCTTCCTCGGATACGAAGTCAAGTACGTCAGGAGAGACGATAACACAGCGGCAGACATGCTATCCAAGCTCGGATCCGGCAGGAAGCATATTCCGCCTGGCATTTTCCTGGAGCATCTCCGGATACCCTCAGTTAAGGGCGCTAACCCGGAAAACCCAGAGGTGGCAGTATCTCCGGCTAGGGAAGTGATGGCTATCATTCCGGCTTGGACACAGCCTTTCCTGGATTACCTCATCGGTCAGAAGCTGCCAGAGGACGAGGTCCTCGCGCGACAGATCGTCAGACGAGCAAGATCCTACACAGTTGTTGATGGATAGCTCTACAAAAGAAGTGCAGCAGGGGTATTTCTCAAATGCGTCTCCAATCAAGATGGCATTGAAATCCTCAGAGAGATCCATGCAGGGGACTGCGGGCATCACGCTGCCCCCAGGTCACTCGTTGCAAAAGCTTTTCGGCTAGGTTTTTACTGGCTCACAGCTAAAGAAGATGCTGACAAAATAGTCAAGACCTGCCGAGGTTGTCAGTACTACGCTACTCAACTAAACGCTCCAGCCCAAGAGCTGAAGACCATACCTATCACCTGGCCATTTGCGGTCTGGGGGCTCGATATGGTTGGTAAGTTAAAAAGATCATCTCCTGGCGGTTTTGAATACCTTCTGGTCGCTGTTGACAAATTCAGCAAGTGGATCGAGGCAAAGCCAGTGAGAAAAGCCGATGGTGCTACGGCACTAAAATTCGTCTGCAGCCTCGTGATGAGATTCGGCATCCCACACAGCATAATCACGGATAATGGCACAAACTTCGCTCAAGGAGAGTTGAGGGATTATTGTGAGACAGTAGGGATACGGCTGGACCTTGCATCTGTGGCTCACCCACAATCCAACGGTCAAGTCGAAAGGGCTAATGGCCTAATATTATCAGGAATTAAACCGCGCCTAGAAGAACCGCTGCGACGAGCAGCCGGAGCTTGGGCTGATGAGTTGGAAGCTGTTTTGTGGAGTTTACGAACTACCCCTAACAGATCAACAGGGTTTACCCCATTTTTCCTAGTATACGGATCCGAAGCCGTGCTTCCCTCCGACATCATCCACGATTCACCGCGAGTTTCCGCCTACAATGAAGAAACAGCTGATGAGGCCAGACAGCTATCTGTGGACCTGATCGAGGAAGCTCGGAACTTAGCTGACCAGCGCTCCGCCATCTACCAGCAGAAGCTCCGACGTTATCACAGTCGTCGAGTTCGGAATCGCTCCTTCATGGCAGGAGACCTGGTCCTCTGCCTTCGACAGGTGAAAGACCATAAGCTGCAATCTCCATGGGAAGGACCCTTCGTCGTTAGCAAAGTGCTTCATAACGGGTCGTACTACCTTGTTGATTTCCGCGAGCTGAGGGATAGACCTGCTAATTGGCACCGGAAACGCAAGCGTGAGGATCCGGATGACATCTACGATGAAACAGATCGCCCTTGGAACATCGCACAGCTATGTCCTTTCTACACTTAGCATATTTTTTCCGAGTTACAAACTCTGTAATAATTATACATGATCAATGAAATAAAGCTTATGGTTCACTCTCCGAGTCTTTTACCTCCTTTACTTGTTCATTTTTAGATCATGTATGTTTTCCGACTAAAACCGCAGAGCTGGATTTTTCCGCCTAGGCGTGTATGAAAGTTGTGATTTTCAAAAATCGTCCTTTAGGACGTAAGCTTAAGTTTTCTGATTAAATTGTTATCTGTTGCGAACTCGTGGATTCCTAGTAGCGATTTCCGGCACCTATGCCTGGGGGCTTGTTTCCGCGGTTATGGACGGATTGCCATTGGGCTTCGTCGCCGCTGGCGAGTGTTTCCGGCTAAGGTCCTCCGGCTCGTGGAAGGTCAAGCGGGCAAGCCGGAAAAACAATAAAATCAGCACTTGCTTTCCAACATAAAACGAAACATGCGCATAATATTAACGGATAGCAGGATAAGTGTTTCCGCCCCATGCATAGTCGTTTCGTTTCCTAGCTACTTAAGAATTTAAAGTCTTATTACAAACCCACTCTGGGGCCAAAATGATGCAACTTGTTTCATTGTCTAAACAGGAACTCTACTCGGAGTCCTCTTCTTCAGATTCCTGGTAGGCGGAGCCGTCGTCGTCACTGTCACCGGATCCGGCTTCGGAGTCGTCACCAGAGTTTCCTCCGGAATGCTCGACGCTCGACCCGGAGCCTTCCCCATAATACTCCGGCTCACCTTCCTCCTCCTCTGCATCGGAAAATCCCTTGGGCAGGTCATGTTTATTATACCAGAACGAGTGATCCACTCGCCTGACAAACAATTGCTCATAGCCTTGGGTTTCCGCCAGGAGGGCACCCATGTCGGAACCCTTGGGGGCTCCGCGTGCAACATTCGCCAAGTTGAGCGACGGGAAGTGAGCCTTGCAGGTGGCCAAGACCAGGGAGGCGACTCCGCGTGCGGAAGATTTTTGCCAGTCCTTGATGAAATCCGGCACTTGTTCCATAAGATTGGTCATCGTATCGATGATTGTGGTTTTGGCCTTCTTCAGAGACAGAGTCTTGGCGATTTCGCGACAGGCTTCAAATAACGCGTCAATAGAAATCCGCGCTTCATCGTATGCCTCCGTCCTCTTCAGGTTCGACTCTTTTGACCACTCGAAGCCAAGGCTTGCTGTGGAAGAAGGAAGTCCAGTTCCGTTAGAAAGAGAGCATATAAGGCAGTCGGAACAATGACACGAAAAAAAAAAGCTTACGGAAGATAAGTTGGTCGATGGCCTCCGCCTCCGCCTCCAGAACTTTGTTCTTGGCTACCAAGGAGATCACGCGACCCTGGCTCTTCTCTAGTTTGTCGTTCAGATCCGCCAGGACGCGGGCATGCTTATCGGAGAGCTCCTTCCCCGCCTCAGTCTCCTTGTTGGAGGATTCTTGGATGAAGGTTTTGAGGGATTCATTCTCCGCCTCAAGCACCTTGACCTTGGCGGATAGCTCATCAAACGAGGAGTGCTTGGCAATTTCTTCTGAAGGCAGAAAGTTGCGCATATTATGCATCCTGAACAACCATGTCAGCACAAAAAGTAAAGACCCGGATCTCGTACCTTGAAGGCGGGTCTCAAGCAGCTGGATAGCTTTTTGGCTATTTTCCGCGTGTTGGCACAGCCCCTCGATCTCCGTGATTTGCTCCAGCACGTGCACGCGCAGATCTTCGTGCAATTTCCGCGTGGTCTGCGAGGCAGCAAGGAGTTAGTCGGATATTAAAATCTTGGAGGCCAGCGAAGAATTCAAAGTATTGGTATAAATTTCAAATTTCCGCCTAAAAGTACATTTTGGGAAAGCATCGGCTAATACATGTTACACGGAAATATATCACCCAATGCTTGGGGGCTATTATCACCTGCCGCACTTCCTTGTGCTTGGCGAAAAATTCCTTCAGGCCGTCCTCCAAGTCAGCGAGCTCTCGCATCTCCTAGTCCGGCTTTCCCCACACTTTGTTCAGCATGGTGGAAACTTCCGCGTGACGCTGTGCAAGGGTAAGCTTTTGAAGGGACGGAGTCGGTCGATGGTCGACCTGAGTCGCGTTGGTGACTTGAAGGAGCTTTACCTTTTGCTCCTGTTGATCTTCTGTTGGCTCCGCGAAAGCGGCGCTTGGCTGATCTTGCGGAGGAACAGATGAGGAGGCCCCTTTGGCAGAGTCGCCATGGTGAGCGGAATCTTCAGGAAGGTCATCAAGGTTGATGACATCTTTCGGATCCGGCATGGAGGCGGATGAAGCCTTGGGCGGAACTTCAACCTCAGGAGTAACAGGAATAGAAGCCGGAGATGGCCTGGCTCTTTTCTTCGGGACCCTTGGGGCCTTGGGGGGCTGACTTCCGGAGCTTCAGAAAAAAACATAAAAGTATAAGAGTTTGAGCGTGAAACCAGAACTTGGATCTCGGAAGTAGGCGCTTACCCGGAAGGCTTGAAGAAATGTTGGATGGCAGGCTGCCCCTTGTTGCTGGTATTAATCAGTGACAGGCGCTTCTTTTCCGCCTCCGCTTTCCAGGTGGCCGTAGTGCTAAGCACTTCGCGGGCGCGCTTCGCATAGGGGCTGGAAGGAGCTGGCTTCTTCCTCTTAGCAGGGCGTGGGGCCTCGGGAGCTTCCGCCTCCGATGCAGCTTCCGGATCCGTGTTGCCGGTGGAAGGAACCCGGAGGAGAGTTCCGAGTTCGTTTTCTTCAAGCGCCTCGAGCTGATGCAAAGTTAAACACTTAGAAAAAAAAGTTTGAATGCGAAGAGAGACAATAGACTAAAGTCAAGACGATGTACCGCGGTTCCGGAACCATTCGTGTGAATGTCTTTGTTGCACACGTGAACGTCAAGTTCACGTGGGATTTTGATGAGGAGCCGGATCCTCTTGTCGATGGCGTCGGCGGAGAGATTGTCTTTTGTGGCGCGCATTGGGTCGTCGCGCCCTGTGTATTGGAACATCAGGCGGTCCCTGTGTTGGAGCGGCTAGATCCGCTTGGTGAACCAAGAAAGGGTTAAGTCCTTCCCCGCCAGCCCCTCTTCCGTCAGCTTACAGATCCGCCTGACGGCGCGTGAGAGCTGGGGCGATTCGGAAAGGTGGGGGCAGTGCGACCATGCCGGAAGCTCAATGGCGGGGCAGTTCTTGAATGGCGGCAGCTTTCTTTCGCTCGCGGGGTCGGAGACGTCCTTCAAGTAGAAGAAACCCCCAGACCAGTACCTCGCGGATTCGTGGCGGTCGGTGGGGGGGTAGACGCGGCCCGGGCGGATCATGAAGGTGATGGATCCGCATGTAGCTAGTTCGCCGGATTGCCGGATCCTCTCCTTCTTGACAGTAAAGTAATATTGGAATAGAGAGAGCTCGGGGGTTACCCGGAGATGGCCTTCGCAGAGGGTGACGTGGTTGCAGATTGCCAGCACGCTGTTCGGAGAAATGTTGTGGGGTTGGAGCCCATAAGTCTTCAGAATCTCTAAGAAGAAGTCTGAAGGCGGAAATGAAAAACCGCGCTCCACCAGAGCTTTCGTCAGCACCATCTCGTTGTCCCCCGGAGCTGGAGCTAGTTCATTTGGAACTGACCTCCAGCTTCCGGGTTGCAGGAAACCCTCCGCCTCGAGGTTCTTTAGCTCCATCTCGGTGGTGGTGCAGGGCCACCACTTCCCTTTGGCTTCGGAGTCTCGTTGGCGAGCTTTCGACTTTTTGACGACCTCCTCCGGCTGATGCTCCGTTTGATCCGCCCCGGAGGCTTTCTCCGGGTGAGCAGAGGTCCCTTCAGCCTCCTTGCCGGAATCCTTTGAAGGATCCAGCCTGACTGGAACGAAGGGTGGAGGGGCGGAGGAGATTGGGGTCGCCATGATAGGTTCTGAGGTCGGAGGCGGAGTCGTTGAAGACATCTGAAGAAAAGGTTTTGGCGGAAACATTTTTTAGTCGGATCCGGCATCGTCAACCTAGCGATCATCCCTACCAACTACGGCAAAGGGTCGAAGCTCGGAGAACTTACCGTAATGGATTCCGCGGTGGTCGGAGTCGCCGGCGACGAGGTTTTCGTACGGTGGCTCGCCGGAGTTAAGAACACGATGAACACCACGGTGGTGAACTCGCTCCGGTGATGCTCCGGCGGAATTTCCGGCGGGTTCCGGCACGGCGGAGGAAGAGCTCGCGAGCGGCGCTGCGTGGAGAGGTGAGAAAGGGGGGTGAATGAGGAGTTAGGGTTGACGGTGGATATTTATAGGCCGGAGGGACGAGATTCGTGCTCCGCATCCTGTGGTCGGAACGCAAGCGTCGCACCGTTGGATGTGTGACACGTGTCCTAAACCCTAAGCGGTAAAAATGGCTAGAGATAAGTTACCGCACAAATCGCGCGAAAATGGCGCCAGAATTGGCGGAACCGTTTGAGTCTTTTAAGATTCCGGGTAATTGCGTGAGGATAAGTTGGCTCTCATTCGCGAGCAGGGAGTAACCTGGAAATGTTCTTTGGAACGTCGATGGATGAAGTCCCGCAGGATGGGAGCATTTTCCGGCTATAAGTTGGAAAAAGAAGGAAAAGTGAAGTTGGAGTTCTTCAAGTTTCTCCGCGTTACCAACATTTGCCGGAGATCATGAAGGACCAGCAAGGCGGAAACTGCAGGTGAAACTCGGAGAACTCCGGGGGCTACTGTTGTGGGTATACTTCATGGGTGTACCATCGACAGTGCCTAGATCCGGCAAGCCCGGGTGGCCCACAGATGGTGATGAGGCATGTGGCCCATCGGGCGGCCCAGTTGCTGTTGATCGTGAAGGAAGAAGTCCGGCCCAGGATCAGTAAGCCGGATCCGTACCGACATTAGGAGGAACCCGGATCCGCGGAGGCCCGTGAGGAACCCGGATCTAGTACGACGTATATGGAAGGCGGATCCGTGACGTGCACGGCAAGATATTGTACCGTAGCTAGGCTATCTGTAATCCGGCTAGGACTCTCCATGTAAACCCTAGATCCGTGCGCCTTTATAAGCCGGATCCCGGGAGCCCTAGAGGCACAACCACAACTCATTGTAACAACGCGAAAGCGCCCAGATAATTCCAGACAAGCAGCAGTAGGCCCTGTCATCGTGCAGGTGTTCCGAAGCTGGGTAAATCGCGTACCACCGTCCCGTGTGCACTCCGCCCTATGGCCCCTACTTCTTCTCCCCCTCGTGAGGATCCCTCCTCCGAGGTACCGTCGAATAGGCAACGACAGTCATGGTGAGTATTCACATTTGCTTATTTAAATGTCTGATTTCGTTGCCATAGTATCTAGTCTGGTTAGCAACACATTTAACGATATGCATCTAATTTCCTCTTTTGTAGTTCTACTTTAGCTATGAGATGCGTAAGAACATTGAGCCTCGGTATGATCCACTACATCCAATTGAATGCCTTCAGTCCCACTTCAAAGAAGTGGTGCTGCAAGGTTATTCGGGCCTTGAGGGAGAGGTTGACTTTGCCAGGTTCTTCGTTTTAAATGCAGAAGTGCTTAGCAAAATTGAAGTTCATGCAAATAGCAGCTGCAACCGTGAACCCTTCATAGATATGCTACAGGTGGAAAACAAAGCTTCTCGAGATATTCAATTTGAATTCAGGCATCATAATCTTTGGCCTGATGACCATCTCAACAAACACATCCATGATTTGTCACTGAGTAACCCCTTCAGACAGCCATAGGCAGGGCTGATGCCTGGACATCGCAACATCTTATGTAGACGGGGTTGATGATGATTTGCATTGTGTTGCGCATAAAGATTATCCATGGTAGAAAGATACACTTTTTACCTATCTATACGTGGGCAGAAAGCATGTTCAGCCCCTCCAAAAGGACCTTGGTATATGATAACACTCATTTTGCCTAAGATAATTAGTTGCTCAATTTTTTCTAGATACGGGTGTGTCTAACTTGATCAATTTTATCTAGATTCGAATAAGTTTTATACATACGGGTGGTATCTAGCCGCTCATCATCAATAATTAGTCTATTATTTGGTTTTCTAGGAAAAATGATTAAACATTACACAATTAGAAAGGTAAATGTACAACACTTCTGCCAAAGTTTCTTGACCAGTGCTAAAAAGATGAGTAAAACAAAGTTCACTTACACAGAAAAAAAAAGAAAACGCTAGGCCAGAACAACCAAAAACCAACAAGCCATTAGCAACCAGAGCATTGCATGACTTGAACATGTGCTTTATTTTAAAACTGCTAATAAAAAAAGGAGAAAATACTCCAGGATTGTGAAAATGCGGATGCAACAAAAAGTTGTAATGATCATGGTCTGATTAAAAAATACATGTACAAAGCATCAAACTGAAGATCATCTATTATTTTCCTAATAAGTCAACGCACAATAGAAAGGATCAACTAAAATATTGCAATCTGCAATGTTGACACATAGATTCTGCAACCAGGTTCTGCAACCTGCAACCAGTGCTACATGGTGCTACAGGCCCATAATCCAGATTCCAGAGCCATGGAGTCGCTCGAGCATCCACATTGAACGGTGCCACTTCTCTGGAGTAGTTTAGTACTGATATACTTTTAGCGAAAGTGGACAAATGGAGGCCGAGCTACACGTAGCTTTTTATTTTCAAAAATTCGGAAATCATATTTTTAAATTTAAAAAAATTCTGAAATAAAATTCTGGATGTAGCCAATGATACAAACATGCAAAATCTTAATGTAATTTTTTTAGTACTTTAGGCTACACAAAAATGACAAATGTGTGGATCTAAGAATAGTGAATAGTGTATATTTCAAAACTATAAAACCAGTTAGATTTTGTCATTTTTGTGTAGTCTACAATACAAAGAATTTTACATTGAGATTTTGCACGTTTGTAGATTTAATCATTGTCTACATTTAGGATATTTTTTTCAGATTTTTTTGAAACTTAAAACTATGATTTCTGAAATTTTGAAAATAAAGGGCTACATGTAGCTCGGGGTCCGTTTGCAGTTTTCGTACTTTTAGCTCTTTCCTCTATATGACTAAACGGGAGATAATTTGTGAAAATAATGTTTTGAAGTTTTATCACGCTATGCATATAAGTGCAAAGCAGAGGAGAACTAACTCAGATAATGGATACAATATATTTTGTCTCTTTAGTATTCATCTCTCCGGTCTGTTGCACTGGCTCGCCATGGCAATTTCTTTCATTGTATACTTGCAGCTAAAATGTGCTATGTACACTGGTTGGCTATAAAGAGCGCAAGATACAGGGCATTCACCAGATAAAATGAAAACTAGTTATGTTTCTAGCGGAGTAGTACAATAAGTTCAATTTACTGCACGCCACTATGAAGTAAATAGCTAAACCTCACTGACCCATAAGAAAAGATAACTAACGAGGAGAAAGGTAACTCATATTAGATATTCTCGCATCAATATTGTTGAGCATAAAAAACAAGAGCTAGTTGAACCCCTTTACACCAATAAACCGATTTGGAAACAAGAAAGATAAGATAAAGCTGTAAATACATCTAACATAAGTACATAACCTGTCGTTGATTTTCCCATATGCATAACACAAATTCAAAGTGATGGATAAAGTTATACAGATTAGAAGGGGAAGAAAACTAGACCCACAAGAAAATTACACACGCAAAAATATAGAAAGGAAACTAAAGCTAATTCATCTACTCTCTTCGTCTCATGAAACTTGTCTGTGATTTGATAAAATTTAGATATCTACATACTAGATAGTGTCTAGATACATTTAAATTTTAACAAATCTCAGACAACTTTGGTGAAATGGAGGAAGTATGTCAAACAGATAAACGGAATACCACAAATTCTAGATGATGCACCTGGTTTGGCTTTGACCACAATTTCTGCCTCCAATGTAACATGTTGCCGAGAGAACAAGAAAAATATAGCTTCTCCTAAATATGACAAAAGCATGCTTTCAACTAAGAGAAATATCATACACATGTACTTTTTCTGTTTTTCTGACCTGAACTGAGGCGCGGTTGCGAGCTCAATGCAAAAAAAAAGCAATAAGACTAAAGTGCTATTGATTATTATTATGTTTAATCTAATTTATTTACTTATTTAAAGATCTATTTGAGAGATCAGTGGAACTTAGCTTGGCAAATACAATCCTAACTTGGTAATTGTGGCTTGGCCTAAGCGCTTAGCCGAAACTTTAAAACTTCAACTGATAGACCATAATTTCAGTGCTTATTCAATCTAATTTAGAACAACAAGACTATTTAAGTACAAAGTACTTTTTGGGTTGCGCAAGCAGACCCATTTTAGGACCCTAGACTGGGAGGCATAGGATCCCCCTATACTTTCCCTCCTACACCCGTCGTCACACTGCACATACCCACCTTCCACGTGCCCCCTCACCGGCTGTCGCCACAGGCATAGGTCCATTTCCTACCACTACCCCTATGTCCCGCGGCGCATAGCTTCCCCCATCACCTACATCCAGCGGCGGATCTACCTTTAGGTAGCAGGGTGCACAGGACCCGGGTAGAAAACAAAATCTTTTGTTAAACAACATGTGTTTCACCACTAATGCACCCCCTAAATTTCTTTTTATGTGTTGAGGCACCTCCTATGCACCCAGGTTTCAAATGGCATGTCTCCGCCACTACCTACATCCCGAGCATACCTCCCCCTCTATCCGTGCCCCTCTAACCCTCTTCCTAACCCTAACCCTAGCTATACCCTAATACGCTCCTTAACTAACCCTTCTACATAATGCGACTTGCTGATAGCGGCTCTGAATCTTGCATCTATATATTGGTGGAAATCGTTGCAAAGTAGCAATGCAGGATTAAAAGTTCAGCATGACTATGCCACCTACTAGACCCGCGCGTCCCTGGATCCATCAGGCTCTCCATAGGAAGCCTACCTTCTTATGGCTTTGATTCAATTGCAGTGGTCCGAGCGCCTAAATACCTCTCAAATTATCTTGGATTTCTGTTGGAGCCATTGACATCTTTGCTGCAAGGTGCATTTATGAGCTTGCTAGCTTCTTGGAAAACTTGTTGGCCAAGTCGCAACCACTGTTGGTATCTGACATATCTTGCTCTACTGAGGGAGATGAGAGTTTTGTGGTTGCCACGGACATCACTACAGATTTAAGTGTGTTTGCTACCGGGATTCTCCAGCTCCTGGCTCTTGCCTATGTGAGTTTCAGGCTGCTACTCCTAGCATACCTCGCAAGTTCAGCATACATCAACATGCTCTATCCAGTCAATCTGGTCGCGTCATCAGTCATGAAGTATCTTAGTTCTTTGGTGATGGCACCTATTGCATGGATTTGTTATGTCTTGCTCACATCTTTATCACTGTCTATCCTTGGGAAGTCATTCCTTCAGCCAAAGTATACTCTAGCCCCTGATGTTTCGATCAATTGACTTTGTGAAATGATGGGCACTGAACAAGACGAAAGGGTTAGGTACAAAGATGCTAGCTGTTCATCTCGAGGGAACAATATTCTTGAATTATTGGTTCAAGATGCAAGGGGTTCGGATAGGATCATCACGGCCTTCCCAACACATAAAGAAAGCATTCCTTTATTTAGAATGTATCTTAGAAACAATTTAAAATATTTAAAAATTTAAAAAAAAAACGCTTACATCTTCAGCTACGGGCGTCGAAAATCTTTTCATGAAAATTTGTCATTGTTTGAGAATTAATGATTTAGAGAATCAACTGATGTTCCATTGATGATTGTTGGGGGTATATATACCCACCGAACAGACGCCAATAAGGCGGTTACAAAGGCACCTCTTGGGTATTACAGTGTTTGGACAAAACTAACTGCCTACTTAGCTTAGGACCTAAGCTAATCTTAATAACTGCCTAGTTAGCTTAGTATCAAAGCTATCCTATTTCTAACACTCCCCCTTGGACAACGCTGTTTCTTGAAAATCTCTTGTGTAATCTTCAGAGTCTTCTCGCATAGTCTTGAAAATCGTCTTTATATATGAGGATGTCCTTGTAAACAATGGTGCTCTTTGTAAATATTCTATCATCTTGAAAGTCATCATCTTTAAAATCTCTCCCCCAAAAACCCTATGGGAAAAATATGAGGAGAGTTGTATTTGATATGTTGTTAAAACTCCTTTAAACCCTTTGGAAAAAATAAGGAGAAAATAGTACAACATGTAAAGATTGTTGTCTCCATGAGAACTCATATGAGAAAACCTTAGAGAAAGGAAAAACCTCACGAATGAGTTTGGAAAACAATAAATATGCCTTATGTACTTCCTTTAAAAACCCTAGTGGGGAAAATAGGAGGTACGACATATATCTTGTGTAAATATTGCAAAGAGTGCAATATGATGTTCCACTGAAAACTCCTTTAAAACCCAATAGGAAAAATATAAGGAGAAAACAATGTCGCAGATCTTAACACTTGTATTTATATCGTCTCATTAAAAACCTTTTATGAGAAACCATTAGGGAAAACTCATTAAGGGAAAAAGAGTACAATATATATGATCTAATGATCATTACCGGGTTGTAATTTGGGAGTTTTACTCCCCCTGAACTTTGCAAATCTATAAGTTGTCTCACACCAATCCATGAACTTAAATTCATAAATATGGGAATCTGTAAAATACTGTGAATAAATATGTTAGATTTTCACATGATATGTTTGCAAAGTGTTTATCTTCCTAGTTTGAAAAATATTAATTTAACCCTTATGCATTTGAGCAATACAAGTGGTATTATCTGATAGATAATGGTGGGTGATTCTGTTGAATCTTAACCACATGATCTTGAATATGGTCAATCATTATATGGAACCATTAGAGTCTATTTTGTATTCTTATTTTAGAAGGTTCTTTCATTGAATTCAGTCTATGATATGACATTTTCGGGATCGGGTAATTTTATAGCCAATGTAGATTACACAATGGTCACATCTTGATATTTCTACGGGAATTAATCAAGATCAGTTGTGCCTTAAATATATCGGAGGATATTACTTACACCAACCTTTGGGTTGGGGTTTGCACTTTAAAGAAGTTGACAACAAAACATTCGCATTCGTGATGTACTTTGTATTGAGATATGGAACAAGAGGTCCAATATCACTTTATCACTACTACAATGTATGAATGAATTTGTATCCCCGTTAGGGATATTGTGACCATATGTATCTTTAATTTTATTTATCCATATGTAATTTCTCCAAAATTTTATGGACATGTAAAGACTTATAGATATGTATTCCGAAGGAATATACTCAAGTTATAAACTTGATTAATACTTGGTTCAATCCAAATCTCCGTCTTGATAAGATTGCAAGGACCTTTGATGTATATTATAGAATTTGATGATAAAAGCATCGATATATACAAAGGTCATGTAGAATCCAATTAGGGATTTTGTTTATGACTACATATAAGCAATCATTATTGTACGAGTAATCCTTTATAAGAAGGAGCTCTTATAGTCAATTGTACCACACAATTTGTGTTTGACTATTTTAAGTCATAGAGTGACTTTGTATTATTACACATATGTTGCGATTTAATTTTGGATTTGGATTTATAAGTCTTAAGGACTTTAACATGGATATCCAAATTGAGTGACCCATATGATTATGTAATCACCACATCCATCAGCTGCATGGATATTTTATTTTTAACTGCCAATAATATGAATATCGAAACATAATTCCACTTATACCAATAGGGTATGTTACATCATATAAAATTGATGTCGGGTCTCTGCGTGAACCCTTGTGCTACAAGCCTCGCTTTTTCACCACCTCATTGTTTTTTTTTCGTTGTTAACAAAAAAATCATTTGTCTTCCATAGGGAAGGTGCTTATGAGGAGTAGGTATTTCTATGGTAGATACCTCTCTTGCTGAGCGAGTGCTATTCTTATTCAATTGCCTCCTTTTAGTTGAACCAACATATGAGTGCATTAGGCACTCTGCCATGGACTTTGGTTCAGGGCCCTAAAGGTTTTAGCAATTTTAAGAATTAAATATTTGTCGACAAAATGTAGTCTTTGTTGTATGATTCTGTTGAACCGATAAGATTTGTGGAAATGTGATTAAAATATTTTAACTCCTCATGATTTCCCATAACAATGGAGTCAAGGTGTTTCGATGTCCCAACACTTAAAATTATGTGCACATTTGTGCTGGGTTTGGATGATGAGCATCCACTATGTGTTATTCAACTTGAGGTTGAACTACATTTACTTGTTGAGGATATAATTTCCTCTGTTCCGCGGAAGCATGTGAGAATTTCTATCTCATGTGGCCAATTTTCTCCCCCTTTTGCTCTTATTTCGGAGGAAAGTGGTTACATTAGGTACCTTCACTCTTTTGGCACATTGGTTGCATGCATAATATGATTTTGTGACATATTTGTCACGAGTAAATGTATGTGGCAGATTTGCAATGTGTTGCAAATTTATGACTGAAGTTATCATTCAGATTTTCAAGTACGTGAATATAGGACTGAAAGTCTATGACATTTGTTATTTATTTATCGGCATTCTTTGTGGTACTAATCTCCCCCTAATGCCGAAAAATGTCCTTATTACAAATGCAATCAGCGTACGGGCTATCAATAACTCCCTTGTTAGGGTCTTGAGGTATTTAACGGATAATCAATTATACCTCTATTATTTCTCACGTAGATCCCAAATTGATGTGGGGGCCCATGATGTACGTTGGGGTGGTGATATCAGTATATAACCGAATTATCGCAGATGGGAAATACTTGTTTGATTTTCACTTACTTACTGCAAGGGGAAACAGTATGATAAGCAACTGTTGTGATCTGGCTAGATCTACGGTCTGTAAGACCGCATGTATCCAACAATATGTTGGTGTATTAAAATTCTGTTGAAGTGGTCATTTAATTAGTTTGATTCTTTTAATAAAGAATTTAGTTACACCATTCTAGGTATGTACAAGAGGTACTCAGTAAAATCATAAATGCTCATGAAAGCGATAATCAAATTGGTTAAGCCAATATGTTATGATAATTTTCTCTTAATTTGATAACTTGAGCATAAAGTAGTAAAATCATGGGTTTGTGGAGATTAGACTCACATAAGACCATCAATTAGATGTGCCTACGGATACCATGAAATACTTATATGACCCAAAAAGTGGTTGAACAGTCCACATGTATCTTCTTGAATGAGTTCAAGAAATTTGAGTGGCTACATTCTAATTTTAAGGTGAGAGAGCCTTAAAA
Source organism: Lolium perenne (assembly GCF_019359855.2). Classification (NCBI taxonomy): domain Eukaryota; kingdom Viridiplantae; phylum Streptophyta; class Magnoliopsida; order Poales; family Poaceae; genus Lolium; species Lolium perenne. The sequence goes on from NC_067249.2 coordinate 261,601,829, forward strand.
AAATATCTTATGGCACATGAGGTGCGCGTAGAATCTAGTGGACTTGAGAACTTTGCAACTTTAAGTTGTGACCAACAGAATTTTCAGTAATTTGTCGCATTATCCCAACAATGGGTGACCAAGGCGATTATGACAAATCTTAAATTCATGAAGATCCAAAAAATTAGTTTGTACGCAACAAAGTTTAGTATGAGTTTAGTTCATACATTGAAATGTCATGTATGAGAAACATGATATTAATGGACAAAATACCACATATGGTAGCATAAATATGGGTTTATTGAGATAGGTATGAGACTAAACAAGGTCTCCAAAATGTCTTGGGAATTTTATTCCACAAGAAAACTAGTATTCTAAAGGAGTGTATCTCCAACCGTATTATGCCCGTGTTTTCTTCATGATGAAGATTATAAGTATAATCGTAACAAGATTATAGTACGGTGTTTCTTGAAGTGAGCTTCAAAATTACCCCGTTTAACTTGTTGATGATCAACTTGTGGAATAACCCAACCAAAATTCTTGGGAATTGGGATTTCATATGTACAATGATTCATACAATAACATCTTTGGTAAACTTGAGAGTTATCTTATCTCTTTTATATATCCATTATGTTTCTCCTTGTCATTTTACCTCCAGTTTACATTGATTTCTCGTAGTTCTTTCCGGGACCATTGAGATTACTAGTACTATCGGTACCATTTGAATTTCAGGTAGTGGTATATATCACCCGTAGGGTGTATCTAATGATTCTTTCCGGGAAGACATCATATATCCTGAAATTGAGAGGATAATGTTTTTGCATTACCATCGCAAGAGGATGTAAAGTGCATGAAGGGTTTTGAATCAGATCTACAATAAAATTGTCTGATGACAAAATATCAACTTGCAATTTATTTTATAAACAACATAACTAAAAAAAATCACAATGGGCTAGAATCCTCAAAAGTGGATGAGAAACTATTCACATTGTGTTTATGCATCCACTGTTCAAAAACTAGGCCGATTCAACGATTACTAGGCCGATTAATCGCTACTAGGGGCTTGACCGTGTCGATTACCATTAATCTCTTGTGTTAATCCTTTAGCCCGATTAATCAGTCTGAAAGTCCAATTACTAGGTATTTTCCCGATTAACTACCACACTTGGTCAAAAAAGTTACAATATTTTCAATGCATATCGCTAATACATGCGCTACCCCTCCCCAATAAAGTATATTTTGCGAAGCTCCCGCTTGATTTCAGCCTCCAGTAGCTTCATTTCCACTGTTGCCAAATAGTTTCTTGCGCTCCCAGACCAGCTACTCATAGTTTCCCAGACCTCAGATACAGGAGCTCGATCACCATGAGGAGCTCGTCCAGGAACTAGAGGACACCTTCAACAGGTTAGGTGGTTGAGGTGTAAGAGGGGTCGTACCCTAGGTAGGTTGTGGGAGAATATGAACTTCAGAGGTGAGAGGAGAAGAAGTGGAAGGAAGGAACGCGGCTTCGGCTAGTGGATCCTGATTCGCTCCTGACCTTAAAGATTAGGTCATGGAGGAGAAGCGTACAAGTTTTTCTAGGATTTTAGGCTTTAGAGAAGTAGGGAGAGACATATAGAGGCTCATATACTATTATTTTTCTTATATAATTTTTTTAAGTGCTAATTTGTGTAGGTTGCACCGATTAATAGCCGACCGATTAAATCAGTTAATCATCCAAATTCCGATTAATCTCTAATCCCAAGCCGGCCGAGCAGTTAACGATTACCGATTTTCTTAACATTGTATGCATCATACATCTCCTTGATGAAGATTTACGTAGAAATCGATATTTACCCGATTTCTCTCATGTAATGTGAGGTTTACTGTGATAGTAAATTGAAATTGATGACAAATGCTCTAATAAGCATATATTAATGGTCAAGGTGATTTCTTAATGACCATAGGTAGACATTTAATGTTGATAAATCAAATGATACTTCTATCAATGATTTGAACTTCATTCCCAAAGTGATGGGTGATGTTACATTATATATATACTGTTGACATTGGTTGTTCATGGTGAATATAATTATCACCACGTGATGTAGAAATTTTGATAGTTTATGAGAAATTTTCTATTTATCATGGATTGTCTTGATAGACATTGCATCCATGTCCAATGATTAATGATTCCACATCTTACCAACATAGTAGAAGCATGCAATAATTATGCATCATTTTTTTACTATGATAGTAAAATTTATTTTGGTAAACAACAAATATGCTCTATAGGAACTATTTGAATATTAAGCTGATGCTTTTATGCCATATGTGTGTGTGTGTGTGTCGATCTCAAACTCCATATTTATGGGGTAGATCTCTCGGTAATGGAAGATATGCAATTTTTGCAGTCCATGCCATTACCTTGTGATTCACAATATTTTTTTAAGGATATTCACATATTTTATTGGCAATATCATCACGTATTTTCAACGAGAATTTTGCAAGAAAAAAATGATTTGAATTGCAAAATAATTTTGTTAGATCAAAATACCATGTTATGGAGAATGCTAGTGAAGGAAAACACATTGAGTGTGTCTCAAAATCCACATGAAAAAGATCTTGAATATAGGCAAAATATTATTTTGCTATAGCATTGCCTTGTTTGTTAGTCTAATAGCTTGGACAGACTTTTACATTTAGCCAGAGGGTTGTAAGAAAAATCAACTAAATAAATGAGACTAATCTCCATAATAAGTACAGAGTTATAAGGCGAGCTCTACTTGTAAAGTCTCATAAGTCTGAGAACTTATATGTATTATAGGCAGAAATTTAACGACTAATTTGCATAGTACGTTTCAGCTGAGAGTCAAACAGAGAAAGCATGAACTAATACGTAAATGCTATGAAGCTAGAGTGTCAAATTAAAAAAAAAAATTAACCGAAGGGATAAGGTTCCTGTCGTTTTCCTCCATTGCTGTGTGCATGAATCAATCGATTCGTTTGCTGATAGATTCATACAGAGTCCACGATCGTTGTAGGTTCCTCCGGTTGAGCCGGCTGCCGAAGAGGCGCAGCGCTGCTGGGAGCCGTAGGCTCGGGCGCCGCCGTGACTCCTGTCGTGGCCCGGCCGCGGCTGCGGTGGTCGCACCGCTCGTCAGGGTCTGCAGCTCCGCCGCCGAGCCGCAGGCTGGCTGTGGGCATCAATTGGAGTCGCCTCCGTGCCGGTAGGAGTCAGGACCAGAGGCGGGGCCGCGCGCTCCGCCACGCCGCGAGGGCCGAGCCGAAGGCTGACATGTGCGCCATCCGTGTAGGAGTCAGGACCAGTGGCGCAACCGTGTGGTGCGCCATCCGTTCGACGCCGTCTCTGCGTCCACCGCGAGGAGTCGGTCGAGGGCCGTTGTCACACGGAGAGCCGGCTGTTGGCCGTCGTCCCCTTCGCCGCGCGAAAGTAACCGCCACCGTCCCAGTCGCGTGCGGTGCGCCGGCCGTTTTGCCGGAGTTACGCGCCGAGGAGTGCTAACCACCGCGTTGCAGGAGCCGCGACCTCGGGCACCTCCATGCCGCGGCCTCCATGCCGTGGGACGCGAGGGAGCCACGGTCGTGTGACTCTGTTAGCGAGTGGAGTTTGTGCCTGCAACGCCCGTCTCGCCGACAATCAGTACTTTTTTTGGCCTGCCGCTCATTGGGAGAGCAAAGTGCGTGATAACGTGTTTGAAAACTAATGATTTAGAGAATCAACTGATGTTCCATTGATGATTGTTGGGGGTATATATACCCACCGAACAGACGCCAATAAGGCGGTTACAAAGGCACCTCTTTGGTATTACAGTGTTTGGACAAAACTAACTGCCTACTTAGCTTAGGACCTAAGCTAATCTTAATAACTGCCTAGTTAGCTTAGTATCAAAGCTATCCTATTTCTAACAGTCATGTGACCCATGTAGAAAGAGAAAATTCAATGCTAAAAGTAATGTTTTCACGTGGCTTTTTTGTCTTTTTAGACATAACACACAAAAATCATTTTTTTGATAAGCTTTTTTGTCTTTTTACACATAACACAGAAAAATCATTTTTTTTTACCAAAACTACACGCACGCATATATTTTAGAGGTGTACAAAATAACCGAATTGAATTTCCCAGATGCACATCACTTTAATTTTTTAGGATTTGTCCTTGTAGTACACATTTGGCGCACAATCGAAGAAAAAAAATTCCTTTGTAAGATATAATAATTCAAACTTTTCAGCAGATTTTTCAACCAAAAGATGCACAGTACCGAAATTAAACAACCTCACAACAAGCATAGATACAAAAATAATTTCAAGAGGCTAACACACAAACAACGATTCACGCAATAGGAATAGTCAGACGAACACAACAGCAACGCAGAAATTCTGGAATATATTCGAATTTTAAACCGCTAAATGTCAGCAACAGTACCATACTAAGTATCGCAGTGCAAAATCTTTAAAGCTAACATGCCATAATCCAGCAGCACAGATCATGCATTAAACCCTTTAAAGGGCCAGACGAACGCAACAGCAACGCAGAAATTCTGGAATATATTCGAATTTTAAACCGCTAAATGTCAGCAACAGTACCATACTAAGTATCGCAGTGCAAAATCTTTAAAGCTAACATGCCATAATCCAGCAGCACAGATCATCCATTAAACCCCTTAGAGGGCCAAATATGATACTGAAAGTGAGATGCTATCAAAACTTTAAGCTAGCTGCTTCAATTAGACAATTGCATTCGCCGCGCTGGCGATCCTGGGCCACAGATCAGCACACTCCTTGCCGATAGGTCCAGTGATGGCAGAACCTGCAAAATCAGAGCAAGTGTCAATTAGGTTATTCATCCAGCTATGCTATGCAAAAAGTTACACGGAAACAGCTAGTGAAGCTACTACATGTATTAATCTGGTGGATCAGAATGCTTTAGTTAGCTGAGTTCAAACTACATAACAACTCATACAGATCTAATGGTTCGTCTGTTTTAAAGATTTGACATAGTATGGTACCTTTCATCTCTCCCTTTGGGTTCACAATGACTCCAGCGTTGTCTGCAAAATATGAATTCAACTAACATTAGAACTGAAGTTCAAAGAAATTCAGTCATTATATGGACAAAGGATGACAGATCAGAACACACACAGTTCCAGGCATTGTAAAGACCATACAATTCTACTATGAAAGAGAAAATAATCGCAGTTTGTAATATAAGCTGCTTATAGCATGTGCCCAGGGGTCATTACATAATGCAAGAGAAAAATGCACTAGATTGTATAACTGGCCAGTTTGCATCTATGCTTCATTGTGAAGAATGACCAAAGAAAAAGGTGGTCACTCTTTATATGATAAAACTGACAATGAAGCAGCACCATGAAATTGAAACAGGATAAAATGGGTTAATATGATACCATGAAACTTAAATGGACAAAGGATGACAGATCAATATGTAAACAACAAAGAGGAACAGATGTTACTCGGGTTTCCTGTCCTTCAAAGAAAACTGTAGAGGTGGCGAAGACTGCTGATACTATGTACTCAGTATTTCATATCATATGCAAGACAAGAACACACTATGGTGTGTTAACTGGCTAATTTGCATCTATGCTTCCTTTTTTTAAAAATGACCAAATGAAGGCCACTCTTTATATTATATAATGAAGCAATACCATGAAAGATGGAGTGCAACTGTATATTAACTTGTTTCTCAAAAGCTTTCACAAAATTAGTGTAGTATTTTAACAGAATATCAACTTTAGACGGCAAACGACGAAGACACTAGATTACAGTGAATCATATATATCAACGCGAACACTGGTTTCATAATTATCATACCAGAGAAAAACTTCCATCTAAGCAATGATGTTCACAATGAGCATAACTAAAATGATTCAATCTCTGGCTGTTAAAGTGGCAGAGCAATCATAAGAACTTCTATGGACAAAGGATGACACACCAGAACATAAACATACATAGTTTCAAGCATAGTGAAGACCACACAATTCTAAGAGGAAAAATGTCACAGTTTATAGCTGAACTGCTGATAACATGTGGCCAGGGGTCATTACATAGTGAAAGAAAACAATGAACTATGATGTTTAGCTGGCCAATTTGCATATATGCTTCATTGCGACGAATGACCACAGCTAAAGGTGGCCACTCTTTATTATTAATGACAATGAAGCAGCACCATGAAATTGAAACAGGACAAAACAGTTAATATGATACAATGGAACGTACAGGGACAAAGGATGACCCATAGAAACAACAATCCGCATGAGCATAAAACAAAAGAGGTCCAAATATTCAGTTAAGACCATTCCAAGGCTCCTTTTCGTCCAGGCGGTAATGATAGTATCTTGTACCTGAACCGGTGGCTAACGACCGTTACTATGGTTATGCATCCTTCACATAAACTGTAGAGGGGGTGGGCACTGCTAATAAACATGTAGCCAGGATTTCATACCATAATGCGAGACAAGAACTCACAATGGTGTGTTAGCTGGCAAATTTGCATTTATGCTTCCTTGTGACAAATGATCATAGTGAAAGGTCACTCTTTATATTTATATAACATGGAAGCAATACCATGAAAGATGGAGGGTGCATAAAAAACTACTACTGGGTTCTAAATCATGTCAACATAACTTCACTTTAGGGCTGTGCAAGTGTAATTTCGCAGAAATTCAATTTCAATTATTTATCAAGAGTTTTCTCAAAATTAAGATGGTATATTAACAGAATATAACAGCTCTAGACTCCAAACTCCTGAGACACTATATTACAACGAATCATGTAACACCACAAACAGAGTGTCATACAAGAAAGGCTTCCTAGTAAGCAAGCAATTTCATATCAGAATGGCAGAGTCAGCTTAAGAACTTAGCAGTACCTTCAAAGTACATGAAGACACCGTCCTTTCGGCGCCATGGCTTGCGCTGCCTCACGACGACAGCTGGCATGACCTTCTTCCTCAGGTCAGGCTTCCCTTTCTTCACAGTGGCCATCACCATGTCACCAACACAGGCAGAAGGAAGCCTGTTAAGTCGTCCCTTGATCCCCTTCACTGAAATGATGTACAGGTTCTTGGCTCCAGTGTTATCAGCACAGTTGATGGTGGCTGCCACGGGCAGACCCAGCGACATCCGGAACTTGTTACCAGCGGAACCTCCGCGCCCTACAGTTCAAGGACGAGCACCAGCAAAAACAAAGTTAGATAAAAGGAACCCAAATGTGTGCAGTACAGCAAGCAAATATCCTAGTGATGTATGACGGTCGCAAGCCACACATGTGATGATTACATGATATCATAAAATTTTCCCTCAGAGTTCAAAAGGATTTACAGCAACACAAACATTTGAGGATCTTTACAATCATCTATTCACTTGGCCTGAGAGATGCAACTAACTGAATGCTTCATTCAATTCTGATGCAATAACTAATGTACCATTCAACTGAAGAGAACATTCAACAGATAAAAATTTAAACCAGAACACTAACTTACTACATATTGAACTAGTAAACATGCACCACGCACAATAACTTCCATACTGAAGAGAACATGTACCACATATCAAGTAATAAACATCTACGAAGTGTGCAGCCCATTTTGATGATGTGAAGCTACAGTAACAGGCATCTAATAAAGGATGAGATGAGGGCATAGAATCGGTACAGATACGTTCACTTCCCAGGGTCCTAGAGTGGATCTAAACACTGACAAGGCAACGATCGATCTCAAACATCAGAACAGCAAAGCAACTACGCAGGTGTAACAACACTTCTAGAACTCCATTCCTAAGTACCTCTACACCCAATCTAACCTCCGATGAATGATACTAACACCAATCCGCACCAAGAACAAAACCAAAAACCCTAAAATTACAATAGGCGTCCACCACACCACAACGAGCAGCGGACCAAACCAGATCACCCACTGACCCTCACGACGCGATCTAACCAGAGTATAAGGAAGACGTCTAAGCTGGGGATGGAGAAGGGGAATTCTACCTCGCTTCGACATCTTGGAAGAGGGGGCTGGTGTCCGGCGGCGGCGGAGGCGGCGGGGAGGGCGCGGTTCCCTCGGTTATATAGCGGCGGGGTCTAGGGCTTTGCGATCATTACTCATTTACACTCCTCTAATAAACTTTTCGCATCATTCTTGTCCTCAAAAACTGCGTGCTAGCGATAAAATGTTAATATGAAATAGTTCAGGGGTACACTAGCAAATCCGCGAGGCTCAGGGCTTTAGGGTGCGTCTTGCTTGTTAGTCCCTGTGAAAGCTTGAATTGCGAGTGGCGGGTCTGCAGGAATGGCGTGGGCGCACGAGGCGGTGGCCATGGCGGAGGTGCTCGGCCTGGTGCCGGGCTTCGTGGACATCCTCGTCCTCGCCGGGGGCCGGACCTCCTCCGGCGCTCCCGCAAGCTGGCGTTCCGGCGACGTCCAGAAGGCCCTCCGGTGGGCGCTCTTCTTCGAGGAGGTAACGGCCCACGATCCCGCTCCGCTAGGTTTCGCCTCCTACACGGCTGGCTACACCCTCGGCGCCATGGCGTTTGCCGCCGCCCCTGGATGCGGCTTCCCGCATTTCGGGTCGCCGCCTCCGATGTGCCCATTACGCAGCCCCAGCCCGCACTAGCCCACCTGCAGAGTTTAGTGTGACCAATTTGTTCCTGCATTTTGTTCAGGTATTCAGGAACCTGCGAGAATCTGGAAGGTACGAGGACTCCACGAGGGAGTTCGACGCGGCGCTGGCGGAGCTCACTTCAAACCGAAATTTTCCCCAGGTGCTCTTGAGGAACTTATTATCTCTTGTATGATGTGTTCACTATGATTATGATTGTGCGAATGCTGACGCTCTATCTCTGCACCGCGCAGGGCCTCGCCGATGTTCGATCGGATACGCTCTCGACGGCACGGGAGCTGGTTATAAAACATTTTCTGAAAGCCGAGACGACGAGCGTTGAGAACCTGTGCGCTGTTCTTGAAGCCGTTGTGGAGATGGACATCGAGGGCATCGGTGGCAGTGGCGAGCGCGATGCGTGCCAAGAGTATGTGGAGTCGATCCTGGATATGGATTTGTCCAGTTTGGCGCGGACCAAGAGTGGCGGTGATGCCGGGGTTCCCGCCACTAGTTCTGATGAGCTGTATGCAGAATCCTTGTTCATGGGTCATTCGAGAGTTCTAGTTAGCGAGCTTCTGGAACGTCTAGATTCAGCATCGTGTATTTCTCTAGCTGAGGGAGTACTGGGCGGACTTCTGAACAGCGCGAAAAGGAACAGCTTTGATGATGCAGGGAGCACGTCGCGCGCACCGGCAAGTCTTATGTGCGTAAGCCCTCAAAGACTCACTTTTGTATATTCCGTTAATCTATATATGTCCCTATCCTTTGTTTTACATGGTATCATGCTCCAGTTTAACTCACCTGAAACTGTATGACACAGAAAATCTCAAATGGTCGACGAGTTCCTTATGTGGAAGAAGTGGAGAGGGAAGTGTCTGTCATACTTGCTTGATGAACGTACCATTCGGATAGTCTCTGGATCTAATTTTATCTTTAGTGCTCCAAAGGAGCAGTGGATTAAAGTGTTTGAACCATTACTAGTTTCTGTAGATTCTTCTCAAAGTGGCCTCGTTGAAGTCATGGTATCTATTCTTCGCTTACCCTTTAATCATCTGCACTACTGTATACCCATTATCTGCATTATCACATCAATATTTATATGCATTGTCTTTACAGGAGATATGCTTGCTGGGTTTGGTTTCAATGAGATGGGACCCATTGATACAGAGCTTCGTCTCGCATGCTTTTAGTTCCATTCCTATATCCAAGCAGTATGCTGATCTGCACCAGTTGCTTCAGGGACCTTATCAGGATAAATGCCTAGACAAGATTCTTAATTTGAAGGTTCTTTACATCTTTATATGATGTGTTGTTTATAGCTTTTGCCAAGTATTCCATTTCTTTCAAACATCAGCTTTGGTGAAACCATCTTTAAATGAAGGAATCCTACATTTGAATGCACAATACTGTTAAGCACCATTTTGTCAACTGTCTAATGCGCTTTTCTCTGTTTCCACTGTGATGTTGTACTAAAAATCCGAAAGGAACACTAATAACCAGATTTTTTTTTTGACAATAGTACAGTACAGTTAATGGAACCATGTTTTTGAAGCTGACAAGAAGTTCATGTGGTCCATTCATCAGTGAGAACTGTGGAATTGTCAATGCTTAGTCATTAGGTAGTCAATAGCTGCAAAAAACCATCATGAAAATTAGTGTTGTTTATAGTTGAACTAGTTCGATGTATGTGATATTTGATTTAAACATTGCTCAGGGGAAGTGAATTGGTCTGCAAGCATATATCCTTTTATTTTTATAGCTGGTAGCCTAGTTGTATCATCTCAGTATGTCCAGGTTTTGCAACACGTCATTATCTCGGAAATTTATCAAAATATCTTAGGAAAAGTTCTTCACAATTGAGCAATAGGCTGCATGATGGCTTTATTGGTTACAATTTATAGAGAACATGCTCTTTCAGGGGTTTCTCAGGAAGTAAAGTATGTGACACGGACACAGTATTAGCAAAATCTAGTATTTTCCTCTGCTCCCACTTTGTTGTTATCACCTTCCCTTTCGCATTCAAGCTTTCAGTTTCTCAAAGCTGTTAGTATATCATCGTTAAATAATGTCATCCCCTTTTGCGCCTTCTGTGTGTGTTCCTTGTAATACAAAACTACATGCATTTATGTGTGTTTGAGGAAAATAATGTATCATCTTTGAACATTTGAACTCCAACAGGAAAATGACATTCTTGAGTATGCAAGGCAGTCATTAAAAACTAAACCACACATATTATGGCTTCTACCTCCAGTTCTTACCGCTGCAGCAATTCCGCCAAGGTGAGCTGTTTGCTCTTTACCCTAATGGATCTCTGCTCATTAGTCGATCATTTTAATATTTACATTGGATCATATAGGTCGACCTTGTTTGAGATATACCTTGCTGAAATAGATAAGCAATTTGATGAAGCTGCTTCCACAGATCGGTATTACCAACAGTCAAGTACCATAAGCTATGTTAAATTTCCAAGTATTTGGACAAGTTCTCATCGTTTAATTTTTTCTGCTTCAATTTCAGAAGATGTAATTGCAGGAGAGATGGAATAGAGCAGCATGATAACTGTAAGTAATTTCGCAATTGTATTGTATCTACTCCCTTTCCTAAATTTCAAATAGAAAAACCATCCAAATGCTCCAAACTCTCTATAATTGCTTGTTTCCTTCATTTTAGGTGATATTGCTGAAAGGATCCAATGTCTCTACATATTCCATGTTCAACACCCCCATCTGACGGTTCACTAGTGGCAGTAGCATAGTTGCCAGAAATCTGGGTCGTGCGGGTCGAGGAAGGGGATCGAGGATCGCGGGTCGACATCCCAGCGAACGAGGATCGACGAGGGGTATGCATCTCCGGTACGTTAATTTGGAACCTGGGTCGGGATCCTCTTAATTTTGGATTGATCCTCATAATTTTGGATTGATAACCTCCTCAAGGAAAGAAGAGACGAAGAGGCAAACAACATTTACTTTCCTTAATTATCGTGCTAAACTTAACTTTAGTTTGACAGATTTTCCTCTTTCCGCGCTCTCCTCGTATGAAGAAAGCTTGGAAACGGCAGATCATGGCTTTTATTACGGGAAAGCTTGACCCCTACATGCGATTTTGGAGGACAGATGGTTGGCTGAAGAAAGAGATCGTGGCTTTTATTTCGGGAAATCAAGGGTCGACAGAGAATGAACGGGATCGTGCCCTGGCGAGGACCCACGTCGATCCGCTCGTGTTCCCGACCCTCAATCCGTATCGATCGATCCTGGGTCGCGGAACACGGCGTCGACCCCGTATCCGGCTACTATGGGTAGTAGTTCAAGATAATGCTGGAGATTTGCAATGTGCACTTCAATTCCAAGTAATTGATTTTCCAGGCTGGCTGCAGTTAATTACTATGCATGTACGATTGTGGTGATTTGATGAGTATTAAGCAGCGGGAAAACAATACATTTTTTCATGTTGAAAAGTTGAAAAGCGTTTATCTAGAAGCGATATTCTTCGACAGTGGCTGCATATAGACTGGTCAAATATGAAGATCGAATAGTTTTTTTTTCCTCTGATTCTTTCTTCCAAGTTGACAATCTATGATGAATTTTGAATTACACCTATCTTCTGGTTCAGCCCATGTTTACTTTAGGTGATTTATTTGCATCATATGCATTCCTCTCTTTTGCTCTCATTTTTCTGGTCAACGAAACTTAAGTGTTTGGGGGGTATTTTGTTGAACAGTTGTGGTTTGGCTGATGTCTGTTGTATGATTTTTTCTTATTTATTTGAATTTTGATGTGACCCGATCTCTTTAATTTAGCTTGGTAGGCTGGTAGCATCATGGCTGACGAATTCCATCTATAAAAAAAAAAGCACCAGTCAATATACTCACTCTGTTTTATATAAGGTGCCATGCTTTTAAAAGTTGAACTTCAACCATAAACTTTCTGTAGAGTAAGTTGTACTACATAAGGTGCCATGCTTTTAAAAGTTGAACTTCGACCATAAACTTGCTGTAGAGTAAGGTCTTCATAGTCACAAATTCGCATGCCACATACTGTTGAATTAGCCTTGTGTCGAATTGTAAATCTTGGAAAGGCTAGTCAGCTTACATTAATCAACAGAGGGAAATTCACTTTTCCTTGATAAAGTTACTGAAGATGACTAATTTTCAATCTGCATCTAACCAATATGTGGCTGACTTTTTTTCCCTATGATTTTGCCTCTTAGTGCTTCTAGATTCCACCTGCACCAGGTCAGAACTCCAAAGCACGATTAATATATTATTGGTTTAAGTGCTGCATTCCAGCTGTCATTTGTCTTACAAAATGAGATGCATAGTCTTAGATCAGGTAATGGAAAGAGACATTGTCGTTCCACATTTATAGAACCCTCATACATGCCAAATTGGGTTTGTCAACTCCAAAGCACCTAGTTGCCAAAAAGATACTCCTAGATTGCCAGCTCATTGTTGGATTCTTTTATGGAATATTGCTTCATCCACACGGTTAGCACTCACCATAAGGTCTTGGCAAGTTAGTTGTAACATGTCCTGATACTCCTTGTAGGTACCGTGCCAGGATTTTCTTACAACTCCCAGATCAGTGTAATAGGTTAATTCATATTCTATGTTTCAGCCAGATCAAACTAGCTGCTGTTAAGCATATCTGAAGCCATATATCCCCAGCATGGTCAGCCTTGTAATGCTTTAATTTTTTCTAAGGAATTGAATGCTGGGTGCTTCTTGGGATGGTTAGCTGGTAGGTTTTAGAATATCTATTACTACACGGGAAGTAGCTCCATGTGGTCCCTACTCTTAAAATAGAATGGTGTCAGTTCAAACTTTAAAGTATTGGTAGACTATAGTATTGGTAGACTATCAGCTTGATGATTAGGGAAATTTAGATACATTAGCGGATTAAGAGTCCCCTCTAGAACCATAGCCCCACCAACCCTCCCATATCCACACAAGACACAGCCAATTGAACTTCTTGGCATTCTTCGCCTCCAAAATGATCCTAGTCTGTGCTTGAAAGTTATTCCCTTTTCTTCTTCGATTCAAATCTGTGAAGAAACAAGTAAGTGACAACATAGATTCAACTAATTCTGTAACAGCAACGCAGAATCCACATCAAGTACTCTTTATGCAAAAAAAATTGGTCTGATTCATCTCTCAGATGAGTAATTGGTTTTCCCTTCAAAAAGGAAGATTAGTAATTGGTTGTTCTATTCCTGCAATTCTGTTCCTTCTTGAAACTGCTGTAAGAGTTGGGGCTTGTTCTATTTAGTTCTTGAATACTGTTGCCTTATCTTTATTGTTCTATCCAGGAAGATTAGTTATTGGTTGTTCTATTCAGTTGGGGCTTGCTCCTTTATCTTTTATGTTTAAGAATGGTTTAAATCTGCAAATCATGTTGCACATGTGTTTCAATCCTTTGTAGTTAGTTCCTGTTGTGATTGCAATCTTGAGTTTAATCTCAGACTCTAGAAGTATTAATTGGCAATTATCAGTGTACAATTCACATCATGATTCTGATGTTCAGCTATAATTTTTTTACTAAGATGCATAAACCTGCCTGATATTCACAATTTAAGAACCTCACTGATTCACTAATTGGGGATTTATAGTACTCCCTCCGATTCAAATTTAGACTAAGTTGAACTAATGTCCTGACACTTATAATTGATCGGAGGGAATAATAATTGTCTGTTGGCTTGCAAATTTGTAGAAAACAAATTCTCTCTAGTTGGAGACCTGGGGAAATAAGAAGCTCCATTTATTTGAATGACTGAACAAGAACAGGAAAATTATATCTTCACTGGTTTCCTTCACAAGTTTGAATCGGATAGGCCCTTACATATGATCAAAGATCCATTTTAATGGACTGAAGTGGATCATCCTAGGGGTAATGCACACGGTCACACATCAATAATGAATCAGTTTGGCAATGGAGAAGTTCCTTGGTACCTTTCATCAGATATTAATGTAGTACCAGCAGTCTCTGAAGTCACAGCTCCTAAGTTTCCAGAGTATAGGACATTCTACATTGAAAAGGATATGTGCGGTAATTCTATCACCTCATACAATACCTTTTGGGCTGCAAATGGTGTCCTCCAGTCAACATCCAACTTCACTTCAGATCCTTGTATTAACAATGGATTACCTACCGGGAAGCTGTCTCCTGAATCACATATCACTGCAATGCATGGTTGTGATACTTCACTGACATCAGTACATTCATCACACAAGGGTAATCCAGGTTATTTAAGGATGTTCTATCCCAAAGTATCTGAAGAGATCAGCTGGGGTGAAAAACCACTCCCGGGAGTATTTGATTATCCAGCGAGCATTGATGTTTCTGATCAACGAAACATTATTGTTAGCCAACAAACCCAGGACATCAATACAGTGGATCATGATACCCACCTTGCACATCAAAACGAGTGGTTCTCATCTGGGAGTTCTGGGCAATTTTTTGAAAATTCAGGATCTGGTGGGTCTGTGCTTATGGTAACTATCTCACTTCACCGACTTTCCACTTGTGATTTGCTTTAATTATTCTAGGAGTTCTCAGTGTCCTCTCTTTTCTTTTGGTTTTACTATCTTTAAAACAATACAGTGACAGGCTAGTAGAGCCCTACTCCACTTTGCAGATCCAGATCCAACCTTTTTCCATATAATACCATTGAATTTTGTCCCAGATGCTTAATGTGGTTGGCACCTCATTTGCAGGCAGTTGACGCAACAAGTACAACACCTTCAAATCATGCATATTTTCATGAGCAGAACAATATATCAAGTCCTTTCAACATGGATGAACTTTCCAGTGACAAATCCCCTTCTTCAGACACTGCTCCAACCAAGTCAAGGATGCGCTGGACACCTGAGCTCCATGAGCGGTTTGTTGATGCTGTTAACAAGCTTGGTGGAAGTGGAAGTATGATCACTATTGCTTTCTTACTCTTTTTTAACTGAGTTCTCCGTACGCTTTGTTTTGTGCTAATTATACTGTACAGGGCAATGTTACCTTGAAACAGGAAATATACGGGTTACTATTTGTACAGTCATATTTCTAGTTATTTTGTTACTTTTGCTAGGAGAGTTCATTTATCTATGCCCTGTTCCTGCAGAAGCAACTCCAAAGGCTGTCCAGAAAGTTATGAAGGTTGAAGGGTTAACTATATACCATGTAAAAAGCCATCTACAGGTATACATTTGTTGCTTCTGAGTTTTCAGTGAGTTTTTATATCTCTTCTTTATTTCCTGATGACCACGGGTTATTCTTTTGCAGAAGTATCGCACAGTTCGTCATCAATCTGAATCATCTGATGGTTTGTTTGTCTCTCTGCTGTGTTTAATGCCATCGTTGCAAGCCATATCCATACCATCATATTTTAGCGGACTAGGATACCAGTAGTCTAGTCAAATTTGAAGTTGGTGAAAGGTAGGATTTTATGCTTATTTTATTTTGTTTGTTTTAGCAGGTACTTCGACGGAGAGAAGCAGCCATATGGATGAAGTTTGCTCTCAAAGCTCGAAGTGAGATAATCTTTGCCTATATGTTTGCTTTTATTGCTGTCGTATAGACTATGTATGTATAAGACTCCACCTATGCACCAACCTGAAAGGATATGTATGCCACCAGTAACTTATTTAGGTTCGGACTTATTTCAAAGATGTCCATAAAATGGCGGAATGGTAAAGTCTTTTGTTCACTTTATTGTGCAGACATGGAGTTCTAATTGTTTGTTTTATACTTTGTGCAGAGCCATGGAGGCTTGTGAAGGGCTAAGAATTCAGATTGGCTTGCAGAAGCAACTTCATGAACAGCTTGAGGTATGCACATCCTACTCAGAACTGATGAGAGAAGACGTGCGGACTTTCATCTATTTTACTGACCTGGGTTCTTTCATATTTAGGTCCAGAGAAAGCTACAGCTGCAAGTAGAAGAACACAGCAAGTACCTGGAGAGGGTGATCGCGAAGCAAGGCGAGAGCCTAAAACTGCTCGGGGGACTGCCAAGGTTTCAACATGCAAGCAGACAGGCTGTGGATCACAAAGAAACGTATAGAGAACAAACAGTGGGCGTGGAAGAGAGCCATTCAGAAAAGAAATGACCGCCTTTTAGTTGTGCACAAATAGAAAAGACTTGAGACACGCCGACAGGCTGAAGAAAGCAAGATTAAGAGTCAATTAGATTTGAGTCTGATTAGTTACCTGCCCCTTTGGCTTGTTGATTTTCCCTCCCAGGTGACCTTTTTCAGGCACTGTATTGGTGTGAGCTGACTTGCGCAGATTTTTTTGAATGGGAATACAGGCTATTTCTTTCTTCATAACAAACTAAGATCGTATCTAAGTTTTTTTTATTTAATTTTTTGAGAATTGATCGTATCTGAGATGACGATTCATCATTGCCAATGCGTGCCATACAGGGTTGGCTTGTTTTCTTTTTTGACGATGCTCACTGGTTAGGAGGCTTTGGATTTACCTCTGTGTATCTCCAGCCTTAATTCAACTGTGTTTATCATCGTCAGGTTGCTATGGCATGATCAACTTAAAAGTTGAAGGTTCGACTCAGACTACCAGTACAAATTCAAGGTTTAAAATAGACTTTACACGGGTGATTTATTTCGATGCTACTTGACCCAAGAACAGGGTGCAAATGCAATGTCATTTATACATGTGACAGGCAGCTTCGACAGAAAATTAGACGAACTTGAGCACACCGGAGCTTGGTGCATCAAGCTGCCTGGAATGGCCTCAGGTATGGCTGAGCAAATTGCATCCAGACGGAGCTCGGCGGGGCAATCTTCCTCTTCAGGTCCTGGCACATGGCGGCGCCGCCGGTGGAGTAGAGGTTGCACCGTAGCCCATCCTGGATCTTTTCAGAAAGGAAAAGAAAAACATCCAAGGAACGAAGTATGAAACAACACAATTACATAGTTGTATACTACTATCTGATATATGACATGGGGAGGCGTACTTTTGTGACGACAGTGGTGATGTCCGGTGCGCGGCCGTAGAGGGGCCTCGCCACCGCCGCCGGCTGCGCCTCCTCCGCGGCGACGATGATCTCGGCCGCCTGAGCTACCAGGGGGCCGTGCGCCGCCGCTGCTTCCCGGAGGCCGGCGTAGGGGAGCATGGAGTGGCACGCAGCGCAGTCGCTTTGCATGAACACCTTGGGCCCGCGCTGAGACCTGCTCATCACAAAAGTTCAACAAAACCCAGCCATACTTTTCAGAGAGTATGAAAGAAATTCTTCTCCGTGACAGCTGACGATTGCTGCCGGGAAACCAAAGCTTTGGGGTGTGCTTACGCGTCCTGCGGCCACGGGTAGGCAGGGCAGGCGATCCCGGCCATTGCAACGCCAAGGCGAGCTCGAGAGTGTGTGTGGTCAGTCACCGGCCGACTTGGCTACTGATTCTGGCGGTGGGTTTGTCTGCAGATAAGATGGGTCGTAGGAGTGGAGTGTGGAGAGTGTTGGGTTCTGGATTGGGATGACGTGGGCGCTGGGCAAGAAAGACTCAAAGAGGTGGAAGGCGTGTTTCGGTTGGGTGCGGGAGCCGTTTTCTGCTTCTCAAAGCGGGTTTCTGTAGTAGCATGTGCACAAAAAAATAAAGGAAGACTCTCTCATGAGTTCTTGCTCTTATTGGAGGAGAACTTTGGCACCTACAGTTGTTAATTCACACAGCTATACGCATGACTTTGCTTACATACATACCTAATGCTCTCGATTCTCGATGTAACACCCCGACCATCCTCGGCTGGGGCCTGGCATCTCTCTTACAAGATATATTCCATCCATTTATGATTAATTTACGAAAAAAGTATCAACATCTACAATATAAATATATTATATTAAAATCATGATAATATATATTTTTATGTTATAGGTATTTGGTACTCCCTTCGTCTATGAATATATGTCGAGAGGTTCGTTTAAATTCGAATGTATTTATGCACTAAAAAGTGTCTAGATACATTCGAATTTAGACAAATTTTCGACATATAAAAATGGACAGAGGTAGTATTACATATATTGATTGTTTTAATCTTAGTTAAAAAAAATTAAAGTTTGAATTTGACTAAACCTAAAACATGAATTAAATAAAAGTAGAAGGAGTATGAGCACTTGGTTTCATAATTCTTGTCATGGTTCTAGTTTGAAACTTATCATACTATTGGGGTGACACAAAGATGCATGCTTTCCAACATTGTCATGCAATTTTGGCAAATCTAACCAATTTTGTCATGCAATTTTGGCCCAACTTCCTACCGCGGCAGCCCATGCCGGATGGCCCCCTAGCCATAACTACCGCGGGAGGAATCCGATCTATCGGTCGCCCCCCGCATGATCCCTGGACCGGTCTGGTTCAAGCTTGGCCCATTCCCTAGTCTGCTCCTTCGCCATACAGTGCTCCGCCGGCTTAGACCGGGGCGTGGAACCACGGTCTCCGTCCGTCCACCGGCTCACCAGGTCTCCTCGGCTCTCAGCCTCCTGCGCAGGTCTACCACGCCCAGGCTCCGCACCCGGGGTACGCAGCATCACCATACATGTACGGCCCCCTCCGGCACTACCGTATGCATCACCGTCACCAGCGCCCGGACCATCATCATCGACCTCCACGCCAAACTGGGATCAAGTTGCCTTCATCGCCACGATGAACAATTTCACCCTCAACAACACCAAAGGTACGAATTGGGTTTTCGATTCTGGTGCATCTTCGCACATGTCTTCAAATTTGAATTTTCTGTCAGCTTGTTCTTCCTCTCCCTTTTCCTCCATTACCATTGGCGATGGCTTCTCTATTCCAATCTGGCACAGGACACTCCTGCATATCTCACCCACATGCCAAATTTCTTTTACGTCAAATTCTAATTGACACTTCCTTAATCAAAAATCTCATATCCGTTCGACAATTTACAATTGATAATCGTGTCTCATTGAAATTTGACCATTTTGTCTTATTTGTGAAGGATCTACAAATGGGGAAGCTTATGGCACGGTACAGTAGCTCGGGTGACCTCTATCCTCTTCATGGCGCATCGACTTCTTCACCTCAAGCCATGATCACCCCTGTTGGACTCTGGCATCGTCGAATAGGACATCCCAATAAAACCACATTGTCATCTTTACTTCAAGAATTTTGTATCCCTAACACTAGTTCTCCTCACGATTCTTTTGTAATGCATGTCAATGTGGCAAACATGTTAGATTACCCTTTAGTAGCTCGTCCCCGTTTGAATTATTACATTGTGATTTATGGACATCCCCGGTTTCTAGTGTCTCTGGTTTTAAATATTATCTTGTTATTCTTGACGATTATTCCCATTATATCTGGACAATTCCTCTTCTCGCCAAGTCTGATGTCCCCACTGTTTTTCAGAATTTTCGCAATGTTTTACACATTTGGACATGCTATTCAATTTATCCAATGTGATAATGGACGAGAATATGACAATATTAAAAATCGTGATTTCTTTCTCTCTCTCACATCATCTTACTTTGTTTCTCTTGTCAAAGCTGAACCGTTCTCTTCGCTCTATTAATGATATGCTTCGTACGCTACTATTTTAAGCCTCTTTACCTCCACATTTTTGGGCAGAAGCTCTACGTTTAGCCACCTTTCTCATCAACATTCTCCCTACCAAAACTTGTCCTCTTTACACCCCATACCAACCCCTTTTTCTTCACCCTCCTGATTACTCTTCTTTACGTGTCTTTCATTGTTTATGTTTTCCAAATATCACTTCCACCACTCCTCACAAACTTGTGCCTCGCTCTCTCCCTTGCATCCATCTTGGTTCTTCTGATGATCATAAAGGTTCCTGGTGTTTCGATCCATCTTCTGGCCATGTTCTCATTTCTCGCCACGTCATTTTTGATGAAAATACTTTTCCATATGCTATCGCAAACGCCATCTCTACCTTGTCATCATCATCGTCCTCTTCTGGTTCTTTCTCTTCCGATCGTGAGGGCCTCGGCTTTGGAGAAGAGAGGATCGGGTGGCTGAGGCGAAGGAGTCAGCGGTGGAGCCATGCCAGGGTGCGGAAAATCTAGGCGTCTCTGATACCATGATATTTGGAGAGAACTATTGCTTTGTATTGATATGTGGAGATTACAGAGTATATATAGATATATCAGAAGCCTAGGTTTTCCACACCTTGGCATGGCTCCGCCGCCGATTCCTCCGCCGTTGCCGCCCGGTCCTCTCTTCTCCAAGGCCAAAGCCCGCGCCGCCGGTGCACCCTCCTCCTCATCCTCCTCCTCCTCTTCCTCCACCCTCAGCTCCAACCCAAATACTGACGCCCCTACCTCCCACCTCTCCCCACAACTAGCCCCCATGTCGTTCGCCGATACAAACTCTGATGTTCTAGGTGAATAAACTCCAAGTGTGCAACAATATGCTGTTTGTCAACTGATCTAGATTAATACTAGTAGTCCTGGAGTATTTTTGATTCAGATAAAAGATACATGTTCGAGATGAATTGATGTCTATGCAAACATAGGATTCTGGTTGGGGGAGGGGCACCACGAGGCGGCGGAGCCAACCTGCCTGCCACCGCACTCCGTCGCCCAGTTCTCTCCACCATAAGGCGGCATGACGCCATACGACCCTGCCGGGAGGTGCAATGTGACGTCGAACACCGCCGGCCCACGCTTCATCTCCGCCGCGATGCTGTCGAGCACTTGGCCCACGGGCACGCCGGTGACCCTCGCGACGACGCGGTGCTCAACGGACTTCCTCGGCATCGCGCAAAGCCGCCTCGTCTCGGCCGCGCTCTCGGCGAGCTGGACGCCGCCGTAGGAGACCTCTACGTACGTCCCGGGCTGGATGCACGCCTCAGCCCCGTAGCTGCTCGAGCGGACGCCGAGCGTGAGGTTGAAGGAGAGGCCCCTCGTCGGAATCGGGTCGAGGCCGGAGACGGCGTCTATCGCGACGCTGTAATGCGCGTCGAGGTGGTGGAGCACGAGCCAGAGAAGCACGCACGTGGAGACGACGACAATGATACCGACGATGCAGCAGATGAAGCAGTCTGCCTTGCACTTGCTCTTCTTGTCCCGGATCTCAGGGTCTCCATGGCGTGCATGCCTCTCCACGTCGTCCATCCCGATCCCGATCCCGGCCGGCTGCCTCCCCATCTGTTGAGGACTTAGTTTTTTTTTTTTTGGGGTGGGGGGAAGGTTGTTGAGTGATTGGAATAGCTTGGCATGGTAGCACGTTTTCCTAGGTTATATAGCCAAAAGAAGACGTCGGTTGTTCATGGATGGATATACACCCAGATCGCTGGCGGCGGAGCCATGAAACACAAATTGTTACTGCTCGTCGTTTGTACCACGTTTCCCTTTTGTAATCGTATCTGGTCGTCGAATTGTTACAAAACCGCGGGAAGTAGATAAGGTTTCGGGGTTAAACGCAGTGATGCGTTGTCAAAATAGGTCATGGTTGATGCAATGATGCTAGCTAGTAGTATCTCGTATCTCGTATTTCTTCTTACTTTTTTTTTTGTCGTGGAAGCGGTTGAATATAGGAGATGTAAATATCATGAAATCACATGTGAGATCAAGGTTTTTTTCTCGGTATCATTTATTTACCGGAGAAAACCGGAAAATATGCTTACCGCAAAATCTCGGGATTATTTCAAACGTGATTCTTCATACAAAATTTGAATTCAAAATTTGAATAAAATCATTTTAGTATTCTCACTTTCAACCTGGATTCTTTTCTTCTGCACGAGATAAATGTGGAATTTTAGACATCTTGTAAAAAAATGGGGTCTAAAAAGGATTTGGAATACACGATACATCGATTGGTTCTATCAATTGCCAACAAAACCGTGGGGGAACTAGGCGCGGGCAACCCGTGTTCGAGCCCTCGTCTCAGCAGGTGTGTGCCCAAGTTGCCCCCTTCTTGATATGTAGCCATAAGGCTCCTCCTCTACCATGTCGGTCTCATCATTTCAAAAGATCCTAGGTGGTTTTACGAGCATCGTGATGACATAGAAATTCATTTTTATACAACCGAACAACGGAGCACTCCGAGCTCAAAGGCTAGCCTCCTTGCTAGTTGCACCCTCATCATACCTGTTGTCACCTATGTTAAGAGTCGTTGTGCGTCTCCACAGTGCAGCCGCAGAAGCAGCGCAAATCTGCATTGAACATGCCCTCATTGTTATTTGGATGCTCGAGGTGCTGAAAAAATGATTAAGGAGGGGTATGACGGCGAGGACCTCTAGCCCGGCCTTCTTACGCATGTCACCATGGTAGATCTCCCTGAAGCGTAAGAGGTTAGACACGCAGGTCCTGAGGAAAGTCTAATGAATGGATGGTGGAAATGCATGGTTAACACAATAAGCGCACTATATTATTCTTCGATGCCACAACAATTCTACTTACTAATAGTTGTTCTTAAGTTGATCGTAAAATTCCTTCAATTTCGTACGGTCATGCACAATTATTCATACAGTGACCATAGGACAAAACCGTGCATGGTCGTACAAAGTTCAATTCGAGGAAATTAACCAACTTAATGACAAGCTAGTGGCAGCATTTCTATAGTGTAGAAGAAGAATGTAGTGTGGCAATCATGCATGTCCGCAACCCTTTGTCACACCTTACCTCGAGACTTGCGTCTCCGTCCTCTCGCACGTCAACGAGAGCTACCACGCCGACACGCGCAAGCTGGCCTGGCTGGAGGTCTTCGACATCATGCCCCTCCTTACCGATCTATCCGGTACCACGAGCGTCCATGAATGACAACGATGGCCTCTCCAATGCAGACATGTGCTACCTGCAACATGAGATGCGCAATACCTCTGACATGCTCTGCGGCAACATATAACCAGATGTGACCAGAGCCAAACGTGCATGCGGAGTAGATGGCCTCCACGAAGAGTTCAAAAAGAAAGTCCATGAGATATCAAAGGGAAACAAGTCCGAGAGATTCATGGTTGGTGCTTGTTGACCGTGCCCTCACAAAATAAAGTGAAACCCTAGCTGCCATGTTTTCCCACCAGCATGGAGTGCAATCATAGGTCTTCATTTTATTTGGCGAGGGCATGGTCGACAAGACAATACATGATAGCCGGCCATGAGCTTGTTTCCGTGGACATCTCGCCGGCTCGCTTCTTGGCATCTGTCGATGGAGTACATGGTGGTGAATGCATGCAGCAGGATTTCCATCACACTGTGAGGTCTATATATTCACACAAAATATGGGCGAGCGCGCGCGCCGATGCCGGCCGGCCAGCCAACCGCGCGCGGCGCAAATGGATGGCCGTTCTCCTAGTAGGTGTAGCTAATTTTAGCTCGTTTCTAGATCACGGTATCCAGCGATCGACCACAGACAAGCAAGCAAGCAAAACCACAGAACTTCGCGATAGACTCGATCAAGTAACCAGGATGCATGCACTAGCTAGTGCAGCTGTTCAATGATCATCTGAAACTCTGAAAGCCAGATTGTTAAGTGCAGTGGTTTGAGGTAACGTGGACGAAAAACTGCCGGCGATCGTAGCAGCTTCCGGGGAACTGGGGAAGTAATTGACAGAAGGAATGGACCAGGCCCGTCATGACGAAAAGCCCAGGGCCATGGTAGCGATATATAAGGGCCCGATCCTTCATTCTGTGCCTAGCGTATCTCCCTCAACTTAAGGCGGGCCGGGCTGTCAAGGTTCAATCTTCTGGGACCTGTGCATTGGTTTGCTGCAACTCTTTGACTGTAATGACCTTGAGGTGTTGACTGTTGAGCATGGAGTATCAGACCAGGCCAAGCTCCTGAATAATCTGTACGATGCAGACTGCCGACTGCGTTGGTATTTCGTGCTGGTCCAGCTCACCAAGCCAGCCAAGCAGTGAAGCAACATATATAGACCTAGCTAGCTAGCTAGCTAGGTCTATCTCTGACGGAGCTCGGGCAGTGGCAGCGACAGTCTGACGACAGAGCGGGCGTCCTCCCGTCCAGGTTGAAAGTTTCCTTAGGGCATCTCCAGCCACGCATTTTAGCGTCCGCGCGTGTTCGTTTGCGTTGGCCAAAATGGTCGAAATCGATGTGGTGGCGGTGGAGGCGCCCAGAGCTGCGGCTGTGGTGGCGGTGGAGGCGCCCAGAGCTGCGGCTGTGGTGGCGGTGGAGGCGCCCAGGATATGGTTGTGGCGGCGGTGGAGGAGGCGCCCAGGGCTGCGGCTGTGGCGGCGGTGGAGGAGGCGCCCAGGGCTGCGGTTGTGGCGCCGCCGAGTCCTGTAGTGCCAGTCGAAGGGCTTCATCCTCCGACAGGCCCGGCGGCATGACGCCGGTGGCGTACCGGGGCAGCGGCGGCTGCACAGGCGCGTCGTTCTCGGAGACGAGGACGCCGAGCTTCTCCATCTCGTCGTCCGTCATGTTCTCCGGGAACTCGAAAACGCGGCCCTCCGCCACGGCCTGCTGCCATTCGTGGAAGACGGCCGCAACGTAGTCGTCGCTGTCGTCCTTCACCTCCTCGTTCTGGTACGCGAGCGCCTCGATGTAGTCGTCGTCGTCGTCGTAGGTGGCGTAGGCGTCGTCGCCGTCGTCGGCGTCGTTGTGCTGCGCGCGCGTCGCCGCCTGCTGACGACGCATCGGCGCCTCCTGTCTTCGTGGACGAGTCGACGGTGCATCCCCGAAGGGAAAATCCCTGTCGTCCATGAAGCCCGCCCTTCTTCTTTTATCCGTCTCGGTTGTCAGATACGTACGCCAGGTGTCGGAGTCGATGGCGTACGCCGGATCGGCGTGGAGGTCCGGCGGCAGGTACCGCCTCCTTCACCGGATCTCCGCGGTCCGATCAGGCTCGCGCGCAGGGACGGGAGGGATGGGCACCTGGCGGCAACTGATCCGCCAACCGCCAGGCAGTTGCACGCCGGACCAGGCCTCGCACGGCAACCATTTGCCGTGCATGAGCCTCCCCAGCGTGACGGGGAGCGGCACCCTCTTGTTGCCGCTGCCGGAGGCCTCGAAGTCGTTCTTCTTCCCCATGGCGCTGCGGCGGTGGTGGTGCGAGTGGAGGCGTGGGGGAAGGAGGAACGCGGCCGGTGGTCTTAAGAAGCCCAGCCACCGCCCGCCAGTGCGCGTGCAGAACAGGCAGCCGCGCCATTGATGGCGAAGGCTGCGGCGCAGACGCGGAAGCGCTGACCGCCTGAAGCGATGCCCTCGATGCAGACTCGCTGCCAGGCGGGCCCAGTGGGGAAGCGAGCGGACACTTTCGCGTCCGCCGAACGTTCGCAGAGACGCAAACCTGGCGCATATTTGCGGCAGGTTTGCGTCTCCACGAACGGCCCGGTCACTTTGCGTCGCGCCGCTGGAGAGGGTGCCAAACGCATTTCCGGTCCCCGCGGACGCAAACGGTCGCTCAGCGTCCGTTTGCGTCGCGCCGCTGGAGATGCCCTTAAGAGCCATTTTTGTTAGGTTGATCTCGCACGTATCGACCCAACGGTCGATCACGACCTTGTCTCGCGCCCTGATCGGGGGCGCCCAAACCATATGGTTGGCGGGGCCCCGTCGCCAGCGCCATATAAAAGGGGTGGGGGCCGGGGCACGGACGCCAAGGTTCGTCCGCTGCCGTCCTGATATGGGCACGGAGGCCTATGTGGAGCCTAATTTCAGGACTCCACCAACCTAGGTGGTACGCCATCGAGGATTCAGGAGTGACACGCTATGACGACCTACGCCATGTAATAATTAAGTCTAAGGTTGTGTCATTCATTCTATGTTAGGAAATAATGTAGCCAGGTCATGCTGTGGGCCATCTAGGGTTTTAATAGAGTCTGTTTGACTTGGGCCTGTCCAAGTCGAACTAGGTTAGGCCCAATAAGGGGGCCGGCCGGCCAGCTCTCCCTCTCATATAAGGATATGGCACGGCTAGGGTTTAGCTAAGAACAAGTTTAGTCTAAATTTTAGGTCATACCTAGTTGCGTGTGTTCACGTGTATCATCCCTCCGGGGGTACGGCGCTGCCGTTTATCTATACTATCCGCTGCGAAGGTTCTTGTGTTCATCAAGGATTGTCTAGCTCTTGGTTTGAGGTGTATCGTTCATCGATCCGTTGCTTGTTGGATTCGTTCCCTCTTCTCCAGGCTGCGTTCATCGCGTTGTTGGGAGGATTCTCTACCCCAGGTTCTCGCTGTGAAAGATCGGGCATCAACTAAGGAGGATCCAGTGGGTCCCTCCCTTATCATGTGGTATCAGATTTCTGGGTTGCTCACGGCGAGGTTTTGTTGATCGATCTCTTTGATCGGTTTGCATCGGAGAAGTTTGGCTCTAGATCGGTGGAGCTTGGCTCTCGGTCGAAGGAGTTTGGTTGGAGGAAGTTTGGTGTAGTTTGGAGGTCATCCATGGCTGTTTCGGAGGTCAAAATCGCGAAAAATCGCGACCGGAATCGGGAAGAAGACAAAATTTCGCGACCAGGAAAAATCCGGTTTGAAATCCGGTCAACCGGGCCAGTGACCGGGCAGCCTGGCGTGGGATCCGGTCAACCGGGCGGCAAACCGGGAAGTTCGCAAAAATTCATCCGGTTGTGTTCCGGTGCGATGCATCCGGTTGGCGACCGGTCAACCGGGCCGGTGACCGGGCTGGCCGGTCTGGAGGCCGGTCTAACCGGGCCCTGGGCCGGGACGGCTCAAACTGCTGCGGTTTTTTCTCCGGCGGTTTCTCCTGTTGCTCCTGTTTCATCTCCGGCGAAATTTGCTGTTGCTACTGATGATGCTACTTCGTTTCCAGGCGATGTTCTGGGCATGAGGTGTACTCTTCCGACGAAATCTAGTAAAGTTTTCAATGACTATCTGGATTGCTTGAAGGGAGAACAGCGTCCGCCATCCAGTCTTCATTGGTATCTACACCATCTTGCGACAGTTCAGGAGTATGAAGATTGGGAGAGGAACATGGAGTTGGGTTTTTCTCGATGCCGCACATACAACAGGAAGTTCAATAGTTCTTATGCCTTTTATCTTGCTATACGGCGTGTGGACGAGGCATTGAAACGTTGCTGGGAGAATGCGGTGGACAAAGGTGAATTTGCTGAAACTTGGGAAGACTACAGAACTTTTCTTCGTAGTGGTTTCGTGTTACCATATGTGGAGGAGAGTGAGGAGCCGTCCAGAGTTGTGCATGCAATAGAGGAAGTGGACAAGTGCAAAGTTCCTATTCAGGAGATTGTTCCACTACCAACAGTCACTAAGGTCGAGGTGAAATCTTCAGAGGAGAGGAAACCTGGCTCTGATACCAAGAGCACTACTGTGACTGTTGAGGATGATGTACCATTGAGCGGGCTGAATATGCAACTCAAGAAGGTACAAGATGATGCTTGCAAGACAGTTGACAAGGTTCAGCGGTGGAGTTTGTTTCAGACTCAGTGCATTATCAAGGGCAAGGCTTGCAAGTTGATGATTGATGGTGGTAGCTGTACCAATGGCATTAGCAAGGCGATGGTGGCAGCATTGGGGTTGTCTACATGGCGTCTTCCTAGACCGAAACGTCTTGAGTGGTTGAATAGCTGTGGTATGCTGAAGATTACTCATAAGGTGCGTGTGCCATTTACAGTTGATGATTATGTTGATGAGATCGATTGCGATGTGTTGCCATTGGAGGTGTGTGGATTGCTACTTGGGCGTCCTTGGCAGTATGATCGTAATGTGACACATGCTGGGCGAGCAAATACATATTCTTTTATGCATGGTGGAAAACAGCGGACTTTGAAGTCTTTGGGTGATGATCATATCAAGTCCGATGTGGAGTTAGTGGTGCGTAAGGAGAAGTTGCACAAGCCTAAAGTGCAGCTAGAGGTGCATGATGTTCCGAGCATTGATGTTGGTGATGTTTCAGCCAAGCCTGTAGATGACAAGCTAGTCCTTGTTGGTGACAAGCCGGATGAAGCTACACTTATTGTTGATGTGGATGTTGCAGCATGTGCTACCGTTCCAGTTTGTGTTGATGCCAGTATACAGACTGATGATCTTTGTGCTGATGATACTTCAGTACATGTGGCGCAGATGCGCGTGGGAGGAGTGGGAGGCGAGCGCGTCAGTGGAGATGGTGGGCAGCGGCACTACCGTGCTAGGAGTACTGCAGTCCAGTTTTCCGCGACACCGCGGATGCATCGAGGCAAGGATGGACGTGTGAGACATCTATGTGGCCCAGGCATTACACATCTTGTGCAGGGTCATGTGCAGCGACACAAGGGTCCATCAAAACCTCGTAAGAAGAAGGAATTGGCGCCAAAGGCCAAGCTCATATGGAGAAGAAAGGAGGCGCCAAGTGCTGTATCAAGTCAAGAAGGCCGCGAGGGAGGATGTGGTGTGGAAGGCAAGCAAGACTTGAGGACGGCGAGGACGTGTCATGTTCATATCACGTCACCTTTTCCAGAAGACCCTCACGCGTTGACAAGGTATCAACTTGTCAATGCCTATGGATTGTAGGCTAGGGTTTAGTTAGAAGTAGAGGGCAAGTAGATCTCGAAGGTTTCAGCCGAAAAGTACTCGACGATTATGAAAATTAGGGTTTGCAGATAATGATTCGATTCCCTCTTCGTCCCTCGGCTCCCCCTTTATATAGGAGGTGGAGCCGAGGGATTCGTGCTATACAAGTTACATAGTCCGGAACGGTTTCTAACTCATCCCGCCAGATTACAAATAACACTTCCTATTACAACTCTTGACTTTCCTTGATATATCTTGGGCTCCCGAATCTTCTTATTCTTCGGGTAGTGGGCCTTCAGTAAACCCCGGGTACTATCTTCGGCAGGCCCATTTGGGATGCCTATGTCAGTAGCCCCCGAGATTTTGCTTGAATCGTAGAATCAGGGAAAATCTCCACTGTTTATTTTTATTCGAAAGCTTCAACTTTTTTTATATTTCTTCACATAAAATTCTATATTGTACAGGGATAATGGTAGTTGGGGCTAGTTCATCTGACGGATCAGGTACTAGTTAACTGCTCTAGTGGCAATCCGCAAAAACCTACTTCAAAATCACGTCCCTGGACATGATCTCGGGATACTGGTGTAAACTTCGACAGGTGCCGCTTAAGGTCTTACCATTCTGTCGAGTCCCAGTCAAATTTATCGGGTACCTAACGCGTCCGTTAGGATTTTTCTTCGTATCTGTTGATACGGATAAAGGTAGCAGAGCGCAGTCTTTGGCGATGCCACGCCCGAGAAACGGATCTGGGTCTTACCTTCGCAAATTTGCGGCATTCAGAAATTGATCGCAACTTCGGCGTTCTGAGAATATATTGTCGAGTGCTTTTCCGGCTGTTGGAATGGCACATTTTATCGAGTCAAATATGACTTATATTGCTCTCCCGATGGGAGTATATGTAGAGTTAATTATAACTCGAAATATACTCTCTTGCTTTTCTATTTTTCCTTTGTTAATTTCATCGGGCACGCGAACAGCGTTCCCGATGGGAGTAGCCCCCGAGGCTACAACCAAGAACTTGTGCTTGGTTGTAGGCTCAACATTGTAGTCCACCTTGTCGCTATATTGTCATTATTTCCCAATATGATCTCTTTCTTCTTTTTTTATCTCTCGGGTGCGCGAACAGCGCTCCCGATGGGAGTAGCCCCCGAGGCTACAGCCAAGGACTTGTGCTTGGTTGTAGGCTCCCGCAATTTCTATATTGCCATACTCGAAATTTTACTTTTTGTCACAGTAGCCCCCGAGCATTTGGGCAAAAACTTGTATTTGATCAAAGGCTCCCGAAGTATTTAATAATTCTCCCTGTCGCCAATCTTCTTTTATTTTCCTTGTCGACATGCTTCCCTTAATCAAAATTACTTCATCCCTGTTGAATAGTCGTGATTTTTCTGCCCTGTGGGTCCATTGCTTCCACCACGTTGACACGTCGTGCAAGTGGGGGACACACGTCCTCCGCTTTTTCTGGCGCACGTACGGTAACGCCTATCTCAGTAAAAATACCTCTTTACCCTTGTATCTAGAAAATCTTTTCTCACCACACGATTTCTTCATCCAACGGCACACTGCTTCACCCGATTCTTATATAAACCTTTCTTCAACCTCCGTTCATCCCCTCGCTTGCGCCGCTCATCTGTTCCTCTTCGCAAAAACTTCCCTTGCGCCCAACTCTCTCTGATCTTCCGCACTCACGAGCATTGCTCTGCCCATTGTCGTTGATGCCACCGCGCACGCGACTCACTCGCCACAGTACTCCGGAATCCAAGATGGCCGCCGAGGATCTTGAGTGGGAGAGATCCAAAATCTCCAACCAGGACACCAACATGCTGAAGAGGCTTGGCCTCATGAAGAAGGAGGACGCCATCCGCTTTCCCAGCGAAGAAAGCTATCCCAAGCCTCCAATGGAGTACCGGGTTAGTTTTGTTGATCACCTCATCCGCGGCCTTTCGGCCCCAATTCACGATTTCCTCCGCGGCCTTCTTTTCGTTTATGGGATTCAACTGCACCAGTTGACCCCCAATTCCATCCTTCACATTTCTATTTTCATCACACTTTGCGAATGCTTCCTCGAATCCCTCCCAATTGGGCTCGTGGAAACGCATTTTCTGCCTCCGCCGCAATGGCTCCCACAACGTCACTTATAACATAGGTGGCGTTGTTATCTCGTGTTCGTACCGATGTCGATTATTTCGACGTCAAATTTCCTGATTCTGTCCAAGGATGGCGAAAAAGTGGCTCTACATTCACGTAGAAAGCGCCAAGTCTGTTGAACACCACATAATTCCTTTCGACGGACGTGCCAGAATCCAGCGCCGCCGCTCCTGGGATGCCGAAGCTTCCGAAGAAGAGAAAAAGGCGACAGAGGCACTCATGTCTCGTATTCATCAGCTGCAAAACACTCGAGGCAAAGAGCTGTCTGGTGTTCAAATCACTGCCTACTTCCTTAGGATTAGGGTGCAGCCTCTTCAGGCTCGCAAAAATCCCCTTTGGACGTACTCTGGCGAAAACGACGCCAACAGAATCTTCAGTGATCTTTCCTCAAAGGATTTGGAGAAGTTGATTCGAAGACTTTCTCGCCTGGGCAAGGACCCTATTCCTTCCTCTTGTCGCGTGGAACCATACAGCTCCGCCAATCCACTCCCCGAGGTATTTTGTCTTCCCGAGTTTTTATCTTGTTCCGCACTTTCTCTGCATCTCATTGTATTGTCATCTCTTTAATTTTCCTTTTGTCGCTATTTTTTACAGAACCATCCTACTATGACTTCCCTTCCTCCTCTTCCTGAGGGTGGAGAAGTCGAAGAACAGGCCATCGTTGCCGAAGATATTCAAGGTTCTTCTATTCCCGAAAGTGAAGTCGCGGGTTCTCACAAATCTACGGCTTCTCGTGAAAAAGAAATTGAGTCTGAAGCCAGTGAATCGACGCAATCCCTTCCTCCTGCTGTTTCTCCAAGGATCAAAAGGAAAAGGAATGATGCCGAGGATTCTGGCACCTCTAAGGCTGAAGAAGTTGTTCCTTCTCATCCGAAGGCAGCTTATGATCCTTATATTGAATCCCTCGTCAGCTCGTAAGTCGTCTTTATTTCTCCCTATTTTTGTACTCGAAATATTTATCTTGTCTTGCTTTTTATGCTGCCGATTTTTTGATCAACAGTGATGACGAGGAAGAAGTACCAACTACTGACGTGGCTCCTCGGACAAGCACGTCACGCATCGTACTTGCCTCAGACACGCTAGTTGAAGGAGAAGAAACCTCGCCTCCTCAACAAAACGTCGTCACCACTACTCCACCATCAAGCCCCCTTGCTCCTTCACCAAAAAGGACAAGGGTTGAAAAGATTGTTGAACCTGCCCCTCAGTTGGGCAGTTCGTCGACTCTGCTCTTGGATGATGTAAGCTTGTCGACATCTATATTTTCCTTATTTTGCTTTTTTTTTACGCCTTCTCTCTTTTTCATGCCGATGTTTCTCTTGCTGTGTTCACCTTGAATAGCCTATGATCAAAGATCTTCTCCGCATCGGCTCCCAATTTATTGGGTACCGTGAATATGCTAACAGAGCCGAAGGTAACGACCTTTAAACTTGCCATTTTTCCTTGACTTTTTGCTCCTGTTGCTTGTCGCGATTTTTGATCTTTCTTCTCTCTTTTTTTTTATATCTCGACAGAGAAACTTGCAGAGGCCAACAAACGTGCCGACGCACTTGCTCAAAAACTTGAGCAAAGTGAAGCGGCTCGCAAGAAAACCGAACTCGCTGCTAGCGAAGCCAAGGCCGAAGCTGATGAAGCCAAGGCAAAAGCTGCTGGTATCGAGGACCTGCAGAAAAAACTTGAGGATGCTACATCTGCTTTAAACGAGCACAAAGCTGCGCAAGCTTCGTGAACAAGGAATCCTCAAGCGCACGAAAACTCAAAGTCGCCGCACTTTCAGTAATTTTGCTGATCCCTTCTATTTTTATGAGAATCGTTGTTTCTTGTCTTTTGACTAATGCTTTGTTTCCTTGACAGCCCAAACAAACCAGGATTTTGATCTGACGAATCCTGTCGATGACCCGCTCCTTGACGCACTTTCCTATCTGGAGCTTCATGGGTCCGAGATTCGTGAAGGTGTGTCGAATGCTAACGCAGTATTGTCGGCATTGTTCCCCTACTTCTTCCCGAAGAAAGAGGAGCCTGCGACTTTCCTTAACCTTGCCAAGATGTTCAATTCACCGGAAGACCTTGGACTGAAGATGCGCCAAGAAAATATGAAGGTTGCCGTTGAGAACAACATCGCGTTGGTTCTTTGACAGTCAACAGACTATTGACTGGATGAAAGTTGGCGACACCGAGCAGATAGAGCAATCAAGGTGGAAGTCGCTGATTAAGGCAGCCAAGCCCAACACAAAGAAGATCTTGGCCTATCTCGGGATTAAACCAGCGTCGACTCCTAGCTCGTCAAGGCCGGAGGTCTAGTTGCATGTCTCTGTTTTTCTTTCTGTTTCTTTTGCTCTTGTCGCGAAAGTAGTCATTTGGCGACACGTACTTCCTTAGCTCCACTGTAATGCCCTTGTAGTTATTCCAAGAGATTAATGAAAACTCTATCTTTGCTTGTTGTTTGATGTTGTCTTGTTTAAATTTCAGTTGATATTTGATAACTATACTCCATCTTCCGCTCCTTCCAATGTTTCGCCTTCTTCTTCTCGCGCGAGGAGAACTTTTGCTGATACTGCACCTGTCGATGATACCTTGTCGCAAGAACTGGATGAGCTTCGACAGCAACTTCAGTATGCGAAGAAGCAAACACTTGTGATGATGGAGCAATCTCGTAAGTCATCTGAAGCCGAAAAAGTTGCTCTTCAGCAAGCTCGCGAGGCCGTGGCTGCTAAGGAAATTGCTGCTTCCGAGGCTGAAAAGGCGACCACTCGAGAAAATTTCATGCTCGAATTAATGAATGAAGCCAGTGCAGATATGTCGGGTATGCTTGCTTCATCCTCCGATATCTTTCATCTTCATGCTATGTCTCTTAAAGGTTTCCCCTTCGTTGTTTTGATAGGTTCCTTTACTGATGCTGCTGCCGAGGAAGAGAGGGTAAATGCTAGGACGAACCTCCTTGTTAACCTTTCCCTGGACCATGGTTCTTTGTTTTGGGCTACCCCAGAGAGGACCCGACAAATTGTCAGATTCCAAGATCGCACCTCTCAAACTCGCGATTTCCTTGACTTCTGTACCAAGACCTTGTCCATGGTTTACAACTCCATGTTTCCTCGGAACGTCCAACCAAAAACTCTCCCTGAATTGATGGAAAGATTCAAGGATGCTGGCAGTATCCATGATTTTGTCAAAGCTCAACTGGTAGCTGGCGCCAGATTTGCTCTTATCATGCTCCAGATCTGCCACTCAAATCTTGACCTTACCCAAGTTGTCGCGAAAGTTCATCAAAAGGTAAAACGTCGAAGAGTTGGTGTTGATAGGATTAACACGAAGGTTACGCCTGTAGCCGAAGAAATGATTGAGGACCTTCTTCGGATGGACGCCGACTTTTTTGCCGATGGCCATTATGCCGATTTTCTTGGCGCTGCTCCTGAAGAAAACAGAGTTACTCTTGATGACATATTGAATCAAGACTAGTTATTTTCCTCTTGTAGATATTTCTTTTTTGTAACCCATGACTATGATTATATTGTGAAGCAACCACTATATTTCTATGTTTGTCTAGCCCCCGAGTGTCTCGGTGACTCTTTACTATATTTGTATATTTGCGAGGTTTTGAACCAAGGCATTTATATATTTATGGCGAATATGAGCCCCCGAGCTTTTTTATTGAGTACTATTTTGTATTTTTATTGACTCACGAGGTATTTTAATACCAAGGCAAGGCTTTTCTTTTGTCGATGAACTATATTGAAATTCGTCGGAGCAGAGACTTTGATCATGTCGATAAGGAAGAAAGGTTATATTGATACTATCTTTATTATATTGCAGCACCGCGAGCCCGCCTCATTAAAAACCTTCTCCGGCCCCACTCGGTGCCCCGAAAAAGGAAAAGAGTGCGTCTGAAAACTCGCGGGCGTTTCAGTACATTGAAGTTTTACAAGGACTATATTTCGACTCTAGGCGTAGAACCGCCTAAGTTGCGCCACGTTCCAGGGGTTTGGCTCCTCCACCCCTGTCTTCTTGTCCTTTATCCTGTATGCTCCTCCTCTGATTACTTCCGTGACAATGTAAGGGCCAAGCCATGGTGACTCGAGTTTTTCATGACTTTTTTGCGTGAGCCGAAGAACTAGGTCTCCCACCTGAAAAGATCTTGGCCGCAAACGTCGACTGTGGTAATTCTTCAGGTCCTGTTGATATTTGGTTACCCGAGATAGTACTTCATCTCGAGCTTCATCAAGTGCGTCGACGTCATCTTCTAGCGCTTTTCTCGACACTTCTTCGTCATATTCCACGACACGTGGAGAGTTGTGCTCTATCTCGATTGGTAATACTGCTTCTGCTCCATGAACCAGGAAAAACGGAGTTTCCTGTGTTGCTGTGTTTGGTGTTGTTCGGATGCTCCACAACACGCTTGGTAGTTCTTCTGGCCAGGGTATGTCGAGCTTTTTCCAGTGGTCCTAACAAGCGCTTCTTGATGCCATTGCAGATTATACCATTGGCTTTCTCGACTTGCCCATTGGTTTGAGGATGTGCAACTGACGCAAAGTGCAACTTGATACCCACCTCTTCGCAATAATCTTTGAATTCGTGGGATGTGAAGTTACTGCCGTTGTCTGTGACGATGCTGTGGGGCACTCCAAATCTGAAGACGAGGCCTTTTATAAATTTTACTGCGGATGCTCCGTCTGGTGAATTTATCGGCTTCGCTTCTATCCACTTTGTAAATTTGTCGACAGCTACTAGCATGTACTCCTTTCCTCCTGGCCAGGATTTGTGTAACTTGCCCACCATATCAAGTCCCCATTGAGCAAAAGGCCATGACAATGGTATTGGTGCTAGCTCTCTTCTTTGGAGAGTGAGGTTTTGCGGCAAACCTTTGACACGCGTCGCAAGTTCTTACTATGTCCTTGGCGTCCTCGATTGCTGTCAACCAGTAGAATCCTGCCCGAAAGACCTTGGCTGCAATAGCTCGACTACTTGCGTGGTGGCCACATATTCCTTCGTGTACATCCTTCAGAATTATTCTTCCTTCTTCGGGTGTGACACACCTTTGCAAGACGCCTGAAATACTTCGCTTATACAATTCTCCTTTGACCACCGTGAAAGCTTTGGAGCGTCGAATTACTCGCCTTGCCTCAACTGGATCGTCGGGTATTTCTTTCCTGAGGATGTATGATATGTACGGCTGCATCCACGGTGTCTGTATCATCATGACCAGGTCCTGATCTTCTTCTTCTTCTTCTTGCTTTTCCTTGGTAGCCCCCGAGGGTTTCTTCTCCTTCTTTTTTGATTTTGTTGATTTGGTGGACCTCTCTATTATCTCTTCCCAGAATACACCTGGCGGGACTGCAAGGCATTGCGACCCGATGTTTGCAAGAACGTCGGCTTCGTCGTTGCTCAATCTGCTAATATGATTTACTTCGCATCCATCGAACAACTTCTCGAGCTCGTTGTACACCTCCTTGTATGCCATCATGCTATCATTGACTGCGTCACATTGGTTCATAACTTGCTGAGCCACCAAGCGTGAGTCGCCAAAAATTTTAATCGAGTTGCGCCGCAGCTTTCGCCATCTTCATCCCGTGTATGAGAGCCTCATATTCTCGCTTCATTATTAGATGCGTTAGGGAACGTCATCCGAAGGATGTACTTCAACTTGTCGCCTTCGGGTGATATGAGTACTACTCTGCGCCAGCCTCCTTCTAGTCTTTTGGACCCGTCAAAGTTCATGGTCCGGGTTCTCGACAAATCTGGAGGTCCTGTATTTTGCAACTCCATCCACTCTGCGATGAAGTCCGGCAGATTTGCGACTTTATTGCTTTTCTTTTCATACGTGATGTCCCGAGGGGAAAGTTCTATTCCCCAAAGGGAGACACGACCCGTAGCTCACAGGTTGTTCAGTATATTTGACAAGGGAGCTTCATTGACCACTATGATCGGGTGTGCCGAAAAATAGTGGCGCAATTTTCGTGCTGTCGTGAACACTCCATATGCTATCTTTTGGTACTGCGGATACCTTTGTTTTGAGGGCGATAAAACTTCGCTAACGAAGTATCTTGGCCTCTGCACGCCGTGGAGTTTTCCTTCTTCTTCCCTTTCAACAACTAGCACCGTGCTCACCACTTGGGGCGTGGCTGCGATATACAGCGGGAGAGGTTCCCTTTCTTTTGGCGCCACCAAAATTGGTGGTGTCGAGATTGTGCGCTTCAAATCCTCGAAAGCTACGTCGGCTTCTTCGTTCCACTTGGAATTTATCTCCTTGCTTTATCAAAGCGTAAAATGGTAACGCTTTTTCACCCAGCCTAGCGACGAATCTGCTCAAAGCTGCGACTCGCCCGATTAGTCTGTTGTATTTCTTTCAACTTTGTTGGCTTCCTCATTGTTACGATAGCTTGTATTTTATCGGGATTTGCTTCGATCCCTCTTGCTGAAACTAGAAACCCCGAAGTTCTCCTGTTTGGGACGCCTTGAAAGAACACTTCGTCGGGTTCGGTTTGAGGCAGAACTTATCAAGGTTGTCGAAGGTTTCCTTGAGATCCTCAATCAGCGTTGCCCCCTTTTTTGATGTTATGACGACATCATCAATGTATACTTGCACGTTCTTCCCGATCTGTGAAGCCAAACACTTCTGCATCAACCTATGATATGTTCCACCCGCATTTTATAAACCAAAGGGCATTGTTCTGTAGCAAAATACGCCTTAAGGTGTAATAAACGCGGTATTTACTACATCTTCTTCATTCAATCTGATCTGGTAATAACCAGAAAAAGCAACCAGCAAGGAAAGACGTTCACATCCAGCCGAGGAGTCCATAATTTGATCGATCCTCGGGAGTTCAAAGTGATCATTAGGACAATTTTTATTGACACACCTAAAATCGACGCACATGCAAAGGACCTTAGTGTTTTTCTTCGGCACCAAAGACAGGATTTGCTACCCATGTGGCTTCAGAATATCTCTTTGATAAAACCAGCTTCTTGTAGTCGATTGATTTCTGACAGCATGGCTTTGCGGTTTGGTTCCGAAAAACGCCGCAAAGGTTGTTTGATTGGTCTCGCTAGTGGATCCAAGTTTAGGTGGTGCTCGGCAAGTTCCCTGGGTACTCCTGGCATGTCAGCTGGACACCATGCGAAGATTTTCCGGTGCTCACGGAGGAACTCGACGATTTGGCAGCTTTCCTATGCGATATCCATGTCGTTTGCGATAGATGTCGTCTTTTTCGGTCTGTCGGGTGAATCTGCACCTCTTTTGAATTTTTCTCAGATCGAAAGTTGATTCTTTGTTTGGCCTTCCAACGTCAGGCAGTACGTCGTAATCAGTCATGCTTTTTGACGCCAAGTACTCAGCTTGCATCCCGAAAGTTTCTGACAACCGGTGGAAATCCTTGTCGCACTTATCGGCTAAGGCAAAGCTTCCTTTTACTGTGATTGGTCCCTTTGGTCCAGGCATCCTCCACAACAGGTATGTATAGTGTGGCACCGCCATAAATCTAGCATATGCTGGTCGTCCCAACAGAGCGTGGCTTTGCGACGGAAAATCCACGACTTCAAATTCGAGCCTCTCGATTCTATAATTTTCTCGGTCCCAAAGCGAACGTCGAGATTGATCTTTCCCAATGGATAACTTGGTTTCTCCGGTGTGATGCCGTGGAACCTTGTGTCTGTTGGTTTCAAGTTTGCTAAGGATATGTTCATCTTCCTCAATGTATCTGCATACATAAGGTTCAAGCTGCTGCCGCCGTCTATGAACACTCGAGAGACATCAAATCCCGCGATAACTGCTGGCAGAATAAGTGCTGACTGCCCTGGTCGAGGAACTTGCTGCGGATGATCTGCTATTGTGAAGCCGATATCTTGTCCTGACCAATTAAGGTACTCAACTGTTGGTGGAGGCATTTTCTCTGCCATAAACACCTGTCGTGAGATTACTTTCTGAGCTCTATTGGACGGCCTTCCCTTCTGAATTATCGACACTGCTCCATTGGAGTTAGGATCAACATAAGGTGGTGGTGCAGGTGCTGCCGCTATTCTGAGCTGATGCCGATTGTCGTCTGTAATCGCGGGAGGAGGCGGCAAGTGAATCTCGCTTCTGGGTTCTCGAGGATTTCTCTGTGCTGCCCGCGCGTTAGCGTTTTCTGCATACCGCAACATTGCCTGAAAATTTCGACTGTCTTTCTGCAAGTGCCCTGACTGTCTTTTATCGTTGCTGTCGAGGAAAAAGTGCATCTGGCACGGTCCATTCATCATCTCTTCAGGGGACACGAAAGGTCTTGGAAACCTAGGCCCGCTACTTTGCCTGTTGCATGAATCATCCCTATTATCACCTCGCTGTTCATTGCTTCTCTGGTAATCATCTCTGTTTCTTCCTCCTGTATTTGTCCAAAAACCTGCCAAAATTTGTCCTGGAGCGTCATAGTTCTGGTACTGCCGAGGAAATCTTCGCCTCGGTTGATAGTTTCGACCACAGTCCTCCTCTGGCGACCTGTGCCGTTTGTTATGGACAGCGTCTTCTCCATCTGCCCATTTATTTGCTATCTCCATTAACGCGGATACTGTCTTTGGATTGGTCCTTCCCAAATCCTCGACAAAATCTCCACGCCTGACTCCTGCGACAAACGCATCTATTGCTCTCTCGTCAGATATATTTTCTGCCGAGTTTTTGATGATATTCCACCTTTGGATGTACTTTCTCATTGGCTCATCTGGCTTTTGTCGACATGCTCTCAACTCCTCTAACGACGCGGGTTTTTTGCACGTGGATCTGAAGTTCTTGACGAACACGTCCTCGAAACTTTCCCAGCTGTCGATAGATCCTGGAGTGAGTTTCTTTATCCACGATCGTGCGGCTCCACTCAAATGCACCTGAATGCTTTGCATGGCTGTTGCCCTGGTTCCTCCCGTGAGCTTCACTGTCTCCAGATAGTCGACTAGCCAATCCTCTGGATCTTGAAGGCCGTCGAACTTTTTGAAATTGTCGGGTAGCTTGAATCCTGAAGGGACTCGAGTTTTTCGGACTCTCCTCGTGAAGCATGGCAAGCCGCACATATCTTCGTCGTTAAGCTCCGGAGATTGCCGATGATCCCTTCTGCTTTGTCGTGCTCTGTCGACTCTTGCTTGTGCTGTCGTATCTCTTACTCCACTTGGTCCTTCAGGGGCTGCCGCCGTTGCTGCTGCAGGTCGTGGACTATTTTGCCTTGCTGTTCCTTCGGGAGGCGTTGAAACGAACGCTGTCCCCATAGCTCCAACTCCTGCTATCGCCATATTGTATAGTGTTTCCCTTGGATCACCGGAGGTGGTTTAGACGCGAGGATAAAAGCTTGTGTCGCCATATACCCAGCCTTCGGTGTCTTAGGGATAATGTTTCCTCTTGTGTCTATCGACATAAAGGACATGTCGAGGTTTTGAACCAAGTGCTCTCTTTTCGCTTCGGTATGTGTTGTAACCTTGATCTTCCTCTGTTCCGAGCCTCCCTGTGGCTATTACCCGAAGTTCTAGATTGTCGACTCAGATCTGCCCTTCTCCTGCTGGATGCAGAAGCTGCTTCCTTTCTCCTGTTCAACTCAGCTGTCTGTTTTTCCAATTCCCTCGCAGCTCGTGCGAGCCTATATTGGTATGCTTGCAATTCCTCTGGTGTGGCCGTGGTAGCCATTGGTTCTGTACCGTTCATAGCTCTCGCGGCTCTGTCCCACGCTGTTTGTGAAAGTTGGACTCTATCTCGCGGCTCTGGCCCGACGTATTTATTGCCCAGGCCTTGTCGCAGATTGGAGGGATCGACGTATGGATTTCCCAGATCGTCGAAAGCCTCAGATGTTTCCTCTTGATCTTCAATGGCATAAATCTGATGATACTTTGTACTCAGATCTATGTTGGGTTTGGTGGCATCATCGTTTAGATTGATGAAGACCTTGCCCACTGTGATAGAGTTGTCGATGAAGGCATAGTATCGACATCGCTTGAGCCATCGCTTATATATGAGTCCGCAGATGACTCAAACGACATGTCGTTGAAGATCTTGGCGAGTTTCTCTCTTGTTCTGGTGCTGATGTAGCGTGTCGCCGAAGTTTCTTCTTCTCCTGACTCGGTTGACGACGCATAGCTTGAAAAATCGGAATCGACCTTCGACGATCCCGACGAAATCGGAACCTCGACACGATACGATCCTTCCTTCTCGACGCGAAAGTGAAACCTTCCGAACGTCATCTCCATGGGCTCCGCCAGATACGCATATGCATCCAAACGGGAGGGTGGGTGAGGAACAAAATCGACAAGACCAGCAGTGATCTGTTTACCTCGATCCATTGTGTTGCTTGCAGTTGATGATGTCGAAGATCTTGAGCGTGCCATCGAGATCAGATCCTTACGCCTCTAGTTCCCACAGACGGCGCCAATTGACAAGGTATCAACTTGTCAATGCCTATGGATTGTAGGCTAGGGTTTAGTTAGAAGTAGAGGGCAAGTAGATCTCGAAGGTTTCAGCCGAAAAGTACTCGACGATTATGAAAATTAGGGTTTGCAGATAATGATTCGATTCCCTCTTCGTCCCTCGGCTCCCCCTTTATATAGGAGGTGGAGCCGAGGGATTCGTGCTATACAAGTTACATAGTCCGGAACGGTTTCTAACTCATCCCGCCAGATTACAAATAACACTTCCTATTACAACTCTTGACTTTCCTTGATATATCTTGGGCTCCCGAATCTTCTTATTCTTCGGGTAGTGGGCCTTCAGTAAACCCCGGGTACTATCTTCGGCAGGCCCATTTGGGATGCCTATGTCACGCGTTGGGGACAACGCTTCTTGAAGGGGGGGAGGATGATATGGGCACGGAGGCCTATGTGGAGCCTAATTTCAGGACTCCACCAACCTAGGTGGTACGCCATCAAGGATTCAGGAGTGACACGCTAGGACGACCTACGCCATGTAATAATTAAGTCTAAGGTTGTGTCATTCATTCTATGTTAGGAAATAATGTAGCCAGGTCATGCTGTGGGCCATCTAGGGTTTTAATAGAGTCTGTTTGACTTGGGCCTGTCCAAGTCGAACTAGGTTAGGCCCAATAAGGGGGCCGGCCGGCCAGCTCTCCCTCTCATATAAGGATATGGCACGGCTAGGGTTTAGCTAAGAACAAGTTTAGTCTAAATTTTAGGTCATACCTAGTTGCGTGTGTTCACGTGTATCATCCCTCCGGGGGTACGGCGCTGCCGTTTATCTATACTATCCGCTGCGAAGGTTCTTGTGTTCATCAAGGATTGTCTAGCTCTTGGTTTGAGGCGTATCGTTCATCGATCCGTTGCTTGCTGGATTCGTTCCCTCTTCTCCAGGCTGCGTTCATCGCGTTGTTGGGAGGATTCTCTACCCCAGGTTCTCGCTGTGAAAGATCGGGCATCAACTAAGGAGGATCCAGTGGGTCCCTCCCTTATCATGTGGTATCAGATTTCTGGGTTGCTCACGGCGAGGTTTTGTTGATCGATCTCTTTGATCGGTTTGCATCGGAGAAGTTTGGCTCTAGATCGGTGGAGCTTGGCTCTCGGTCGAAGGAGTTTGGTTGGAGGAAGTTTGGTGTAGTTTGGAGGTCATCCATGGCTGTTTCGGAGGTCAAAATCGCGAAAAATCGCGACCGGAATCGGGAAGAAGACAAAATTTCGCGACCAGGAAAAATCCGGTTTGAAATCCGGTCAACCGGGCCAGTGACCGGGCAGCCTGGCGTGGGATCCGGTCAACCGGGCGGCAAACCGGGAAGTTCGCAAAAATTCATCCGGTTGTGTTCCGGTGCGATGCATCCGGTTGGCGACCGGTCAACCGGGCCGGTGACCGGGCTGGCCGGTCAGGAGGCCGGTCTAACCGGGCCCTGGGCCGGGACGGCTCAAACTG
Organism: Lolium perenne; assembly: GCF_019359855.2. Classification (NCBI taxonomy): domain Eukaryota; kingdom Viridiplantae; phylum Streptophyta; class Magnoliopsida; order Poales; family Poaceae; genus Lolium; species Lolium perenne. The sequence continues at coordinate 261,644,816 of NC_067249.2, forward strand.
CTGCGGTTTTTTCTCCGGCGGTTTCTCCTGTTGCTCCTGTTTCATCTCCGGCGAAATTTGCTGTTGCTACTGATGATGCTACTTCGTTTCCAGGCAATGTTCTGGGCATGAGGTGTACTCTTCCGACGAAATCTAGTAAAGTTTTCAATGACTATCTGGATTGCTTGAAGGGAGAACAGCGTCCGCCATCCAGTCTTCGTTGGTATCTACACCATCTTGCGACAGTTCAGGAGTATGAAGATTGGGAGAGGAACATGGAGTTGGGTTTTTCTCGATGCCGCACATACAACAGGAAGTTCAATAGTTCTTATGCCTTTTATCTTGCTATACGGCGTGTGGACGAGGCATTGAAACGTTGCTGGGAGAATGCGGTGGACAAAGGTGAATTTGCTGAAACTTGGGAAGACTACAGAACTTTTCTTCGTAGTGGTTTCGTGTTACCATATGTGGAGGAGAGTGAGGAGCCGTCCAGAGTTGTGCATGCAATAGAGGAAGTGGACAAGTGCAAAGTTCCTATTCAGGAGATTGTTCCACTACCAACAGTCACTAAGGTCGAGGTGAAATCTTCAGAGGAGAGGAAACCTGGCTCTGATACCAAGAGCACTACTATGACTGTTGAGGATGATGTACCATTGAGCGGGCTGAATATGCAACTCAAGAAGGTACAAGATGATGCTTGCAAGACAGTTGACAAGGTTCAGCGGTGGAGTTTGTTTCAGACTCAGTGCATTATCAAGGGCAAGGCTTGCAAGTTGATGATTGATGGTGGTAGCTGTACTAATGGCATTAGCAAGGCGATGGTGGCAGCATTGGGGTTGTCTACATGGCGTCTTCCTGAACCGAAACGTCTTGAGTGGTTGAATAGCTGTGGTATGCTGAAGATTACTCATAAGGTGCGTGTGCCATTTACAGTTGATGATTATGTTGATGAGATCGATTGTGATGTGTTGCCATTGGAGGTGTGTGGATTGCTACTTGGGCGTCCTTGGCAGTATGATCGTAATGTGACACATGCTGGGCGAGCAAATACATATTCTTTTATGCATGGTGGAAAACAGCGGACTTTGAAGTCTTTGGGTGATGATCATATCAAGTCCGATGTGGAGTTAGTGGTGCGTAAGGAGAAGTTGCACAAGCCTAAAGTGCAGCTAGAGGTGCATGATGTTCCGAGCATTGATGTTGGTGATGTTTCAGCCAAGCCTGTAGATGACAAGCTAGTTCTTGTTGGTGACAAGCCGGATGAAGCTACACTTATTGTTGATGTGGATGTTGCAGCATGTGCTACCGTTCCAGTTTGTGTTGATGCCAGTATACAGACTGATGATCTTTGTGCTGATGATACTTCAGTACATGTGGCGTAGATGCGCGTGGGAGGAGTGGGAGGCGAGCGCATCAGTGGAGATGGTGGGCAGCGGCACTACCGTGCTAGGAGTACTGCAGTCCAGTTTTCCGCGACACCGCGGATGCATCGAGGCAAGGATGGACGTGTGAGACATCTATGTGGCCCAGGCATTACACATCTTGTGCAGGGTCATGTGCAGCGACACAAGGGTCCATCAAAACCTCGTAAGAAGAAGGAATTGGCGCCAAAGGCCAAGCTCATATGGAGAAGAAAGGAGGCGCCAAGTGCTGTATCAAGTCAAGAAGGCCGCGATGGAGGATGTGGTGTGGAAGGCAAGCAAGACTTGAGGACGGCGAGGACGTGTCATGTTCATATCACGTCACCTTTTCCAGAAGACCCTCACGCGTTGGGGACAACGCTTCTTGAAGGGGGGGAGGATGATATGGGCACGGAGGCCTATGTGGAGCCTAATTTCAGGACTCCACCAACCTAGGTGGTACGCCATCGAGGATTCAGGAGTGACACGCTAGGACGACCTACGCCATGTAATAATTAAGTCTAAGGTTGTGTCATTCATTCTATGTTAGGAAATAATGTAGCCAGGTCATGCTGTGGGCCATCTAGGGTTTTAATAGTGTCTGTTTGACTTGGGCCTGTCCAAGTCGAACTAGGTTAGGCCCAATAAGGGGGCCGGCCGGCCAGCTCTCCCTCTCATATAAGGAGATGGCACGGCTAGGGTTTAGCTAAGAACAAGTTTAGTCTAAATTTTAGGTCATACCTAGTTGCGTGTGTTCACGTGTATCATCCCTCCGGGGGTACGGCGCTGCCGTTTATCTATACTATCCGCTGCGAAGGTTCTTGTGTTCATCAAGGATTGTCTAGCTCTTGGTTTGAGGCGTATCGTTCATCGATCCGTTGCTTGCTGGATTCGTTCCCTCTTCTCCAGGCTGCGTTCATCGCGTTGTTGGGAGGATTATCTACCCCAGGTTCTCGCTGTGAAAGATCGGGTATCAATCTAGGTGGATCACGTTGGATCTACCTTATCACGTCCTCCCCACCGACACACAAAACACTAAGCCACCAGATCTGGTGAGGCGCTGTAGCGGCGGAAAGCACCACCGACATCGCCGCCACTCCTCCGTCGCCGCCATGGCGAGCTCCTCGTCGACGAAGACCGACGGTATGCGACCCGAGTGTCTCTCATCTAGTATGAGTCCTGGTTAGATGCGATTACTCACTAGATGCAATAGCTAGAGGTCCTACTAGAATTCTAACAATGGTATCAGAGCATGTCTAGTTTCGTTCATCTAGTTGAGGTAGATCTTTACCGGGATAGAATCAAAGATCAATTAAAACAGAAAGCTTTAGTTTGTAAACCCTAGATCGGTTTCATACCGAGTAGCAGCATGAAATAGAAAAGAAAGAAGGGGACAGAGAAAGGGAAGCGGCATCCATACCGGCCTCCACCTACCGGCGAACTCCGGGAAGGGTCGTCCGCCTTCGCAGAGGCGCCGTGCCAGGGCACCGTGGCTAGTCCACTCGGCGGCGGCGAGCTCACCCGCACGGGGAACGCGCGCACCGGCGAGAGGACCGGTTACGGCGCCGCAATCTCCCCACGCGACGGCCCGTCTCGGCGGCCACCGTCGTCTCCCTCGTCTGGCTTGCGCCACCGCAGTCGGATGTGTGAGAGAGGAACAGAGGGGAGAGAGTGAGGGTTAGGGTTTCAGGGGCGGCTAATGACCCCGTTTTGTTCGACCGAGAGCGGCGCGCGGCCGTCCGATCGAATCCGACGGTCAGTTTTTCCAGAAGCCGTTTCGGGCCAGAGAGAGGAGAGAAGAGGCCGTGGGCCGGTGCTGGGCGCGGCCCATGCAGCGGCGCAACCTTTTTTCCGCCCGTGCGCATTTTTGGCCTTTAACAGAGCATCAGAGAAGAGCCCATCTGGGATGGTTGGCCTGTTTTGCTTTTTGTTTCCAGTAATTGTTTTCTGTTTTTAGTTTCTGGAAATAATTTAGCACTAAGAATAAAAGTGAGTTTGGAATTTTTTACCGTGGGTTAAGATTCGAAAATTAAGTTAAGTTTCCGCTGTGCTAGTTAAGTTGAAGTCATATTTTATTGTTTCCTAATTTAATTGGAACCAACGGGAAAATTGAATTAGGAAATAAGAGTCAATTTTGAGTATGATGATTTTATTTGATGACCAACGTTGTTAATAAAATTGTATTCCGCAAGATTCAGAGTTATCATTATTGGTTCTATTTCTGCCCAACGGTGATGTAGAATTAATATTGAGAAGTGCCATGTTTTAATTTGACCAACGTTGAATTAACTCATTTTGATGGAAATTTTGTTTCAGGAAATCCTATGAGTTTTATCTCGGCTATTGAGCCCCTCAATGGATGGAACTATGGCTCATGGCGAGAGAAGTTTGAGGTGGGGCTTGCTTTGCTTGACCTTGACTTGGCACTGATAGAGGCTTGTCCCATAAACCTAAGGACCCCGTGAGGGGCGACAAAGAAAGTGAACATGACTTCAACAAAAGGGTTCTTGACCATGGACCAAAAAGAATGAAGTACGATCTTGATCGTGCTAAGTGGGACTTGTCCAACAGAAAGTGCTTGATGGTGATCAAGAGCTCCATTTTGGAGGCTATAAGGGGAGCAATCCCACAATGTGACACGCCAGTGAGTACCTGAAAAAGGTAAAGAGTCAGTTTACTGGGTCTTCCAAGGCCTATGCTAGCACTCTCATAAGAAAGCTTGTCACCACCAAGTACACTGGTGGTGGAGTAAGGGATCACATATTGAGGATGAGCCATATGTCTTCCAAGCTCAAATCTATGGAGATGGAGCTTCCAGAACAGTTTGTCATCCATCTGATCTTTGCCTCACTCCCAAAAGAATTTGAGACCTTTGTTGTGAACTACAATGCACAGCCAGAAAAGTGGGCCATTGAGAAGATGATTGCCATGTGTGTGCAAGAAGAAGAGAGGATCAAGGGGCAATCTAGTGATTCTATCAATTACCTAAGCCCAACCAAGAAGAGGAACTTTCAGAGTTCCAAGCCACAAGGGAAACCTCAGTGGAATCCTCCTCCTGCTAAGCCGCATGAAGAGGTGGCCAAGGACACTTGCAAGTGGTGCAAGGAAAAGGGCCACTACCAGAAAGACTGTGTGGCATTCCTGAAACATCTGTGCAAGAAAGGTGAGGATTTAATTACATTTGTAGATGAATCCTTATTTCTAAGTTATGCAAAATCTACTTGGTGGATTGACTCAGGTGCAACTGTTCATGTTGCAAATTCATTGCAGGAATTCCGTATGAGACAGACCCTGCAAAGAGGAGAAAGAAGTATTAAAGTAGCAAACGGCGTCCAAGCTTAAGTCGAAGCCATTGGAGATCTCCCATTAGTATTAGCAAATGGCTTTGTACTTTTATTAGTAGATGTGCTTTATGTACCCTCTTTGCATCGGAACTTAATAAGTGTATCGCGCTTAGATGATGATGGTTTTGCTTGCCATTTTGGTGATGGTCAATGTAAGATCAAGTTTAATAATGAGATTGTTGGTCTTGCCTTCAGACAAGACAAGCTTTATTTATTGTCACTTTGTGATGAGAATGTGAATGTTTTAAGCGCTGATAATGAGAATGTCTCCACATCCCTGAGTGAAAATAATAAGCGGAAGAGAATTGATGAAGTCTCTTCGAAATTATGGCATTGTCGTTTAGGCCATATTTCGAGGGGGAGAATAGAACGCTTAGTAAAAGAATCAATCCTTCCGCCTATGGAATTTTCGAATTTAGAACAATGCATCGATTGCATTAAAGGAAAGTATGTAAAGAACATAAATAAGGGCGCAAAAAGAAGCACCGGAGTTTTAGAAATAATTCATATGGATATATGCGGTCCGTTTCCTGTGAAATCTGTGGATGGCTATGATTCCTTCATAACATTCACGGATGATTATTCGCGTTATGGTTATATTTATCCAATTAAAGAGCGTTCAGAAGCACTGGATAAATTCAATATATTTAAGGCTGAAGTAGAAAATCAGCATAGCATAAAGATTAAAATAGTAAGGTCTGACCGCGGTGGGGAGTACTATGGTCGGCACACCCCATATGACCAAGTTCCTAGACCATTTGCAATGTTCCTACAAGAGCATGGCATAGTTGCCCAGTATTCTACACCGGGCGAGCCTCAGCAGAATGGAGTAGCTAAAAGACGAAACCGTACCCTCATGGATATGGTGAGAAGCATGTTAAGTTACTCCACTTTACCGGTTAGTTTGTGGATGGAGGCGTTAAAAACCGCTATTCACATACTTAATCGAGTTCCTAGTAAGTCGGTGTCTAAAACACCATATGAGTTGTGGACTAGTCGAGAACCTTCACTCAATTACTTGCGAGTGTGGGGATGTCCAGCTGAGGCTAAACTCTTTAACCCGAACATTGGGAAATTAGATCCTAAGACAGTAAGTTGTCATTTTATTGGCTATCCAGACAAGTCGAAAGGTTATCGTTTCTATTGTCCAGACAGACTCACTAAGTTTGTAGAAACGAGACACGCTGTGTTTCTAGAGGATGAGATGATCAGGGGGAGCACGGTATCCCAAGAAATCAACCTTGAGGAGAAGCGGGTGTATGCACCCACTCCAATGATCCAGGAACCATTTTTCTCGATACCTGCTGCTGCTGCACCAACACAGGACGATGTCATTGCGACACCTGTTGTTAGTTCTCCTGTGGCAACAATGAATGAAAATAGAGAGAATGTTACCACACATGAGGAAGAGCTGCAACAGCCCCACATAGAAAGTGCACCAGAGATTGAGAACCTTAGAAGGTCTCAAAGAGCAAGAAAGCCAGCTATTCCTGACGATTTTGAGATCTATGTCATTGAAGAAGTTCAAATGGAGGGTGATCCCACCACATTTGAAGAAGCCTCGAGAAGTGCTCATTCATCGAAGTGGATTGAGGCCATGGTTGATGAAATGAGATCAATGAGTAGCAACAAAGTCTGGGATTTAGAAGAAATTCCTAAAGGGGCCAAAACAGTGGGCTGTAAATGGGTCTACAAAACAAAGTGTGACTCTAGAGGGAATGTTGAAAGATATAAAGCACGACTTGTTGCGAAGGGTTTCACTCAAAGAGAAGGAATAGACTATAATGAGACCTTTTCTCCGGTCTCATGTAAGGATTCTTTTAGAATTATAATGGCTTTAGTGGCACACTATGATTTAGAGTTGCATCAAATGGATGTAAAGATGGCCTTCTTAAATGGAGACTTGGAGGAAAATGTTTACATGGCACAACCCAAGGGTTTTGTCGTGGAAGGAAAAGAACATATGGGATGCCGTTTGAAGAAATCCATTTATGGATTAAAACAAGCCTCCAGGCAATGGTACTTGAAGTTCCATGAGACAATTAAAAGTTTCGGGTTTAATGAGAATAGAGAGGACAATTGCGTATATGCAAAGTTTAAGAAAGGGAAATTCATTTTCCTTATCCCATATGTGGATGACATTCTACTTGCTAGTAGCGATGTTAGTCTACTATTGGAGACGAAGAAGTTCTTGTCCTCGAACTTTGATATGAAAGATCTTGGTGAAGCTTCATTCGTTCTAGGAATTGAAATTCACCGAGATAGACAAAGAGGGGTTTTAGGACTATCGCATAAGGCATACTTAGAGAAAGTTCTAAAGAAGTATGGTATGCATGCGAGTAATTCCACGCCTGCTCCTATAGTCAAGGGCGATAGATTTGGGACTTTTCAATGTCCCAGGAACCAATATAAGATCGATCAAATGAAAGCGGTTCCATATGCTTCAGCTGTCGGAAGCCTAATGTATGCTCAAGTATGTACGCGCCCAGACTTAGCTTTTGTTACCGGGGTACTTGGTAGATTCCAAAGTAATCCAGGAATAGATCACTGGAAAATGGTGAAGAAAGCATTGCGTTATGCGCAAGGAACAAAAGGCCTCATGCTAACATACAGAAGAACTGATTCCCTTGAGATAGAAGGGTATTCAGATGCAGACTTTGCGGGAGATGTAGATGACAGAAAATCCACATCAGGTTATGTATTCACTCTCGCAGGTGGAGCTATATCGTGGAAAAGCTTCAAGCAATCTATCATGGCACCGTCCACGATGGTTGCTGAGTATGTAGCATGTTATGAGGCCTCGGGGCAGGCAAACTGGTTAAAGAAATTTATACCCGGGTTGAGAGTGGTAGACAGCATTAAAATACCACTTAGAATGTACTGCGACAATGAGCCAGCAGTATTTTATGCTCACAACAATAAGTCAAGTGATGCTGCCAAACACATTGACATCAAGTATTATGTTGTGAAAGATAGAATCCAGGATCATACCATAAGTTTAGAGCATATAAGCACAAAGAGAATGCTCGCGGATCCACTTACAAAAGGCTTACCACCCAGTGTGTTCAGTGAACACGTAGCCGGCATGGGTTTACGGAAAAGCCTATGATACCTGGATATTAAGGGCCTAGAGGAAGAATCTATTTTAAAATGGAAAGGTGTGTAGTAGTTGTTGAATCTGATGGTGCGTAACTGGCCATCATGACGAGACATGCTCTATATACTAATCGGTGATGAAATGGGTACCAAGTAAAGTTTAAGTCTAAGATTAAGATTAAAGTAAGATGAGATCAAGGGGGAGAATGTTAGGTTGATCTCCCACGTATCGACCCAACGGTCGATCACGACCGTGTCTCGTGCCCTGATCGGGGGCGCCCAACCCATATGGTTGGTGGGCCCCCGTTGCCAGCGCCATATAAAAGGGGTGGGGGCCGGGGCACGGACGCCAAGGTTCATCCGCTGCCGTCCTCCCCACCGACACACAAACACTAAGCCACCCGATCTGGTGAGGCGCTGTAGCGGCGGGAAGCACCACCGACATCACCGCCACTCCTCCGTCGCCGCCATGGCGAGCTCCTCGTCGACGAAGATCGACGGTATGCGACCCGACTGTCTCTCATCTAGTACGAGTCCTGGTTAGATGCGATTACTCACTAGATGCAACAGCTAGAGGTCCTACTAGAATTCTAACAATTTTAGCCTAAATGATCGAGGATAAAGACGTCTATCTATCCCACGCCTCGATCGATGCATCTTTACCCAGTACTTGGTTTTTTAGAGAAGCTCTCTTCTTGCAATGCATTTTAACTGATAAACTTGCCAACGAAAATGTATCTTCATGGACAAAAGTAATCAAATGGGTGCCAAGTGCCAAGCACGGCGCGCGGCACGACCGACAAGATGGTGATGTGGTTACGTACATAAGTACAATGATGATAGTTTCCTTTTTCGATAAAGGATGCTTTATTACTTTTTGGAAAGAAATTACATCCAGCCTCTGCATAACCAGGATGCACACAGCCGTTCAAAGTGTCTGGATTCAAAGTATATAAAACTAGGCGGAATACATATCGGAGCGATGAATCATATAACGCCTAAGGTATGGGTGGTGCTGCAATCCGTAGACTATACTGCCACCCATGTAGGGAAAAATATCCCTCGCCGTAGCCTTCAACCGTGTACAGACCTCCGTAAAATCGATTCTCCATCCGCTGAAAAGGTATAGTTTCCTGGCCGGTCGACCGGCGAACTATCGAGACCGACGACGACGTCAACGAACGAACGCCAGCCAGCGAGCGAGCTAGCACGTACGTACGGTACGGGGGCACTGGTGGAAAAACAGGCTTCGGGTGAGCCCCATAAGTCGCGAAGCTGCAGGAACCGCGACTAATGGTACCTTTAGTCGCGGTTCGGGAGGCGAACCGCGACCAAAGGCCTGGGCCCAGGGCGCTCGGTGGCCAGCCGGTGCACGTGGGGGTCTTTAGTCGCGGTTGGCCAGACCAACCGCGACTAAAGGTGCCCGAAGGCCTTTAGTCGCGGTTGGCCAGGCCAACCGGGACTAAAGCCCCTCCCCTATATATACCCACGCAGCAGCCAACACTTAGCTATTTGGTGCCATTCTCTTCACAAGCTTCACAAGTGGGTGTTAGGTTTGCTTTTGGTTCCTCTTAAGCACATAAGGTGTTTGATGAAATGCCCCAAGAGCATGAAACAAACATGATATGAAGTGTTGGAGCCACACTTGAGCTTTCTCATTTATTTTTTCCTCCTTTATCGCGGTTAGCAACTTGAACCTTTGATGTGTCGTTGATAAAATGTGCATGTGTGTGTAGTTCATTGTTTAATTTATATTGTTTGTAGCTAGTTAGTTTAACAAATGCATGATGGTTAATTATATATTTTATATTATAATAATGCAGATGAATCGACAATGGATGTACGGTAACCGACTCTCCGGCGAGTTCAGTGCGGGTTTGAAAGATTTCCTCGTAGTGGCTAATGCGAACAAGCAGGGGGGTTTTGTTATCTGTCCATGTGTTAACTGTAAGAATCAGAAGGGTTACTCTTCCTCAAGAGATGTTCACATGCACCTGCTTCGGCACGGTTTCATGCCAAGCTATAATTGTTGGACCAAGCATGGAGAAAGAGGGGTTATAATGGAAGAAGATGAAGAAGGGGATGATTTCATCGATGAAAACTATCTTGCTCATTTCGGTGATACTTTCATGGAGGATGCTGAAGGTGAAGGGGAAGGTGAAGGGGAAGGTGAAGAAGAGGCACGTGATGATCCCGTTGATGATCTTGGTCGGACCATTGCTGATGCACGGAGACGCTGCGAAACTGAAAAAGAGAGGGAGAATTTGGATCGCATGTTAGAGGATCACAGGAAGGCGCTGTACCCCGGATGCGATGATGGTCTGAAAAAGCTGGGCTGCACACTGGATTTGCTGAAATGGAAGGCACATGCAGGTGTAGCTAACTCGGCATTTGAAAACTTGCTAAAAATGTTGAAGAATATGTTTCCAAAGAATAATGAGTTGCCCGCCAGTACGTACGAAGCAAAGAAGGTTGTCTGCCCTCTAGGTTTAGAGGTTACGAAGATACATGCATGCATCAACGATCGCATCCTCTACCGTGGTGAATACGAGAATTTGAATGAATGCCCGGTATGCACCGCATTGCGTTATAAGATCGAGGCGATGACCCCGGTGACGATGTTGAGGGCCGAAACCCGTGAAGAGGGTTCCCGCCAAGGTGATGTGGTATGCTCCTATAATACCACGGTTGAAACGTCTGTTCAGGAACAAAGAGCATGCCAAGTTGTTGCGATGGCACAAAGAGGACCGTAAGTCGGACGGGGAGTTGAGACACTCCGCAGATGGAACGCAATGGAGAAAGATCGACAGAGAGTTCAAAGATTTTGCAGCTGACGCAAGGAACATAAGATTTGGTCTAAGTACGGATGGCATGAATCCTTTTGGCGAGCAGAGCTCCAGCCATAGTACCTGGCCCGTGACTCTATGCATCTACAACCTTCCTCCTTGGTTGTGCATGAAGCGGAAGTTCATTATGATGCCAGTGCTCATCCAAGGTCCGAAGCAACCCGGCAACGACATCGATGTGTACCTAAGGCCATTAGTTGATGAACTTTTATAGCTGTGGGGCAGACCTGGTGTCCGTGTGTGGGATGAGCACAAAGAAGAGGAATTTGACCTACGAGCGTTGCTTTTCGTAACCATCAACGATTGGCCTGCTCTTAGTAACCTTTCGGGACTGTCAAATAAGGGATACAATGCATGCACGCACTGCTTACATGAGACTGAAAGTGTACATTTGCCAAATTGTAAGAAGAACGTGTACCTTGGGCATCGTCGATTTCTTCCGAAAGGTCATCCAAGAAGAAAGAAAGGCAAGCATTACAACGGCAAGGCAGATCACCGGCCGAAGCTGCGGAACACACCGGTGCCGAGGTATTTGATATGGTCAAGGATTTGAAAGTCATCTTTGGAAAGGGTCTGGCGGACAATCGGTTCCGAAGGGAGCTGACGAGCACGTAGCCATGTGGAAGAAGAAATCTATATTCGGGGAGCTAGAATATTGGAAAGTCCTAGAAGTCCGCTGCAATCGACGTGATGCACGTTACGAAGAATATTTGCGTGAACATCCTAAGCTTCTTGGGCGTGTATGGGAAGTCAAATGATACAAAGGAAGCACGGCAGGACCAGCAAAGTTTGAAAGACCACGATGACCGGCATCCGGAACGGTTTCAAGGTCGTGCCGCCTACGCTACGACCAAAGAAGAGAAGGTCATCTTTTTTGAATGCCTGAGCGGTATGAAGGTCCCGTCGGGATTCTCGTCCAATATAAAGGGAATAATCAACATGGCGGAGAAAAAGTTCCAAAACCTGAAGTCTCACGACTGCCACGTGATTATGACGCAATTGCTTCCGATTGCTTTGAGGGGCTCCTGCCGGAAAATGTTCGAGTAGCCATTGTGAAGCTATGTGCATTCCTCAATGCAATCTCTCGAGAAGGTAATCAATCCGAGAAGTTCTACCACGGTTACTGAACGATGTGATCCAATGTCTTGTCGGTTTCGAGTTGGTGTTCCCGCCATCCTTCTTCAATATTATGACGCACCTCCTGGTTCACCTAGTCGATGAGATTTCCATTCTCGGTCCCGTATTTCTACACAATATGTTCCCCTTCGAGAGGTTCATGGGAGTATTAAAGAAATATGTTCGTAACCGTGCTAGGCCGGAAGGAAGCATCGCCAAGGGCTATGGAAATGAGGAGGTAATTGAGTTTTGTGTTGACTTTGTTCCTGACCTTAAGCCGATTGGTCTTCCTCAATCGCGGCACGAGGGGAGACTAAGTGGAAAAGGCACGATCGGAAGGAAATCAATGATATGTATGGACGGCCATTCTCTCGATCGAAGCACACCACACGATTCGACCAATTCCAGCTTGGTGGCTCCGTACTTTGAGAAACACAAGAATATTTTACGCTCGGACAACCACAGGAAGCCCGAATCCTGGATTAGGAAGGCCCACATGGAGACTTTCGGCGCTTGGTTGAGAAAACATTTAATGAGTGACAATAAGGTTGTAGATCAGCTGTACATGTTGGCCAAGACACCATCTTCGACTATAACGACTTTCCAAGGGTACGAGATAAATGGGAATACATTTTACACGATCGCCCAAGATAAAAAGAGCACCAACCAAAACAGTGGTGTCCGCGTTGATGCAAAGCAACCGAGAATGGGCAAAAGGTCACATATTATGGTTACATAGAGGAGATATGGGAACTTGACTATGGACCCTCCTTTAGGGTCCCTTTGTTCCGGTGCAAATGGTTCAAGCTAACAGGAGGTGGGGTAAAGGTGGACCAGCAATACGGAATGACAATGGTGGATTTCAACAATCTTGGTTATCTTGACGAACCATTCGTCCTAGCGAAAGATGTCGCTCAGGTTTTCTATGTGAAGGACATGAGTAGCAAACCGAGGAAACGGAAAGATAAGAAAACGATCGGTACATCATGCGATGATTCAAAGCGCCACATTGTTCTTTCAGTGGAAAAGAAACATCGTGGGAGTGGAGGACAAGACAGACATGTCGAGAAGATTATAATATGTTTGCTGAAATTCCGCCCTTCAAAGTGAACACCGACCCAAGCATTAAGTTAAATGATGAGGATGCTCCATGGATACGGCACAATCGTAAGCAAGCAGGGACACAAGGGAAGAAATGATGTGTAATAATTTATTGTACCAAACTTTGTTGAATGAATCATGTGAATTATATTACCCGTGATGTGTTTGGTGTCCATTTTCGAATGATTCAATTGACTCGAGATAGCACTGATGATACATGAAATTTGGAGTGACTAAGTCATACTCCTGCATACATGAAATTTGGAGTGACTAAGTCATACTCCAGCATATAGGAAATTTGGAGTGACTAAGTCATACTCCTGCATACATGAATTTTGGAGTGATTTAGTCATACTCCTGCCTAGGCGTATAATATGCATACTCGTAGTCTTCATAGCCGCCGCCGTTGTACTGGTAGTCGTCGCCTTCTAAGTTGCCGGCGTCGTCGTCGGCTGCCGTCGTCGGCTGTCGTCGGGCGGCGCTCGTGGCTCGAATCGAGGGTAGCGCGGGCGGGGGATATCGCCGGCCGTGATGTAGTCCATGACGCTCTGCAGAGTCCGGCCGTACCACCATAGCCGACGGCCGGCCTCGTGGAAGTTTCCAGAGGCGAACCGTCCTCCTCATACACAGCGAGCGCCCTCTCACGCCGATTGATGAAGAAGGCGTCCCAAGTATGCTGGTTATCGGGATGCCGGCCGGGATTCATCCGCTGCTCCGGCGTGAGGTCGAGGTAGTAGTGGTTCGTGATGGCCGCCGGCGCGATACCCGAGGGACGGAGGGACCGGCACGCCGCCGGCGCCTGGGCTCCGGCCGAGCGAGTGGACGCGGTAGCCCGGATGGCAAGTGTTGTTCGTGGCGCAAAGCTCCTCCACCTGCTGGTAGGTTAGAGTGGGTGCTGTGGAAGCCATGAGAGAGTGATGAGAGATTGTAGAGATGTGATAATGCTGGCCAAGCCGGGCTACCTATATGTAGTGACAAATGGCGGGAAAAATGGGAGCGGGAAGACAGGAGGCGGGAAGAAAGAGGCGGGGAGAAAGTGGCGGGAAGAAATTGGCGGGAAAAAATTGGCGGGAAGAAAGAGGCCGGAAGACGAGGAGGGAAGAGGGGGTCGGCGGAAAGAGGCGGGAAGAGGGGGCCAACGAACTTTTGAATTGAATTAGTTTTATTTTTATGAATTTTTGATAATTTGTATTTTAAAATTTTGAATTGAATTAGTTTTATTTTTATGAATTTTTTGATATATTATATGTATTTTAAACATTTTGAATTGAATTAGTTTTATTTTTCTTAATTTTTTGATATATTATTTGTATTTTTAACATATTGAAATGAATTAGTTTTATTTTCCTGAATTTTTTCATACATTATTTGTATTTTTAAAATTTTGAATTGAATTAGTTTTATTTTTCTGAATTTTTTGATATATTATTTGTATTTTTAAGATTTTGAATTGAATTAGTTTTATTTTTATGAATTTTTTGATATATTATATGTATTTTAAATTTTTTGAATTGAATTAGTTTTATTTTTCTGAATTTTTTGATATATTATTTGTATTTTTAACATATTGAAATGAATTAGTTTTATTTTTCTGATTTTTTTGATATATAATTTGTATTTTTAATATTTTGAATTGAATTAGTTTTATTTTCCTAATTTTTTGATATAATATTTGTATTTTTAAGATTTTAAATTGAATTAGTTTTATTTTTCTGTTTTTTTATATATTATTTGTATTTTAAAAAATTTGAAATGTATTAGTTTAATTTTTCTGAATTTATTGATATATCTCTGAAAAAGAAAAGAAATTTGAAAAATAGCTTTAGTCGCGGTTGACCTCGCCAACTGCGACTAAAGGGTATTTTCCGCGGGAAACTTAAACCCGCCGAAAATACCCTTTAGTCGCGGTTGGGGAGGCCAACTGCGACTAAATACTTTTTAGTCGCGGTTGGGGACCCCAACCGCGACTAAAGGGTCGCCGCTATAAATTCGCGCGCGCCCGGCGGTTCATTCTTCGTTTCTCCGCCCGATCGATCTCCTCCGCCGCGCGCGTTTCGTCGTCCGCCGCCCGAGTTCGTCGTCCGCCGCCGCGTTCGTCCGCCGCCCGAGTTCGTCGTCCGCCGCTCGATCTCCGCCGCCCCGAGTACGTCATCGTCGCCGCCGCCACACGCGCGCCGGCCGTTGCCGCGCGCCACCGAGAGAGAGAGAGGGAGGCCGGGGCCGCCGCGCCGCCCCTCGCTCGTCATCACCGGCGCAGAGAGAGGAGAGGCACGCGCCGGGGCCGCCGCGCGCCGCCGCCATGCTAGCTCGCCCGCCCGGCGGCGCTCTGCCGGCGGCGCTCGATCTGCCGCCACGCGCGCATATGCGGGAGAGAGAGAGATGGGCCGGGCCGGAGGAGCGCGGCAGACGAGCCCCGCGGCCTGCCTTTTTCTTTTTTTAGTTTTTTAGTTTTTTACTTTGTTTAACTATATATAAGTTTTTTTAATTAAAAACTAGTAAAAATGAAACTACAACTTTGACTTAATAAAAGTTGAACTAAAATGGGTACTAAAAAAAGAACTAAAATTTGTGCCCCCACTCTCGCAGCGCCGCCGCTTGCCCGCCGCCGCCGCCGCCCGGGAGAGAGAGAGAGATCAGGGCGCGGGGAGCGCCTACACACGGCCGGCGCCCCTGCCTCTCTCTGTTCTTTTTGTTTTTTTTTGTTTTTTTAACTTAACTAAAAATTTGTGCACTAACAAAATTTTGACTTAACAAAATTTAACAAATATGTAATATGTAACAAAATTTAACAAAAATTTACACATGTAATAGTATAATGTAACTAAAATTTTACTAAAATTTGATCATTTCAAATTTGATCATTAAGTTTTCTTAAGTTACAGAATTTTGATCATTAAGTTTTCTTAAGTTAAAATTTGATCATTAAGTTTTCTTAAGTTAAAATTTTGATCATTAAGTCTAAATTTTGTTAAGTTACAGAATTTTGATCACTAAAAATTTTACTAAAATTTGTTTTTTTAACTTAACTAAAAATTTTATTTGGGATCGAGAGGGGGCGGCGAGGGTTATGTGTCCCCCTTTCGCCACCGCCACCGGTCTCTCGGTCACGCGGTCACTGCGTCCCCCCTTTCGCCACCACCACCGTTCTCTCGGTCACGCGATCACTGCGTCCCCCCTCTCGCCTCCCTCGTCGCCCTCTCTCTTTATATGTAGAAGAGATATGATAATGCTGGCATATACACAATTAATTTGTTTTTACTACATGTTTTCAGGACTGACATATGGCGGACGATAGAGCTGACCCGATTCTGGACAACTATGATCCGGACGCTGAAGACCATATGTTCGGCATCATAAAAGGCGATATTCTATATGTGCCGACCGGAGAAGAAGAAGATGATATCTCTTCTTATCTGAACCTTGAGGGTGAAGATGAAGGGCGCCGTCAGCAAGCAGATGATGCCGAAGAAACGTCGATAAACGACGATCTTCAATTGGAAGTAGCAACCACCTCCGGCGCCGAGGTATATATATATACATATTGAGCGTCTGGTGATACAAACTAACTGATTTGAATAAATGTGTGTGTACTAACGCGCGCGACTCTCTTTCTTATTTTAGCCCTCGGCCGGATCGTCGAAAAAATCGAGTACGTCGTCAAAGCGTGGCGCAACCAAGACGATGAAACCAAACGAAACACGCACCATCGATGTTGTCGATGAAGAAACCGGCAGGCCGCTGGAGCCCAGCAAGAACGCCACCAAGTTTGTCAGCCAATGCGGAGCCGTTGTTAGAGACAACGTCTCGATCACCGTCCAGGAGTGGAATGAGCCAAAGAAGGCACGTCTTGGTTTCACTTTTGTCGGTAAGAGAACAAAAAAAGATTGCTTCAACAAGCTTATGGAACATTTCGTTCTACCTCCGGAATACCGCAGATACGATGAGGCGGGTAACAAGATTCAGGAAAACAAGGAGAGGTGCAAGCTAGTCAAACAGTTCGCTCTTTCTAAGATGGCCAACGCATTCCGGAAATACAAGCAAAATCTAGCCCATGACTTTGTCAAGCAGGGCAAGACTCCGGATTTCACAGGACAATATGAGAAACTGCAACATGATTGGCCAGAATTTGTGAAGCAAAAGAAATCGGAGCAGTTCCTTGAAATATCCAAAAAAAAATAAGGAGAATGCGGCCAAGAAGGAGTACAATCATATTATGGGGCCAGGAGGGTATCGCTTTTGGCAGCCTAAGTGGGAGAAGATGGAGAACGAGCTGAGGACGCGAGGAATCCGTCCAGGTACGGAGGGATGGGACCCAAGGGCCAAAAGCTGGTGGTACGGGCATGGGGGATCGCTGAACCCGGAGACAGGGGAGTGTGTTTATCAGGGCAAAATAATTACACCCACCCAAAAGCTTATTGAGGCAATGAGGGATGCTCAAGAGGGGAGGATCAAGTTCAACGAGAGAGAACGACGCCCGACAAAAGCCCTCGGGAATCCTGAACACGGAGGACGTGTACGAGGCATGGGGCCCATTCCGTGGAAAGTAGGGTTCCCCCAGAACGATGACCCGTACGGTTACAGAAGCCGTAAGAGAAAGATGGATCGGGATGCAGATGTTGTGGCGAAGTTGGTAACGGAAATGGATGTATTGAAGAAAAACGTGAATGTACTAGTCGCCAAAAGAGATGCAGCTCAGGCGCAGCATGAAGATCATCCAATGGATCTCGGAAGCCAGCAGCAGAGAAGAAGCAGCGTGGCTTCCACGGAGGCCTCACCGGCTGGTGCACCGACGATAGAAATTACTGCACCGGAGCCTCTGGTGGTCGAAATTACTGCACCGGAGCCTCCTCGCTACCCCGTGGACGATATAAAGGAGATGAAAGCATGTCATCTGTATTATCCTATCGGGAACATGTCCGTGAAGGTAGCCATCGGCAGTGCTTTGCCACCTGGAGCACTCCACCACAACAACCCCATTCAAGATGGCTATGCTCGTGTCACGGTGGAGGAGATAGTCCAAGGGTTTGAGGACCTGGACATTGACATTGCTACACCTGAAGGGGTGAAAAGACTTGGAGATGTCAAGCGCCAGTTCATTCTATGGCAGAAGAAATTTATCAAGTTTCCAGGCGAGGCGCCAACAAGTCCACCCCCGTACGATGGTGGTGGTGGCGGTGGCGGTGGCGGTGGCGGTGACGGTGGCGGTGGCGGTGGTGGTGGTGGTGGTGGTGCTTCACCTACACCTCCTTCACGTCAGCCGACGCCGCCCCCCAATTCACCTCCGGCGGGTAAGCAGACGCCGCCCCCCAGTCCTCGTCCGGCGGGTGATCAGCAGACACCGCCCCCCAATCCACCTCCGGCGAAGAAGCAGAAGCAGTCCTGGATTATTAACCCGGACCCTTATGTACCTAAGACCACAAAGGTACCGGAGCCATCACTGAAGCCTCTCCCCACAAGGCCTTGGGAACGTACTGCCGAGGAAGTCGACGCGGCCGCGGCTGCTGATTTGGAGAAATGGAAGGCGGCCTGCAAGAAGAAAAGAGAGCCCGAGCCCAAGCCAGTATATTCTGATGAGCAAAAGAAGTGGGCTAAGTCATTTTTGAGCACACCATCCCAAGCCGCGAAGAATCTGCCTGACGACTATGCACGTGAACTTCGCAGGCAGGCACTCATGTTCAAGGAGAAAACGGAATTAGAAAGTAAAAAAAGCGGGAAAGAAGTTGCCCAGCTCGGGGAACAAAGTAAACAATCGATCGCCCCGCTCATAGTGCAAGCCGCCGATCCGGATGCCCCCGATATCATAGCAGCTGCGGCAGCACATGGATTGACTGTAACGAGTGCCAGAGAACAAGCGGCCGACTTAGGTATCACTCTTCGTGCACTGCTAGGCCTTGATGAGGCGCCAATGAAGGACGTAGTATTTACATATGTGAAGAATGGCCCTCTCGTCGAGCCTGCGCAGGAAGAGGATCTACCTCGACAAATGAAAGGTCTGCTAAATTGGTACAAGGGTTACATAAAACATAAAAACGCCAAAGACTATATCTATGCGGAAGTTAGACATGAGCATCACTTCAAACATTACTATGTGCAAATTCATCTGAGTGAATTGTTCCAGCTGTTCAATCTGCGCGACCTCGACAAATCTATCATCAGTTGCTACGTTCTGTAAGTGATTTATTAATTTCTACCCCATCTCGTTCATTGCCTGCACTATATATATATATTGTCCTAACTATCTTGTTGTGTACGCTATTATGCAGAATGAAGAAGCGGGAAATGCGAATAAGGAACATCCATGATGTTGGGTTCATTGACCCACACATCGTTAATTCACATGTGTTAGAATACCACCCCGCCGACGTGGAGGATGACCTGTGGCGGTTTATTAGAAAACAGCAACAGAAAAGTGATATTCTATTTCCTTACCATTTTGGGTGAGTGTTTCTGTCTTGAGCACATTCTCTTTTGTTTACTCCATGCATGGTATGTGGCTAATCGATGAGTTATGCATGACTGTGCATGTATCGTGTCCGCAGGTTCCACTGGATTCTTATGGTAATTCAAGTTCAGACCTCCTCAGTTCTCGTCCACGACTCTCTGAATATGGATCCGGCGCTTTGGGCCGACATGAGAAAAATGATGCAAAAGTAATTATTTTCATTCATTTGCGCTCTATATCGATCGGCCTATTTCGTTCATCATTTCCTAATATCAAGTAACTAATTAATAACTCTCTTGTTTATTTAATTTTCTTTGCCTCGTAGGGTTTGGAGACGGTTCGTAGATACCAAGGTCGGTGAATTCAAAAAAGAGCTACATTTTAAAATGGCAGTGCGGACGACTGGGGATATTCAGCCACCGGGGACCAATCTATGTGGATACTATGTTTGTGAGAGGATCCGGAGATACTGCAATGAGCGGGACTAGAAGTGTGAGAACAACATCCTGAGGAATAACCTCCGGAAGACGCTTAGTCCAGAAGCTCGCTTCCGACCACTTCAAGAGGAACTAGCTGGATGGTTGGCGAGGGAAGTCATCGATCCTAGAGGAGAACACTATTACGATGACGTAGAACTTTATATGCACCAGAATTTGTAACTAAATATATATTGTATATGGTCATCCGATATTGAATATATATTGTATATTCCTCTTGAATTCTTTTTGGTTCTAATTTTAAATTTGTTTGAAATTGTACATTCATATGCATGTATGTAGTACCGTAGAATATGTGAAACTCCTTCAAAATTAAAACCCAAAAGAAATAAAATAATACAAATTAAAAAGAAACCAGATTTAGGGGGAGGGGGGGCTAAACCCTAAACCCTGCGGAGGCCTTTAGTCGCGGTTGGCCAGAAGAACCGTGACTAAAGGTCCTCCGCCCTGGCGCTCGCCTGCGGCCCACGTGGACGGGCCTTTAGTCGCGGTTCGTAAGGAACCGCGACTAAAGGGGGGGCCTTTAGTCGCGCTACTTTGATCGCGGTTGCGCAACCGCGACTAATGGCAGTTGCGAACCGCGACCAAAGCCCCTTTTTCCACCAGTGGGGGCAGCAATATATGGCTGCCGGGGACCGTGTACTGCCTAGCGAGTACCAGCCCAGCTTTGTAACGGAGGCATCTCGTGACCGTCATCTGAACGCGACGCACGTTGACGACGACTTATCGCTTAACTGCATTGCAAGCTGATTAGTAGCACGCACCCTGGCCTAACTCGGGACTGCCACTACTGTTCGCTCTTCGCTGGGCTGACAAAAGAATTCATTGATAGTGCTGTCGGATCGGGTGGCTGCTTAAGGGCCTTTTTGCTTTGCCGACCTGCAGATGTTGGGTTGTGCATGTCACTAGTAGAAAATTGGCCTAATGTCACGCGTCGTAAGAGTTTTTTTATGCCGGCCGGTCAGGCGGAACAACGGTGCCGTAATAAAAGGTCCAACTTTTTTGTCCCGGTCCGCTTACCAGCCGGGACAAAAGGTCCACCACGTGGCAGCCACGGGGCGCTCAGGGGACACCCCTTTTGCCGTGGGCGCTCCTTTAGGATTTAAGGGGTGCAGCTACCGCATCCCCTTTTATTTCATTTTTTATTTTAAAATAAAATTTTCATATATTTATACGCTACTACAAGTTGTACACGTTCATGCATTATATATGGATCGAGCAAACAAATATTCGAAGCAAAAGTCTATTTGTAGATTTCCCTTACATATACATGGAGCTCACGACTACCGGGACTAGAACCCGTCTTCTATTCAAACTATTACACGGGGATCATCAGAAGTCCCGCCACTTCCTCCGTAATTCCTAGTAGGTGTTGGTGTGGTTGGAGCTTCTTCCGCATGAACTCGACCTATATAGGAAAATGAGATGAATATGACTATATCAATCTTGATAACGAAATATTGACGATAATAAATTAAAGTTGTGAATGTTATTGCTTACGTTGAATCTATTATCATTCTTCTCAGTGGTTAACATGCGAATGGACTCGCAAACGTAGTATCCATATAGATTCGTCCCGCTGTTGGGCACGCGGTACATGAGTAAATGTTAGCTTCTCTGCGAAGTCACCCGTATTCCTCTTCTTGAAAACTCTCCAAACCCTGCCAGACAAAAGAATGATTGAATGAGTGGATAATTAATTGATATCTCACGAAAGATATAGCGCAGCAATAATTGAAATTACCTCTCGAGCAAGTCCTGCAAGTCGCGGAACCCTTCCAGGCCTCTACTCAATGGGTCCCTTACTTCAATTATTCCCTTATCAACTTGAATGTCTAGCAGAATCCAGTAAAAACTGCACATGTTTATATATATACGTCATGAATTACACTTAACATCGAGTAAGAAAAATTGAATGTGTACAAAAGATCAATAAGACTCTCACCTGTAGTTGTAAGGAAACATTATTGAATCACATAAATATTGCTCCGTTGTAAACCTTAGTAGTTTGCCTCCGTTTCTTCGGCTTTATACCTTACCGTGTCATGATGTACTTTATCTGGGTCAACAAACCCAATATTGGTTATCTTATTTCTTCTGCATTCATCGATCTTCAGTCTGCATAAGAGAGTAGAAAAGATATAATGAGTATATGCAATGAACAGAAACAACTGAATGAACATGAACTTATATGTTGTTAACAACTTACAAGCAATAACAACTCATGAGAGATTTGTCGAGGGAGTCTAAATTGAATAACTGCCAGAGTTCGGAAATCTCAATATGAAGATCCTCCCTTCGGAAGTAATATTCGTCTGGGATATTCGCCATGATGTATATTTGGTTCTCGTTGCATGCATCAAGGTACCACTGATGCAAATTTCGCATATGCGTTGGCAGTTGATGCAGCCGCTCTTTGCTCACCAAGTCGGCCCCGTAGACAAATTTAGGGGCTATATCAGCAATGGGTTGTGCAGCATCTTGGGAACACAACAATTGCTCCACAGTACAGCCCATTTGAGCCACTAGCACCGCAACTGCTTCCATATCGAAACCACCATGTTCCCGGTACCCTGAGGGAACATCTAACACTTTGAGGGGCGGGATCGATTGTTTGGTCTTTTCTCCGAGCTGGGGAACTTTCATTCTTTTTCTGCTTGTTGTCGCTTGCTTGGCCTTGAGGGCTGTACTTTTTGTACTTGATTGCTTCCCGACTACACTTCTAGTTGATGATTTGCTCGTGCTAGCACTATCCTTCTCTTTTCCATGCTCAATTACCTTCGCAAGTGTGCGTGTATAGTCATCCTTCTTCTCGTGTAAGTCATATTGCGATGGTTTGTTCAGAAAATCAAGAGCATATGCTTTTTGCTTCTCGGTGTATGGTGCTGGGGGCTTGGGTTTCTCCTTATGAAAATGTTCATGCATTTGTTTCTTTACAACGGCCTGATTTTCCTCTTCAGTAAGATCGTAAGTACGGGGTGGGGGAACCTTCGGTACTCTTGGGAGGGGCGACAGTCGACGGACAAGACTCTTGACACGCTTCCGCTTGGGTGCCTGCCGAGTCTTAGTGGGCGCAGGCGGCGGCGGGGATGGCTGAGCCGGCTATGGAGATGGAGATGGATTAGGGATGTGGTGGGCGTACTCATGGGGTAATGGCGACATGTGATCACTCGGAGGAGGTGATGGTGACATGCGACCACTTGGAGGAGCTAGGTGATGGTAAACTGCGACGGCTAGTAGGGGGTACCCAGCCTGGAAGCCTGATGTTTTTCTTGTCCCAAAGAATGATGTCACTCAGTACGTCTTCGAGTGTAAGCTGACCTTCACCTCCAAGGATTTCAAGCTGCAATGACTCAAACGTCGGTACAATTGAATCCACCCCGACACGAGCATAGCCAGCTGTAATCTCATTGCCATGCCATAGTACCGGCTCACCTTCTGGTCCTAATGTAGGTAAAACAAAGCCGACCGCCACCCTAAGAGATAGGTTCCTGAACACCTCATGGAGATCACAAGGTGTCTGCTCCTTGATTCAATCCACGGGGTAGCCATGACCGTCATCTATCATCCGTGCACATTCAAACGGGCCTCCGAGTCAGCCATGCTGCTTCGCCGCTGAGATATGCCGGCGGTATTATCTTGATCGCGCCGTTCTTTAAGTTCGTTAATCTCCCGCTGCTACTGGTCAAGCCGGCATTGGAACTCGGTTAACCGGTCATTCTGCACCTCCTGATGGCGTTGTTTTGCTCTCGCTCGGCTTCTATAAGTGTCCATGTCGCTGGGAAACCCAATCTCCCACGGATAACTAGGGCCGAGGCCTCTTGTTCGTCCTCCTTTTTCAAGATTCCCGAGGAAAACCGTCAGCAAGTCATTCTCTCTATCGGGGACAAACTTCTATTTTCCCGATTTAATATCCGACGTCACTTCAAGCCATTTTTCCTTGGGTACCTTAACCTTGAAGATATTGATGTGGTTATTCAGCTGGCTAATAGAGAAACTATCTCTCCGATTGGTATTGTTCGAGATGTGGAAGTTCTATGTGGTAAGATTAAATATCCTGCTGACTTTTTGGTACTTGGTTCTGCTGCTAGTGATTATTGTCCTATCATTTTTGGTAGACCTTTTCTAAATACTTGTGGAGCTATTATAGATTGCAAGAAAGAGAAAATTTTGACTAAATTTGCTGGTGAATCTTATGAGTTTAACTTCTCTAAATTTACCAAACTCCTTATAAAATTGATCCGCCTAATGATGATTTTAAAATGGAACAGTGTGCATCTATTATTCTTGTTCCTACTAATCCTTTGCAGCAACATTTGGAGAATAGCGAGAGTGAAGTTTTTAGGAAAGAAAGAGATGAGCTTGAGGAAATTTTTCTTCGCCAACCTATTCTTAAGCATGATTTACCGGTGGAAGATTTGGGTACAACACCGCCACCAAAGGAAGATCCTATCTTTGATTTAAAACCTTTGCCTGATAATCTTAAATATGCTCATATTGATGATAAGAAAATATATCCTGTTATTATTAGTTCTACGCTTACAGAGTTTGAAGAGGAAAGGCTATTGGAAATATTGAAGAAACACCGAGGTGCTATTGGCTACACTCTTGATGACTTGAAGGGGATTTCTCCCTCTATTTGCCAACACGCCATTAATATGGAAGATGATGCGAAGCCTATTGTTGAACCTCAGCGTCGTCTAATTCCTAAGATGAAGGATGTGGTAAGAAATGAGGTATTACGACTTCTTGAAGCTGGTATTATATATCATATTGCTGATAGTAGATGGGTTAGTCCTGTGCATTGTGTTCCTAAAAAAGGAGGAATGACTGTTGTGCCTAATGATAATGATGAGCTCATACCTCAAAGAGTAGTTGTAGGTTATAGAATGTGCATTGATTTTCGTAAAGTTAATAAAGTTACTCAGAAAGATCATTATCCTTTGCCTTTTATTGATCAAATGTTAGAAAGGTTATCCAAAAATACTCATTTTTGTTTTCTTGATGGTTATTCTGGATTTTCACAAATTGCTGTTAAAACTAAGGATCAAGAGAAAACCACTTTCACTTGTCCCTATGAAACCTATGCTTATAGACGTATGCCTTTTGGTTTATGTAATGCTCATGCTACTTTTCAAAGATGCATGTCTGCTATTTTTCATGGCTTTTGCGAGAGTATTGTAGAGGTATTCATGGATGATTTTTATGTCTATGGGAATTCTTTTGATAATTGTTTGCGGAACCTTGATAAAGTTTTGCAGAGATGTGAAGAAACTAACCTTGTTCTTAATTGGGAGAAATGCCACTTTATGGTTAATGAAGGGATTGTATTGGGACATAAAATTTCCGAGAGAGGTATTGAAGTTGATAGAGCTAAAGTTGAAGCAATAGAGAAGATGCCCTATCCTAGGGATGTTAAAGGTATTCGTAGTGTTCTTGGTCATGCTGGGTTTTATAGGAGGTTTATTAAAGACTTCTCTAAGATTTCAAAGCCTCTTACTAATCTTCTTCAAAAAGATGTACCTTTTGTTTTTGATGATGATTGTAAGGAAGCTTTTGAAACTCTAAAGAAAGCCCTAACAACTGCTCATATAGTTGAACCTCCGGATTGGAACTTACCATTTGAAATTATGTGTGATGCTAGTGATTTTGCTGTAGGCGCTGTTCTTGGACAGCGAGTAAATAAAAAATTGAATGTTATTCATTATGCTAGTAAAACTCTTGATGCTGCTCAAAGAAATTATGCTACTACTGAGAAAGAATTGTTAGCTGTAGTCTTTGCTTGTGATAAGTTTAGATCTTATATTGTTGATTCAAAAGTTACTATTCATACTGATCATGCTGCAATCAGATACCTTATGCAAAAGAAAGATGCTAAGCCAAGGCATATGAGATGGGTGCTTCTGTTGCAAGAATTTGATTTACATATTGTAGATAGGAAAGGTGCTGATAATCCTGTTGCTGATAATTTGTCTAGATTGGAAAATATTTCTTATGATCCTGTTCCTGTCAATGATAGCTTTCCAAATGAACAATTGGCTGTAATAAAGGTGAGCTCGCGGGACAGTTCTTGGTATGCTGATTATGCTAACTTTATTGTTTCCAAGTACTTGCCTCCGACCTTTTCAGCTCAGCAAAGGAGGAAATTCTTTTATGACTTGAGGCATTATTTCTGGGATGACCCACACTTATATAAAGAAGGAGTGGATGGTATTCTGCGAAGATGTGTTCCCGAATATGAACAGCAGGAAATATTGAGTAAATGTCATGGGAGTGCTTATGGAGGACATCACGCCAGAGATAGAACCGCGCAAAAGGTTCTACAATCAGGTTTTTATTGGCCAACTCTCTTCAAAGATGCAAGGAAGTTTATTTTATCTTGTGATGAATGCCAAAGGGTTGGTAATATTTCCAGACGCAATGAAATGCCTATGAATTATACTCTTGTTATTGAACCGTTCGACTATTGGGGATTTGACTTCATGGGACCCTTTCCCTCTTCAGAAGGTAACACTCATATACTGGTTGCTGTTGATTATGTTACTAAATGGGTGGAAGCCATACCTACAAAAAGTGCTGATGGTGAGACCTCTTTAAGAATGCTTTTAGATATTATTTTTCCTCGATTTGGAGTTCCTAGATATATTATGACTGATGGAGGTTCTCATTTTATTCATGGTGGTTTTAGAAAAACTCTTGCTAAATATGGCATTAATCATAGAATTGCTTCTGCTTATCATCCTCAAACTAGTGGGCAAGTAGAACTATCAAATAGAGAAATTAAATCTATCTTGCAAAAGACTGTTAATAAAACTAGAAAGAATTGGGCTAGTAAATTGAAGGAAGCATTATGGTCTTATAGAACTGCTTATAAAAACCCCATGGGAATGTCACCTTATAAAATGGTTTATGGAAAAGCTTGTCTTTAAAGAGAAAGTTAAAAAATGGCATGATAGAAGGATTATCAAAAGAGAATTTAATATTGGGGATAAAGTCCTATTGTATCGGTCTCGTCTCAGATTCTTTGCAGGAAAATTACTCTCGAAATGGGAAGGACCATATGTTGTTGAGGAGGTGTATCGTTCAGGAGCAATTAAAATTAGTTCTCTCCAAGGCAATGCCACGCAAGTGGTGAATGGACAAAGGCTCAAGCATTATATCTCAGGTGATTCTTATAATGTTGATGTTGATATTATTCAAGTGGAAACACCGGAGGCTTTCATCAAAGGACAAATTGACAGTCCGCCAGAATTCGACTTTGAATAGGTAATAAGATCGTAATGAAAAGATCGCAATTTACTTTCCGAACAATATTTTTGCTGTTTTTGGAAAATATGAAAAATTACGAGATCGAAACGGAGTGGAAGAGACGCACGAGGGGGCGCCCCCATAGGCCGGCGCGGGCCCTACCCTGGCCGCGCCGCCTTATGAGGAGGCCGCCTCGTCGCCTCTTTTCGACTCTGGTTCGACCTGGTACTTTCCGTTTGTTGTGAAAAATTTTGCTATATAATCTCCCGGACCCCTAGAGGTCCGTATATCGTTTTCTCGACGTGTTTTGTTTTGAGCTGTTACTGCCAGGTTCTGCTCCGGATCTATATCCATCATGTCTTCGTCGGAAACTCCGAAGGGCAGCTCCTGCAAGGATGTCGGCAACTTGTACATGGAGGAGTTGAGGATGCACCCCAAGGAGTTGCTGCTTGTTGAGGGAGAACTGCAGATCAAGGATGTCCAGGGTCCTAAAGGGAAAGGAAGCTTGGAAGACAGGATGGAGAAGCTAGAACAAGAGGTCTTCAAATACAAGAAGATGGCTGAGCGTGAGGTGGATATCTTCCACAAGATTGTGTCTGAACTCATTGCTGAACACGAGAAGGAAACTGCAGTTCGAGTTCAGACACAATCTTGTGGAAGATATCCACCTCACGCTCAGCCATCTTCTTGTATTTGAAGAGCTCTTGTTCTAGCTTCTCCATCCTGTCTTCCAAGCTTCCTTTCCCTTTAGGACCCTGGACATCCTTGATCTGCAGTTCTCCCTCAACAAGCAGCAACTCCTTGGGGTGCATCCTCAACTCCTCCATGTACAAGTTGCCGACATCCTTGCAGGAGCTGCCCTTCGGAGTTTCCGACGAAGACATGATGGATATAGATCCGGAGCAGAACCTGGCAGTAACAGCTCAAAACAAAACACGTCGAGAAAACGATATACGGACCTCTAGGGGTCCGGGAGATTATATAGCAAAATTTTTCACAACAAACGGAAAGTACCAGGTCGAACCAGAGTCGAAAAGAGGCGACGAGGCGGCCTCCTCATAAGGCGGCGCGGCCAGGGTAGGGCCCGCGCCGGCCTATGGGGGCGCCCCCTCGTGCGTCTCTTCCACTCCGTTTCGATCTCGTAATTTTTCATATTTTCCAAAAACAGCAAAAATATTGTTCGGAAAGTAAATTGCGATCTTTTCATTACCAGTACTGTTACCTATTCAAAGTCGAATTCTGGCGGACTGTCAATTTGTCCTTTGATGAAAGCCTCCGGTGTTTCCACTTGAATAATATCAACATCAACATTATAAGAATCACCTGAGATATAATGCTTGAGCCTTTGTCCATTCACCACTTGCGTGGCATTGCCTTGGAGAGAACTAATTTTAATTGCTCCTGAACGATACACCTCCTCAACAACATATGGTCCTTCCCATTTCGAGAGTAATTTCCCTGCAAAGAATCTGAGACGAGACCGATACAATAGGACTTTATCCCCAATATTAAATTCTCTTTTGATAATCCTTCTATCATGCCATTTTTTAACTTTCTCTTTAAAGAGTTTAGCATTTTCATAAGCTTCACTTCTCCATTCATCTAGAGAACTCAATTGCAGCAACCTCTTATTACCAGCTAGTTTAGGATCTTTATTTAATTCTCTAACAGCCCAATAAGCTTTGTGCTCTAATTCTAAAGGTAAATGACAAGCTTTTCCATAAACCATTTTATAAGGTGACATTCCCATGGGGTTTTTATAAGCAGTTCTATAAGCCCATAATGCTTCCTTCAATTTACTAGCCCAATTCTTTCTAGTTTTATTAACAGTCTTTTGCAAGATAGATTTAATTTATCTATTTGATAGTTCTACTTGCCCACTAGTTTGAGGATGATAAGCAGAAGCAATTCTATGATTAATGCCATATTTAGCAAGAGTTTTTCTAAAACCACCATGAATAAAATGAGAACCTCCATCAGTCATAATATATCTAGGAACTCCAAATCGAGGAAAAATAATATCTAAAAGCATTCTTAAAGAGGTCTCACCATCAGCACTTTTTGTAGGTATGGCTTCCACCCATTTAGTAACATAATCAACAGCAACCAGTATATGAGTGTTACCTTCTGAAGAGGGAAAGGGTCCCATGAAGTCAAATCCCCAATAGTCGAACGGTTCAATAACAAGAGTATAATTCATAGGCATTTCATTGCGTCTGGAAATATTACCAACCCTTTGGCATTCATCACAAGATAAAATAAACTTCCTTGCATCTTTGAAGAGAGTTGGCCAATAAAAACCTGATTGTAGAACCTTTTGCGCGGTTCTATCTCTGGCGTGATGTCCTCCATAAGCACTCCCATGACATTTACTCAATATTTCCTGCTGTTCATATTCGGGAACACATCTTCGCAGAATACCATCCACTCCTTCTTTATATAAGTGTGGGTCATCCCAGAAATAATGCCTCAAGTCATAAAAGAATTTCCTCCTTTGCTGAGCTGAAAAGGTCGGAGGCAAGTACTTGGAAACAATAAAGTTAGCAT
Organism: Lolium perenne; assembly: GCF_019359855.2. NCBI lineage: Eukaryota > Viridiplantae > Streptophyta > Magnoliopsida > Poales > Poaceae > Lolium > Lolium perenne. The sequence goes on from NC_067249.2 coordinate 261,674,432, forward strand.
AATCAGCATACCAAGGACTGTCCCGCGAGCTCACCTTTATTACAGCCAATTGTTCATTTGGAAAGCTATCATTGACAGGAACAGGATCATAAGAAATATTTTCCAATCTAGACAAATTATCAGCAACAGGATTATCAAAGACCTTTCCTATCTACAATATGTAAATCAAATTCTTGCAACAGAAGCACCCATCTAATAAGCCTTGGCTTAGCATCTTTATTTTGCATAAGGTATCTGATTGCAGCATGATCAGTATGAATAGTAACTTTTGAATCAACAATATAAGATCTAAACTTATCACAAGCAAAGACTACAGCTAACAATTCTTTCTCAGTAGTAGCATAATTTCTTTGAGCAGCATCAAGAGTTTTACTAGCATAATGAATAACATTCAATTTTTTATTTACTCGCTGTCCAAGAACAGCGCCTACAGCAAAATCACTAGCATCACACATAATTTCAAATGGTAAGTTCCAATCCGGAGGTTCAACTATAGGAGCAGTTGTTAGGGCTTTCTTTAGAGTTTCAAAAGCTTCCTTACAATCATCATCAAAAACAAAAGGTACATCTTTTTGAAGAAGATTAGTAAGAGGCTTTGAAATCTTAGAGAAGTCTTTAATAAACCTCCTATAAAACCCAGCATGACCAAGAACACTACGAATACCTTTAACATCCCTAGGATAGGGCATCTTCTCTATTGCTTCAACTTTAGCTCTATCAACTTCAATACCTCTCTCGGAAATTTTATGTCCCAATAAAATCCCTTCATTAACCATAAAGTGGCATTTCTCCCAATTAAGAACAAGGTTAGTTTCTTCACATCTCTGCAAAACTTTATCAAGGTTCCGCAAACAATTATCAAAAGAATTCCCATAGACATAAAAATCATCCATGAATACCTCTACAATACTCTCGCAAAAGCCATGAAAAATAGCAGACATGCATCTTTGAAAAGTAGCAGGAGCATTACATAAACCAAAAGGCATACGTCTATAAGCATAGGTTCCATAGGGACAAGTGAAAGTGGTTTTCTCTTGATCCTTAGTTTTAACAGCAATTTGTGAAAATCCAGAATAACCATCAAGAAAACAAAAATGAGTATTTTTGGATAACCTTTCTAACATTTGATCAATAAAAGGCAAAGGATAATGATCTTTCTGAGTAACTTTATTAACTTTACGAAAATCAATGCACATTCTATAACCTACAATTACTCTTTGAGGTATGAGCTCATCATTATCATTAGGCACAACAGTCATTCCTCCTTTTTTAGGAACACAATGCACAGGACTAACCCATCTACTATCAGCAATATGATATATAATACCAGCTTCAAGAAGTCGTAATACCTCATTTCTTACCACATCCTTCATCTTAGGAATTAGACGACGCTGAGGTTCAACAATAGGCTTCGCATCATCTTCCATATTAATGGCGTGTTGGCAAATAGAGGGAGAAATCCCCTTCAAGTCATCAAGAGTGTAGCCAATAGCACCTCGGTGTTTCTTCAATATTTCCAATAGCCTTTCCTCTTCAAACTCTGTAAGCGTAGAACTAATAATAACAGGATATATTTTCTTATCATCAATATGAGCATATTTAAGATTATCAGGCAAAGGTTTTAAATCAAAGATAGGATCTTCCTTTGGTGGCGGTGTTGTACCCAAATCTTCCACCGGTAAATCATGCTTAAGAATAGGTTAGCGAAGAAAAATTTCCTCAAGCTCATCTCTTTCTTTCCTAAAAACTTCACTCTCGCTATTCTCCAAATGTTGCTGCAAAGGATTAGTAGGAACAAGAACAATAGATGCACACTGTTCCATTTTAAAATCATCATTAGGCGGATCAATTTTATAAGGAGTTTGGTAAATTTAGAGAAGTTAAACTCATAAGATTCACCAGCAAATTTAGTCAAAATTTTCTCTTTCTTGCAATCTATAATAGCTCCACAAGTATTTAGAAAAGGTCTACCAAAAATGATAGGACAATAATCACTAGCAGCAGAACCAAGTACCAAAAAGTTAGCAGGATATTTAATCTTACCACATAGAACTTCCACATCTCGAACAATACCAATCGGAGAGATAGTTTCTCTATTAGCCAGCTGAATAACCACATCAATATCTTCAAGTTCACAAGAACCAATTTCGTGCATAATCTCCGTGTAAAGCTCATAAGGAATAGCACTAACACTTGCACCCATATCGCATAAACCATAATAGCAATGATCACCAATTCTAACAGATAGCATAGGAACACTAGCTTGCTTGGGTTTATTAGGATGTGAAACAATATTAGAAGAATCTTCACAGAAAATAATATGACCATCCTCTACATTTTCAGTCATAAGATCTTTAACTATTGCAACAGCAGGTTCAACTTTTATTTGTTCTTCAGGTTCTATAGGTTTCTTTTCACTTTTATGAACCGCACTATTTATAATAGAGTACTCCTTCATTTTAGCAGGGAAAGGAGTTTTTTCAATATAAGCTTCAGGAATAACATGATCCATAGTTTCAACTACAACACATTTATTTATAGATGAATCAATTTTATCTTTATACGGTTCATGAAACTTATCAAAATTCTTCTTAGGCAATTCATAATGAGAGGCAAAAGCTTTATAAAGATTTGCAGCAACTTGAGAATAAAGACCATAAGTAGCACTCATATTACGAAATTTATCAGTTTCCATAAAAGCTTCAATGCATTTGTAATCATAATTTATACCTGATTCTCTTTCTTTGTCGATTTCCCATCCTTCAGTATTTTCCTGGATCCGATTAAGAAGGTCCCTTTTAAACTCTTCCTTATTGCGCGTGAATGATCCAGAACAAGAAGTATCCAGCAAGGTCTTGTCTTCAAAAGAAAGTCTTGCATAGAAATTATCAATAATAACATTACCAGGAAGCTCATGAGTGGGGCATTTGAGCATTAAAGACTTCAATCTCCCCCACGCTTGGGCAATACTCTCTCCATCATGAGGCCAAAAATTATATATGCGATTCCGATCCTTATGAATTTCACTTGGAGGATAGAACTTAGAATAAAACCGGGGCACAATATCATTCCATTCAAGAGAATCCCCATTATCCAATAATTTATACCAATGCGCCGCTTTACCAGACAGCGATATAGAGAATAGTTTCTTCCTCACTTCATCCATAGCAATACCTGCACACTTGAATAAACCGCATAATTCATGTAAAAACAGTAAATGATCTCCAGGGTGGACAGTTCCATCCTCTGTATAACGGTTATCCACTACACGTTCAATAATTTTCATAGGTATTTTGTATGGTATCTCTTCCTCACCTGGCGCCTTATCCACTACCTTTGCAGTAGTAGTAGATTTTCCAAACAAACATTCGAGAGAAGATCTCTCCATAATGAATTATAGCAGAAAGTGCAGAAATAAAATCAGCACTAACAGTAAAAGTTTCCCTTACCAATTCCACTTACCAATAGCGCTTCACTCCCCGGCAACGGCGCCAGAAAATAGTCTTGATGACCCACAAGTATAGGGGGTGTATCGTAGTATCTTTGATAAGTAAGAATGTCGATCCCAACGAGGAGCAGAAGGTGTTGACAAGCAGTTTCGATGAAGGATTCACTGTAAATGCTCACAGACAAGTATTCAGGGGGTTTTGATGTAACAGATGAATAAAGTACGAGTAAGTAAAGTGCGAGAGTAACAATTGCAGCGAGTGGCCCAATCCTTTTTAGCACAAAGGACAAGCCGGTTTGTTTACTTAGAATGACCAAACGTTCCTGAGGACACACGGAATTTTAGTCTAGTGCTTTCGCTACATACGGCTAATTAATCTTCATTGTTTTGATAAGTGTTGTGTGGGTGAACCTATGCTAATGTACCGCCCTTCCTAGGACTAATACACACTTGTGATTATACCCCTTACAAGCATCCGCAACTACAAGAAAGTAATTAAGATAAATCTAACCACAGCCTTAAACTCTGAGATCCTGCTATCCCTCCTGCATCGATATACTAACGGGGGTTTAGGTTTCTGTCACTCCGGCAACCCCGCAATTAGCAAACGAATACAAGATGCATTCCCCTAGGCCCATGAAGGTGAAGTGTCATGTAGTCGACGTTCACATGACACCACTAGGAGAATAACACCACAACTTAAATATCATAACATTGAATATTACTCAACCATAGTTCACTACTAACATTTAGAATTCACCCATGTCCTCAAGAACTAAACGAACTACTCACGAGACATCATATGGAACATGATCAGAGGTGATATGATGATGAATAACAATCTGAACATAAACCTTGGTTCAATGGTTTCACTCAATAGCATCAACAACAAGTAGAAATCAATACCGGGAGAGTTTCCCCTATCAAACAATCAAGATCAAACCCAAATTGCTACGGCGGTGACGATGTGCAGCGGTGGAGACGGCGGTGATGATGGTGGAGATGATGGTGATGGTGATGGAGATGATGTCCAGCTCGATGACGATGACGATGGCGTCGATTTCCCCCTCCGGGAGGGAATTTCCCCGGCGGATCTCAGCCGCCGGAGAGCTCTTTTCTCTCTGGTGTTCTCCGCCCCGCAGAGGCGGCTGTAACTCTTCGTGAGGTACCCTCTGTGGCTTAGGTCTTCGGGACGAAGGATTTCGCGAAGAAAAGGAGGCGAAAGAGGCTGTGGGGCCCCTCACCACCAGGTGGCGCGGCCAGGCCATGGGCCGCGCCGCCCTGTGGTGTGGGCCCACCTTGGGTCCACCTGGCTCCCCCTTCCGGCTTCCTTCGTCATCTGGGAAAATAGGATTTTTGGTATAATTTCCTTCCACAGTTGATCTTCCGAAATATTGCATTCTGACGGTGCTTTTTCCAGCAGAATCCTGGCTCCGGTGCTTGATCCTCCAATAATGATGAAACATGCAAAATAGATGAAATAACATAAGTATTGTGTCCCACTATGAAATATATCAATGAATAACAGCAAATTATGATATAAAATAGTGATGCAAATTGGACGTATCGGCGTCACCTGGCCGGCGCCGAAGCGGAGAGAGTGCAGCAGCAAGACAGCGACGGCCACGGTTCTCGGCGATGCAGGATACCTAGGCAGGCGAGGGCGAGGGGCAGGAGAAGGGGAGGGACGCCGACGCGTGGTGCGACGTGGATGAGACGTACCTGCCGGCGCGGAGAGAGGAGTGGCCGGCCTGTAGGTGCTGCGCGCGGACGACGATGACGGCGGACAGCAACGAATGCATGGTGCGACGTGGCGCTGACGACGGACGGCGAGCGCGCGCGGTCTCTGTGCGTGTGCGTGTGAAATGGAGGATTTGGGGGAATTTTGCCCGCGCGGCTAAGTGAAATGGAGGCAAACCCCCTTTGGTACCACCAACCGGTACGAAAGACCTTTCGTACCGGTTGGTGAAGCCAACCGGTACCAAAGGTTATTTTTTTCTTTCCTTTTTCTTTTCTTTCGCTGTTTCTTTTCTATTTCTTTTTTTCTTTTCTGTTTCTTTTTTCTTTTCTGTTTCTTTTTCTGTTTCTTTTTCTTTTATGTTTCTTTTCTTTTCTATTTCTTTTTTATTTCTTTTCTATTTCTTTTTTTCTATTTCTATAATGTGTCCTCTTGCATTTTTTTTTTGGTTTGGTAGACATGTCCTTCACATAAAAAACCTGAGCCACTTCACTGGCTAGGACGAATGGTTCGGTGTCGTACCCTAGATTCTTGAGATCCACTGTAGTCATTCCGTACTGCGGGTATACCTGTACCTCGTCTTTCAGGTTGAACCATTTGCACCGGAACAAAGGGACCTTGAAATTAGGTTCTCCCCTGGAAGCATCTTCTTTATTATTTTCAGCAACTTTTCAAATCCCTTGTCAGAAGTACCATTCTCTGCCTTCCATTGTAGCAATTCCAACGTGGTACCCAGCTTTTTCTGGCTATCTTCGCAATTTGGGTACAACAGTTTGTTGTGACTCTCTAACATTTTCTCCAACTTCAACCTCTCCTTTTCACTTCCGCAGTAAATCTTCGCATCAAGAATGGCCCGACCCAAATCGTCATCGGGGTCATCAAAAATGGGCTCATCAAAAATGGGCTCTTCTTCAGCTTCGTCTTCCCCCATTCTACTATCACCGTCTTCAGTGAACATAGGATAGTTGTCACTATCCTCTTCTTCTTCGTTGTCTTCCAATATAACCCATCTTTCTCCGTTCTTGGTCCAACAATTATAGCTGGGCATGAAACCATTCTCCAGCGGTGGACGTGAAGGGTCTTTGAGGTAGAGTAATCCTTCATATTCTTACAGGAACTATATGGACAACAGATAAAATTCGACCGCCTGTTTGCCTCAGCCACGTTGAGAAAATAATGCATGCCATTAATGAAGTCGGGATGACACCGGTCACCGTACATCCATTGTCCACTCATCTGCATTATATACGTATATCAAAAATCATTAATTACACAACATCATGGATATATAAGTGACCAACTTAATTAATATTCAAGTTCATCACATAAAACTAAGATTTTTATAAAAAAGAAAAGGCTCGCCAAGGTGGTACGGTGCCGGCTAGGGGACGACGCTGGCGATCGACGACGGTGAGGACGGGGATGACACTAAAACCTACAAAACATACTATAATTTCAGCTCAACTTGCATATAAAAAAATAAAATCCCTAACTTAGGCATTTCATCGAACACCTTGCTAGCACTAGAAAAATAATACGAGTTAAACTAGCAAATGAATGAGCTAAATTAGGAATGCCGGAACAAAGGATGATATTTCTAACCCTTGGATAGATGGATGTCGTTAATCTTGTTAAAATGGTGGAGAAAAAAATGAAGATTTGTTGGAGTGTGAGAGGTGCAAAATCATATAGAGGCACACTTTTGTACCGGTTCTTTAGATGAACCGGTACCAAAGGTCCAGCCCTGGCTCCACCCCGCGTCTGAAATTTGGCCGAAGACCTTTCGTACCGGTTCCTAACACGAACCGGTACGAAAGCCCCTAACGAATCGGTACCAAAGCTTCTCGCCCGCCTAAGCGTCCGAACCGGTATAAATGATCCTTTTACTACCGGTTCGTAAGGGAACCGGTACTAAAGGCTTAGACGGTTGCCCTATTTTCTACTAGTGAGCTAGCATCATTCGACACAGGTCCGATCGACGACTAGGTGCACTACAGACCGTTGGAGCTAGCTAGCCAAATAAGAAATGTGAAACGGCCGGAATCTCAGACCAAATTGTGAAACGGCACTGGGGAAGACGATCGGTGCATGGTATCTAGCGTAGCCAGATCGGGCACGACGTACTGGAATGGTCCTGGCTAGGCATATGTAAAATGCTAATTAATGCCATGCAAGTAGCATGCAGCCAGCAACCAACCGCACAGGCCACAGCTACTATTGTTTCGAAAGGGAAGAAAAACTACACAGAGCAGGATACTCGCCGGGATACAGGCCGGCCGGCTACTGCACGTCTGTCCACGGTAACTCCATGCGAGTTCCCAACTACACTGCACCAACCAACTGACACGTACATCATGTGCACTTGAAGAAGACACTAAACAGGTGATCTACCATCGGCGCCGTGGCAAAGTTAGCTTTTGAGCTTCTTCTTGTTGGCTGCACGCGGGCGGCCGTGTGTATGGTTAGACATATTTGGTAGATACTCCCTCAGTCGCAATATTAAGGGACAAAAGAATTCTTCATCGCTTGCAACGGGACGCGTGTTTATCGTTTAAGGGCATCTCCAACCGCGCGACCCAAACGGACGCGCTGGGTCGTCCGTTTTGGGCCGTTTGCGTGGCCAAACGGACAACCGGACAACGGTCTGCGTCCGCGTATCCGTTTGGGTCGCACGCTGCGCCCAACGCGCGGACGCAACGCATATGTGAAGAAAATCAAAAACAAAAGAAAAATTTAAACCTAAACAAATTTTCATTAAACATATGCCCTATTTTGGGCAAATTTGTACATATGCCCTATTTTGGGCAAATTTAAACTACCAAAAGAAGCCCTCTATATGAGCTTAAATTTAAACTAAAACCCTCCTAGGGTTTGGTCGCGGCGGCGGCCGCCTAGGCCGTGTCGTCCGCGTCGACGACGTCCCCGGGCGGCGAGGCACTGTTGTGGCTCGACCGCGCCGGGGACTCCGGCCACGGAGACCACAGGGCCTCCTCCCATGGAGAGTGGGGGTCCGGAGCCCGCCGCTGCTCCGCCGCAGCAGCACGGAGCTGCTCTTCCCTCTCCAGCCAGGCTTGGCGCCTGGCCCGCTGGAGCCTCCCCTGCTCCGCGCGGCGCCTCCCCTCCTCCTCGCAGCGGCGCTGCTGCTCCTCGCGGCGGCGTTGCTGCTCCTCGCGGCGGCGCTGCGCTTCCACCTCCCGTGGGCCCGGGCGAACAGCGCCAGGCCTCGGCGTCCTCGACCGCCGCCGGGCCTCCTCCTCCATCGCGGAGGTGCGAATGGCCTCTTGGAGATGAGGCCATTGCGCTTCCTCCTCCGCCGCCGATATGAGCAGCGCGGCGGCGAAGTCGGGGTCCTCCTCGGAGGACTCCGGCTTGGGCTGCAGCAGCAGCGGAGCCGGTGGCGGCAATGCCGCGCCTCCGCGGGCGGCCTCTCCGATGTGGAGGCCGCCGCGGTTCCCGCTGGCCCGCAACGCCGGCGGCGGACGCCGGCTGCTGCTGGCCTCGTCGTCGTTCGCTCCGGGAGCGAACCGTCGCTTCGGGGCCATGGCGGCGGTTGCGCTCGGGGAGTGCAGTGGGGACTGGAGTGGAGGGACAGATCCCCTCCAGTCCACATTAAATAGCCTCCCTGGTCACCGACAGGTTGCCCCAAGGGAGGCGAGCAGCCCGGCGCTCGAACGCGAGCGGACGCCGCGTGCCATCCGCGGCCACGCAAACCTAGCCCAGATTTGGGCTGGGTTTGCGTCGTTCCGGACGCCGCGGCCGTCCGCTTTTGCGGTGCGTCCCCGCGTTGGGCCGCGTTTTTGTCCGGCTTGACCAAACGGACGCGCGGGCGCGATTTAGGTCAGCCGGTTGGAGATGCCCTAAGCTACTCTTATGTGCGCGCTAGCCTTGCACGCAACAACAGGCCAACGCCTGTAAATGACAGAATTATCTCTGGTCACGTACGGCTCCAGATTGCTGCAGAGTGCGTTGGCAGGTCGTAGTGGTGCGAAACCGGAAGCGGCCTCGAGCGTTGTTTACTTCTAGGGTGCATGTTTACAGGACATGAATCCCAAATCGTGAAAATTTCTCAATGGTCCGTTTACTTCTCTAGGTTCGGGGGATAATCCTAAAATAACTCCATAAATCCCCACATTTTATGCCTTGATTTGAAACTCTCGTTAATATTAGTGTATTTTATGAGAAAATTATTTGAGACGATGGGAGAGGATTGGCTGATTCCCAAACTTTTTTTTTAAACAAGGCAAGATCTGCCATTTTCATTGATAAAGAAGAAGGAAGCCGATTTATTAACGGGAAAACCGGCTAAAAACCGATACAAATGCACCAATATCATCATGGGACACGACAATATTGGGCACAAACCCCCGACCGACCTGGCCAAATACCAACAGTCGGCCACACACGCCAACAGGAGACAACTCTGACTTGGTCATCGAGCATCACAACAGAACTATGCTGGGCTTGCGCTGACCGAATCGTCCTCCACACCACCGGTTGTTGGTCATCGTTGCCGCAGGGGCACACTCCCCCGCAGCTCCGACTCCACAACTCCACAGCGAAGCACGAGGAGACCCGTCGGACACGCCGGTAACCGACTATCGAAGCCCAAGCCGCGACCGAAACTCTGCTTGACGCCTCATCGTTGCCAAACTGCCCGTAGCGCCCCAAGCGATGCAACTCAACCACCATCCATCCTCGAGTCCCCAGACGAAGCCCACTCCGAGACGATGCCCTCAACAAGGAGAGAGTCGCAGGAGCGCCGCCATTGTCCGATCCCAAGGATCTGAGGTTTCCCTCCGGAGGCAAAACTCCGAGGTGACGAGAGGAGCCCTAAACGGCGCTTCCAAGAAAGTCAACAGCACCCACAGGTGTCGCCATCACCGGTCCGGATCAAATCCCGGACAAGGATTTGTCCTAGGATCCTTCACCTCGAACCACCCGAGCTGCCAGGCGACGAACTGCAACCGCGCATCCGCAACCAAGAGCGCCACCATACCAACTCACTGCCGCTGCCAAACCCCAACGGATCCAAGATGGATTGATCTGGGCCAGCAGCACAACCACCCACACCACCACCTCTCCAACCAACGACGCCGCAGCCGTCGCACTACCGGCCTGGCCAGACATAGGGATTGAAGCCCGGAGCTCTAGATCCGCCACGAAGGAGGCTCCCTGGGCCAGCCGGCAGCGACACCACCCCCGTGGCCGAAGATGTCGGCCACCATCCACTGGAACGCGCCACAGCATGTCACCGTGGCCACCACCCGAACTTCCGCCACCGAGGCTACGTCAGCTCGCCCGGGGCCGTGATACGTCTCAAACGTATCTATAATTTCTTATGTTCCATGCTACTTTTATGATGATACTCACATGTTTTATACACATTATATGTCATTATTATGCATTTTCCGGCACTAACCTATTAACGAGATGCCGAAGAGCCAGTTGTTGTTTTCTGCTATTTTTGGTTTCAGAAATCCTAGTAAGGAAATATTCTCGGAATTGGACGAAATCAACGTCCAGGGTCCTATTTTTGCACGAAGCTTCCAGAAGACCGAGGGGGAAAGGAAGTGGGGCCACGAAGTGCCGACACAACAGTGCGGCGCGGCCTAGGCCCTGGCCGCGCGGCCCTGGCGTGTGGGGCCCTCGTGTGGCCCCCCGCGTTGCCCTTCCGCCTACTTAAGCCTCCGTCGATAATAGCCCCAGTACCGAGAGCCACGATACGGAAAACCTTCCAGAGACGCCGCCGCCGCCAATCCCATCTCGGGGGATTCAGGAGATCGCCTCCGGCACCCTGCCGGAGAGGGGAATCATCTCCCGGAGGACTCTACACCGCCATGGTCGCCTCCGGATTGATGTGTGAGTAGTTCACCCCTGTACTATGGGTCCATAGCAGTAGCTAGATGGTTGTCTTCTCCCCATTGTGCTATCATTGTCTGATCTTGTGAGCTGCCTATCATGATCAAGATCATCTATCTGTAAAGCTACATGTGCGTTTGTTGGAATCCGATGGATAGAGAATACTATGTTATGTTGATTATCAATCTATTACCTATGTGTTGTTTATGATCTTGCATGCTCTCCGTTATTAGTAGAGGCTCTGGCCAAGTTTTTACTCTTAACTCCAAGAGGGAGTATTTATGCTCGATAGTGGGTTCATGCCTCCATTAAATCTGGGACAGTGACAGAAAGTTCTAAGGTTGTGGATGTGCTGTTGCCACTAGGGATAAAACATTGATGCTATGTCCGAGGATGTAGTTATTGATTACATTACGCACCATACTTAATGCAATTGTCTGTTGTTTGCAACTTAATACTGGAAGGGGTTCGGATGATAACCTGAAAGTGGACTTTTTAGGCATAGATGCATGCTGGATAGCGGTCTATGTACTTTGTCGTAATGCCCAATTGAATCTCACAATACTCATCATGTCATGTATGTGCATTGTCATGCCCTCTCTATTTGTCAATTGCCCAACTGTAATTTGTTCACCCAACATGCTATTTATCTTATGGGAGAGACACCTCTAGTGAACTGTGGACCCCGGTCCATTCTTTTAATCGAATACAATCTACTGCAATACTTGTTCTACTGTTTTCTGCAAACAATCATCATCCACACTATACATCTAATCCTTTGTTACAGCAAGCCGGTGAGATTGACAACCTCACTGTTTCGTTGGGGCAAAGTACTTTTGTTGTGTTGTGCAGGTTCCACGTTGGCGCCGGAATCCCTGGTGTTGCGCCGCACTACATCTCGCCGCCATCAACCTTCAACGTGCTTCTTGGCTCCTACTGGTTCGATAAACCTTGGTTTCTTTCTGAGGGAAAACTTGCTGCTGTGCGCATCACACCTTCTTCTTGGGGTTCCCAACGGACGTGTGTTTACACGCTATCAAGCTCTTTTTCTGGCGCCGTTGCCGGGGAGATCAAGACACGCTGCAAGGGGAGTCTTCACAATCCAATCTCTTTACTTTGTTTTTATCTTGCTTTATTTTATTTACTACTTTGTTTGCTGCACTAAAACAAAACACAAAAAAATTAGTTGCTAGTTTTACTTTATTTACTATCTTGTTTGCTATATCAAAAACACAAAAAAATTAGTTACTTGCATTTACTTTACTTATTTCATCATGTTTCCTCCTAATTTTATTTTAAAAGATATACCGGTAGGACAAGGGTCTATAATTGGAAGAGATAATTTAGAAGAATTTTTCACCCATGTTAGTATGCATGAAGATCTTGAAGATACACCCCTAGCAAAAACTGTCCCTACCTATGAAGATGCCTCTGTTTGTCTGGTACGCATGATGGAAGCTAGATTTATTAGTCTCAATCCCATGATACAACATATGTTTCTTACACTTTCTGATATGGAGAGGGGAGAGAAGAGAGATTTTGTTTTAAAAGTCCTTGTTAGAGAATTTGAGTATATAACTAAAGAAGCTAGAAAAGTTTTTATTAAGCATAAGAGACTTGGTATGTTCCCCGACTTTAAAAGAACACTTGAAAAAATGGATATGTATAGAATTAAGTACACTAATAATGTTAATGATGGTGGGGAGATTAAAGCCCCAATACCTTGCAAGCTCCTAGGAATGCATGAAGCACTAGAAAATAACTATGCTTGGCTTGTTCCTGAAAATTTGTTTGATGAAAATAGCAAGCCCAAGACTAATGAAAAGGGAGCCTCTGAAATTTACATAGATAAGATACAATGCATAGTTGAGAAAACCCCGAACACCGATGTTGATGCTCCACCGCTTGATAATACTTGATACACACTTTCTGCGCCTAGCTGAAAGGCGTTTAAGAAAAGCGCTTATGGGAGACAACCCATGTTTTTACTACAGTACTTTTATTTTATATTTGAGTCTTGGAAGTTGTTTACTACTGTAGCAACCTCTCCTTATCTTAGTTTTATTGCATTGTTGTGCCAAGTAAAGTCTCTAATAGAAGTATGATACTAGATTTGGATTACTGCACAGAAACAGATTTATTTGCTGTCACGAATCTAGGTCTAATTCTCTGTAGGTAACTCAGAAAATTATGCCAATTTACGTGAGTGATCCTCAGATATGTACGCAACTTTCATTAGTTTTAAGTTTTCTCATCTGAGCAAGTCTGGTGCCTTTTAAAAATACGTCTTTACGAACTGTTCTGTTTTGACAGATTCTGCCTTTTATTTTGCATTGCCTGTTTTGTCATGCTTGATGGATTTTTCGATTCCATTAACTTTCAGTAGCTTTGTGCAATGTCCAGAAGTATAAAGAATGATTGTGTCACCTCTGAATATGTGAATTTTGATTATGCACTAACCCTCTAATGAGTTTGTTTTGAGTTTGGTGTGGAGGAAGTTTTCAAGGGTCAAGAGAGGAGGATGATACAACATGATCAAGGAGAGTGAAAGCTCTAAGCTTGGGGATGCCCCGGTGGTTCACCCCTGCATATATCAAGAAGACTCAAGCGTCTAAGCTTGGGGATGCCCAAGGCATCCCCTTCTTCATCGACAACATTATCAGGTTCCTCCCCTGAAACTATATTTTTATTCCGTCACATCTTATGTACTTTGCTTGGAGCGTCTGTTTGTTTTTGTTTTTGTTTTGTTTGAATAAAATGGATCCTAGCATCCATTGTGTGGGAGAGAGACACGCTCCGCTGTTGCATATGGACAAATATGTCCTTAGGCTTTACTCATAGTATTCATGGCGAAAGTTTCTTCTTCGTTAAATTGTTATATGGTTGGAATTGGAAAATGATACATGTAGTAATTGCTAAAATGTCTTGGATAATGTGATACTTGGCAATTGTTGTGCTCATGTTTAAGCTCTTGCATCATATACTTTGCACCTATTAATGAAGAAATACATAGAGCTTGCTAAAATCTGATTTGCATGTTTGGTTTCTCTAAGGTCTAGATAATTTCTAGTATTGAGTTTGAACAACAAGGAAGACGGTGTAGAGTCTTATAATGTTTACAATATGTCTTTTATGTGAGTTTTGCTGCACCGCTTCATCCTTGTGTTTGTTTCAAATAAACCTTGCTAGCCTAAACCTTGTATCGAGAGGGAATACTTCTCATGCATCCAAAATCCTTGAGCCAACCACTATGCCATTTGTGTCCACCATACCTACCTACTACATGGTATTTCTCCGCCATTCCAAAGTAAATTGCTTGAGTGCTACCTTTAAAATTTCCATTCTTCACCTTTACAATATATAGCTCATGGGACAAATAGCTTAAAAAACTATCGTGGTATTGAATATGTACTTATGAATCTTATCTCTTATAAGTTGCTTGTTGTGCGATAACCATGTTCCTGGGGACGCCATCAACTACTCTTTGTTGAATGTCATGTGAGTTGCTATGCATGTCCGTCTTGTCTGAAGTAAGGGAGATTTACCACTCATTTAATGGTTAGAGCATGCATAATGTTAGAGAAGAACATTGGGCCGCTAACTAAAGCCATGATCCATGGTGGAAGTTTCAGTTTTGGACATATATCCTCAATCTCATATGAGAACATTAACTGTTGCTACATGCTTATGCATTAAAGAGGAGTCCATTATCTGTTGTCTATGTTATCCCGGTATGGATGTCTAAGTTGAGAATAATCAAAAGCGAGAAATCCAATGCGAACTTTCTCCTTAGACCTTTGTACAGGCGGCATAGAGGTACCCCTTTGTGACACTTGGTTAAAACATGTGCATTGCGATGATAATCCCGGTAATCCAAGCTAATTAGGACAAGGTGCGGGCACTATTGATATACTATGCATGAGACTTGCAACTTGTAAGATATAATTTACATAACTCATATGCTTTATTACTACCATTGACAAAATTGTTTCTTGTTTTCAAAATCAAAGCTCTAGCACAAATATAGCAATCGATGCTTTCCTCTTTGAAGGACCATTCTTTTACTTTTATGTTGAGTCAGTTCACCTATTTCTCTCCACCTCAAGAAGCAAACACTTGTGTGAACTGTGCATTGATTCCTACATACTTGCATATTGCAGTTGTTATATTACTTTACATTGACAATATCCATGAGATATGCATGTTACAAGTTGAAAGGAACCGTTGAAACTTCATCTTCCTTTGTGTTGCTTCAATACCTTTACTATGCATTATTGCTTTATGAGTTAACTCTTATGCAAGACTTATTGATGCTTGTCTTCAAGTACTATTCATGAAAAGTCTTTGCTTTATGATTCAATTGTTTACTCATATCATTTACCATTGTTTCAAATCGCTGCATTCATTACATGTGCTTACAATATTATTGATCAAGATTATGTTGGTAGCATTGTCACTAAGAAATTATCTTTGTTATCGTTTACCTACTCGGGACGAGTAGGAACTAAGCTTGGGGATGCTTGATACGTCTTGATACGTCTCCGACGTATCGATAATTTCTTATGTTCCATGCCACATTATTGATGATATATACATGTTTTGTACACATTATATGTCATATTTATGCATTTTCTGGAACTAACCTATTGACGAGATGCCGCAGTGCCAGTTCCTGTTTTCTGCTGTTTTTGGTTTCAGAAATCCTAGTAAAGAAATATTCTCGGAATCGGACGAAATCAACGCCAAAGATCTTAGAATCCCCGGAAGCATCCAGAACACCCGAGAGCCGCCAGAGGAGGGCCTTGTGGGCCCCACACATGCAGGTGGCGCGGCCCAGGCCCTGGCCGCGCCACCCTATGGTGTGGTGGCCCCACAAGCCCTCTGACGCCTCCCTTCCGCCTATTTAAAGCCTCCGTCGCGAAAACCCTGATACGTTCGACGAAACCCGCAGAAACCTTCTGTAGCCGCCGCCATCGCGAAGCCAAGATCTGGGGGACAGGAGTCTCTGTTCCGGCACGCTGCCGGAGCAGGGAAGTGCCCCCGGAAGGCTTCTCCATCGACACCACCGCCATCTTCATCAACGCTGCTGTCTCCCATGAGGAGGGAGTAGTTCTCCATCGAGGCTCGGGGCTGTACCGGTAGCTATGTGGTTCATCTCTCTCCTATGTACTTCAATACAATGATCTCATGAGCTGCCTTACATGATTGAGATCCATATGATGATGATTGTAATCTAGATGTCATTATGCTAGTCAAGTGGATTTTACTTATGTGATCTCTGGAGACTCCTTGTCCCACGTGTGTAAAGGTGACAGTGTGTGCACCGTGTGGGTCTCTTAGGCTATATTTCACGTAATCACTTATTCACTGTTATGAATGGCATAGTGAAGTGCTTATTTATATCTCTTTATGATTGCAATGTGTTTTGTATCACAATTTATCTATGTGCTACTCTAGCAATGTTATTAAAGTAGTTTTATTCCTCCTGCACGGTGTAATGGTGACAGTGTGTGCATCCGTGTTAGTACTTGGCGTATGCTATGATTATGATCTCTTGTAGATTATGAAATTAACTATTGCTATGATAGTATTGATATGATCTATTCCTCCTTTCTTAGCATGAAGGTGACAGTGTGCATACTATGTTAGTACTTGGTTTAGTCGAATTGATCTTTCCTGCACTCTAAGGTTATTTAAATATGAACATTGAATTGTGGAGCTTGTTAACTCCGGCATTGAGGATTCGTGTAATCCTACGCAATGTGTTCATCATCCAACAAGAGTGTAGAGTATGCATTTATCTATTCTGTTATGTGATCAATGTTGAGAGTGTCCACTAGTGAAAGTCTAATCCCTAGGCCTTGTTCCTAAATACTGCTATCGCTGCTTGTTTACTGTTTTACTGCGTTACTACTGCTGCATTACTACTGTTTGTTTACTGTCCTGGGCAAAGCACTTTTCTGGTGCCGTTGCTACTGCTCATATTTATTCATACCACCTGTATTTCACTATCTCTTCGCCGAACTAGTGCACCTATTAGGTGTGTTGGGGACACAAGAGACTTCTTGCTTTGTGGTTGCAGGGTTGCATGAGAGGGATATCTTTGACCTCTTCCTCCCTGAGTTCGATAAACCTTGGGTGATCCACTTAAGGGAAAACTTGCTGCTGTTCTACAAACCTCTGCTCTTGGAGGCCCAACACTGTCTACAGGAAAAGGAGGGGGCGTAGACATCAAGCTATTTTCTGGCGCCGTTGCCGGGGAGGAAAGGTAAAAGGCTCTCACACTCTGGTTCCAGGTAACAGTACTTTTCTGGCGCCATTGTGTTTGTGCTCGAAGCTATTTCCTTTAGATCCTGCAATTGCATCTTTTTATTTCTTGTTTACACTAGTTTGGCATAATGGACAACAATGAGCTTCTTATTCTATTTCCTGATTTAAGACATGGATGGTTTGATCCGGAAATTAAAAAACCCATGGAACATATTAGCATGAACACTTTGAACACTATTGTTGCTAATGATATGGAAAGTTCTAAGCTTGGGGAAGCTGGTTTTGATGAGCATGATCTTTTTAGTCCCGCAAGCATTGAGGATAAAATTTTCTTTGATGATACTTTGCCTCCTATTTATGATGATTATAATGATAGTAGTCTTTTGGTGTCACCTACTATGGAGGATAAATTTGATTATGATTACAATATGCCTCCTATATATGATAGCTACTTTGTTGAATTTGCTCCCACTACAATTAATAAGAATGACTATGCTTATGTTGGGAGTAGTAATAATTTTATGCATGAGACTCATGATAAGAATGCTTTATGTGATAGTTATATTGTTGAATTTGCTCATGATGCTACTGAAAGTTATTATGAGAGAGGAAAATATGGTTGAAGAAATTTTCATGTTACTAAAACACCTCTCTATATGCTGAAATTTTTGAAGTTACACTTGTTTTATCTTTCTATGCTTGTTGCATTATGCCTACATAACTTGTTTATTTACAAGATTCCCTTTCATAGGAAGCATGTTAGACTTAAATGTGTTTTGAATTTGCCTCTTGATGCTTGCTTTTGCTTCAAATACTATTTCTTGCGAGTGCATCATTAAAACTGCTGAGTCCATCTTAATGGCTATAAAGAAAAGAACTTCTTGGGAGATAACCCATGTGTTATTTTGCTACAGTACTTTGTTTTATATTTGTGTCTTAGAAGTTGTTTACTACTGTAGCAACCTCTCCTTATCTTAGTTTTGTGATTTGTTGTGCCAAGTGAAGCCTCTAATCGAAGGTTGATACTAGATTTGGATTTCTGCGCAGAAACAGATTTCTATCTGTCACGAATCTGGGCTGTTTTCTCTGTAGGTAATTCAGAAAAATATGCCAATTTACGTGCGTGTTCCTCAGATATGTACGCAACTTTCATTAGTTTTGAGTTTTCTGATTTGAGCAACGGAAGTATTTATTAAAAATTCGTATTTACGGACTGTTCTGTTTTGACAGATTCTGCCTTTTATTTCGCATTGCTTCTTTCGCTGTGTTGGGTGGATTTCTTTGTTCCATTACCTTCCAGTAGCTTTGAGCAATGTCCAGAAGTGTTAAGACTGATTGTGTCACCTCTGAACATGTGAGTTTTTGATTATGTACTAACCCCTCTAATGAAGTTTATGAGAAGTTTGGTGTGAAGGAAGTTTTCAAGGGTCAAGAGAGGAGGATGATATACTATGATCAAGAAGAGTGAAAAGTCTAAGCTTGGGGATGCCCCGGTGGTTCATCCCTGCATATTTCAAGAAGACTCAAGCGTCTAAGCTTGGGGATGCCCAAGGCATCCCCTTCTTCATCGACAAATTATCAGGTTCCTTCTCTTGAAACTATATTTTTATTCGGTCACATCTTATGTGCTTTACTTGGAGCGTCTGTGTGCTTTTATTTTTGTTTGTGTTTGAATAAATTGGATTACATCATGCTTGTGTGGGAGAGAGACACGCTCCGCTGTTGCATATGAACACATGTGTTCTTAGCATTACTTTTAGTGTTCATGGCGAAGGTTGATTGCTTCGTTCATCATTATATGGTTGGAATTGGAAAATGCTACATGTAGTAATTGCTATAATGTCTTGGATAATGTGATACTTGGCAATTGTTGTGCTCATGTTTAAGCTCCTGCATCATATACTTTGCACCTATTAATGAAGAAATACATAGAGCTTGCTAAAATTTGGTTTGCATAATTGGTCTCTCTAAGGTCTAGATAATTTCTAGTATTGAGTTTGAACAACAAGGAAGACGGTGTAAAGTCTTATAATGTTTACAATATGTCTTTTATGTGAGTCTTACTGTACCAGTTCATCCTTGTGTTTGTTTCAAATAACCTTGCTAGCCTAAACCTTGTATCGAGAGGGAATACTTCTCATGCATCCAAAATCCTTGAGCCAACCACTGTGCCATTTGTGTCCACCATACCTACCTACTACATGGTATTTCTCCGCCATTCCAAAGTAAATTGCTTGAGTGCTACCTTTAAAATTTCTATTCTTAATCTTTGCAATATATAGCTCATGGGACAAATAGCTTAAAAACTATTGTGGTATTGAATATGTACTTATGCACTTTATCTCTTATTAAGTTGCTCGTTGTGCGATAACCATGTTCACTGGGGACGCCATCAACTACCTTTTGTTGAATATCATGTGAGTTGCTATGCATGTTCGTCTTGTCTGAAGTAAGAGAGATCTACCACCTTATGGTTAAGCATGCATATTGTTAGAGAAGAACATTGGGCCGCTAACTAAAGCCATGATCCATGGTGGAAGTTTCAGTTTTGGACATATATCCTCAATCTCAAATGAGAAAATTAATCGTTGTTACATGCTTATGCATAAAAGAGGAGTCCATTATCTGTTGTGTATGTTGTCCCGGTATGGATGTCTAAGTTGAGAATAACCAAAAGCGAGAAATCCAATGCGAGCTTTCTCCTTAGACCTTTGTACAGGCGGCATAGAGGTACCCCATTGTGACACTTGGTTAAAACATGTGTATTGCAATGATCCGGTAGTCCAAGCTAATTAGGACAAGGTGCGGGCACTATTAGTATACTATGCATGAGGCTTGCAACTTGTAAGATATAACCTACATAATACATGTGCTTTATTACTACCGTTGACAAAATTGTTTCTTGTTTTCAAAACCAAAGCTCTAGCACAAATATAGCAATCGATGCTTTCCTCTTTGAAGGACCTTTCTTTTACTTTTATGTTGAGTCAGTTCACCTATCTCTCTCCACCTTAAGAAGCAAACACTTGTGTGAACTGTGCATTGATTCCTACATAATTGCATATTGCACTTGTTATATCACTTTGCATTGACAACTATCCATGAGATATACATGTTACAAGTTGAAAGCAACCGCTGAAACTTCATCTTCCTTTATGTTGCTTCAATACTTTCTACTTTGAATTATTGCTTTATGAGTTAACTCTTATGCAAGACTTATTGATGCTTGTCTTGAAGTACTATTCATGAAAAGTCTTTGTTTTATGATTCAGTTGTTTACTCATGTCATTACCATTGTTTTGATCGCTGCATTCATTACATATGCTTACAATAGTATGATCAAGGTTATGATGGCATGTCACTTCAGAAATTATCTTTGTTTATCGTTTACCTGCTCGGGACGAGCAGGAACTAAGCTTGGGGATGCTGATACGTCTCCGACGTATCGATAATTTCTTATGTTCCATGCCACATTATTGATGATATCTACATGTTTTGTACACATTATATGTCATATTTATGCATTTTCTGGAACTAACCTATTGACGAGATGCCGCAGTGCCAGTTCCTGTTTTCTGCTGTTTTTGGTTTCAGAAATCCTAGTAAAGAAATATTCTCGGAATCGGACGAAATCAACGCCAAAGATCTTAGAATCCCCGGAAGCATCCAGAACACCCGAGAGCCGCCAGAGGAGGGCCTTGTGGGCCCCACACATGCAGGTGGCGCGGCCCAGGCCCTGGCCGCGCCACCCTATGGTGTGGTGGCCCCACAAGCCCTCTGACGCCTCCCTTCCGCCTATTTAAAGCCTCCGTCGCGAAAACCCTGATACGTTCGACGAAACCCGCAGAAACCTTCTGTAGCCGCCGCCATCGCGAAGCCAAGATCTGGGGGACAGGAGTCTCTGTTCCGGCACGCTGCCGGAGCAGGGAAGTGCCCCCGGAAGGCTTCTCCATCGACACCACCGCCATCTTCATCAACGCTGCTGTCTCCCATGAGGAGGGAGTAGTTCTCCATCGAGGCTCGGGGCTGTACCGGTAGCTATGTGGTTCATCTCTCTCCTATGTACTTCAATACAATGATCTCATGAGCTGCCTTACATGATTGAGATCCATATGATGATGATTGTAATCTAGATGTCATTATGCTAGTCAAGTGGATTTTACTTATGTGATCTCTGGAGACTCCTTGTCCCACGTGTGTAAAGGTGACAGTGTGTGCACCGTGTGGGTCTCTTAGGCTATATTTCACAGAATACTTATTCACTGTTATGAATGGCATAGTGAAGTGCTTATTTATATCTCTTTATGATTGCAATGTGTTTTGTATCACAATTTATCTATGTGCTACTCTAGCAATGTTATTAAAGTAGTTTTATTCCTCCTGCACGGTGTAATGGTGACAGTGTGTGCATCCGTGTTAGTACTTGGCGTATGCTATGATTATGATCTCTTGTAGATTATGAAATTAACTATTGCTATGATAGTATTGATATGATCTATTCCTCCTTTCTTAGCATGAAGGTGACAGTGTGCATACTATGTTAGTACTTGGTTTAGTCGAATTGATCTTTCCTGCACTCTAAGGTTATTTAAATATGAACATTGAATTGTGGAGCTTGTTAACTCCGGCATTGAGGATTCGTGTAATCCTACGCAATGTGTTCATCATCCAACAAGAGTGTAGAGTATGCATTTATCTATTCTGTTATGTGATCAATGTTGAGAGTGTCCACTAGTGAAAGTCTAATCCCTAGGCCTTGTTCCTAAATATCGCTATCGCTGCTTGTTTCTTGTTTTCTTGCGTTACTACATGCATTACTGTTTGTTTACTGTCCTGGGCAAAGCACTTTTCTGGTGCCGTTGCTACTGCTCATATTTATTCATACCACCTGTATTTCACTATCTCTTCGCCGAACTAGTGCACCTATTAGGTGTGTTGGGGACACAAGAGACTTCTTGCTTTGTGGTTGCAGGGTTGCATGAGAGGGATATCTTTGACCTCTTCCTCCCTGAGTTCGATAAACCTGGGTGATCCACTTAAGGGAAAACTTGCTGCTGTTCTACAAACCTCTGCTCTTGGAGGCCCAACACTGTCTACAGGAAAAGGAGGGGGCGTAGACATCACGTCTCAAACGTATCTATAATTTCTTATGTTCCATGCTACTTTTATGATGATACTCACATGTTTTATACACATTATATGTCATTATTATGCATTTTCCGGCACTAACCTATTAACGAGATGCCGAAGAGCCGATTCTTTGTTTTCTGCTGTTTTTGGTTTCAGAAATCCTAGTAAGGAAATATTCTCGGAATTGGACGAAATCAACGCCCAGGGTCCTATTTTTGCACGAAGCTTCCAGAAGACCGAGGGGGAAAGGAAGTGGGGCCACGAGGCGCCGACACAACAGGGCGGCGCGGCCTAGGCCCTGGCCGCGCGGCCCTGGCGTGTGGGGCCCTCGTGTGGCCCCCCGCGTTGCCCTTCCGCCTACTTAAGCCTCCGTCGATAATAGCCCCAGTACCGAGAGCCACGATACGGAAAACCTTCCAGAGACGCCGCCGCCGCCAATCCCATGTCGGGGGATTCAGGAGATCGCCTCCGGCACCCTGCCGGAGAGGGGAATCATCTCCCGGAGGACTCTACACCGCCATGGTCGCCTCCGGATTGATGTGTGAGTAGTTCACCCCTGGACTATGGGTCCATAGCAGTAGCTAGATGGTTGTCTTCTCCCCATTGTGCTATCATTGTCTGATCTTGTGAGCTGCCTATCATGATCAAGATCATCTATCTGTAAAGCTACATGTGCGTTTGTTGGAATCCGATGGATAGAGAATACTATGTTATGTTGATTATCAATCTATTACCTATGTGTTGTTTATGATCTTGCATGCTCTCCGTTATTAGTAGAGGCTCTGGCCAAGTTTTTACTCTTAACTCCAAGAGGGAGTATTTATGCTCGATAGTGGGTTCATGCCTCCATTAAATGCAGGACAAGTGATGTAAAGTTCTAAGGTTGTGGATGTGCTGTTGCCACTAGGGATAAAACATTGATGCTATGTCCGAGGATGTAGTTATTGATTACATTACGCACCATACTTAATGCAATTGTCTGTTGTTTGCAACTTAATACTGGAAGGGGTTCGGATGATAACCTGAAAGTGGACTTTTTAGGCATAGATGCATGCTGGATAGCGGTCTATGTACTTTGTCGTAATGCCCAATTGAATCTCACAATACTCATCATGTCATGTATGTGCATTGTCATGCCCTCTCTATTTGTCAATTGCCCAACTGTAATTTGTTCACCCAACATGCTATTTATCTTATGGGAGAGACACCTCTAGTGAACTATGGACCCCGGTCCATTCTTTTAATCGAATACAATCTACTGCAATACTTGTTCTACTGTTTTCTGCAAACAATCATCATCCACACTATACATCTAATCCTTTGTTACAGCAAGCCGGTGAGATTGACAACCTCACTGTTTCGTTGGGGCAAAGTACTTTGGTTGTGTTGTGCTGGTTCCACGTTGGCGCCAGAATCCCTGGTGTTGCGCCGCACTACATCTCGCCGCCATCAACTTTCAACGTGCTTCTTGGCTCCTACTGGTTCGATAAACCTTGGTTTCTTTCTGAGGTAAAACTTGCTGCTGTGCGCATCACACCTTCCTCTTGGGGTTCCCAACGGATGTGTGTTTACACGCTATCAAGCTCTTTTTCTGGCGCCGCTGCCGGGGAGATCAAGACACGCTGCAAGGGGAGTCTTCACAATCCAATCTCTTTACTTTGTTTTTGTCTTGCTTTATTTTATTTACTACTTTGTTTGCTGCACTAAAATAAAACACAAAAAAATTAGTTGCTAGTTTTACTTTATTTACTATCTTGTTTGCTATATCAAAAACACAAAAAAATTAGTTACTTGCATTTACTTTACTTATTTCATCATGTTTCCTCCTAATTTTACTTTAAAAGATATACCGGTAGGACAAGGGTCTATAATTGGAAGAGATAATTTAGAAGAATTTTTCACCCATGTTAGTATGCATGAAGATCTTGAAGATACACCCCTAGCAAAAACTGTCCCTACCTATGAAGATGCCTCGGATCTAGCAATGGTGGAGGCTTGACGTCTTCTTCAACGTGCACTTAGGCGCCATTGGAGTTTGGTGGCGGCCACTAGCTTTGACGAGTGCAAGAAATCTTAGGGATGATTCTATATTTTCTATTATTTAGGGTTCTATCTGCAAAAAATTTAGGACAATTTTTTTCTCCTAGCCTACCTTTTTGTTTTCATGACTTATTCATTTAACTTAATTTTATATTAATTAAATAGATGGTTGCTATCTTGGTTTGTTCTCTAGCAAGGGAAATTCAAGCTGACCAACGCACTCGCACTCTCGCACCGTGTCGCCCAGCCTAGCTACTAGTACATGACTCTTGGAGTCTTGGTCGTCGATCGTCTGGTATTCCAAACGCAAATATCTATACCAGGCCGGCGCGCACCACGATTTACTACATACGTACAGTACAATAAATAATGTGAAACGACCGGGCTCTTCAAAGGAAATGTGAAACGAGCAATACCGTTGGTATCTTTTGCTACCCAGATCGGTTACGATCGAATCGAAGTAATGGTGGTACGAATGCAGCAACCAACAAGCAACAACACGGAGCAACTGCAAGTACTCCGTAGCTGGGAAATGCCAGACTTGCTGTAGTATAGCGCTACTCTCTCCTTTCGGGATTCCTGCCAGCCAACGTTGCCTGGTCCTTGGTACACACACTAACTTGAATGCGCCAAGTGGAAATTTTATACGTACGGCAATCGGTCCATCGACCATCGGTGCACATAAAGTTGACATGTCTTGCTTATCGACCAGATAGGTCCATCTGCGCGCTGACACCGCGGTAAAGTTTAATTTTGACATGGTTGCGTCAGCATCCATCAATTGGGCTTTGTTGTCGGGGTCACAGTGGGTCAGGGTGGATGAATGCATGGGATTTAGCAGCATCACTGTCTTGACTCATCTTAAGTGGGCGGTTTTGCATGAGAATGCTGCTTCACGCGTGAAACTCTTTTTTCCCGAGAGCACGCGTAAAACATGCCTTATCTTTATAGAAGAAAAAGCGTAACAAATTAGAAGAAACAACACCATGGTGCTGCGAACACACACGCCACCCGCCCTCCATTTAGACCTACTCTCTCGCTATATCTAGCCTCCTTCCTCTCTTGGCCCTCTCCCAAAGGTGAAACTCATCTCTAATCTGGACCGCCATTTGGTCCACCGTCTTTTGCTCCCTCTCGTTTTCGAATGCCCTAGCGTTTCACTGCTTCCAAAGCGTCCATGCCGTGCTGATGACCATGGAGTTGAAACGCTTCCTATCGATCCTCCTTACTCGCTTGCGGGCCTCTGTCCACCATCTCTGTAGATTGCCTGTGGTTCCTGGGTCGGTGATCCGTAGCCCTGCACTATGCAGCACCCTGCACCAGACCTGTCTCGCATAAGGGCATAGGACAAGAACATGGTCAACATTATCCTCTTCAGGCATGTGTAGCATGCATCCGGGTGCTCCTGCAGCCCGTGCCTCGCCCTCCTGTCGGAGGTCCACAAGCAGTATCTCATAGCCAACCATGCAAAAATCTTGCATTTCATGGGTGAAAAAGAACCCCACACCGGTCTGCTCATACTCCATCGTACACTCCCTTGGCAGAGCATCTCATAGGTGCACTTTGCCGTGTATGCTCCCGACTCCGCGTCTTTCCAGGAAATTTGGTCTGGTCTCGAGGCGTCTCTCTCCATGGTCTCGACCGCCTCCGACAGTGTTAGGCATTGCCTCCAAAGGTCACGCGTGAAACTCAGGTGCCAAAACCCAAATCAGGGGCTCCAGCCCAACATCAATAGGAGAAGGGTGTGTACATCTAATTTTGCAATAGTATAAACACTAGTAGGAAAAGCCTTATAGGTGATCTTAGGTCTGTGGTGCACCATCCAAAAATGCGCCACAGAAAGTTGTTTTGTGGTGCACCAGACACGGTGCGCCATAGAAATAGCTTAATTTTGTGGCGCACCAACAATTCATGCGCCACAGAAACTTGGTGGGGCAGCTCCAATTATTGGTTTCACTACTTCTGTGGCGCACAGGACCACGTGCGTCGCAGAAATAAGACATTTTGTGGCACATTGGTCCTGTGCGCCACTGAATTAAGACTTTCTGTGGCGTACGTGGGATGGTGCGCCACAGAAACTACACATTTCTGTGGCGCACATGAGTTCCATGCGTCACAGAAGTTTTTTTTGCTCCCCACGCAACTCCACCCCACCCCCTGGATCGCCTTTTTTACCTCTGTAAAAAATGAAAAAAATAGATAGAAATTTCAAAAAATAAATTCCATCAAGATGTCCATGTATTATGTCATCTTTTACCACTGAAAATTAACAAACATAAATTTCAACTTTTTTTGCAAAATTGTGTGGAAAAATCATCAAACTGAATTTCTGGTTGTATACGAACTCGAAAAAAGACGCACAATATATCAAAATGATCCCACGAAAATTCTACATCCGAATTCACAAGGGACTTGCCCGGTTGGACAATTTTTAGAATCCCCAAATTCGAAAAGAGTAAAAAGTTACGGCCAGTTAAAGTTTTTTTGCTGCAAAATACAAAAAAAAAATCTGTGGCGCATCAAGTGCCTATGCGCCACAGAATTAACGTCCAAAATTTGAATTTTCTGCCGCCCTCCTCCACTTCTCCTCACTTCTCCTCACTTCTCCTCCACTTCTCCCTCTCCTCTTCCTCCACCACCACCACCACCACCACCTCCTCCGGCCGGCCTGCTCTTCCTCCTCCACCACCTCCTCCGGGGCCGGCCTCCTACTCCGGCGACCTCCTCCTCCTGCCGGCCTCTGATGACCCACAAGTATAGGGGATCGCGATAGTCTTCGAGGGAAGTAAAACCTAAATTTATTGATTCGACACAAGGGGAGGTAAAGAATACTTATAAGCCTTAACAACTGAGCTATCAATTCAGCTGCACCTGGAAAAGCACTGGTAACAGGGGTGATGTGAAAGTAGCAGTGATATGAGAGCAATAGTAACAGTAACACAGCAGCAGTAGCAGTAACACAGAGGTAATGGCACCAGAAGATAGTTGATACTACTTCCAATGACATAGAGAACAAGTATATGATGATGAAAGATGGACCGGGGTTCCCAGCGATCTACACTAGTGGCAACTCTCCAATAACAGGTGTTGGGTGAACAAATTACAGTCGGGCAATTGATAGGATTGATAAAGCATTAAGAAAGAACATCAATTCATTAATCATGTAGGCATGTTTTCCAATTATAGTCGTACGTGCTCGCAATGAGAAACTTGCACAACATCTATTGTCCTACCAGCCGGTGGCAGCCGGGCCTCAAGGGAAACTACTGGATATTAAGGTACTCCTTTTAATAGAGCACCGGAGCAAAGCATTAACACTCCGTGAAAACATGTGTCCCTCACATCACCGCCATCCCCTCCGGTTGTCCCGATTCTTGTCACTTCGGGGCCTTTGGTTCCGGACAGTGACATGTGCATACAACTTGTAGATACAATCTAAGCAATAAGTATAGAGCTCAAATCTAAGATCATGCCACTCGGGCCCTAGTGACAAGCATTAAGAATAACAAGATTGCAGCAACAATAACTTCACAAACTTTATAGATAGACTAATCATAATGTATCATCCATCGGATCCCAACAAACACAACACCGATTACATCAGATGAATCTCAATCATGTAAGGCAGCTCATGAGATCATTGTATTGAAGTACATGGGGGAGAGAATACCAACTAGCTACAGCTAGAACCCGTAGTCCATGGGGGAACTACTCACGGAGCATGATGGAGGCGATGGCGTTGATGGAGATGGCTTCCGGGGGCACTTCCCCGTCCCGGCAGGGTGCCGGGACAGAGACTTCTGTCCCTCGAATTGAAGTTTCGCGATGGCGGCGGCGCCTCAGTAACTTTTCTGGAGTTTCGTCAATTGGTACTGCGTTTTTAGGTCGAAAGGGATTTTATAGGCGAAGAGGCGGCGCAGGGGGGCACCTGGGGGCGCCACACCCTAGGCCGGCGCGGCTGTGGTCCGGCCCGCGCCGCCATGTGGTGTGGTGGCCCCCTGGCCCCTCTCCGACTCTTCTTCGGTGTTCTGGAGCCTTCCGGGAAAAATAGGAGGTTTGGCGTTGATTTCGTCCAATTCCGAGAATATTGCCCGAACAGCCTTTCTGGAACCAAAAACAACAGAAAACAGGAACTAGCACTGTGGCATCTTGTTAATAGGTTAGTTCTGGAAAATGCATGAAATCATCATAAAGTGCAAGCAAAACATGTAAGTATTGTCATAAAACAAGCATGAAACATCAGAAATTATGGATACGTTGGAGACGTATCAGCATCCCCAAGCTTAGTTCCTGCTCGTCCCGAGCAGGTAAACGATAAAAAGAATAATTTCTGTAGTGACATGCTACTTACATAACCTTGATCATACTATTACAAAGCATATGAAATGAATGAAGTGACTCAAGGCAATGATCTATAGTTGCTAACAAATAGATAACATATAGCAAAACTTTTCATGAAGAGTACTTTCAAGACAAGCATCAAAAGTCTTGCACGAGAGTTAACTCATAAAGCAATAAATTCAGAGTAAAGGCATCGAAGCAACACAAAGGAAAATTTAAGTTTCAGCAGTTGCTTTCAACTTGTAACATGCATATCTCATGGATAATTGTCAACACAAAGTAATATGATGAATGCAAATAAGCAAGTATGTAAGAATCAATGCACAGTTGACAACAGTGTTTGCTTCTAAGATGGAAGGAAGTAGGTAAACTGACTCAACATAAAGTAAAAGAATGGCCCTTCGCAGAGGAAAGCAGGAATTAAATCATGTGCTAGAGCTTTTTCAGTTTTGAAATCATATAAAAGAGAATAAAAGTAACATTTTGAGAGGTGTTTGTTGTTGTCAACGACTGGTAGTGGGCACTCTAACTCCCTTGCTAAACAGACTTTCAAAGAGCGGCTCCCATGAAGGACGTTATCTCTACCAGCAAGGTAGATCATCCCTCTTCTCTTTTGTTTACACATGTACTTTAGTTTTTATTTATGGGTGACACTCCTCCCAACCTTTGCTTACACAAGCCATGGCTAACCGAATCCTCGGGTGCCTTCCAACAATCTCATACCATGGAGGAGTGTCTATTTGCAAAATTAAGTTGCTTACTGATGAATCAGAGCAAAACATGTGAAGAGAATTATTAATGAAGTTAATTAATTGGGTGCTGGGAACCCCGCGCCAGCTCTTTTTGCAAAATTATTGGATAAGCGGATGAAGCCACTAGTCCATTGGTGAAAGCTGCCCAACAAGATTGAAAGATAAAACACCACATACTTCCTCATGAGCTATAAAACATTGACACAAATAAGAGATAGTAAATTTTGAATTGTTTAAAGGTAGCACATGAAGTATTTACTTGGAATGACAGAAAATACCACATAGTAGGTAGGTATGGTGGACACAAATGGCATAGGTTTTGGCTCAAGGTTTTGGATGCACGAGAAGTATTCCCTCTCGATACAAGGCTTAGGCTAGCAAGGCTATTTGAAGCAAACACAAGTATAAACCGGTACAGCAAAACTTACATAAGAACATATTGCAAGCATTATAATACTCTACACTGTCTTCCTTGTTGCTCAAACACTTTTACCAGAAAATATCTAGACCTTAAGAGAGACCAATCATGCAAACCAATTTCAACAAGCTCTACGGTAGTTCTCCACTAATAGGTTTAAACTATATGAAAAAACTTAATTATAATCTACTTGAGAGCTCAAAACAATTGCCAAGTGTCAAATTATCCAAGTCAATATGAGGCATTTTCTTTTTCCAACCAAATAACCATAAGTATTGTAGCTTCCAACTTTTATCATTGAACATTAAAAGTAAAACGAAGAACAAGTGTTCATATGAAAAAGCGGAGCGTGTCTCTCTCCCAAACAAGGATTGCTAGGATCCGAATTTATTCAAACACAAACAAACGAAAATAAAAGCACACAGACGCTCCAAGTAAAGCACATATGATGTGACCGAATAAAAATATAGTTTCAGGGGAGGAACCTGATAAGTTGATGAAGAAGGGGATGCCTTAGGCATCCCCAAGCTTAGACGCTTGAATCTTCTTAAAATATGCAGGGATGAACCAGGGGGACATCCCCAAGCTTTGACTTTTCACTCTTCTTGATCATATATCATCCTCCTCTCTTGACCCTTGAAAACTTCCTTCACACCAAACTTCTCATAAACTTCATTAGAGGGGTTAGTACTCAAAAAAATTTGAATCCACCTTGGTCCTGTAGTGACACATTGCAAGAACTCAATAAAACATTAGCTACAGCTCTCCACGTGTAGAAAACCTCGCTTAAAGTCCACAAGAGACAATGCAAAAAACAGAGACAGAATCTGTCAAAACAGAACAGCCAGTAAAGACGAATTTTAAATAAATACTTCCGTTGCTCAAATCAGAAAACTCAAAACTAATGAAAGTTGCGTACTTATCTGAGGAACACGCACGTAAATTGGCATATTTTTCTGAGTTACCTACAGAGAAAACAGCCCAGATTCATGACAGATAGAAATCTGTTTCTGCGCAGAAATCCAAATCTAGTATCAACCTTCGATTAGAGGCTTCACTTGGCACAACAAATCACAAAACTAAGATAAGGAGAGGTTGCTACAGTAGTAAACAACTTCCAAGACACAAATATAAAACAAAGTACTGTAGCAAAATAACATATGGGTTATCTCCCAAGAAGTTCTTTCTTTATAGCCATTAAGATGGGCTCAGCAGTTTTAATGATGCACTCGCAAGAAATAGTATTTGAAGCAAAAGAGAGCATCAAGAGGCAAATCCAAAACATATTTAAGTCTAACATGCTTCCTATGCAAAGGAATCTTGTACACAAATAAATTCATGAAGAACAAAGTGACAAGCATAAGAAGATAGAACAAGTGTAACTTCAACAATTTCAGCATATAGAGAGGTGTATTAGTACCATGGAAATTTCTACTACCATATTTTCCTCTCTCATAATAATTTTCAGTAGCTGCATGAACAAACTCAACAATATAACTATCACATGCAGCATGCTTCTCATGATTTTCAAACACATAATTTTTATCAAGTTCAAGAATAGTGGAATAAAAACTTTCAAACTTACTTTTATTAATAATATAATAAGGTAGTTGATCAATCTCAAGAGATATGGGACTCGTAGAATAAGTCAAGGACTCTCCAATCCCATTTTCATTAGTAGTAAAATTAATAGTATCAAGTAACATAGGAACATCATCTAGAGCTTTATCATAAACATTTGCTAAGCAAAATTCTTTAGTACCATGCATTTCGACATCAGGCACAAACAAAGCATTATCATAAGATTTATCAAAGTAGCGTGGATTATCATATATAACAGTAGCATAATTATTCTCACAAGTTTTACTCATAGGAAATATTTCAAGAGAATCCACAGGAACATAATATTCAACCTCTTTCGGTAAGCATGGAGGACAATCAAATAGTGTAAGAGATGAAGAGTTACTCTCATTAGAAGGTTGGCATGGGTAGCTAATCCATTCTTCCTCCTTTTGTTCGTCACTCTCCTCTTCTTTTTCATCCAATGAGCTTTCAAGTTCATCAATTTCCTCCTCTTTTTCATCCAATGGGCTTGCAGGTTCATCAATTTCTTCTTCCACCGGTTCCTGCAAATTGTGAGTGCATTCTTGTGCATTAATGAGTCTCTCTTTATAATCAATGATATAAGGATTACCACTGTAGCATTCTATGCAAGAATTAAGGATAGTAGAGACATAATCTTTAAGGTCCTTACAAATAGCACAAGTTTCATAATTCTCAACCATGAAGGATTCTATCTCGGAGGCTCCCATAAATAAGACAAATTGTTCTACCTCTTCGAACCCATAATGAATATAGCAATTCCGATTATAGTTCTTAATTAAAAATTCCTCACTAAAGCCACATTGAAATTTAAGATGTTTAGTATCCTGTTGAGAGCAACAGTTTATATCATGGCGTTTAAGCAAGATTTTAGCCATTGTATTCAATTTTTCTATCACAACACTCATTACTTCACCAGTTCTTGATTCTCTATAATTATTATAACATTCTATAAGATCCAAGTAGGTTGTTGGTTCTCCCATAATAGCAGTTTTTAATTTTTCGATTTTTCAAATTTTTATGGATTTTTGGGTATAAAATAAAACAAGACAAATAGAAACTAAGCAAAAGTAAACTAAGCAAAATAATACTAGACAGAAATAAACTAAGCACAAGTAAACTAGGAAAAAGTAAACTAAGCAAATCAAAATAAAATAAAACAGAGAGAGAGGTAGAGTGTACTCCCCAGGTGAACTTATGAGTAGAGCTAT
The DNA here is from genome assembly GCF_019359855.2 of Lolium perenne. Taxonomy (NCBI): domain Eukaryota; kingdom Viridiplantae; phylum Streptophyta; class Magnoliopsida; order Poales; family Poaceae; genus Lolium; species Lolium perenne. The sequence continues at coordinate 261,707,241 of NC_067249.2, forward strand.
GCCTCCCCGGCAACGGCGCCAGAAAACAGTCTTGATGACCCACAAGTATAGGGGATCGCGATAGTCTTCGAGGGAAGTAAAACCCAAATTTATTGATTCGACACAAGGGGAGGTAAAGAATACTTATAAGCCTTAACAACTGAGCTGTCAATTCAGCTGCACCTGGAAAAGCACTGGTAACAGGGGTGATGTGAAAGTAGCAGTGATATGAGAGCAATAGTAACAGTAACACAGCAGCAGTAGCAGTAAAACAGAGGTAATGGCACCAGAAGATAGTTGATACTACTTCCAATGACATAGAGAACAAGTATATGATGATGAAAGATGGACCGGGGTTCCCAGCGATCTACACTAGTGGCAACTCTCCAATAACAGGTGTTGGGTGAACAAATTACAGTCGGGCAATTGATAGGATTGATAAAGCATTAAGAAAGAACATCAATTCATTAATCATGTAGGCATGTTTTCCAATTATAGTCGTACGTGCTCGCAATGAGAAACTTGCACAACATCTATTGTCCTACCAGCCGGTGGCAGCCGGGCCTCAAGGGAAACTACTGGATATTAAGGTACTCCTTTTAATAGAGCACCGGAGCAAAGCATTAACACTCCGTGAAAACATGTGTCCCTCACATCACCGCCATCCCCTCCGGTTGTCCCGATTCTTGTCACTTCGGGGCCTTTGGTTCCGGACAGTGACATGTGCATACAACTTGTAGATACAATCTAAGCAATAAGTATAGAGCTCAAATTTAAGATCATGCCACTCGGGCCCTAGTGACAAGCATTAAGAATAACAAGATTGCAGCAACAATAACTTCACAAACTTTATAGATAGACTAATCATAATGTATCATCCATCGGATCCCAACAAACACAACACCGATTACAACAGATGAATCTCAATCATGTAAGGCAGCTCATGAGATCATTGTATTGAAGTACATGGGGGAGAGAATACCAACTAGCTACAGCTAGAACCCGTAGTCCATGGGGGAACTACTCACGGAGCATGATGGAGGCGATGGCGTTGATGGAGATGGCTTCCGGGGGCACTTCCCCGTCCCGGCAGGGTGCCGGGACAGAGACTTCTGTCCCCCGAATTGAAGTTTCGCGATGGCGGCGGCGCCTCAGTAACTTTTCTGGAGTTTCGTCAATTGGTACTGCATTTTTAGGTCGAAAGGGATTTTATAGGCGAAGAAGCGGCGCAGGGGGGCACCTGGGGGCGCCACACCCTAGGCCGGCGCGGCCAGGGTCTGGCCCGCGCCGCCATGTGGTGTGGTGGCCCCCTGGCCCCTCTCCGACTCTTCTTCGGTGTTCTGGAGCCTTCCGGGAAAAATAGGAGGTTTGGCGTTGATTTCGTCCAATTCCGAGAATATTGCCCGAACAGCCTTTCTGGAACCAAAAACAGCAGAAAATAGGAACTGGCACTGTGGCATCTTGTTAATAGGTTAGTTCCGGAAAATGCATGAAATCATCATAAAGTGCAAGCAAAACATGTAAGTATTGTCATAAAACAAGCATGGAACATCAGAAATTATGGATACGTTGGAGACGTATCAGCCTCCTTCTCCTCCTACTCCGGCGACCTACTCCGGCGACGACCACCTTCTCCTCCTCCTCCGGTGACCACCTCCTCCTCCACCACCACCACCTCCTCCACCACCACCTCTTCCTCCACCACCTCCTCCACCACCACCTCTTTCTCCACCACCTCCTCCACCACCACCGCCACCACCGCCACCACCGCCACCACCGCCACCACCACCTCCACCACCACCACCACCAGCACCACCACCTCCACCACCACCACCTCCACCTCCTCCACCACCACCACCTCCTCCTCCTCCGGCCGTCCTCCTTCACCCACCCACCCACCCACCCACCCACCTCCGGCTGCCTTCCAGCGAAATATCAAAAAAAAAAAAAATCGGCGGTCCCAGATCTAGATCTAGATCTGGCCGCCATTTTTTTGAATTTCAAAAAAAAAAAATTTGTGGCGCACCACCGTCGGTGCGCCACAGGAATAAGACTTTCTGTGGCGCATGGGCCGGTGCGCCACAGAAACCTTATTTTTGTGGTGAGAATTCTGTGGCGCACCGCCCATGTGCCACAAAATCATTTTTTGGTGCGCCACTGATGATGCTTTTCCAACTAGTGAAACCAACGGGCTGATACTCAGGTTTTACTATGACCAAAAAACTATGTAATACTCTCCAGGGGAATAACTAATCACACGTTTGGTTGCCTGATGCATCACACAGTGGTCTATACGCGGCCTTTCTTATTCGATCTCCCAAAATATTTGCGCCTTACTGCCTTACTCATAAGAACGGATGGGGCTAAATATAGGATGATATATTAATATTCATAATATTAAATACATATAATATGAACATATATTCTATGACGATTCTAATACAAAGAATTTTGTTTTTAAAATATTTTTCAATAAATATAAGACCAAACTTTACAAAGTTTGACTTTGATCTACCTGGAACGCCAATAATTGTGAAGAGGGGGAAGTATATGCACTCTAATGTCTGAGCATCGATTGTGGTTCGTTGTGAGGGTGAGGGTCCGTCGGCATGGATGCAACAACGTCAGTCTGTCTGATCACGATGGGAATGGGCTGACCCGGACTTGGCGCTGGCCCCGGCCCATGGCCACACGGCCCATTTCAGAGGCATGCATGGGTCGTCCCAATCCCAAAAAAAAATACCTTGTGGCCTTGCTGGACCATTGGGTACCCCACGGCCGACCCAAATTCAAATGTAATATAATTATATAATCACTTATAGTAAATAATCTTTTCAGATGTGTTACACACATCGAGTATCTAGAAGTATGGCATTACATCATTGTTGTTATCTATGTCAAGAAAAAAAATGAAATATTCAATGTATACAGGGGACTAATGAGCCAGACCAATTAAGATCTACACATGATTACAAAACATAGTAGAAATATTAAGAGTTCGTTTTCCTCATCAAGAATTTAAATGATCTAACATATAAGGACTTTCATGACCTCGTTTTCTCATATGTCGCTCCACATGTTTGAATGTTCTCGTCATCTGCAATTACGAAAAAAACTCACTACATGTCTGTCATGGCTCACTGTAATGAGCAATATTCAAAGAGAACTTGAAACGAGAACAGGAAGAGGGATATCGAAATTGACTAGAATCAGTTGTTGTGTCTGGATTTAAATGATGTTCCCAACGATTAAGATTAAGTTACTTTGAGCATCTACAAGGAGTCTTAGTTTCAGGGTTTGTCACTGGAGTTAGAAATGTACTACCCATTGGGTACCCCACGGCCGACCCAAATTCCAGTGTAATATATTTATATAATCACTTACAGAAAATAATCTTTTTAGATGTTACACACATCGAGTATTTAGAAGTATGACATTACATCAAGGTTGTTGTCAATGTCAAGAAAAAATGAAATATTCAATGTACACAGGGGACTAATGAGCCATACCAAATAACATCTACACATGGTTAGAAAGCATAGTAGAAATATTAAGAGTCCGTTTTCTCATAAAGAATTTAAATGATCTAACATATAAGGACTTTCATGACATCGTTTTCTCATATGTCGCTCCACCGGTTTGAATGTTCTCATCATCTGCAATTATGAAAAAACTCACAACATGTCTGTCATGGCTCATTGTAATGAGCAAAATATTCAAAGAGAAGGTTGAAACGAGAACATGAAGAGTGATATGGAAATTGAGTAGAATCAACTGTTGTGTTTGGATTTAAATGATATTCGCAACGATTAAGATTAAGTTAGTTTGAGCATCTACAAGGAGTCTTAGTTTCAGGGTTTGTCACTGAAGTTAGAAATGTACTAATATGAATCTAGCTAGCACATCTTTTGATGTACATACTGTACCAATTAATCACAACTCTTTAGCTGCACAAGTCTGACCCGTGACTTCATGTACCATACCAATTCTGACTCTGTGTATGCTGATTAAAGCACCACGTACATACTTCTTTACTTGGTAAAACATGAGACCAGATATTCAAGACAGTCTTGACTCTTGAGTCTTGATCAGTGTGGGTGGATTTGCATGACAGTGCGGATTCATGCGCGAAACACAGGTAGCAAAACTCAAATCAACGGGAGAAGAAAGTTACACCATCTTCCGTGGTGGTATTCATACGTGGTTGTTGTTTCATCACATGAAGGAAAAAAAGGTGGCAGCTAGGTAGGCGTACTTGGTGCATGCATCACACGGTGGTCCATTTTCTGCAAGGGAAATACGTGGATTCTTTTGCTAGCCTTGCATGCATGGCCAATAAATAATACGGTATGTATCACGGCTTGACTTATACGACCGGTCGTCTGAAAGGGAAGCCTCGACGTGCATGCAATTAGCCGTACGTGCATGTGAGCATCTGAGATGTGACCCGTGATTATATCTATCTACTTGTCGTCTAAATTGACCAAGTGGTGTTCAATCAGATCCTAAAACGGGTAGGCAGTAGACACGTAGCACCCACGTACTCTTCCTGTCTCCCATGGCCAATTAGGCAATGCTAGGCCGGCTGGGCTCGATAACATCTATGCGCTGTTTCTTTTTCTTGCACAGATCGAGTCAAGGAGTCAATCTCCGGTGAAAAAAACATGGGAACTGCTGGTCTGATCACGTTTAAAGACAGGAAAGAAAGGAGGTGTGCATGTTTTTTGTCTCCCAAATGCATCTGATGATATGGATGTGGTTACGTACTCAACAAGGTCACGGGAGCTCTATATGTTTGATAAACATCTTGGTCAATAAATAATACGGAGTAGGGATTTTCTCCTGCCAATCAAGTAGTAATAGCCCGCGCTGTGATAGGGAGCAAGTACAATAAGTCCTAGTCAGCTGGCTATAAGGATTAAAATAATATATTATTGCCTAGTTGGAGGAGAGATAGGAGGAGAGAGAAGAGGAGTGGGCTCTTAGAGCAAGTTCAATAGTAGAGCCAACTGTTGGCTATAACCCAAGTGCCATGTTATCTATAGTCATCTTAGGGCCAACATGTACAATAGTGAGCTATAAAATTGTACAATTTTATTAGTGCATAGCCCACCATTCACTCTCACATAGTGCCTAGCAGCACGTGCTAGAGCTGACTCTTGCATAAGAGCCCACTCCTCTTCTCTCTCCTCCAACTAGGCAATAATATATTATTTTAATCATTATAACCAGCTGACTAGGACTTATTGTACTTGCTCTTATGCAAGAGTCAGCTCTAGCACGTGCTCCTAGGCACTATGTGAGAGTGAATGGTGGGCTATGCACTAATAAAGTTGTACAATTTTATAGCCCACTATTGTACATGTTGGCTCTAAGAGCAATTCCAATAGTATAGCCAAATGTTGGCTATAACAAGATGTCATATCATTTGTAGTCATCATATAGCTAACATGTACAATAGTTGGCTATAAGAATGTAGTACTTTACTAATATATGGCCCACCTTTCACTCTCACAAGGTGCCTAGGTGTTGGAGATATGCCCAAGAGGCAATAATAAAAGTGGTTATTATATATCTTTATGTTTATGATAAATGTTTATATACCATGCTATAATTGTATTAACTGAAACATTGATACATGTGTGATATGTAAACAACAAAGAGTCCCTAGTATGCCTCTTAACTAGCTTGTTGATTAATGGATGATTAGTTTTATAATCATGAACATTGGATGTTATTAATAACAATGTTATATCATTGTATGAATGATGTAATGGACACACCCAATTAAGCGTAGCATAAGATCTCGTCATTAAGTTATTTGCTATAAGCTTTCGATACATAGTTACCTAGTCCTTATGACCATGAGATCATGTAAATCACTTATACCGGAAAGGTACTTTGATTACACCAAACGCCACTGCGTAAATGGGTGGTTATAAAGGTGGGATTAAGTATCCGGAAAGTATGAGTTGAGGCATATGGATCAACAGTGGGATTTGTCCATCCCGATGACGGATAGATATACTCTGGGCCCTCTCGGTGGAATGTCGTCTAATGTCTTGCAAGCATATGAATGAGTTCATAAGAGACCACATACCACGGTACGAGTAAAGAGTACTTGTCAGGAGACGAGGTTGAACAAGGTATAGAGTGATACCGAAGATCAAACCTCGGACAAGTAAAATATCGCGTGACAAAGGGAATTGGTATTGTATGTGAATGGTTCATTCGATCACTAAAGTCATCGTTGAATATGTGGGAGCCATTATGGATCTCCAGATCCCGCTATTGGTTATTGGTCGGAGTGAGTACTCAACCATGTCCGCATAGTTCACGAACCGTAGGGTGACACACTTAAAGTTGGATGTTGAAATGGTAGAACTTGAATATGGAATGGAGTTCGAATATTTGTTCGGAGTCCCGGATGAGATCCCGGACATCACGAGGAGTTCCGGAATGGTCCGGAGAATAAGATTCATATATAGGATGTCATTTTATGTGAATTAAAATGATGCGGAAGGTTCTATGGAAGGTTCTAGAAGGTTCTAGAAAAGTCCGGAAGAAATCACCAAGGAAGGTGGAGTCCACATGGGACTCCACCTCCATGGCCGGCCAACCCTAGTGGTGGAGGAGTCCCAAGTGGACTCCCCCCTAGGGGGCCAGCCACCCCCCCATATGGGAGGTGGAACTCCCACCTCTAATGGGAGTCCTAGCTTGGCTAGGTTTCCCCACCATATGGAAGGTTTTTGGTTCGGGTCTTATTCGAAGACTTGGAGACCAACACTTGGGGCTTCCACCTATATAATGAGGGGCCAAGGGGAGGGGGCCGGCCACCCCAAGACCACAAGCTGGCCGCCCCGTTGAAGTGGCCGGCCACCCCCTCCCAAACCCTAGCCGCCCCCCTCTCCTCCATATCTTCCGCGTAGCTTTAGCGAAGCTCCGCCGGATTTCTCCACCACCATCGACACCACGCCGTCGTTCTGTCGGATTCAAGAGGAGCTACTACTTCCGCTGCCCGCTGGAACGGGAGGTGGACGTCGTCTTCATCAACAACCGAACGTGTGACCGAGTACGGAGGTGCTACCCGTTCGTGGCGCCGTGATCAAGATCTTCTATGCGCTTTTGCAAGCGGCAAGTGAACGTCTACCGCAGCAACAAGAGCCTCATCTTGTAGGCTTTGGAATCTCTTCAAGGGTGAGACTCGATAATCCCCTCGTTGCTACCGTCTTCTAGATTGCATCTTGGCTTGGATTTCGTGCTCGCGGTAGGAAATTTTTTGTTTTCTATGCAATGTTATCCTACAGTGGTATCAGAGCCGTGTCTATGCATAGATGGTTGCACGAGTAGAACACAATGGTTTTGTGGGCGTTGATGCTCTTGTTATCTTTAGTTTGAGTACTTTGCATCTTTGTGGCATAGTGGGATGAAGCGGCTCGGACTAACTTTACATGACCGCGTTCATGAGACTTGTTCCTCGTTCGACATGCAACTTGTATTGCATAAGAGACTTTGCGGGTGTCTGTCTCTCCTACTATAGTGAAGATTCAATTTACTCTTCTATTGACAACATTAGTATCAACGTTGTGGTTCATGTTCGTAGGTAGATTAGATCTCTCTCGAAAACCCTAAACCACGTAAAATATGCAAACCAAATTAGAGACGTCTAACTTGTTTTTGCAGGGTTTGGTGATATGATATGGCCATAATATGATGATGAATATGTATGAGATGATCATTATTGTATTGTGGCAACCGGCAGGAGCCTTATGGTTGTCTTTAAATTTCATGTTGAGTAGTACTTCAAAGTAGTTGTAATAGTTGCTACATGGAGGACAATCATGAAGACGGCCCCATTGACCTTGACGCTACGCCGACGATGATGGAGATCATGCCCGAAGATGATGGAAATCATATCCGTGCTTTGGAGATGAAGATCAAAGGCGCAAAGACAAAAGGGCCATATCATATCACATATGAACTGCATGTGATGTTAATCCTTTTATGCATCTTATTTTGCTTAGATCGCGACGGTAGCATTATAAGATGATCCCTCACTAAAATCTCAAGATAATAAAGTGTTCATCCTTAGTAGCACCTTTGCCAAGACTTGTCGTTTTGAAGCATCTCGTGATGATCGGGTGTGATAGAATCAACAAGTGCATACAACGGGTGCAAGACAGTTTTGCACATGCGGATACTAAGGTGGCCTTGACGAGCCTAGCATGTACAGACATGGTCTCGGAACACGTGATACCGAAAGGTAGAGCATGAATCATATGGTTGATATGATGAACACTTTGAGTGTTCGCCATTGAAATCACACCTTGTCTCGTGATGATCGGACTTAGGTGCGGTGGATTTGGTTCGTGTGATCACTAAGACAATGCGAGGGATATTGTTTTGAGTGGGAGTTCACATAGATTTTTAATTTTGTTGAATTAAAATTTGAACTCAATTTGTCATAAACATTAGTCTAAACTATTGCAAATATATGTTGTAGATATGGCGTCCCCAATCAATTTTAACCAGTTCCTAGAGAAAGAAAAGCTTAAGAGCAACGGTAGCAACTTTACCGACTGGTTCCGTCATGTGAGGATTTTCCTCGCTGGCGGAAATCTGCAATATGTGCTTGATGCACCGCTAGGTGACCCTCCTGCAGAAACAGAAACCGATGAAGTAAAGAATGTTTACGCAACTCGAAAAACTCGGTACTCTCAAGTACAGTGTGCCATCCTATGCAGTCTGGAAGCCGATCTTCAAAAACGTTTTGAGCACCATGATCCACATGAGTTGATAAAAGAGTTGAAGACTATTTTTGAAACTCATGCGGCCGTGGAATGCTATGAAGCATCGAAACACTTCTTCAGTTGCATGATGGAAGAGGGTAGCTCCGTTAGTGAGCACATGCTCGTTATGACCGGGCATGCGAAGAAACTCAGTGACTTGGAAATAGTTATTCCTAACAGACTGGGGATTAATCGTATCATTCAATCACTGCCACCTAGTTACAAAAACTTTGTGATGAACTACAATATGCAAAACATGAACAAAGAGTTACCTGAACTCTTCGCCATGCTTAAAGCTGCTGAGATTGAGATCAAGAAAGAGCACCAAGTGTTGATGGTCAACAAGACCACCAGTTTCAAGAAACAGGGCAAGTCTAAGGGAAAATTCAAGAAGGGTGGCAAGAAAGCTGCCACACCTCCTATGAAACCTAAGAACGGCCCTAAGCCTGATGCTGAGTGCTATTACTGCAAGGAGAAGGGACACTGGAAGCGTAATTGCTCCAAGTATTTGGCGGATCTGAAGAGCGGCCTTGTCAAGAAGAAGAAAGAAGGTATATCTGATATACATGTTATAGATGTTTATCTCACTGGTTCTCGTACTAGTACCTGGGTATTTGATACTGGTTCGGTTGCTCATATTTGTAACTCGAAACAGGAACTAAAGAATAAACGAAGACTACTGAAAGATGAAGTGACGATGCGCGTTGGAAATGGATCCAAAGTCGATGTGATCGCTGTCGGCACACTTCCTCTGCATCTACCTTCGGGATTAGTTTCAAGCCTAAATAATTGTTATTTTGTACCCGCGTTGAGCATGAACATTATATCTGGATCTTGTTTAATGCAAGACGGTTATTCATTCAAGTCTGAGAATAATGGTTGTTCTATTTTTATGAATAATATCTTTTATGGTCGAGCACCTGAAAAGAATGGCTTATTTCTGTTAGATCTCGATAGTAGTGATACACATATACATAACATTGATGCTAAGCGAATTAAATTGAATGATAATTCTACTTATATGTGGCACTGTCGTCTTGGTCATATTGGAGTGAAACGCATGAAGAAACTCCATACTGATGGATTACTTGAATCACTTGACTTTGAGTCACTTGATAGATGCGAAGCATGTCTAATGGGAAAAATGACTAAGACTCCATTTTCTGGTATGATGGAGCGAGCTACTGACTTATTGGAAATCATACATACTGATGTGTGCGGACCAATGAGCGTAGCATCGCGCGGTGGTTATCGTTATGTTCTAACCTTCACAGATGATCTGAGTAGATATGGGTATATCTATTTCATGAAACATAAATCCGAAACTTTCGAGAAGTTTAAGGAATTCCAAAGTGAAGTAGAAAATCAACGTAACAAGAAGATCAAATTTCTACGATCCGATCGCGGAGGTGAATATCTGAGTTATGAGTTTGGCATGCATTTAAAGAAATGCGGAATACTTTCACAATTGACTCCGCCGGGAACACCTCAACGAAACGGTGTGTCCGAACGTCGTAATCGAACTCTTTTAGATATGGTTCGTTCTATGATGTCTCTTGCTGATTTGCCGTTATCATTTTGGAGTTATGCATTAGAGACAGCCGCATTCACTTTAAATAGAGCACCATCAAAATCCGTTGAAACCACACCGTATGAATTATGGTTTAATAAGAAACCTAAGCTGTCGTTCCTTAAAGTTTGGGGTTGCGAAGCCTATGTAAAGAAGTTACAACCGGACAAGCTAGAACCCAAAGCGGAGAAATGCGTCTTCATAGGATACCCTAAGGAAACTATAGGGTACACCTTCTATCACAGATCCGAAGGCAAAATCTTTGTTGCTAAGAACGGAACCTTTCTTGAGAAAGAATTTCTCACTAAAGAAGTGATTTGGAAGAAAAGTAGAACTTCGATGAGATTGATGAATCTATACTCGTTGATCAGAGTAGCGCAGGACCGGATGTTGTACCTGTGCCGCCTACACCGGCAACAGAGGAAGCTAATGATAATGATCATGAAACTTCGAACGAGGAAACTACTGAACCTCGCAGATCGACAAGGGAACGTGCCACTCCTGATTGGTATGATCCTTGTCTAAATGTCATGATTGTGGACAACAATGATGAGGACCCTGCGACATATGAAGAAGCGATGATGAGCCCAGATTCCAACAAATGGCAAGAAGCCATGAAATCCGAAATGGGATCCATGTATGATAACAAAGTGTGGACTTTGGTAGACTTACCTGATAGCCGCAAGGCTGTCGAGAATAAATGGATCTTCAAGAGAAAAACAGATGCTGATGGTAATATTACTGTCTATAAAGCTCGACTTGTCGCAAAGGGTTTCCGACAAATTCAAGGTGTTGACTACAATGAGACTTTCTCACCTGTAGCGAAGCTAAAATCTGTGAGGACTTTGTTAGCAATAGCTGCATTTTTCGATTATGAGATTTGGCAGATGGATGTCAAAACTGCGTTCCTTAATGGAGACATTGAGGAAGAGTTGTATATGGTACAACCCAAAGGTTTTGTCGATCCTAAAAATGCTGACAAAGTATGCAAACTTCAGCGTTCAATCTATGGACTGAAGCAAGCATCGAGAAGTTGGAACCGACGCTTTGATAACGGGATCAGAGTCGTCGGGTTTATACGATGTCATGGAGAGGCCTGTATTTACAAGAAAGTGAGTGGGAGCTCTGTAGCATTCCTGATATTATATGTAGATGACATATTATTGATCGGGAATGATATAGAACTATTAAGCAGTGTTAAAGGTTATTTGAATAATAGTTTTTCAATGAAAGACCTTGGTGAAGCATCGTACATATTAGGCATCAAGATTTATAGAGATAGATCAAGACGCCTAATAGGGCTATCACAGAGTACATACCTGGACAAGATTCTAAAGAAGTTTAGAATGGACGAAAATAAGAAAGGATTCTTACCTATGTTACCAGGCAAGGTCTTGAGTAAGACTCAAGGTCCGGCTACGGCAGAAGAAAGAGAAAGGATGAGTCAGATCCCCTATGCCTCGGCAGTAGGCTCTATCATGTATGCCATGCTATGTACTAGACCGGATATAGCACATGCTGTTAGTTTGACTAGCAGATATCAAAGTGATCCAGGGATGAAACACTGGACAGCGGTCAAGAATATCCTGAAGTACTTGAAAAGAACTAAGGATATGTTTCTTTGTTATGGAGGTGACCAAGAGCTCGTTGTAACAAGTTACACCGATGCAAGTTGGAACACTGATCCTGATGACTCTAAGTCACGGTCACAGGTACGTGTTTATATTGAATGGTGCTGCGATGGCTGGGCAAGCTCGAAGCAGTGCACCGTGGCGAAGTCTTCAACATAATCTGAGTACATAGCGGCTTCAGAGGCTTCATCAGAAGCGGTATGGATGAAGAGGTTCATTGTAGAGCTCGGTGTGGTTCCTAGTGCATTGGACCCATTAATCATTTACTGTGATAACATGGGTGCCATCGCCAATGCACAAGAGCCAAGGCCACACAAGAGGCTGAAGCATATCAAGCTGCGTTACCACTCGATTCGCAAGTACATCGAAGATGGAGAAGTAAAGATTTGCAAAGTATACACTGATCTGAATGTAGCAGATCCGTTGACTAAAGCTCTCCCTAGGGCAAAGCATGACCAACACCAGAATGCCATGGGTGTTAGGTACCTTACAATGTAATCTAGATTATTGACTCTAGTGCAAGTGGGAGACTGTTGGAGATATGCCCAAGAGACAATAATAAAAGTGGTTATTATATATCTTTATGTTTATGATAAATGTTTATATACCATGCTATAATTGTATTAACTGAAACATTGATACATGTGTGATATGTAAACAACAAAGAGTCCCTAGTATGCCTCTTAACTAGCTTGTTGATTAATGGATGATTAGTTTCATAATCATGAACATTGGATGTTATTAATAACAAGGTTATATCATTGTATGAATGATGTAATTGACACACCCAATTAAGCGTAGCATAAGATCTCGTCATTAAGTTATTTGCTATAAGCTTTCGATACATAGTTACCTAGTCCTTATGACCATGAGATCATGTAAATCACTTATACCGGAAAGGTACTTTGATTACACCAAACGCCACTGCGTAAATGGGTGGTTATAAAGGTGGGATTAAGTATCCGGAAAGTATGAGTTGAGGCATATGGATCAACAGTGGGATTTGTCCATCCCGATGACGGATAGATATACTCTGGGCCCTCTCGGTGGAATGTCGTCTAATGTCTTGCAAGCATATGAATGAGTTCATAAGAGACCACATACCACGGTACGAGTAAAGAGTACTTGTCAGGAGACGAGGTTGAACAAGGTATAGAGTGATACCGAAGATCAAACCTCGGACAAGTAAAATATCGCGTGACAAAGGGAATTGGTATTGTATGTGAATGGTTCATTCGATCACTAAAGTCATCGTTGAATATGTGGGAGCCATTATGGATCTCCAGATCCCGCTATTGGTTATTGGTCGGAGTGAGTACTCAACCATGTCCGCATAGTTCACGAACCGTAGGGTGACACACTTAAAGTTGGATGTTGAAATGGTAGAACTTGAATATGGAATGGAGTTCGAATATTTGTTCGGAGTCCCGGATGAGATCTCGGACATCACGAGGAGTTCCGGAATGGTCCGGAGAATAAGATTCATATATAGGATGTCATTTTATGTGAATTAAAATGATGCGGAAGGTTCTATGGAAGGTTCTAGAAGGTTCTAGAAAAGTCCGGAAGAAATCACCAAGGAAGGTGGAGTCCACATGGGACTCCACCTCCATAGCCGGCCAACCCTAGTGGGGGAGGAGTCCCAAGTAGACTCCCCCTTAGGGGGCCGGCCACCCCCCCATATGGGAGGTGGAACTCCCACCTCTAGTGGGAGTCCTAGCTTGGCTAGGTTTCCCCACCATATGGAAGGTTTTTGGTTCGGGTTTTATTCGAAGACTTGGAGACCAACACTTGGGGCTTCCACCTATATAATGAGGGGCCAAGGGGAGGGGGCCGGCCACCCCAAGACCACAAGCTGGCCGCCCCATTGAAGTGGCCGGCCACCCCCTCCCAAACCCTAGCCGCCCCCCTCTCCTCCATATCTTCCGCGTAGCTTTAGCGAAGCTCCGCCGGATTTCTCCACAACCATCGACACCACGCCGTCGTGCTGTCGGATTCAAGAGGAGCTACTACTTCCGCTGCCCGCTGGAACGGGAGGTGGACGTCGTCTTCATCAACAACCGAACGTGTGACCGAGTACGGAGGTGCTACCCGTTCGTGGCGCCGTGATCAAGATCTTCTACGCGCTTTTGCAAGCGGCAAGTGAACGTCTACCGCAGCAACAAGAGCCTCATCTTGTAGGCTTTGGAATCTCTTCAAGGGTGAGACTCGATAATCCCCTCGTTGCTACCGTCTTCTAGATTGCATTTTGGCTTGGATTTCGTGTTCGCGGTAGGAAAATTTTTGTTTTCTATGCAACGTTATCCTACACTAGGAGCACGTGCAAGAGCTGGCTATTGCATAGTAGCCCACCTCCCTTCTCTCTCCTCTTCTCTCTCCTCCAACTCATCTAAAATATATTATTTAATGTCTTATAGTCAGCTGACTGGACTCTATTGTACTTGCTCTAAGATGACTATAGATAACATGGCACTTGGCTTATAGCCAACAGTTGGCTCTACTATTGAACTTGCTCTTAGAGCACCCATAATGGGACGTTTATGTACAGACAACTGGTTCGGGAAGGCTACTAGCGTTAATTAACCTTTTTTACAAGTAGAGTATTTCTCTAGATGAATTTTATGCAAAATTGAGTAACTATGCCTCAAACCCTAGAAATAAGCTACCAGATTGTTCCTAAATATAAGACGTTTCAAATTTATAATTAAACACGCATAATATTTTATATTTAAGAATGAAGAGTACATACAAATCAAGTAGTAATAGCCTTCTGATAGGGATTTTCTCCTCCTTATGCACATGCATGCATGCTTCTTGGTGTCCGTAAATGGCTGATATATAGCTAGGGATAACTTAGAAATTGGTATTCCTACTCCTCGAAGAATATGTAAAACCATATAAGTTCTATACATCAAGTATATCTAGTGACGACATGTTTGTTAACATATTTTTCTACGCGTAATAAAAATTAAAGCTAGGTAAATATCATAAAGCCTCAACTTCTGAGGCTAGGGTAGCGTAAAACCACAAACGAAGAAAAATTTATACGAGAAGAACAACGTTTGGGGTAACTTGCTTCACATGAACAAAATATGACGGTTTTGGTTATTTGATAGCGTGTCCAAGACTCTGGTGACGAAAGGATACCTCGGCAATGCCTATAAGTATGGACTTGGGTTTTAGGAAAGGAGAGCGCTGGTGGTTTCGCAAATTTGTCAGACATTAGATCAAAAGGCTAAAAGCGCCGAGATTGTATTCAAAAGTAAGGTTTACAATGATCCGCATATGACTAAGATTCTGGATGCCCTCCCCGGTGGCTCCTCGTAGCCCTTATATAATGGGCGAGGTCTCAGAGTCCACATCCAGGTCAGATACATGTTATATGTCGGTTTACCCAATATATGCTTGTATTTGCCGATTTTACATAGTTTTTGGGCATCCCCTTCCTTCTAATCTTCACGGGCCTTGCATATTTCATCTCGAATCCATACCAGGGGTAATAATGTCGAGTACCAAATATGGTATACGCATGTCATCTGGACTTAGCTTTGTCAAAGAAACATGACTCTTCTATTTTTCCTCTTTTATGTCATGAGAATTTACAACCTAGCCAAAGAAAAAAAAGGCGACAACTGCATGTTTTCCCCTATGTCACCTCAATGGTGGGACCAAGGTGTCAGAAACGTTTTTGAACAGCTTGAAACGCAAATATTGGGCTTTTGTCGAACAGCTTAGCTGGATTGTTACGATTTGTGAAAAAATATCTCTTTTTCCGAAAAAGGGTCTGCAACAAATGATGCATACAACGTATTATAAAATTCTTTTACTTATTCAATCAAAGGTTTACAGCTCATGGGCCACACAACGACGATACATTAATCAACCACTCAGAAAAATAAGCGAACAGTATCCTGCTCTGTATATTATTGTTCGTCGCAAAGGTGATACCATTGCTACTGTAATGGCTACCTCACCCCCGAACGTGACGTTCAGACGGGTTTTGCTTGGACAAAGGCTATTGGCATGGAATGATCTAATTCACCGGCTGGGAGATATTCACCTATCGCCTGATCCAGATGAATTTAGATGGAATCTTCATGTAGATGGTACTTTCTCAGTCAAATCGTTATACAACGTGATCCTTCATTCTGATACACCAGTTGACAATAATAAGAAAATCTGGAAGATGAAGATACCATTAAAAATTAAATTTTTTGGATGGTACCTTAATCGAGGAGTTATTCTTACTAAAGATAATCTTGTTAAGCGGAATTAGCACGGAAGTTCAAGGTGTGTTTTCTGTTATCATGATGAAACTATTAAACACCTATTTTTCTAGTGCCATTTTGCGAGATCTATATGGTCAGTCATCCAAGTAGCGTCTACCGTGTATCCCCCGACTAGTGTGGCCAATGTCTTTGGCAATTGGCTTCAAGGTGTCGATTCAAGGTTTAAGTTGCTTCTTAGGGTGGGGACGCTTGCAGTTATCTGGGCGCTTTGGCTAAGTAGATATGACAAGATTTTAACGATATAAATTGTTCTTTATTGCAGGTCATCTACAGATGTACATGCATTCTCCGTTCGTGGTTACCTCTTCAGCGGGTGGAGAACCGAGACCTATTTACGGAGGTCTGTACACGGTTGGAGGCTACGGCGAGGGATACTTTTTTCCTACATGGGTGGCAGCATAGTCTACGGATTATAACGCCACCTTCATCTTAGGCGTTATATGATTCATCGCTTTGATATGTATTTCGCCTAGTTTTTTATATACTTTGAATCCAGACACTTGAACGGCTGTGTGCATCCTGATTATGCAGAAACTCGATGTAATTGCTTCCCAAAAAGTAATAAAGCATCCTTTATCGAAAAAATAAACGGCAGATCAGGAGAAGCAAGTGTATTAACAAACCGTCAGCAAAATTTATTGAGTAAATCCCATACTCCCATTTCCAGTCTTCTGCACCCAAATTCATGTGGTCACAGCTCAAATGACCACGTACGTATCCACCTGAAAAATATCTCTACAGTGGTAGTTTTAACGAAATACAATTTGGTGAAATTATAACCCAGTAACTTTTTCCTTAGTTTGTGATATTATCTCCCTAATCTACACGTTGGAGCCCAAATCGATTGAGTAACGACGCACATCTCTGAAATACGATTTCTGTTGTTCCAAGTTCTTCCTAGCTAGTGTGCTCTCAGAACAATCCGGGCTGTCAAAGTAATTTAAACACGGTAGATTTGTTTTACTCCGAGTAGACTGTAGCAACTGTACCGTACAGTACTTACTCCCCACATGGAGGCCGGCATTGCAGTGCAGTACAGTAAAACATGTAACGCGATGTAGAGGACCGGCCGGGCAGAGCAGTAAATTAAAAGCCTCTCCGTTGGCAAGCAAAGCTCGATACTCGATCAACCGACCGGCCCTTGTCTGCCCTTCACCCCTTGGCGAACTAGTATAAATCCAAGCAAGCACTCCTCTGCCATGGCCATCCCCCATTGCAGCTCTGCAAGTGCCATCTAGCAACGCGCGCAGAGCTCACAAACATCTCTCAAGCAAACAGGGGTATCCAACGAGATGGCCTCCAAGCCAGGCCCTCTCACCCGGTGGCCATGGCACGAGCTCGGAAACTACAAGGTATGCCCATTGTCCATGTCCAAGCATGCATGATGTGTTTCTGCAACATATGCACATGTATTCATCCATTTTTGCAAGAACTCGTAGTGATGGACTCTGTTTTTTGTGCGAGTGAAGTACGCGCTGGTGGCTCCGTGGGCGGCGTACAGCACCTACAGCTTCGCGGCGGCGAAGGTGAGAGGCGAGGAAGCCGACCTGCTCAGCTTCTTCGTGCTCCCCACGGTGCTCCTCCGGCTGCTCTACACCCAGCTCTGGATCTCCATCTCCCGCCACCAGACCGCCCGCTCCAAGCACCGCATCGTCAGCAAAAGCCTCGACTTCGACCAGGTCGACCGTGAAAGGAACTGGTAATCTCATTCCCCATGCATGTTTTTCATTCAAATTTCGTCATGACAGCAGATGAATATTACATTGTGCATGTCAATTTCTTGGGGCATTTTTACCTACACATGCATGGCTGATGCATATGGTTGTTGCGCATGCAGGGACGACCAGATCATCCTGACGGCGCTGCTGTACTACGTGTTCAACTCCTTCATGCCGATGACGCAGGGCCTGCCGTGGTGGAACTCCGGCGGCCTGGTGCTCACCGTGCTCCTCCACCTCGGCCCGGTGGAGTTCCTCTACTACTGGATCCACCGCGCGCTGCACCACCACTACCTGTACGCCCGGTACCACTCGCACCACCACGCCTCCATCGTCACCGAGCCCATCACCTCCGTCATCCACCCCTTCGCCGAGGAGGCCGTCTACTTCGGCCTCTTCGCCATCCCGCTCCTCACCATGATGGCCACCGGCACGGGGTCCGTCGCCGTCGCCAACGGATACCTCGTCTACATCGACTTCATGAACTACCTGGGGCACTGCAACTTCGAGCTCGTCCCCAAAGTCCTCTTCGACATTTTCCCCCCTCTGAAATTCCTCATGTACACCCCATCGTAAGTTTCCATGATCCAAGATTCTCACGATTTTTGGTTACCATGAGATCATTTCGTCGAGTTCTCTGATTGATTTGTATGCTTGGACAGGTTCCACTCGCTGCACCACACGCAGTTCAGGACCAACTACTCCCTCTTCGTGCCCTTCTACGACTACCTGTACGGCACCATGGACAAGTCGAGCGAGGACCTGTACGAGCGCACGCTGCACGGCAGGGAGGAGGCGCCCGACGTCGTCCACCTCACGCACCTCACCGCGCCGGGCTCCCTCCTCCACACCCGCCTCGGCTTCGCCTCCGTCGCCTCCGCCCCGCTCGTCTCCCGCGGCACGTTCACGGCGGCGCTGGCAGTGGCGGAGCGGCCGCTCGCCGTGCTGGCGTCGGTGTTCGGGCGGTCGGCGTTCAGGTCGGAGGCCAACAGGATGGGCAAGCTCAGCACCGAGACGTGGGTCGTGCCGAGGTACTCCTCCCAGGTACTAGCAGCAGACCAACAAACATTCGCAATGACTACCACCATTCCTTAATTTCTCCGATTCTTGATTGAAATTCTATATATTTTGTTTGAGGAATGATATTGTTTTTGTATTGCTGAAAGAATTGTTCTTGTTGACGGATCCGAGAGGATTCATGTGATTTCTGAGAATTTCATCAATGGCATTGATGCAGTACACGTCGAAGAAGGACGGGTACGCGGTGAGCCGGCTGGTCGAGAAGGCGGTGTCTGACGCCGAGGCAAGTGGCGCCGCAGTCCTCACGCTGGGCCTCTTGAATCAGGCAAGTACTAACTGCACATGAACCTCCTTCAATGCACCCCTGCCTTCACTGACGCGAGCTTTATTGTGAGATTCAGAGTGTAGGTGTGAGGTGCAAACCGTAATGAATGTAGAGTACTTTTAAAATCTTCAGACGAAAACGAGTACCTTCTGAAAATAAATAATAGTGCCCTAAGGTTAGGAAACGCACTTTTCAACATGGGACCATATGCTCATGTTATTCAGAGAAATATTTTAAAATGTTAAAATTGTCTGAATAAAAATTTGGCACGTACACATCGACATTATATGATGCCAAGTTTGGCAGAAAACTGACATCTTTATGTAGTGTGTAAATTAGATAAATAAGTGTATGCTGAAAAACTCTTTTTCAGCACCAATGTTTTTTCTTTTTGGCACACGGCACAAAAATGTCGGTTTTCGGTGAAACGACTTTTTGAGCACATTGAATTCATTTTTTCATTCAATTTTTTTTAATATTTTAAAAGTACATTTAGAACTTATTTCAGCATATGCTCCGGGTGCAAAAAAAAAACTGCTCGACCCCTAAGTTAGGCATTTTTAATGGCGGGCAACGCATTTAATTAAGTTGATGAGGTGATCTCGATGGACTTATGGTTTGTACTTTGATGCCTGCAGGGGTACGAAATGAACAGGAACGGGGAGCTGTACGTGATCAGGAAGGCCAGCCTGAAGACGAAGATCGTCGACGGCACCAGCCTGGCCGTCGCCGCCGTCCTCCACACGATGCCTCGCGCCGCCAAGGACGTGCTCCTGCTCGGAAAGGAGAGCAAGGTCGTGCGCGTGCTGGCTCAGGCCCTGTGCGAACGGGAAATTCAGGTATAAATAATACACTGCTGTTTCTTCCTTCAGAAGGAATGTTGATGAATTTTAGTTGACCGTGATCAAATTGGTCGGCTAATCCGGCGGGTGGATTAAACAGGTTCGTGTGGCGGACGAGCATCTGCACGAGACTCTGAAGCAGCAGCTGCGTCCGGAGTTGCACAGTCATCTGGCTCTGTCTCGCAGCTACAGCAGCAAGGTACTGCATGTTGCCGAGTGCGATTTCTAGCGGTTGTTTTGGATGTGCAATCAGACTGATAATCTGGTCCTGAAATGTGTTGCAGGTGTGGCTCGTCGGCAACGGGCTGACGGCGCTGGAGCAGGAGAGGGCGCAGCCGGGCGTCCACTTCGTGCCCTACTCCCAGTTCCCTCCCATGAACACCCGCGGCGACTGCGTGTACCACACCACGCCGGCGCTCGTCGTGCCGGGCTCCTACGAGAACCTCCACGCCTGCGAGGTAAAGATCATACGAGCACATCGAACTTTCCTATACTCCTCGATCGAGAAGATGAATTAACTGTCAGTATCCTTGCGCACACGCAGAACTGGCTGCCGAGGCGGGTGATGAGCGCGTGGCGTGCGGCGGGGATCGTGCACGCGCTGGAGAAGTGGGGCGGCCACGAGTGCGGCGACGCCGTCACCGGCGTCGACAAGGCCTGGCGCGCCGCCCTCGCGCACGGCTTCCATCCATACGACGTTCGCTGCCAACACCACGGCGACGGCGCAAAGCTGCAGGCAGATGCGGATGCGAACTGAACCAAGTGCACTGATGACAGGTCGAACAGTTTTATCTGAATCTGATAACTAGTAGTATCACGCAGTTGTTGTTGCCGCCAGTATAGTCTGTGTGACATTGTGATGCATTACGAAGATGATCTGCTATAGTGCTATGTGTTCTTCGATCTATCCGTCTTCTGTCGGGGCGCGTATATAGTATACGCTACTTGTATCTGTTTGGTTCAGCTAATGGACAAGTACGAGTACGGGATTTTTCTACTGTGACTGTTACTTACCAGTTACCACCGAAGGCACCGGCTTAAAGCGAAATAAAGCTCTGTGCGAACTTGTACAATAAAATTCAGATTCAAAGTTGCAACGTCATAAGCTCCGTTCCAAACTATTAGCATGAGCATACCACGAGACGAGGTACTTGAACGGTTGACACTAGAAAGATGACAGGAATATATGATTTATATGTTCAAAGGAGTGTTACTCCCTCTAACCTACTTGTCGCTGAAACGAGTGAACAATGTGTTTTGAGTGAAGTAGATGTATGACTCTTATGGTTACCACTTATGTTTGTAACTGAACAATGGAAACTTTGTAGGATGCAGACAATCATGGTGTGTTTCCTCCAAAAAAATAAAGCAGTGGTTTGGTAAGGAATAATATCACCAACAATGTGTGAATGCATCAATACATGGATCATCGCAAGGCGAAACTGGATGAACTACCCAGTGCTTCAACCGAAGTGACATATATTTCGATATAAATTGGCGAGGCTATGCATTTTTCTTGGACATGTTACTCTTAAGCGCCATTATTAGTTGTGGAAATATGGCACGGTCGACAAAACTAGTATGCAACAGGCTGAGATATTGGGGAACAACAAATAAACCTTCCGTTCAACGAAATTGCCAATCAGGTGTTGTTTGTAACCTGAGATCCATGAAGCCGAGATACAAAAGTGAAATGTATTAGCCGCAAGCCGTGCAACTTTTTTTGAGAAAAACAAAAAAGTGGGTTACTACGCACAGGGAGTATGAGATGGGACAAGAGAACAAAGCACCATCAAAATTGTGTTCGGTACCAGTTTGTTTGAGGCTCTACCTGTAAAATTATGAGAGCACTATTTAGGTCATATGATGTTGGTTGCCGAATTTTGATCTCCTTCCATGTGTTTGAAGCATGAATGTGAGCCAAATGGAGCTTTCATATGTTTTTCTTTTGATGACTGCAGACTTTGCATTTGCTAGGTGCATTATTACTATATATGACCAAGCGAAAGATATGTAGAATATTTTGTGATAACAAATCTTATAGTATAGCGCATAGAATGTCTTGAAGAAGTCTTACAACGACATTGCAAAATCACGATGTACATATATCGCATTTATCTGTTATGAATAAAAATGCCTTTATCTTTCGTAATGCCTTCTTGTGTGTGAAATATAATAGATGCAGGGGAAATAAGTCTCATTTTAAAAACCAAAATTATAACATTGCAAACGATTTGTTATAAAAAGGCTTGACACTAGTAAAAGTGCCACTTTGGATACAGAGCCATATTCATGTTTGTTGCCAAAAGATGGGCCTAATCGCTGACGGATTTTCGCACTGTTGCCGATGAGGTTTTCATGTCAGTCAAGCCTCCTGGGTTTTTTGACCTGTGCCCATAGTGTTGCTTTGTACTATAGTAGTGCATCATCTTCATCCTGAGTTGTATAGGTTGTTTTCGTTATGCATCCATAAGTTGAAAAAGTATACTACAATAAAATTCAGGTTCGAAGTTCTACTATGAATATAGGAAATTAGAAACATCATAATCCTTGTTGAAAACTATAAGCATGAGCTTAACACGAGGTACTTCACACTGAAAGAATGACAATTAATAGGAACTGTATTCCAAGGTCGTTAAGCTGGTCATAGTGGTAAGTGTCATGAAGTAGCTAGGATCATACATATGATACTTGTGTATGGTACTATCTTTATAGTGGATAGTATCATGTAGTAGTATTATAGTCATGCTATATTTATTTCTTTATCGAATCTCAATTCAAATTTATCTACAAGATTTATTTGGCACTATATTTTCTCGTGATATGCGTCATGATACAATATCCACCTATGATACTCTAATCTCCTCTCTCTTCCTTAATTAGCTGCCACTTCAACATTTCTATGAGATCAATGTGCATGATACTAGCTAAGATACTACCATTGTGGCTACCCCTACTACTTTTGGAATAAAAGTATGTAGTTATCCCCCCCCCCCCCCCCCAAACCCTGCCGAAATGTAGTGCATATAAGATATTTTAGAAAAGGCTTATACTTCCATAGACCCCCAAAACTAAAACAATTTCCAGAGTGAAACATAAGAACGGCTGAGATCAAACGATACATGTTCAAGATTAGAGGTAGGATGATTGAGATTAAACGATCAATACCACTATACCCTTTCGGGGGTTTACACTATTTTGAAATGTTTGTGTGTGTGTGTGTGGGGGGGGGGGGGGGAGGGAGGTCTATGGAAGCACAAGCCTTAAAAAATAAGACAATGTAAATTTTGACCGAATGCAGAAAAATATATCAGCTCCTAGTATAGTTAATAAATACCATTATATTCACTATGATGTATCTTTCCATATGGTATATACTTGGCATTGTAGATATAGATTATTTTCTCGATAAATTTAGGTAAACTTTATATTGTTTGACTTTTAAAAAACTTATATGCACTACATTTTGGCAACAAGGGAGTACTTTCTAGAATAGAGGAAACTTATGTTGCATAGCCAAATAAAGGAAACTTTCTAGAATGCATGCATTCATATTGTTCTCCTCCCGAAAAAGAATGGTTTGGTATGGAATAATAGCACCAACCATGTGTGAATGTACATCAATACATGTGTGACTGCATGAGAAAATGGGATGAGCTAGCCAGTGCTTCAATCATAGTGTCATATTCCAGTATAAATTAGGTGATGCTATACATTTTCTCTCTACGTCACTACAAGAGGATCCATGGTAAAGCAACAAATGCTTTGCAACCCATGAAATATGTGTTGCAAAATTTCATGGTAGATACAGATATATATGCTGTAAATGAATCCGTTGTAGGAGTATAACATATACCCGTAGTTATTATTAATTAATAATAAGATTAACTTCCAAGTCGTGGCCCTCTCCATGTATTTCTCTAATTCCCTAATCAGCTCCCACGAATAAAGGCTCCCACATATATCTCGATCCCCACTTTCCACGATTTCCTAGCGCCGCCGGCCAAACTTCTTCTCCTCTCCCAGCATCGCCGATCTAACTTCTCCGCCGCCTCTCCCATACCAGTGCAGCATCCTTTTGATTCGCCCGTCACCACGACCAAGCGCGGTCTCACCAGCTTCTCCTTTGCCTCTCACCTCCGCAGCGCCGTCCCTCTTCTCCGGTGATTCTCCACGGCGTGCCCGTGGCCATCTTGCGCATCCACTAGGGACACAGGTTGGCTGGGAGGTGCTGATCCAGAATTTACTTTGCATAGTAATCTTTGTTTTTTATGCAGGCCACGAGATAAATCTAGATGCTTGCTTGTGCGATTTCTACTAATTTCAACTCGAAGGTGAGCAGATCCGAAATTTTTGTTTAGTACGTCTTTCTTCTGTTGTACCCCTAATTTCATGCCAGTTCTATTCCATGAATTTGTTTTGCAGGTCCGAAATGAGTCTGGAATAGATAATTTTTGTGCTCGTGCTCAATTTTGCAATTCATCTACAGCGCTGCAGCCAAAAAATACCATGTATGCTACTCGTGTATCAAGCATACATGCCTGCATAGATTTATTTTTTGACTCTTTGTTAAATCTTAGTTCAGTAGTTACCTTTAATTATTCAGTTGTCAGATTCAGTTCAGAACTATCTGCATAGGCTATTCTAAGACCGCTTGTTACCCTAACAGCTGCATCAAAAATTCACCATTTGGAGTAATGTTTATCTCTGTACATCACTGTACAGGTTTATAATAATCAGTTTTAGATTGTCGTGATTGTTCTTTTTGCGTTTTCACATTTACAAGGCCAGCTCAGTTCATGTTTAACCATCGCCTCCAGATAGTATTAAATGACCAAGTTGAAACAATCAAAGATCTAGGTACAGCATGTAGATATATGCACTTAGTAGAATCATATTTCTTATGCAGGTTCTCATATGAGATTCCTATGTGATTTTTTTTCGAGATTGTCCTATGTACTTTACTAATTGAATGATACTAATATGGCTACCGTTTCTTGAAACATTTTCGTTGATGCCATTGTCATCTGGAGCTACAGAACTTCGCAAAACCATATACACCACCGACATGTAGTTATGAGTATTGTCATATTTTTATCTTTGACTTTTAACATTTCTGCTGTATATATAAGATCTTTTAGTAATTGTTTCTTTGTATAGTACATATTCACATGTCTTTGTTCATTTTTTAGTTTCCAGATGCAGAACTTTTAAATGGGTCAAAGGATCAACTACAGCTTAGAGATCTGGAGAATGGGATACCTTGAAATAACAGCGTTCACAAGAACTGTAATACGATGCAAAAGGAGTGAAGATACCAGCCTATATCTTTCCTGAACTTGGATTGTATGTTTGTAACTATGTATGCAATGTAACAATCGTGACACTTCATGAATAGAGTGATATTTTTCAATTGTTGTCTCTGCCGGCCGTTTCAAAGTTAAAATATGAATGCATTGATACTCTACGATTAGTGTATATGATGATATGACTCATATAAGTATATTTTATCGCTGAGAACAATTGTACCATATTCCGGAGTGATCAAATCGTTCAGTCATGAAAATAATATTTTGCGATATAGAATGTCCAATCCGTATTGGATATATTTAGCAACGCATACAATAGTTGCTTGAATTCTGTAGCAATGTTTGCAACGCTTGTCCCATTAGTTACCAACGCACGTATATGCGTTGCATTGTATCCTTGCAACACCCAAAAACGCAACGCATTATTATTCGTTGGTAAAGTGCCTAGCAACGCCTTTATGGACATTTAGATACAGATACATGTGTTGCTGTAGAGGGGGTCTTCTTGTAGTGCGTGTTACTCTCAAGCCAGTCCTAGTTGTTTTTTCTTATGGAATTTGGGTCACGGTATTTGAGAAACGAAGTATGCAACAAGCTAAGATATTGGGGAAGAACAAAGGAGCCTTTGATTTATGGGAATTGGGAAATTGTTGGCGTCTGTAACCTGAGGACCATGAAGTTGAGATAGAAAAGTGAGAAGCATTAGAAGGAAGCCGTGCAAGTGTTTTTGAAAAAATCAAAAGAGCAGGTTACCTCAGAGTGAAGTTGAAATGAAACGAGAGAACGAAGCACCATGAACATGCCTGTCACCGCAGCATCACTTGATCGAGGCTGTACTTGCAAAAATACGAGATCACTGGCTAGGTCAACTGATGCTGGATCCCAAATTTACCTCCATATATCCATATGTGTTCAGAACTTGATATGAGCCAAATTCAACCATTCCATGTGTGTCCTTTTTTTTAGTGTGAGCTTTGCACTTGTTGGGTTCATTGTTGGAAATATAAGCAAATATCTATATGAAATAATCCGTACAAGTAATTGATAAATCATGAATACAAACATAACAAATAAACTAATCATGTAGACTAATAAGGTAGATGAACAGATCACATCTAGACAAAACAAATCGATCGCATCTACCATAGAAACTAGAAGAAGAAAATCTAACAGAGACTGAAAGAGAAACGACAAGATCGCATACTTCGCAGCAGCGTCGTTGTCGCCCATGTTGAGGTTGTCGAAGAAGTCGCTGAGATCCGGGAAGAAGTTGTCGTTGTGAAGGAACTCGTCGTCCGATGACGACGTCGTGATGCCAGTAGTCGCGCCGGAGCGCTCCCAAAAAACCTGATTGCCCCTCACCCGTACAGGTTCACGAGAGCCAGGGTTCCGGAGGCCTACTGTCCCGGCAGTCGGTGCACGTCGACGGACGGAATGAGGAAGACAAAGGCGGCGGCGCAATGAACTGGAAACAGGTATTCGCGTATGCGTCTCGTCCTGGCGGCTAGGGTTGCGCGGAGTCTTATGTAGTGCGGTTCGGGAAGGTCGTGGGGCGCAGCCCACGTTCGAGTCGGCACAGCCACGATCCAGAAAAACCGGAAGGCAAAACGGCTGAGTAACGCGTCCGTTAATGACTCAAAATTGATTACACAATTAATTTCCCAAACAGTAAAAAGATAAGCTCGGCTCGATTCCCGCAACCCGCGGCGCGTCGTGACGTGTCGTGACGAGGCGAGGCGTGGCAAGGTGGGCGGCGGAGGAGGAGGAGTGCGCGAGGGCTCTCTCTCTTCTCACTCACTTACTAGGACTAGAACAGCCCACCTTATATACCACTCCAACTCCCTCCCAACTAGCAATGTGGGACTAAACTTCAGCCCCCACTAGTGTTGCCACTGATTATTGGAATGGGCCATGTGAGTTTCAGAATTTGATAATGGGCAATGGGCCAAAGGCCAAATGCCCAAAATTCCAGCAATCCCCCACAAACTCTCATTGGCACATCTCATCAATAAGTTTCCAGAACATTGTTTTATATACCGGTATGTCGTGGAGGACTGTTAAGTTAAACTTCCACTTAAAGCTTCATATTACACTAGATTGCAACTTGGATAGTGGACTATGCCTTGAACTACAAGTTTTCTGCGCACTAGCTTCATACAAAACCTAGACTGATACTAGGCTGCCGCGAGGCTTCCTCGCGGTTTGGAGCTTATACGTCATACTCCAGGGTCTTTCATGAGTTTACTAGAGAGCACCCAACTCTCATAGATTGCGACGTTTAACAATCAGACTCATATAGGTGTGTTCTTCAAAAGATGTTTTGCAGGACAATATCTTTGCTAAAATAAGCCACTTAGAACACATTAAGATAATTATCAACCTGCCATGCAGATTATGAGAGTATTGCATCTTACGGAGTGGTAAAATTGCTATAGGGATATATACTCTCCTCCCAGCTGACCAACAGCTTGTCTCCCAGCTCTAATTCACGGGATCTCCGATCACATAGAGTGGGTTACCACCGTGGGCAGCTCATAATGTGGGTCTCATCCCCATCTTCCTCGATGCATTTTCTATCACATTTCGTGATAGTCCCTTTGTGAAGGGGTCTGCTAGGTTTCTAGACGTATGGATATAATTCAACGCTATAACTCCGGAGTTTCTCATTTTCCTGACAGTTTTCAGTCTCCTCTTCGCATGCCTTGATGACTTCATATTGTCCTTAGAACTGTTTACTTTGACGATCACAGTTTGATTATCACAGTTCATAGGAATAGCGGGTATTGGTTTCTCAACCACAGGCAAGTCCATCAAGAGCTCACGAAGCCACTCTGCTTCAACAGTGGCTGTGTCTAATGCTGTGAGTTCTGCTTCCATAGTTGACCTCGTAATGATGGTCTGCTTGCAAGACTTCCAGGAAACAGCGCCACCTCCAAGTGTAAACAAATAACCACTTGTGGCCTTAGTCGCATCAGCATCAGATATCCAATTTGCATCACTATAACCCTCAAGTACCCTTGGATATCCAATATAGTGAATTCCATAACTCGCAGTGCCTTTCAAATAGCGCAAAACTCTCTCAAGAGCATGCCAATGAACATCTCCAGGTCTAGACACAAAACAGCTGAGTTTACTTACAGCAAAGGAGATGTCAGGCCTCGTGGCGCTGGCTAAATACATAAGCGAGCCAATGATTTGCGAATATTGCAATTGATCTCTAGCAATTCTTTTATTCTTACGAATTATCACACTAGGATCATAAGGCGTTGGAGAAGATTTGCAGTCGCTATACCCGAAGCGACTCAGGATCTTTTCCACATAGTG
Organism: Lolium perenne; assembly: GCF_019359855.2. Taxonomy (NCBI): domain Eukaryota; kingdom Viridiplantae; phylum Streptophyta; class Magnoliopsida; order Poales; family Poaceae; genus Lolium; species Lolium perenne. The sequence goes on from NC_067249.2 coordinate 261,736,037, forward strand.
GGATTGAAGCAATGTAATCTCACCATCGTCATCCTTCAGCAGCTTGATGTTTAAGATCACATCAGCTACTCCCAAATCCTTCATCTCAAAACAACGAGATAGAAACTCCTTGACCTCCTTAATCACAGTAAGGCTGGTCCCGAATATCAATATGTCATCAACATAGAGACAAAGAATAACTCCCTCGCCCCCACCATGGCGATAGTATACACACTTGTCAGCTTCGTTTACAACAAAGCCTTCAGCGGTTAAAGTTCTTTCAAATTTCTCATGCCATTGCTTAGGCGCTTGCTTAAGCCCATACAAAGACTTCAGTAATTTACACACCTTTCCTTCTTGACCAACTACTACAAATCCATCAGGCTGCTCCATATAAATTTCCTCTTCAAGCTCTCCATTTAGGAAAGCAGTCTTAACATCCATTTGATGAACGAGAAGACCATGTGAGGCAGCCAAGGAAAGTAGTACTCGAATAGTGGTCAGTCGAGCTACAGGTGAGTATGTATCAAAGAAGTCTTCGCCTTCTTTCTGAGTATAACCCTTGGCCACAAGTCGTGCCTTGTACTTTTCAATAGTACCATCGGGCCTAAGATTTTTCTTAAACACCCACTTGCATCCTACAGGTTTGCACCCATAAGGACGATCAGTAACCTCCCAAGTTCCATTAGCTAAGATGGAATCCATCTCGCTACGGACAGCTTCCTTCCTGTAGTCAGCATCCTGAGATGCATAGGCTTCTGAAATAGAAGTGGGAGTATCATCCACGAGGTACACAATGAAATCATGACCAAAGGACTTTGCAGTCCTCTGTCTCTTGCTCCTTTTGGGAGCTTCATTGTCATCCTCCACAGGATTATCGAAGTGTTCTATAGCCATGGTAGGTTCAGGAAATAATTCCTTAGTAGATGAACTGGGCATCTCCTGAATTGATGAGCTAGACGTTTCTTTCATAGGAAAGATGTCCTCAAAGAAAGTCGCATCATTCGACTGCATAATTGTACCAATATGCATGTCGGATACCTTAGATTTTACTATCAAAAATCTGTAGCCAATACTATGAAAAGCATATCCCAGAAGAACACAATCCACGGTTTTTGGTCCAAGCTTGCGCTTCTTGGGTATCGGCACATTAACTTTCGCCAAACAGCCCCAAGTTCGTAGATAAGAGAGTTCCAACCTTTTCCTTTCCCATTCCTCAAAAGGGGTAATGGTTTTGTTCTTTGTGGGGACACGGTTTAGGACATGACATGCAGTCAATATCGCCTCCCCCCACCATGCCTTGGATAGACTCGATGTATCTAACATGGCGTTAACCAAATCAGTTAGAGTACGGTTCTTTCTTTCGGCCACCCCATTTGACTGAGGTGAGTAGGGAGGCGTCCTTTCATGGATAATACCATGTTCCGCACAAAAAGAATCAAACTCGTTGGAAAAATACTCTCCACCACGATCAGACCTTAGCCGCTTGATCTTTCGATCAAGTTGGTTTTCTGCTTCAGCTTTAAAGATTTTGAAGTGATTAAGAGCTTCATCTTTAGATTTCAGGAGATACACATAACAATATCGGGTAGAGTCATCAATTAAAGTCATGAAGTATCTTTTCCCTCCTTTTGTCAATTCACCATTCATTTCACAAAGATCCGAATGTATAAGCTCCAGCGGTGCCAAGTCTCTTGCCTCCGCAGTCTTGTGAGACTTACGTGGTTGCTTAGCTTGCACACATACTTGGCACTTGGATTTCTTGACAATAGCAAATTTCGGAATTATGTTCATATTCGCTAGCCACGTCATGCACCCAAAATTAATATGACAAAGTCGTGAATGCCAAATATCGGACTCACTATCATTGCAAACATGATTAATAATTTGAGTACATAAGTCTGACAAAGATAAGCGGAACAAGCCTCCGCACACATAACCCTTTCCAACAAATTGTCCACACTTGGAAATTACAACTTTATTGGACTCAAAAACCAACTTAAAACCATCTCGACATAAAAGCGATCCGCTAACGAGATTCTTATTAATGGAAGGAACGTGCTGCACATTCTTCAGCTGGATGGTCTTTCCCGAAGTAAACTTCAGATCCACCGTACCAACACCACGAAAAGAAGCACGTGAGCCGTTTCCCATCAACACGGAAGAAGTCCTTGCGACCTGATAAGAAGAAAACATAGAGACATCAGAACATACATGTGTATTGGCTCCGGTGTCTATCCACCAATCAGGAGAATTACATACTGAAAGGACAGTAGGAGAAGTACCATACACAACGTCCTTCATCTCAGTATCAACACCAATAACAACATTTGCGGACTTGCCGCTGTTCTCACACCGATCATGGCGTTCTGGGCAATCAGGAGCCCAATGTCCAGGAGCGCCACAAACATGACAGTTCCCTTTCTTCTTATAAGGAGTCTTCCTCTTGAAGTTGGTTGAGTTGGAGGCTTTGTTCTTCACGTCAAACTTGCCTTTTCCATTGTTCTTATTCTTAGACTTGTGAGATTGGAAGTTCTTCTTCTGTACCACATTGGCACTAGAACCTCCCTCAAAACTACGAGCGCGTGTGTCCTTTGCTCTCGCCTTCTCTTCCACATGAAGCGAGCCAATGAGATCCAAAATGGAAAACTCTTGTCTCTTATGTTTCAGAGAAGTAGCAAAGTTCCTCCACGAGGGAGGAAGCTTGGCAATAATGCCGCCGGCCACAAATTTGTCCGGTAAGATACACTTAAACTGCTCGAGTTCTTTGGCAAGGGACTGAATCTCATGAGCCTGCTCAACCACGGAGCGCTCATCAGTCATCCTGTAGTCATAGAATTGCTCCATGACATACAGTTCAGTGCCAGCGTCCGAGACCCCAAATTTGGCCTCGAGCGCATCCCACGCATCTTTACCATGGTCGAAAGCCATGTACGGGTCAACAATGTTGTCCCCAAGAATGCTGAACAAGGCCGCCTTAAACATGGCGTCGACCTTCTCAAACTTTTCCAGTTCCTCTGCAGAGAGAGGCCCCTCAGGTCTAGCATCTGTGGCGCTAAAACAGCCTAGGTTTGTAAACCATAGAACTGCCTTTGTGCGCCACCTCTTGTAATGCATACCATCAAAGAGGGGAGGTCGAGTAGCGGCAGCAACACTGTTTGAATTGATTTGCCTATAATCAGGATTTTGGATTGTTGGAAATACAAGCAAATATCCATATGAAATAAAACAACAAAAAGATAAGTTCGGCTCGACAAATTCTCGCAACCCGTGGCGAGGCGGGCGGCGGAGGAGGAGGAGTGCGCGAGGGCTCTCTCTCTTCTCACTCACTTACTAGGACTAGAACAACCCACCTTATATACCACTGCAACTCCCTCCCAACTAGCAATGTGGGACTAAACTTCAGCCCCCACTAGTGCTGCCACTGATTATTGGAATGGGCCATGCGAGTTTCAGAATTTGATAATGGGCCATGGGCCAAAGGCCAAATGCCCAAAATTCCAGCATTCATTACCACTATACACCATGATTTTAATTGATGTTTTTTTGCCGCTCTGGCTGTCTCTCCTATGATGTACATGTTGAAAAAAAGTTGTACCGGGTAGTTGCTAGCCGCCCCTATACAATTTTCAGAAAGGATCAAGATTTTTTGAAAACCTTCAGATTAAAGAGCACACACACTCCCACTGAATGAAACGATGCCAGTACCCAAAAACTTGGTAGTGTTGGCAGATATTAAGTGACATTAATTTGTTGATTGGCTGACATTCATCGGCTTGTTGTTTAGGACGTTGATGTGTGCGTTCAAGATGTTGACGGAACCAACCTGGCTGTTGCCGCCGTCGTGCACATGATCTCTCCGGGCTCCAAGGATGTGTTCCTCTTGGGAAAGGAGAGCAAGGTCGTGTGCGTTCTGCTCAGGCGCTATTGCGAGCGAGTTAGATATCCAGGTACATTACAATGTCCGTAATAAGAAGGCCGAACTAACAGGAAGAATTGCGCTCCTTTTAGTTGCTACAACAATTGCAGTCGTGCATACAATGTACACAAAAACTTTGTACGCATCGATGATATTTACACATGTTCTGGTTGCAGGACTGGGTGCTGAGCGCGTGGCGTGTGCAAGCGCTGGAGAAGTGCGGCGACACGGTCACTGGCGCCGACCGTTGCAGGCGAGCAAAGTCGTGCTTCAGGGACAGCCCTGCATCACCGTCAGTCTCCGACAAGACCGCGAGCTGACCGTCGTGTGTGACGTCTATGAAGTGACACTAGTTTATTGAGTCCCCGACATTCATCGACTTGCTATTTGGACGTTGATGCGTGCGTTCAAGGGTCGAAATGAACAAGGAACAGTGAGCTGTACGTGATCAGGAATCCCGGCCTGAAGACGAGGATCGTTGACGGGGACAAGCCTGGTCCTATGCGAGAGAGAAAGCCAGATACACCGTCACTGCATTGTTCTTGTTCAGAAGATGAACAAACTGACAGGAAGAATCAAGATATGTTGGTGCATTTTAGTTGGTCTCGAAGTCACGAATGATCGACTGATTGATTGGTGAATAAAACAGGTTCGTGTGGTGGGATGAAATCTGCACGAGGCTCTGAGGCAGCAGCTGCGCTCGGAGTTGCAGGTTCACCTGGCTCTGACCTGCAGCTACAGCAGCGAGATAAACGACTTCAACTTGCCACTGCAGTTTGCTCGATCTCGTTCTAGAGGTACACGAAGCAACTCAAAAACTCTGGGCCTGAAATGATTTGCAGGCGTGGCCTCGTCGGTGTCGGTCAGAGAGGAGGGATTGAGCTTCAGTGACTTTGCCAGCCCATAAAGTTACTGATTTTGTGTCACTTACAAGTGGGGTCATGTGGGATCCACGTAATGAAGGGTTCCACCTGACCCTACTTGTAAGTGACACAAAGTCACTGACTTTGTGATCTGGCAAAGTCACTGAAGCTCAACTCAATCCAGAGAGGAGGTGTTCCTCCTAACCGTTCCTCAAACAGCGCCGGATCGAGCGTTTGGGCCGTTTGGGATAAGTTTTATGCGTGCCGCGTTTGGTTGCTCCCCAGCCGCGTTCCCTAAACGCCGTCTCCAATCAAAAATTTAAATAGTTTGCATTCAAAAGATATCGTTTTCGTCGAAGTCGTCGCGATCAGAGTAGCGGCGATCAAGTACTGGGCCCATCTAAATTAGAAGAAGGGGTTGGGCGACGCCGACGCATACTGAGTCGACGTAGGCCCGTCGATCACGATGAACTAGTCGTGATCTGCCTGGTGTGCATGCTCTGTCTGCTCCGTCGCCGACGCCGAGGCAGAGGCCGATGCAGGTGTAGTAGCAGATGCGGTCGTAGACGCGTCTGTCAGCTCTTGCTCCGGGGTTGGGGTTGCTGCCGCCGCCACTGCCGCTACCTGGGCCGCCGCCTCGGACGCCGCCATTTTGGCTTCGATGTCGTCGAGGATCTGGCCTTTCAAGAAGTTGTGCGCCGCCCGCGTTCGGGGAGACATTCCTTCTGTCGATGCTCTCAGCAGGGACATGTCGTCCCTGCGTTTTTTGAGCTCCATCTTCTCCTCTTGCCTCTTGAGCAGCGTCGCCCACCTTTCGTCGGCCTTTTTGTTGCGGGAGAGCAAGGTCGAGGAAACCTCGACGAGGCATTTCGTGATCGACGCCTGCGTCTTTTCGAACGACGCAGCGTCGGCCAAGGCAGCCTTAGCAGCCTTGTTGCTGATAGGGCGCCCTGCCGACGTTGCCAGCGGCGCATCTAGACCAATGACGTCTTTCCCCTTCGACAACGACTGGCGCGCGCGTCAACCACCATTTCTCGTTCATTTTGAGCTTGCTATAGCAATGCATCAGTGTGAAAGACTTATGCCCTTCTGAGTTCTTCCGGTACAAATCCATGGCCTTGTCAAACTAACCAAAGGAAACACAATCATTTCATCGAACAAAATGTAGGCGCTACAGATTATGTAAGAAAGAGTCGCACCATTTGGCTGATGTCGACGCCGCTCTCACCTCTGGTCTCCATCTCGTAATGAAACCCATGGAACAAGTTCACCGACGCCTGGATGATGGCCCATCGCGCCGACATTGCCTTTTGGCTCCTCTTTATTGTCAGTTTGTTGTAGTCGCTGTTGATCAGCTTGCGCTCATTGAACTCGGCATTGATCCTCACCCAATACTTCCCGTACTTTTGGTTAGCGTCGATGATGGAGTCATGGCTTACCGTCGCCCACGACTCGCACAGACATTGATCCTCCAGAGGCGTCCACTTGGGACCTCGTGTGCCCGACGCCTTCTTCTTCTTCTTCTTCTTCTTCTTCTTCTTCTTCTTCTTCTTCTTCTTCTTCTTCCTCACGTCGTTCGCGTCAACCTCCACGAGATCATCGGCATCCTCACCAGCACCCACGTCCTCCTCTTCGTCGCCGTCCTCTTCGTCCTCATCATCGTCGTCGTCATCGACCCCCTCACCCTCCTCATCGTCGTCCTCCTCCCCCTCCTCCTCCTCCTCCTCCTCAGAACCGTCACCGTCGAATTCGAGCGGGCCCCTGTGGCCTGTGAACGGGGTGTCGTCCAGACCGGGTCCTGGCTCGCGCAGGGGCGCTTGCTCGTATGCCGGCGAGTAGAAGACGGAGTTGGGGTTGAAGCCGCCATGCGGCAGCGTATCCTGGTAGTGCGGCGACAAGTTTGGCGTCACACACCCGGGAGTGGCGGAGGGGTCATCGTTGTAGAACCCGGATGTCGACGGAGAGAGCACTCCCGGAACATACACCGGCACTGCCGTACTCCATGGGCTCGCGTTGGTGGCAGCGATACACCCGGCCATCGCGTGCTGGTGCGCGCGCGCCGCCAGCGCCTTCCTCTCCTGCTGCGCCGCCCTCCGTCCTTTCCGCTCCGCCGTCGACAACTTCCGGCGCAGACAGTCTTGATACCACTGATCATCGGTCCACCCTTCCGGCTTCTTCTTTGGAGCCGGCGCCTTCCGCGGCTTCACGAAGGGCGCCTTCGCCCCTTTCGTCTCATTGCCCGGCGGCTTCTTGGCCGCTTTCTTGGCCATTCTTTTTGGGGTTGTCGGCGGCGCCATGGATGGGAAGAGGGTAGCGGCGGCGGGAGGAACAGAATAGCGACGGTGGGAGGGAGAAATGAATCGGCATGATAGGAGGTCAAATGTGTTGGGAGGGCAGAAATACGCGGCGACAGGAGAGGCGCGATGTGGCGGGAGTGGGGGACGAATTTTTCCTGTGCCGCTGACGCGTCGGTCCCTCCATTCCCCGCCTTGCTTTTCGTTGTGTCCGGCGTGCCCGGAGCATCCCCTGTGTAGCGGGGACGGGCTCGGGGCACCGTACAGCGTATCGGGCCGCGCCGGACAAAAATAGGCTTTGGGGGACGCGGCTGGGACCGTTTTTTTGTCCGGCGTGCCCAAAATCCCTTTGAGGGACGGTTTGAGGGACGCGACTGGAGATGCTCTTAGTTATTCCTTATATTGCGTAAGCGAACAAATGAAAAATTCTAGAATGCAGGCACACTAATGGTGTGTTTCCTCCCGGAAAAAATTGGTTTGGTAAGGAATAATATCACCAACCATGTGTGAGTGTACATCAATAATATGCATGACCTCAGGGCCAAATTGGATGAACTAGCTACTGTTTTAAGCGTAGTGTCATATTTCTATATAAGTTGGGGAGGCTATGCATTTCTTTGTGACACGTTATGGTTAAGGCGTTCTTAATTAGTTGATATTTCCTTATGGAAGTTCCAGCACGGTTGACAAAACTAGCATGCAACAGGCTGAGATATTGGGGAAGAACAAAGGAACCTTTCGTCCATGGAGTTCACCAACGTGGTTGTATTTGTAACCAGAGGTTCTTGAAGTCGATACAGAACAGTGACAACTATTAGTAGCAAGCCGAGCAAACTTTTATAAGAAAAACAATCGAGCAGGTTACCGTGGAGTGGAGTCGAAATGGAAGGAGAGGCCAAACCACCATGAAAATCCCACCGACAGGATCGCCACTTGAGGCTCTACTTGTGCTAAATGCAAATATGAGATTACTAGTTAGGTCGTATGATGTTGGGTGCCGAATTTTGATCTCCAACTGTGTTTTGGTGCTTGAATGTGCAACAAATGGAACATTTCAGTTGTCTCTTTGACTACGAACTTTCCGCATATATCATAATTTTAATTGTTGTTTCTTTTACCGCTCTGGCTGTCTCTCTTACGAAGTTGTGTCTGGGGAAATTGAGTGATAATTATTTTTCGATATGGAAGTGACAATTATTAACCGAGTCGTTTTGGACGTTGATGAGTCCTGCCTGCGTTCCGGTACAAAATGAACAGGAGGTCGCAGACGTCCTCCACATGATCCTCGGGGCACCAAGGACGTGCTCTTTCTCTGAAAGGAAATAGCAAGGTCGTGTCTGTGCTGGCTCCGGCCTCACGCCCTGTGCGGAAGTGTTGTGTTTGATCGGAAGATCCGGATTTGTTGGGGGCCGGTCCAAGGGGGGGTCAGGAGGGACGGCCGCCCCGGACCCCCGAAATCCAGGGGGCCCTAGCCAGGTAGGCACATGCAACGGGGAGGAACTCGGAGCTCTCGTGATGGTACCATTACAGGCAGCTTTACTGTGGCGGGACTTTTGTTTCTTAGTTTTCTTTTCCTTTTTTTGGCTGTGTGCATCCGTAGTGCCATTAGGGTGGTGCGTTGTTGCAGAGACTGGGTGTAATTGGTATCGTTTTGATATTAATTATCGAAAAAAATTACAGGCAGCTTTGGAGCTTTTTCATTGGTGCAGTTTAGGAAGACGAAGTGAAGCGTTAGATCTACCTAGTGGGCTGGAATATGCGGGCAATTTGTTTGTTACCTTCGGCCTGTTTTTGTTTGCTACGTGGTGATTAAGTGACGGGGCCCGTTGGATGGATCTTGCCACAATGTCGATCCAGGAAACGAACTACATTTTGCTCGATCCTCAAATAAGAAATGAAAGGCACTACAGAAAATTGGCTCAAAAAAAAATACAGAAAATTGGCAGGAAAAATCACAAAAAAAGATATCCTATCCATTTTCCCCTTGCAAAAAGATCAAAAGAGTATCTCATTTTATTTCCCGTCGATTGCTCTAATTATTGCGGAACAGCCAACCACAATAAGATAAGCGCAAATAATGCATCCACGCTAGTGTTGAAAATGAAACGGAAACGGACGGAAACATGCTTTATCGTTTTTGTTTCCCTCAATCTTGTCGGAAGAAAATGGAATCGAAAACCCCGGAAACGAATATGAAAACGGAAATCGGATATGAATACAGAACGGATACGTTACAAAAACGAATATTTGTCACAACACAATGCGGCATAATACCTTGATTTGTAGAGTGAACGACACACATAAATAAAAATAATAATAAGACAAGATATATCACTTAACTTCGATAAGCGGCAATTGAACATAAAGTAACACGCATAGTTTAGCGGCTGCATGCACACGTAATTATACAAAGTGATTAGGGTTAGAGCAATTAGTGGACTTGATACGTGGCCAAGCCCAGCTTCATGTGTAAATGTAGGCCTACTAAATGCACGGGTCTCTCTAGGTTATATTTTCGGAAACTTTTCGTATTTATTTTTCCGGAATTTCCTCTGTTGTTTCCCTTTCCGTTGGAAAGGGATCCCTCATTTTCTTTTCCGTATCTGTTTATGATTTTGGCGTTTTTGTTTCTTTTCCTCCAAATGCCGCTTCCTTTTCTGTAATTGGCCCCCCATTTCCTTTTTCTTCGGAAACAGAAGGAAAGTTTCCCTTTCATTTTCCACCCTAATCCACGCATAGGCTAAAGAGGAACACAAGCCAAACAATAGGTGGAAATTTGTATAAGTTCGGACAAAGAAGAAAAACTGCAAAATCACCGTTAGGTATGAGTCTATCTTTTTCATACTTAATGTGCAATTTGCGGCGCCGTTCGACCATTCTCTAGTCACGCCCTACCACCGATCCTCATGCAGCCAAGCTAAGAGGAGACCTCATAGCGCATGTTGAGGCATAGTGGTCACTGCGATGACCCGATTCCAGACAGAGCCAGCATGATAATCCGTAAGAGTGATATTGATCTACCATCACAAATAAGTTTAGGTATCTTTTGGCATGAACTTTATTAATTGTTTGATAGTTTTTGTATGCACTCAAGTGCGGTTGAAATTTAATATATATACACATATTAAATTATTATTACGATTTTTGTATTAGGGGACCAATATTCTTGTTTCGCTCCGGGTCCTCGAAATCTCAGGATCGGCCCTGAATATTGGTGTATTTTAATTGTTCTTGAAGATGAGAATTCAGCTAATTACGTGTAGTTTGATTGGTGAATTATACAGGTTTGGTTGATAAAAATCTGCAAGACGTTCTGAAGCAGCACCTGTGTTCGAGTTGTAGACTTGCCCGGGCTCTGTCTTTGCAGCTACAGCAGCAAACTACGTAGCTTCCGCGCAGTTTGCAGCTCAGACGTGCTCGGGGCCTGCAATGTGTTGCAGGTATGGCTCTACGACGTCCACCACGATGCCAAGCTGCGGGCACACAAGGATGCGAACTGAATGAGGCTCACTGATCGGCCGTCACTTGTCTAATTGCATTCGGTATATACGCTACTAGTATCTGTTTGGTTCAGCTAATGAACAAGCAGTTTATAAGTATGTATGTGATCTTCGTGTTCGTGGATGTGGAAATGGCTTGCGCCGGAAGGCACCAAAATGAGCTCTTACGATACTTGATCATGATCAGGGGATTTGCCTACAAATATACACATTTCTACCAAGTTATTAGTTTATAATTATCTATCAGTAAAGTACCTGAATTGCTTTTATATAGCCGATGTACTAACCCATTAAGTACGTGGACTTGTGTCGGTGTCCATATGCATCCATAAGTTGCCCAAGCAGTCAACAGCAAAGTTCAAGATCAAAGTTGCATGTTGATTATAGGAAGTTAGAAACAACATAGCCTTCATTCAGAATATTAAACTATTAGCATGTCGTGACATTATTAGCATTTTACATATGGACATGGACACATGGTGTTTTTGCATCCGAGAGCATATGCTTCTGGTTTATGAAATGAATTTTAAATGTATTACATGATGGTAAAAAATTCTTACAGTCATTTCATGAAAAGCATGTATTTTTTGTGTACTGTATAAAAAATTTGTCCTCTTTACACAAGACATAAAAAATGTCGGTTTTTTAAGAAACTTGGCGTGCACACAAACACGGACGGAGCCAGCTTCCCATCTTGAGGGGGGCAAAATTGTGTTGTAAACTAGATGAGGGGGGCCGAGTTAGCTAAATCACCAAGAAATTAGAGCTCTAATGACTAGTATTCTTCATAAAATCCCAATCATGGGGGTGGCTAAGCCCCCCCTCGCCCCCCTTCTCTCCATCACTGCACACAAAAAATGTTGACATATACGAATTTTTCTTCTGATGGCCGGAGCATATGCACCCAAGATCAAAAGTGCATTTTCGGTATATATCAGTTCTACTTACGCTGCAAAGCCTAATGAAGCAAACTTTTTGGAATGCAGCACACATGTTGTGTTTCCCCCCAAAAAATAATAGGTGCGTAACGAGTACTGTGACCTACCATGTGTGCATGTATATCAATACATGTATGACTAACCCCGCAAAAAAAAAAAAATACATGTATGACTAAAGGGCCCAATTGGATGATCTAGCTAGTGGCTCAAAGATAGCATCTTCTTTCAATATAAATAGGTAAGGCCGTGCATTTTGTTCTGCATGTGGTTCTGAAGCCATTCTTAGTAGTTTTCCTGTGGAAGTAGGTATAGTTGGCATGCATGGTTTACAGAACCAATATGCAATGACGTGAGATACTGGGGAAAAACAAACAAGCCTTGCATTCATTAAGAAACAAGCATGCTTCTCTGCTTCTTCCAACACTGAGCTAGAGGAGTACGTGAAGAAGAGTAACATAGAGGAGCAATGTAGTTTCTCCCTCACAACTCTAGGACCATCTTATCATTGTGGTGTTGCTGGCTATTTCTAGGGCGCTCCATGGTGGCAACATCGCCAAGGCCACTCCGGCGGCTCATTTCTGGCATGAGGCAATTCTAGGCCAGCTCGCCCATGTTGGCCTCTGGCATACGCAATCACGAACACTATCGGTAGGTGCTCAAATGTTACCCTTTGTGTCCAATAAAGCATCCTGGACACAAAAGGGCCTTCGATCCTGCCGGCGACAGTAGGTGATTTGACTTGCAGATTAATGGCGACATAACTGTTTCCAAACAAGCCGTATGCTTTGGCTAAGTAGAAATCCGTGCAAGGTTTTTTCAGATAAACAATAGAGAACGTTACCATAGAGGGGAGTCTAAATGGGACAAGAGAACAAGGCGTCCTGATAGTCTTGTGCGATGGCAAAACATTTGAGGCTCTACATGTACAAATGGTTTCTCTCTCACAACTCTAGCACCATCTCCTTGATTTTCGCCATGAAATTTTGAATTTGTTGGGTTCATTTTATATGTATATCATGATTGGGATTGTTGTGTTTTTAGTATTTTAGCCATTCTATGAAGTATGTGTCGTGAGAAATAACAGTTAGTATCGGGTACATAGAAAAGAGGTTAGTAGCCCTATGGTTAGTGAGAGATTGACATCATAACTTCTCAGCATGTGCAGCAACAGAGGAAGTGTGAAGGCTTCACACATGTGAGATGTAGAGTAGAGCAACATGTGTCAAGACTAAAGGAAATTAAAAGTTGCAGTGAAAATTGCATTACACATGCGATGCATGTTCCTATGTAGCTGGCGTTGCTTGCCCCACTATGACCCTATCACAGTGTCTCCTCTTCTTTAAGTCCATATATAAAACTACGTGGAATCCAAGAAAGAAGTTTATACCGGGTAAAAAAAATAGAGGTTCCTTGCCCTATAGTCCACGAGAACACAACTTGGCGTGTGAAATGCCATGATTGAGTGCAACAAGGCGTGACGCGCCATGCCAAGGCACGGATTTTCCCTAGATTTATGCTCGTGTTTCCCTCGGAGTTTTCAATATTGCATACGTGTGTCCAAATTGTAATAAACTCTTATGTTTTTCTTTGTTGGGAAATCACATGTTTCTATATTTCCTCAGATGTCTTCTATAATGTTTATGTGCTTTTGAAAATGTTGTAATTACATGGTTTTGTGTTGTAATTATTTGTGACTTTTGTGGAGTAGTTGATGATTTTTGTTGCAAACAAATAGGCACAAAAACTTATTGCTAAGCTACTTATTTTAATATTGCTTTGTGTTGTCATTGTATGTGAATTTTGTTTAAATTGCTATTAATTTTTGTTGCAGAAAAATCTCCAACAAATTTTGTCGATTAACCACTTTTTTTTATCATTACTAATTTTAAACGTTGCCACCATTTGTTTTATTTGTAAGCATGGTGTTGGATTCCATTGCAATATTAGAGGTAAATCACCACGGTGCCGGATTTGCTACAAATATCACAAGGTTAAGGTCAAAGCAATATATCCTTTTGTTTTCAACTTGGAGCAAACTCATGCTTGTTGTGCTTCGTTAACTTGTACGTTTGCATAACGGAGTGGACATTGGATGCCAGAAGTTGGAATGAATTCATGGTTGGTGTGCTTGTGATGCTTGCACACTTTGTTCTTCATGTTGTTGCCTTTGTTTTTCTTGGTTCATGTTTAAAGTCATTTCCTCTTGTACTACTCATGAACTTTGTTATCCATGTGTTGATGATGGTATTAGTACTTCAGGATGCTATATATCCATCTATTTGATGTGGTACTCCAAGTACTATATAAACCGCACTTAATTTTTAGGATTGCCGAAATTAGGAAAAAATCAAAAACAGGGGAGCCTTTGCCAGCACATGTGGCGGCCAATTGCAGAGTCTAGCATTTGGAAGGACCTGACCAAATGTCCTTCGCCGTTTGCTACCACCGGACACTCGGCGAAGGTGTGATTTCCGATAGTGGCTGCATTCAGAGGTTCCATAGGAAACTGCATTCAAGTGTAAGACTACAAGGCATAGAGAATTGGAACTGAGCATAAAAGAAAGAGCTCATACAAATCTATGGTTTCACAAGCGAGATAAAGCTTGCTTTTCCTAACTAATTGGGACAAAAGAAACGAGAAAACGATAAATCATTGCCGTCGTGTACAGAGTACAACCTGAGGTGTGACATGAGAGCATCAGTAGTGCACAAACAACAAAGTATGATATATGATCAGTAACAAGAGCTTGCATGGGTGGTAATTGGTAAATAGAAATAGTGCGGCTGCCATATAGCATAGAGCCAGACTCGTCAATGGCAGCATCCTAGATATCAAATGCAGTGCTGCGCGCCGCTTGAGTGGCGTTTAGGCCCGCGAGACGGCGAAGGCCAACTCGGCCGCGACCCCTATAATGCTGATGGCAGTCTTCGCCGCCGTCGGAACCTTCGATCCCAACATCTCCCCTGCGTCGCCGGCGGAGGAGATCAGACCGAGAAGCTCCACTATCCGTGCGGCGCTCGAGGCCGCGCGACTCGCCGTCGGTGACTCGTCCAGCAGGAACTGTCTGGAGGAGCGGCTCGGAAACTTGGCCGACGGAGAAAATCCGCCGACGCCATACACGATCCCGGCGGCGAGAGAAGCGACGTCGTCTGCCTGCACCAGCCCATTGACGCCCTCCAGCTTCGGCTTCGCCCAGCCGCCCGCCCCGATGTACAGGTGCTGGATCAGCGCGGCGACGCGGCTGCTGACACACGCGGCGGCGCGCTGGATCGCCTCGTAGTCCTCCGCGGTGGCGGAAGCACGACCCGCCGCCTCGGGATACTGCGCTGATACGTAGCACGACGCGACCTCCGCCGCTTCGATGATGGCCTCAAAAACAGCTTCAGCCGCCTCACGTGCGGCCGTCCGCGCAGCCTTGACGGCTGCCACCCCGACTGCCGCCCCCAGCGCAAAGAGATGAGCCTCGCTCAGCCCCTGCCTGCCTGCCATTGCTTGCCCCTGTGACAGAGGGAGAGAATTCGGAGGATGAATAGATGTAGGACAAGTGAAACTCGAAATGCTCTGCTGAGTGATTTGTAGCGAGCTGGAGCGAATCCGATGCATCATCCATGGGAAACGGAATCGACGAGACGATTAATTAGAGCAAGTACAATATAGTCCAGTCAGCTGACTATAAGACATTAAATAATATATTTTAGATGAGTTGGTGGAAAGAGATCGAAGAGGAGAGAGAAGAGAGGTGTGCTACTATGCAATAGCCAGCTCTTGCACGTGCTCCTAGGCACTTTGTAAGAGTGAAAGGTGGGCCATATGTTAGTAAAGTGCTTCATTCTTATAGCCAACTATTATACATGTTAGCTATAAGATGTCTACAAATGATATATCATCTTGTTATAGCCAACAGTTGGCTATACTATTGAAATTGCTCTTAGCGCTCCGTCCCTTGGGAACTTGTGGTTGCAACTGGCGTAATGACCGTTCCATCGAGTAGAGCAATGGGTGGCCTGCAATCATGCATGTCCCGCGGGCCGTGCCTCCATCCGTCAGCTTAATTTAACCCAACAGAAATTTTCCTCCTCCAAATAACCTTTTGTCCGCTTTATAAATAAAGCAGACATCCATACAAGATTCAAGTACTACACAAATCGGATTTTTTGATTCACGTTTTTAATTTTTTTTAAATGTATCAAAGATATACTCCCATCTGTCAAAATTTCACTACCATTTGTAACCTTTGTTAGGGATTATAAAGTTCAAGGGCTAACTCGCTAAGACCAAGAAAACCTTCTTCCTCCGTTCTACAACGATTTCCTTTTTCCATCTTACCCTTAATTACTCCTCTTTGATGGACCATTGCAAGCCGGGTTTTGATTTTGGAAGGACGACCCGAGACGGACGGGTGCCGTCGTAGGGAGAGATGCAGCCACGCCATCCCCTACCTTCACATTTCCCCGCGTTCGCTCACCATGGAGCTGCAGGAGATCACTGCTGCACGAAGTTTCTCGGTCATGACGTGGATTTTCACCGCCAGTACACGAAGCTTCTCGGTCATGACGTGGATTTTCATCGCCACCGCACGAAGCATCTCGGACATGACGTGGATTTTCACCACCACCGCACGAAGCATCTCGGTCGTGACATGGATTTTCACCGCCAGTACACGAAGCATCTCAGTTGTCATGTGGATTCTATCTTTTATTGTATGATAGAGCAGTCGTCCTTGTCACCTCTTGTTGTACCAGCAACATGGATGTCAAATCGGAGCAACATGTCATATCTTCAGGTTTCACAAGCTAGGTCCAAAGATGGGTCAGAGGAGCACCGCGGCTACGTTAGAGAAGAAGCAGGGTGGTCCAGGGTCGGGTCGAAGGCAGTGAAATCCATCAAAGATAGTATGGCACCGACCTAGATGTGGTGAGTGGAGAAGAGTCTGGGAGCGCGGGAGAGGGCAAATGGTGAAGGTCTGTTTCTGGCCCATCGGGGCCGGAGGGGTCTCGTCCAAGGTTTGCCGGCGGTGGGTGTGGATGTCACCTAGATGTGGTGGGGAGTGAAGGTGGGTTATGTGTAGATGCGGTGGGAGGGGTCGAGGAATGGAGGACAAGAGGTGGTTACGGGGAGATGGGCGGCACACGGTTCCAGGCAGACCAACGCCAGAGGGACGAACTAGGCCGACAACGTGCATGGGCCCGCGGAGGGGGGAGCAGGCTGAGAGATGATGTCAGGATAGAAAATCTAGGTAGATATGCATGTCCTTCTCGCTGGCCGCGCTCTCTTAGAGAGTCGAGCTACCGGCCAGCGAACTACTCGCTTTCCCAAGGGCCATGGAGGCAGGTTTCGATGCGGTGGCGGTAGCGGACAGGACGTGACTATCCATGAAGATTTTGTTCGTACCCGTAGTTATCCAATTAGCAATTAAGTGCGATGGGTATCTGGGCGGTGTGGGCTGCCCGCGGCAACTTACAGGCCTACTTTAGTTCCATTGAGCTGTTAGAGTTCACCAAAATGTCTTAAATTGTCCATCCATTCGAGCAATATGTTCACGGCATTTCATATTACTTCGCATGTAAGGGATAGGTTAAAGTTGAACTTACCCAAATTTAACAAATTTTATGTAAAAACATGTTATTACGTATTAGTTTAGAAAATGAAAACAATATCATTACTACCCTAATGCATTGTAGTACTCCCTCCGTCCCAGTTCGCAAGGCAAATTTCCAAAAAATATTTGTCCCAAAATCCCTCACCTCCTAGGCACATTTTGCATTTAATGTGGGAGTAAACTAATTCATTTTTGCATGCAAACACTCCTCTTTTCATCTCCCACCACGCACTAGTACTCCATGCATGTGAAACCACCGCGCACTAGTACTCGATTAACGTTTTAACGTGCAAATTTAGAGCCAATGAGAATTCACCTTGGGCCAAGATATTTGAAAATTTTGCCTTGCGAACTGGGACGGAGGGAGTACTATCGTATAGTTTACATTTGATTATGTATATACTTATGTTCTAGGTCAAAGATTAGGAAGCTTGATTTTGAATAGTCTTATATATAGAGAGTAATCAAGATACATACCCTGTGCTTTGAGTTTCGTCGAAGTCAAATTATATAAAGTTCGACCAAACAAGTAGAAAAACACAGCAAGATTTATAATACTGTATCAAATTTACATGATTATATGATATAATAATAATACATTTATGGTGGTTCTGGTAGATATTATTTCGAATTAGTTAGGTGTCCGGCCAGGCATCGCCTGACGTCACGAATCCTGCCGGATTCACGTCTCGGACGTCACCGTCAGAACAAATTCGCGAACAATCAGGAGCCGTCACGGCTGACATACGGACCCGGTCGCACGCGGGTCCCCCAACCAACCACGCCAAGCTCGAGAACCTTCCATGAAAGCCACCACAACCGGCCCCATCCGACGGTCCAGAACACTCACGCCTCCGAAACGGAACGGCTCCAGAACCTTCCTCGCATTAACTACCCTGTTTAATTCAGTCCTCGCCGTTTCCGTTTATTTATTTTGTGGCGCGCGCCCCCACGCCTCCCGTATTTCCCTTCCCAGATCCGCGCGTCTTCTCTTCCGTACGTTCGTCTTCCTCTCCGGCGTCGTCTCCTTCCTCCAGATTCGGCTGGTTGTTCAGTGTCGCTAGTCGTCGAAATCTCGCGCGATAATGGCAGAGGTACGAATCCGCTCCCTCTCACTTCCGATTCGTTGTTCTTTCCCGGCGGCGCCGCGAGGGATTTGGTGGAATTCGTCGGAGATCTGACGCTAGCTGCTCGTTGTTGTCCATGGCCGCGCGCATGCAGGAGGGGCACAAGGTGTCGCTGAACGTGTACGACCTCAGCAACGGCCTCGCGCGCCAGCTCTCCACCTCCTTCCTCGGCAAGCCCATCGAGGCCATCTGGTCAGCCCTCCCCTCCCTCCCCAATCCCCTCTCGATCCTGCCCAACGCATCCGATTCTGACCCGGCCCGACTCCTCCGCAGGCACACGGGCGTGGTGGTCTACGGCAAGGAGTACTTCTTCGGGGGCGGGATCCAATCAACCGCCGCCGGCGCCACGCAGTACGGCCGGCCCGTGCGCGTCGTCGACCTCGGCGTCACGCACCTGCCGCGCGAGGTGTTCGAGGACTACCTCCGCGACATCGCGCCGCGCTACACCGCCGAGACCTACCGCCTCATGACGCACAACTGCAACAACTTCACCAACGAGGCCGCGCAGTTCCTCGTCGGGGCCGGCATCCCGGAGTACATCCTCAGCCTCCCCAACGAGGTCATGTCCAGCCCCATGGGGCCGCTCATCATGCCCATGATCCAGAACCTCGAGGCCTCGCTCCGGACCAACACACCGCCGCAGACCCAGCAGTTCGTCCCCACGCCCGACTCCGTCTCCGTGCCGCCGCCCCCTGCCGTGCCGGCGGATACCAAAGCTCCTGCCAGTACTACTACAGCTGCTGCTGCTGCAACTAGTGATGTTGCCGTAGACTCTTCTTCTTCCAAGCAAGAAGAAGCCAAGAAGGAGACTCGGGAGAAAGCCGCCGCTGCTGCCGTTGACCCGCTCGGGAACATGAGGGGGAAGGTGCAGGAGGAGGTGATGAAGGAGTTCGCCGCGATCATGGCCAGCGGGACGTTCCGCGCGAGCGAGGCGGCCGCGCTCGCCATGCGCCGGGTCATGGAGCGCCACGGCGACGCCACCAGCATGCAGCAGGCCTAATAGTCGCATCAAACCAAACACTCCTATTTTACTGGTTCCAGCTTCGATGATTCGATTAGAAACTGATAATTGTTGGGGACCAACTGCTTGCTTCGCTGTGTTGCAGCACGTTGAATCGGACCTAATTTTATTTATCCTATTGTTTTGATGATAACTGTACGTGACAGAATGAACTGATGATTCCTATGGGATACTGCGTTGAAATTTGTGGCACGGGGGTCAGTGGCTTTGGCTGAATCCCTCACATTTAGTTGAGCTCAAGTTTTCATTGCTAGAGTTTTGTTGAGCATTGGGTTTCATCTCGGACTAAGATTGTTTTGCTGAAAATATATCTTGTAGTACCATAAGACTTGTACAACATCTAGATTACAAGCAACCTGTTAGTTGTTCTAAAATGTTGCTAGATCTACCAAAATCAATCAACATTTTTGCAAAGCCAATATATCATGTGAATGCACATGAACTGCATGAACCTATGTATGACAGCAAAACAAAGCTGGATGAGTAAAGAAAAGGCAACTTCCACTATAAATTTGTGAGGTCTTACGGACTTTTTTTTATGAACAAAGGTCCTATGGACTTGATGTGAGATATTAGGATATTGGGGAAAGACAAATAAGCATGCCATCGCTAGATCTTAGAGAACCTTGATAGAGGGAACTGCCAGCCACGGATTTGATATTGTTCGAAATTTTTATATTGGGTATGGCACTGCGGAATCTTGTTCAAGGGCGACATTGTCATTTCTAGGTCTAGAATCAATCGATTTCAAGGCTGAATGAGGCTCCAGTGCATTGTTAAACTGTGACTGCAATACTCCAGCGCATAGTCTGACAACCTTGTAACAAACGAGTTGGGACTTCCTGCAGGAGATTCTCCTACGTAAGGGCTTCTCGGCACGGGTGGTGCACCGCCTTATGCAGTTGGTTAAGGGGGGCCAAACGGCGATTAATGTGAATGGGGAAATCGGACCGTACTTTCGGAATGCGAGGGGCGTCCGTTAGGGGGACCCACTCTCCCCGATCTTGTTCGATTTCATTGTGGACGGGCTAGCGGCCATCCTGGCTAGAGCTAACCTGGCGGGGCATATTGAGGGAGTGGTCCCGCATCTCATCCCGGGGGGGGGGGGGGGGGGGGGGGGGGGGGTGACACACCTGCAATACGCTGATGATACTTTGGTCCTGATCAGGCCAACATGCGCAGGGATTGCGAACCTCAAGGTTATCCTGTTGTGCTTCGAAAATATGTCAGGGCTGAAGATCAACTTTGATAAGAGCGAAGTGGTGGTGACCGGGGTCCCACTGGAACTTCAACACCAGGTGGCCCACATGCTCAACTGCAAGCGGGGTGAATTCCCCATCAAATATTTGGGCCTACCTATCAGTGATAAGGCGCTAAGGGTAGCGGACTGGAACTTCTGCCGCGTAAAAGATTGGGCATAGGGTGGACCCATGGCAGGGGCTCTTCTTGGCCTCGGCAGGTAGGTTGGAACTTACCAACTCGTGCCTGTCCAGCCTCCCGCAGTTTGCCATGAGCCTTTACATGCTTTTCGATAGCACCCATAAGGCCATGGACAAACCGAGGTCCCGCTTCTTTTGGGAAGGAGTGGGCAACAAACGCATTGGGCTACGGTGTGTAAACCTAAAGCGTTTGGAGGATTGGGAATCCTCAATACCAAACTCATGAACATCGCTTTGATGCTCAAGTGGATTTGGAAACTCTACCAAAACGCGGAAGGTCTATGGGCGGACTTAATCCGTGCTAAGTATCTTCGTGGGCGGGACCTCTTCGACGATACGATCCCCACCAGAGGCTCCCAATTTTGGAAGTCCATTCAGAAAATTAAATGGTACTTCAAACTGGGAGCTAAACATGAGGCGCGCAATGGGAGACGCACCAGGTTCTGGCTGGACTGGTGGAGGGGAAGGGGCCCTTTTATGGCTAGGTTCCCGCACCTGTTCAGTTGCTGCACGGACCCGCTCATTTCGGTGTTTGAT
The DNA here is from genome assembly GCF_019359855.2 of Lolium perenne. Classification (NCBI taxonomy): domain Eukaryota; kingdom Viridiplantae; phylum Streptophyta; class Magnoliopsida; order Poales; family Poaceae; genus Lolium; species Lolium perenne. The sequence goes on from NC_067249.2 coordinate 261,757,254, forward strand.
GCTAAACCACCGGTGGGGCACCCTGGGGAATGGGGTATCGAATTTCGGCGGCAATTTGGGATAGCTGAAACGGTTGAATGGGACAACCTCCGGCGGGAGGTCATGGGTTGGCATCCGGGCCTAGAGGAGGACAAGGTGTCTTGGTCCCTTGACGCTTCGGGGACCTACACCACCAGTTCGGTTTATCTTGCACTGACGCAGGGAGCGACGGTCACCTGTTTTAAAGATGCATGGCGCACTAGGGTTCCCCCGAAGATTCGCGTGTTCCTTTGGCAACTAATCCGTGGAAGGCTGCCTTCGGCTGAACAAGTTGCCAAGCGACACGGACCCTCGGATGGGAGGTGCGCTCTCTGCCAGGAGGTTGAAGATTGTAATCACATCTTCTTCTCTTGCCCCATCGCCAAGCTCATGTGGGCGGGAGTTAGGGAACTCCTCCACTGCGACTGGAACCCCGCGGGACCGGGGGAGTTCATTGCAATCGCCCAGGGCCTCTACGGCCCCCTTCGTAGGCTAGTTTGGTTCACGTTCGCAGCTATGTGCTGGAGCCTGTGGAACACGCGCAACAAACTAATCTTTGAAGGCAAGATGATTGGGAACCCTGCTGATGTTTTCTATCACATGATCATTCACATGCAGTCATGGAGGGTTACGGTCGGACGTAAGGACCGAGCGATCTTTGGACGCGGCGGTGGACGACGTCAGGAGACTGTACGCGCGACTGCGGGCTGAGTAGCGGAGGACTCGTGCGGCGACTCGACCAAGGACTTGCTTCATCTTCTTTCTAGTGTGGTTGAGCCCCCTGTGTAGCTCCTTTCGGCTTTGTATCCGTTGTGTAGAGTGTCTCCTGGACCTGGGTGGGTCGTACTTGTGACGCCTTGGGCGTATTATGTGTGCGTGGACTGTATTTCTTGTTATTGCATGTACCGTTGCCTGGAGGGCTTTATTTATAAAGCCGGGCCGTGAGGCCTTCTGTTTAAAAACAAACGAGTTCACGGCCTTTTGTCTTGGGGAAAGACAAATAAGCATGCCATCGCTAGATCTTGGAGAACCTTGGAGTTGATAGAGGGAACTGCCAGCCACAGATTTGATATTGTTCGAAATTTTTATATTGGATATGGCACTGCGGAATCTTGTTCCTAGAGAGCCTCAAGGGCGACATTGTCATTTCTAGGTCTAGAATCAATCGATTTCAAGGCTGAATGAGGATCCAGTGCATAGTTTCGTTCCTCATTATTCTGTGACTACAATACTGTGACTACAATACTCCAGCGCATAGTCTGACAACCTTGCAACAAACGAGTTCACGGCCTTTTGTCATTTGCCTGGCTAGGGGGAGCATAATCTCTACATTTATAGCTAGAATTGGAAGTTCGGGATTTAGGTGTGGCTACATCTACATAAAACTAGGGAACATGAGGGGGAAGGTGCAGGAAAAGGTGATCAAGGAGCTCTAGGCGATAATGGCAAGTGGAACACTCCAGGTGAGCGCGGCGGCAGCGCCACGGCGATGCCACCAGTATGCAGCAGGCCTAGTCGCATGGAACAGATTGTCCTACGTTCTAGCTTCGATGCAATTACAAACTGATAAAGAATTTTATTTGCATTATTGTTTTGATGGTTATCTTGACTGAATGGACTCTTTAATTCGATGCCACCAGTTGGGTTGAATGACTGGCTCTTGTCGAGCTACGGTCACTGCTTGAGTTGAGTTGACCATTGGTTTTTGTCCTGAGCCTAACATTATGTTGTGCTAATCTTACTACTACACAATTACTTGTACTTCCTCTTATAAGTGTCATGGTTTTAGTTTTGACTTATTCTTGATCGGAGGGGAGTTATAACATTTACGGAATTGCTTTGCATACGATGTTTCATGTCCGATTTTGGTACGATCCTCCAATCCGTTGGACTCCATGCGCCCTCTAATCAAACGACCATGTGGCTTGTCGTACAAACTTCGGATGTGAATCCGTCAGACGTATAGCAGAGTATTTAGGCCAAAAGCAAGCTCACATGCTACATTTATTGCTCGAATTAAGGAGTTCTCAAAAAAAATTCATATACTTTGTAGTACTTCAACAAATATAGGGCTACAAAAATACTGAATTAATTATTGACAGACGACGCAAGGTGTTCTAACTGCAGTTTGCAGAGAAAATTCTTTTCGGGGAGATAGTCCGGCAGAATGTCCGTGCATGTCTTGGTGTGAGGATCATAGAGTCCAAAGGATGCTTTCCTTTCCATGTAGTAGTAGTATCTAGGAACATATTCTATAAGCAACTTTTCGCCACCATGCATCACCCTTAAAGGCATACAACGATAAGGCGCATAACGATACCCGAATACGCTCATTGGGATTGTGTACACTTTGGTCCAGTTACCTTTACCACAATCATGCATGATCCATATGTTGGTGGATGAATTATGTGAATTTGGAAACATACGCACGTTGTCATACTCCTCTTGGACCAAACAAAGAAAACCGTTGAGCTCTGTTATGTAGACTGAAATTGTACTCCACCTCTTGGCACCAACAAACTCCGATGGACCTTCGATCGGGTTGACCTTCCATTGCTCTTTTTCGAGGTCAAAGCAAAGCAAGGTGCCAGATGCCCCTTCGGTCAAGAAGTACATGACACCATCAATAGTGATTGGAGAATAATAGCGATCGAGGAAATACTTGTTGGTGGGGCGTGTCTTCCTCCTTCTCCATCTTGTGTCGGCACCTAATGTGAGAACTTGACAGGTATCACCTCGGACGAGCCGGACCACCTTGTATACACAAGAGGAGGCGGTACGGCCGATGCCGATGGTTTCATACTGACATCTGGCAAATTCATGTTGTTGCCTTTTCACTTGTAGTCCCGAGATGGACAAGAGCACCTTCCCCGTGGCCAAATCAACCACATGGACACCTTTGCAAGGATGGTCGAGGACACACACTAGTCCGGCGTCGAGGCTTGTCGCGGGAAGGATGTCCGATCCACCGACGCCTTCGATCACTCTAACAACATTGCCGCTGAGATCCCTGAGCCGCAAATCAGGTTCATTGTATCCTCGAAAGTAGCCGGTGTCGACGAGGAGCAGGTCGGGGCGGCGAGACTTGTGTGCGGCGAGGAAGGCCGGGTCAGAGAGGAGGGCACACCACTGCTTGGACACGCATTGGAACCGGCGGAGGGCCCTCCCTGGCATCCTCAAAAGGATGTCAAAGAGGATGTCATTTGCTATTGAGACTGCAGTTGCCTTGGGAAGCATGTCGTGTGCACACCGCCGGCCGGCCGGCCGGAAAATAATAAGATCGGTATTCTATGGATTGATATCTCTTCGTCGGTCCGTCTGGTCTATCCGCTGAGGCGAGTACCTTTAAATAGGTTGCAATACCCGTGGGCAAAATTGAGCTTGAGTTGGAATCGGAGCAAGAGATAAGGAAGCACTTACACGAAAGGAAATAAAATACTAGATTAAATTGGTCGAGCTATCGCCTCGTATACGACTCCAAGATAAGAACCCGGCTCCCCCGAAAAAAGTATTATAAGAACCCGGCTTACATAATTAATTAGATGGCTATCTATTTTCCTCCAAATAAAGTTTTCCATCCGGCCAGCAAACATATTCCGTCCTTGAATGTGCTTCCAATTTTTTTTTTTTTTTGGTTGCTACCGGTTCAGAATATTCGGACAGTGCTTGAGCCTTTGGTATTTATATGTAGTTACATATGCATAAAATTCAGGAACATGAGGAGGAAGGTGAAAGAAGAGGGTGATGAAGGAGTTCGCCACGATCATGGCGAGTGAAACACTGCGGGCAAACGAGACGGTGTTGCTGGCGATGCGCCGGGTCATGGAGCGCCACGGCGATACCACCAGTATGCTGCATGCCTAGTCGCATGGAACAGATTGTCTTTCATTCTATGCAATTACAAAATGATAATAATTTTATTTTTTCTTATTGTTTTGAAAAAATGAAACCGTGTTTAGGAGAAACTAGACACTTTTTTGATATAGTAGAAGCGGGACTTGGCGTGACAATTCCGAAATTCTTCCTTGACTCGAATCGAACTTCGGTCGTTGGGTGCGCCACTGCGATCCTAACTACTGCGCTAAGCCCACGTCGCCAAAAATGAAACCGTGTCTAAGAGGAAATAGACACTTTTTTGATATAGTAGAAGCGGGACTTGGCGTGACAATTTCGAAATTCGTCCCTGACAGGAATCAAACTTCGGTCGTTGGGTGCACCACTGCGACCCCAACCACTAGGCTAAGCACGTCGTCTTTCTTATTGTTTTGATGGTTATCTTGACTGAATGAACTGCTGCTTTGATTCGGGATCATGGTTTGGTTGAATGACTGCCTTAACTTTGAGCTACGCTCAACTGCTACACTTGAGTTGGCCATTGGTTTCTATGCCGAGCCTAACGCCATCTCCAACGGTGGATTTTGGTCCGCCAAACTATTTATTTGGGTTCATTTGCGGTGGCTCGCAAAACAGGGAAGAGTTCCAGGTTCGTATGGGGCTGCCAGCCCCAACGGTGCACCACATTGGTCCACGGCCTCGCAAGTTTAAGAAATTCATATTTCAAACGTTAAATAGTTCTAGTAAAAATATAAAAATAACAAATTATTCAAATTATTATAACACCATAGTTCAAAACCGGTCTTGCCGGCATAATCCAAAGTTCAAAAGAATTTAGACACAAATTACTATGCGAAAAATGACACATCTCGATCAAGGACCATCATCATCTATTCGTCTTCATCTCCAACCATGCATGCTGAGTAGAATCCATGTTGTCGGTCAAGGGGGTTGCCATGAGCTTGGCCTCATCGCTGAGTAGGGCAAGCTCGAATTCCTTGCGTCTGTCGTGGGCGTTGATCTCTTCAACGGCGAGCTTCTTGTGTTATATGTTGACATAGTTCTTCACGGACTCCTCTTTTTCCCGGCGCTTTCTCTCGTCCTTCTTCTCACTTGACACCTTCTTGTCCCTAGGAGTGTCTTGATCGTCTCCATGGTCACTTGCGAGGAGGCATCACGCTTGGCCTCCGCCATGGAGCTTGTATGTCCCCTCAGCCTCATTGATGCACTTGCCTCACTTGGGGCGGAACTATCGACATAGATGGCGTTGGATTTCTCGGGCTTTGCATCGGCGTCATGTGACACAAAGAGCTCGTGCCACATGGGACAATCTCTAACCGCGGTCCAACAATGGACCATGTTGAAGCTCATTATCTTGTTGGCGATCTTGAAGTGGCTCAAAGCTTGGGTCATCAAGTACATTTTTGTTTTGCAAAGCACGGGGAATTGGCTGGCACGGGCGGAAAAGACTCGCCGATCTTCGGCGACTTGTCCCTGGACAACCAGGATCCCGCTGGTGTGTGGCATGACGAGCGCAAGGGCTTGTATGCGGACGAGCCACAACTCGTATTCAGGGCGTTGGCCAGCACATGATCGTTGGCAAGAAACACCACTTAGGAGGCCATGACCATGGCGTTAGCACGGGTGTAAACTTGGGCAGCGTATGCCAATGCTTCGGCCCTTTCTTGGGCCGCCGCAGCTGCAGCAAGCTTGGTCTTTATGTTGTCTTTGCGGCAAGCCCGCTTCCTCGACTCTGCTGCCTTCTCCTCCCGCGTGAGATCCTTCTTTGGCCTTTTTGGCTGACCACAACCAAGACCGGCTGTGGCGCCGGCAGAACTGTGGCCATGGCGGTTGGATTTGTGGCCTTGGGAATAGGCGTGGGCATCCGGTACGGTCTCAGGAAAGGCATGGAGCACCCTGCTCTCCATGGATGGAGCTAGGTGATGGGCGCGGGTGGCGGTTGGAGGATAGCAGGGAGGGAGAAGTGTGGTTGGCGGGAGGGTCATTGACGGACAAGTACTAGCGCGAGATAGATGGTCGGGCCTATCCGAAGGACCGCAAATCCATCCAAAATTTAAGGCTGAGATTTGCTCCAAAACAGATATGTCTCCGGGCGCGTTCTTTTTGCAGGTCACTATTAGACCTCGCTTTCGGTCCCCACGAATGGTGACGGATACAAAATGACCGTTTGCGGGCTACCGTTGGAGATGGCCTAATATTATGTTGTGCTGGAGTACTACACAATTTCTTGTACTCCCTCTTATAAGTGTCGTGGTTTTATTTTTGACTTATTCTGGATCTATAACATTTAGGCTAGAAGCAAGCTCACATGCTACTTCTGAATGTACATGAACTTATGCATGTCAACAACGCAAAAAATTGATGATGGGTAGTACATTTTCTTTCTGTATAAACTGGTGAGGTGGTCAGGCGGAGGAATGCAGATTTTCATAGTTGAAAGTTGAAAAAGGTACAAAACTAATATGGACTTGGTGTGAGTAATACTAGGATACTGGAGAAAGGCAAAAAAGCATGCCATGGCTAGATGTTGAGACTATTTGTCTATTTTTACACTTAAACATCCAGGAAGCTGATAGATAGAGGAAAGTGTCTGCCATGGAACCATGGATACAAGCCGAGTCTTGCTCCTGAGATTCATAGTGAAAAACAAAACGTTCAGATGTTCAAAGGGGTGTCACACTAAAGTAACACTTGGTATCTTCCAATGTACATCAAACTGTGGAATTTGTCGAGTTTTATGGTAAAATGTTGGTCATTATGACCCAAAATTTAGAAGGTGGCGCTGCAATCCATCAATTGCAGGTTTACCGAGGCTCAAGTCCAAATTTTGCTTCTCATTGTTATGATGTTAACTTGTGACTATGAGCTGCTAGTTTTACTGCGCTGCGGCAATTTGGTTGACACATTTTACGCTTTATTGTCTGTATGTATCATGTAAAAGCTCCACATCTATTGCTAGAGTTGAATATTGGGCTTTGCATGAGGCATAATCTATGTAAAGAAATACTCACATTCTACTCAACAAAATACCCAAAAGCAACACAAACTTCGTTTTTAGGGTCGATCACAAGTTTTGTAGAACATCTAGATTATAAGCAAGCTCCTATATCGGTTAACAAAGTAGGCACCGGATCCAAGCAACATTTCTTTAGTAGAAGAGGTGGTGCATGATATTTCGCAGATTTCATCTAATGAAAATGATATTTTAACAACTCCTTTTACTGAAGAGGAGGTCTTTGAGGCAATATCACAGATGGAACATAATAAAACACCTGGGCCTGATGGCTTTCTGGCTGAGTTTTACCAAAAGTTTTGGGAGTAATAAAACTTGACTTAATGGCACTTTTTAATGAGTTGAGTACAGGAGATTTGTCTCTTTACAAACTCAATTTTGGTGTCATCACTTTGTTACCCAAGAAGGAGGATGCGGTACAGATACAACAATATAGACCCATTTGCTTACTAAATGTCTGTTTCAATTTTTTTTACTAAGGTAGGAACAAATAGAATAACGGGGATTGCCCCAAAGGTTATTAGACCGACACAAACTGCCTTTATACCGGGTAGAAATATATTAGAAGGGGTAGTCATTCTCCATGAAACAATTCATGAGTTACACAGTAAGAAATTGGATGGGTTGTTGTTTAAGATTGATTTTGTAAAAGCATATAATAAAGTTAAATGGTCCTTTTTACAACAAACTTTGAGGATGAAGGATTTTGCCACAGAATGGTGTAGCTTAATTCAGCAATTTATGCAAGGGGGGAGTGTTGAAGTGAAGGTAAATGATGACATTGATCATTATTTTCAAACAAAGAAAGGATTGCGGGAAGGGGACCCTTTGTTTCAAATGTTGTTCAATATTGTAGTAGATATGTTTGCCATCTTAATTGAACGGGCAAAAAATGATGGTCAGGCGGGAGGGCTTATTCCTCATCTTGTTGAGGGTGGTATCTCCTTACTATAGTATGATGATGATACGATCCTTTTTTTGGAACATGACCTCCTCAAATCCGTAAACATGAAGTTAATCTTATGCATTTTTGAACAACTTTCGGGACTAAGAATTAATTTTCATAAAAGTGAGCTTTTCTGTTTTGGTAAGGCAAAGAATGAAGAGGATCAATATAAGCAGATCTTTGGATGTGATGTTGGATCCCTTCCCTTTAGGTACTTAGGTATTCCTATCTATTACAGAAAACTAAGAAATTTTGACTGGTATCCAGTTGAGACACGGTTTGAAAGCAAACTGGGCTGCTGGAAAGGAAAATTATTATCTTACGGAGATAGACTTGTCCTTATTAATTCAGTTTTAACTAGTTTGCATATGTTTATGCTATCCTTTCTCAAGATACCTATTGGGGTAAGGAAAAGATTGGACTTCTATAGATCTAGGTTTTTCTAGCAATCTGATGAAAATAAGAGAAAATATAGGCTTACAAAATGGAATATTGTCTGTCGGCCTAAAGATCAAGGTGGCTTAGGTATTGAGGTACTCGAACTCAAAAACAAATGCTTATTGAGTAAATGACTCTTTAAGTTGCTTAATGAGGACGGGGTGTGGCAGGAGCTGTTACAGAATAAATACTTAAAACAAAAGACCTTATCGGCAGTACAAGCTAAGCCCACAGATTCCTCTTTCTAGAAGGGTTTAGTGAGAGTGAAGGAGGAGTTTTTTTTATAGAGGTTCCTTTAAAGTTGGAATTGGACTGAACACTCGATTCTGGGAAGATACTTGGTTAGGGAACACCCCACTAGCACATCAATACCCGTCGTTATATAATATTGTGCGGCATAAAAACATAACAGTAGCTCATGTGTTGGCTCAAAGCCCACTGAATATTATTTTAGACGGGCATTGTTGGGAAACAGATGGACTTTATGGTTACGGTTATGCCAAAAACTTATACGGGTAAATCTAAATGATGAGCAGGATCGCTTTGTACAACCAATGGTTTGTTTACAGTAAAATCTATGTATGAGGATCTTATGAGTGATCACACCCCATTCCCGAGGAAATATTTATGGAAGGTTAAGGTCCCTTTAAAAATTAAAATATTTATGTGGTTCCTTGGTAACAAAGTTTTGTTAACTAAAGATAATTTAGCTAAACGGAATTGGAATGGGTGTATGAAATGTGTTTTTGTGGGGAACATGAAACATTAGCTAAACTTTTTTGGTGTACGGTTAATTTCACTTTTGATCTTCCACCCAACCAATATTACAAATATGTTTGGTAATTGGTTAAATGGAGTAGATAGACAATCTAAAGCTTTCATCCGAGTTGGGGTTTCTGCTTTATGTTGGTCTATTTGGAGGGCAATAAATGATATTATCTTTAACAAAAAAAACAATTTTTTCATTACTTGCAGGTTATTCATATGATGGCACACTGGGTTCAGCTATGGGCTCTCCTTTCGCCGGAGGGACAACGGCATGCCATGGTTTCTGAATGCACACGGCTCCAGATGGTCGCTCAGAATATCTTGTGCCAGACTGGTTGGCGTCATACTAGGAGGATACAGTGATGCGCAATATTACTATGTTCTTTTTGTTCCGTTGGTTGATTTTTGTATCAACTGTAGACGATGATTGAGTTGTGATGTAAAACTAAATATTTCAGTTTTTTAATAAAAGGCCGTGTGCATCATCATGATGCAGAAACCGGAGTTAAACTCCCCATTTCGAAGAAAAAAATAGTGATTTATCAGCTTCCAAGCTAGTAGAGCTGCTCCAGCGGTGGCCACCGATGAATGATCTCTTGGATGCCTTTACCTATTGTCGCAATGCTCTATTTGTGAAAGAAAGTGTGAAAGCTAAACGGTGTTGATCCAGAACTAATTAAAAATGCACAAATACAAGGATATAGATGGAAACAACCGCCTACTAAGAAAACAAGGATGTACGAAATTTCATAAAAAGATGTGAATGTGAATCAACACATGCATGAATGTCGTGTAAACTTGGACAACATGGCTAGTACAATGAAACATCTTATAGTTATTGTGAGATGGCTAGAGAATGTCATTTGTAGTTTTGTTCCTGCCAAAAGGGCTCTCTTCCCGTCATCAATCCACCCTGCCACTGCCGGAGGAGTACGCTTGGCGGTGGCAGGGTGTGTCCCCACGTTTTATTCTCTGCCCATAGCTATCTCCCATCTCCAGTCAGGCACAGAGAGTTCACCGCGATATGGGTGTGATGCATCTCCATGTCCACAGGATTAAGGCTGGGCTTTTGTGATGGAAAGTTCCTAGGCTTCAACCATTGGCATGTCCTATTCGCAAAAAAAAACCATTGGCATGAGCATGATGGAGGTTCTGCCCGTGGCAGCCGCATGCATTGAGCTTCTCTCCTGTCTTTCCCGTGGATCTGCTCTGCAACAAGATCTTTGAAGACTACGATGGCGCAATTGATGTGGTTCATCTGTCTGGTCGATGGCCACCGCGTGGGTTGTAGATCCTCGCTGTCCTTGCACTAGAGCCGCTAATGACGGCGAGTTTTCGGTTGGAGCAAGAGGACATCCCGACTGCATTGGAGGCTTCATTGAATGTAGACGTACTCCTCTCCGAGCCCTGCTCCGGTGCTCCGCCTAAACGAAGTTGAAGTGTCATAGTGGTTTTTTTTTTCTGTGTTGGGTCCACCGAAACCCATATATATCCAACCGATGTATACCGGTGTGTATTGATACGGTATGTGTACCTCACGTAAGAAAAAAAAGAGGTCATGTGACCAGTAAATGATCTCATCCACCTAAGTACCGTCTCACGCCGTACAAAAACAAGGTACAACACAACACTGGCCATACGAGCCTATACATGGCTATACGGATGATGGACCCACACTAAAATTGCGATCGTGCCCCGCTTACAAACAGGTATAGAAAAATCTCCACTATTGTGTTTAACGCACCCATAATTTTTCTAGAGGAGGAGCACCGAAGCAGAAGTGCTCCTCTCCGCTTGGCAGAACTACCACATGGGTGAATCTGACTGTACGGTTTCGAGGAGACACATCTTGAGGACTCACCTTTTTTGGCACCACCGGGTACGTCGACCATGGCTTATTTAGCTCCGATTACTGTGGTGCTGGCAATGACGGGAGATATCAAGATTGTTGTGCCCCAAAGACCGGTGGAACTCAATGGTGTGTGTTTGTAAGTGTGAAGACTGTTTACCGGATGATCGGTGTTATGCAGCAGGCTCGGCAAGCGGGGCCGGCAACACAAGGGGGGTTTCTTTATTGCTGGTGTTATTTGGGAACCTAGTCTCGATTTTCGGGGTCAAAATCCTAGGTCTGACCTTCACTTGTTGTACCTGGCAAGGGCAGATTTATATTCATTTTCTTGTTAAAGACACTAGATGACCCGTTGCGCTATCGCGCAAATGGAAAAGTTAAGTCAACATTTAAACCATAAATGTTAGCTTATTTTATATTAAAAATTAGCCCAAAATTTAACTGCTTTAGTATTTTACATTCATAATTTAGTATGATTTCGCACTATTTTTCAGCTTTAATGCTTTTGTATAAGCTCTTTCGCCAAAAATCAACAAGAAATACATGATCGATGCAACAAATGTTAGTTCTGTCACACTGTTCAAGCAAGTATCTGTAGTATGTGTGGTACAATACCTCAAAAGGCACACTGTTCAAGTAAGTATTAGTAGTATGTGTGGTACAAAGATTGAAGTTAAAGCTTCCAATTACACTATGTACCCTTTTTATCTGAAACTTTTTGCTGAGCAGCCACTGGATCGTTTCCAATCTAAAAGAGTAACTAACCTCACTGACCTATGTAAGGGACAAGCCAATCCAGAGAATCCTTGCAGGCCATGTTCATGCCTCCATTTGCAAAGCACGAAGGGCCAATTCACAAGCAGCACCTTCTGAAGTGTACCGGATTCTGGAATACAGGTTTCCAGGAGTGTACCTGGAAAATACATCACCTAATCTTCATCAGCAAAACAAAACTGTGAAGGGAAAAGCATACGTCCATTCTAAGAGAAACTATGCTAAGTATTTTTACAATGGACATTACAAAAAAATCTTGGCATTGTTAGAAATACAAGAGCAGAAGGGTAGCACATTATGAAACAGAGAGTTAACAGTAGCATGGGATTTACAGAGTTTGTCCATACCAGTATTCCCCAGCTTTAGCATTGTCAGCCTTCCATTTAGCAAGACCTAAGTTTTCTAGTTCGTCTCTATTATCTTCTTTACTAAATATGCAGAACTCATGTTTACATTTAGCACAGAGCATGACATCAAAATACAGAAACAAACATGATTATGATCATCTAAATATTAAGTGCAGTTGCTTTAGCAAGTGTGTCATTATAACACATTCAATAGAATGACAGACATATTTGTAAAACAGACTGACATCAAACTAAGTATTATTTCTCCACGTGCAAACTGCAGATTAACAATGCTCTCAATATTAAGAAGAAAAATAATAGTCACTCTGTACATGAAAGCATGATTCAGTGGCGACGGCGAATGGAAGCCGCAGGTCAGTTTGCAAGTGACTTAGAATGCGCACGATCTCCAAACGACAGGGCCAAGATAGCTGACATCCTTCCCCATCTGAAACCCAGAGACGCATGATCAAAGCAAATAGTTTTTCAGTCCAATGTCATCATACAAGCAGACGCACGATATCTCTTACCTTGAAGATGCTCATAAAGAGTTCCATTTGGCAGGTACTCAGAACAGAGCAGATTGCTTGCCTTATCTCACCATTTTTGCGACAATCGTGGTCCTGCCATTTCTACCACCTGAAGGATCGAAAATAGCAGGAGATGTGATCAAAGAGCCATGTCAATATCCTGCAAAACCTCAATACCTATTTAAGTTGGACAGTAAGTTGCCTCCTTCTAGACGCAAAGCTTGATGTAGTTTGTCCAGTAGTACACCGGGACAGACAGCGACATGACAGTAATCTCCTGGCGATATTCACATCGAAGGCACACATTTTTACAACGCACCAACTATCAAACCGACGTGGCAGAACCGCATTATTTGTAAATGGTCCCAAGTGATTTAGATTATTTATATCTCAGATGGAAGTATACTTCAAGATTTTGACTGGCAAATCAAAGGTTAAAACCTAAGAAACTGAAAACTATCAGGAGATGTATTTCTTTGATTTATCCAAGCCTTATAACTTCAAAATAATAGATCTATGTAAGTTTCACAAGAAGAAAGCGTTGCCACAGTATACAAACACCGATGTCTCTTACAATTCTAAACCAATTAACAATACGAAAAAATGTATTCATCACCAAACAAGCATAGAATGAAAGCACGTGATCTAGTACCTCAGCTATATCATATTATTGATGTTGCAAATGATCTCAATAACCAGCAGTGTGTCTTAACACATTGCAAACTGTCACATCGTTTAACTTGAACCATATAAAACCCACACAGGAGCATCACATGATTTTTGCATAAATGACCAAAGATATGAACTATAGTGTGACACAGTCATTAGTGCTAGCAAATGGTTGGAGCAAGACTCGCCATATTTTCCTTGAATTTGAAGCCATTATCTATTCCATGATTAGGAAAGGAAGCAAATAACTAATATGTCCGCAAGACAGTGTATCTTTATTTATTTGGTACTTTAGCGTTACTAACATTTATAAAGTTTCATTTGGTGCAACTTACTCTACTCCACCGTTTGACTGTAAAATTGCATAATTCTCCATCTTTTCTTCAAAAGAAATTTATGGGAGTGGTTCAAAAAATACAATATCCTTGCCAAAGAATTATACACCCAAAGTTGTAATAATTTGTATATACTTATGAGTCTAACTACTTTCAATTCAAGTTGCAGCAAATAGGCACAAATATGTATATATGTGCGGACAGACTGATTAGTACATGAAATTGTATTTAGCATAAGCTGACATTTTGTATTAGAATGATCTTTGAACAAACAAAGAAAGATAACTAAATAGTGAAATTATTTACCTCAACATAAGTCCTTCCTGATACCATAGCTTGAATAACAACAATCCAAATGATTTCAGAGCTTTGCCAGCGATCAGCCATAGAATGAAAGAGGAGAAACTCTACACGTGTTTGAGAGCAAGCAAGCTGTGTTCCGTTCGCAAGAACCTATTAACCAGAACAATCGCGCAAACAATAGAATTAAATCAGAATTTAAACTATAAGTTTTGGTTTATTTTAACACCGGGTGCTTGGAGTGGAGCTCTGCTCTTCCCGCCATCGCCGCCACCATAGTGGTAAAGGGAGGGCATTTGGGTTGGGTGGCCATCCAGGCTGAGTTATAATAGCATCCAACAGTGTGCGCTTGAGAAAATTTCCTCGACAGCCCTTCCATCCTCCTTTGGCTACTCCTTTTGCTCCGATGCGACAGCTCCTTCCGCCCCACCTACGTCCTCCTCTTCCTCTTCCAACCCCTTGGACACACTCATGAGTGACGCTGCAGCCATTCTCAATCAAATTTTGGTTAATTATACAACAATTTAAGACCTCTATCAATTGATAGTAACCATTATAAATATATTGTGACCATTATAAATATATTCCAGAATCTAAGTGGTGACATTTGTATGAATATTTTGCAGATTTTAGCTAAGGTCCAATAACATTGTACAACATTATGTACAAACTCAAGAGGCAACTTCAAACAAGGAAATGACAATGGACATTTAAGCAAGGACAATGGGCAAGCAACAGAAAGAGAAACTAACCTTACGGATTGAATGTGTTAGTCAACACATCAAAAGGAGAATACAAATCAACCCGGTGTTATATTTTCAGATGAAACACATGTACTCCCTTATGGCACTGCCAGATCGTTGGCAACAAACAGTGTACTCCCTTATGACACTGCCAGATTGTTGGCAACAAACTGGAAGAAAGTGATAAACTGGGCCTAACTCGTAATATCGCAAATCATCAATTGGTTAGCTGACCATGCTGCATTTGCAGGTGGGGGAAGGCAGATCGTAGTCGTCCTGGCTCTGTCAATCATGAAGAGGAAGTTGAATGACTCCAGTTGGTGTAGGATAACGTTGCATAGAAAACAAAAATTTTCCTACCGCGAACACGCAATCCAAGCCAAGATGCAATCTAGAAGACGGTAGCAACGAGGGGGTATCGAGTCTCACCCTTGAAGAGATTCCAAAGCCTACAAGATGAGGCTCTTGTTGCTGCGGTAGACGATCACTTGCCGCTTGCAAAAGCGCGTAGAAGATCTTGATCACGATCGGTTCCGGCGCCACGAACGGGCAGCACCTCCGTACTCGGTCACACGTTCGGTTGTTGATGAAGACGACGTCCACCTCCCCGTTCCAGCGGGCAGCGGAAGTAGTAGCTCCTCTTGAATCCGACAGCACGACGGCGTGGTGTCGGTGGCGGTGTAGAAGTCCGGCGGAGCTTCGCTAAGCAAACCGGACAATATGAAGTGGAGGAGCAAAGCTAGGGTTTGGGAGGGGGTGGCCGGCCACTCAAGGGGGGCGGCCAAGCTATGGTCTTGGGGTGGCCGGCCCCCTCCCTTGGCCCCTCATTATATAGGTGGATCCCAAGTGTTGGTGTCCAAGTCTTCGAATAAGACCCGAAACCAAAACCTTCCATAGGAGGGGGCAAACCTAGCCCAACTAGGACTCCCACCCAAAGGTGGGATTCCCACCTCCCATGTGGGGGGTGGCCGGCCCCCTATGGTGGAGTCCACTTGGGACTCCACCCCCACTAGGGCTGGCCGGCCATGGAGGTGGAGTCCCTTGTGGACTCCACCTTCCTTGGTGGTTTCTTCCGGACTTTTCTAGAACCTTCTAGAACCTTCCATAGAACCTTCCGCGACATTTTATTTCACATAAAATGACATCCTATATATGAATCTTATTCTCAGGACCATACCTTAACTCATAGTGATGTCAGGGATCTCATCCTGGACTTAGAACAAATATTCGAACTTCATTCCATAATTCAAGAACTACCATTTCAACATCCAACTTTAAGTGTGTCACCCTACGGTTCGAGAACTATGCGGACATGGTTGAGTACTCACTCCGACCAATAACCAATAGCGGGATCTGGAGATCCATAATGGCTCCCACATATTCAACGATGACTTTAGTGATCGAATGAACCATACACATATATTACCAATTCCCTTTGTCTCGCGATATTTTACTTGTCCGAGGTTTGATCTTCGGTATCACTCTATACCTTGTTCAACCTCGTCTCATGACAAGTACTCTTTACTCGTACCGTGGTATGTGGTCTCTTATGAACTCATTCATATGCTTGCAAGACATTAGACGACATTCCACCGAGAGGGCCCCAGAGTATATCTATCCGTCATCGGGATGGACAAATCCCACTTTGTTGATCCATATGCCTCAAATCATACTTTCCTGATACTTAATCCCACCTTTATAGCCACCCATTTACGCGGTGGTGTTTGGTGTAATCAAAGTACCTTTCGGTATAAGTGATTTACATGATCTCATGGTCATAAGGACTAGGTAACTATGTATCGAAAGCTTATAGCAAATAACTTAATGACGAGATCTTATGCTACGCTTAATTGGGTGTGTCCATTACATCATTCACACAATGACATAACCTTGTTATTAATAACATCCAATGTTCATGATTATGAAACTAATCATCCATTAATCAACAAGCTAGTTTAAGAGGCATACTAGGGACTTCTTGTTTGTCTACATATCACACATGTACTAATGTTTCGGTTAATACAATTCTAGCATGATATATAAACATTTATCATAAACATAAAGATATAAATAATAACCACTTTATTATTGCCTCTAGGGCATATCTCCTTGATCTCCCACTTGCACTAGAGTCAATAATCTAGATTACATTGTAATATACCTAACACCCATGGCATTGGTGTTGGTCATGCTTTGCCTAGGGAGAGCTTTAGTCAACGGATCTGCTACATTCAGATCAGTGTGTACTTTGCAAATCTTTACTTCTCCATCTTCGATGTACTCGCGAATCGAGTGGTAACGCAGCTTGATATGCTTCAGCCTCTTGTGTGACCTTGGCTCTTGTGCATTGGCGATGGCACCCATGTTATCACAGTAAATGATTAATGGGTCCAATGCACTCGGAACCACACCGAGCTCTACAATGAACCTCTTCATCCATACCGCTTCTGATGAAGCCTCTGAAGCCGCTATGTACTCTGATTCTGTTGAAGACTTCGCCACCGTGCACCTGCTTCGAGCTTGCCCAGCTACTTGCAGCACCATTCAATATAAACACGTACCCAGATTGTGACTTAGAGTCATCAGGATCAGTGTTCCAACTTGCATCGGTGTAACCGTTTACAACGAGCTCTTGGTCACCTCCATAACAAAGAAACATATCCTTAGTTCTTTTCAAGTACTTCAGGATATTCTTGACCGCTGTCCAGTGTTCCATTCCTGGATCACTTTGATATCTGCTAGTCAAACTAACCGCATGTGCTAGATCCGGGCTCGTACATAGCAGGGCCTACATGAGAGATCCGACTGCCCGAGGCATAGGCGATGTTACACATCGTTTCTCTTTATTATTCCGTAGCCGGTCCGTGAGTTTTATTCAATACCTTGCACAGTAACATAGGTAAGAACCCTTTCTTACTTTCGTCCATTCTAAACTTCTTTAGAATCTTGTCCGGATATGTACTCTGTGATAGCCCTATTAGACGTCTTGATCTATCTCTATAAATCTTGATGCCTAATATATACGATGCTTCACCAAGGTCTTTCATTGAAAAACTATTATTCAAATAACCCTTAACACTGCTTAATAGTTCTATATCATTCCCGATCAATAATATGTCATCTACATATAATATCAGGAATGCTACGAGCTCCCACTCACTTTCTTGTAAATACGAGGCCTCTCCATGACATTGTATAAACCCGAAGTCTTTGATCACCTTATCAAAGCGTCGGTTCCAACTTCTCGATGCTTGCTTCAGTCCATAGATTGAACGCTGAAGTTTGCATACTTTGTCAGCATTTTTAGGATCGACAAAACCTTTGGGTTGTACCATATACAACTCTTCCTCAATGTCTCCATTAAGGAACGCCGTTTTGACATCCAACTGCCAAATCTCATAATCGAAAAATGCAGCTATTGCTAACAAAATCCTCACAGATTTCAGCTTCGCTACAGGTGAGAAAGTCTCATCGTAGTCAACTCCTTGAATTTGTCGGAAACCCTTTGCGACAAGTCGAGCTTTATAGACGATAATATTACCATCGACATCTGTTTTTCTCTTGAAGATCCATTTATTTTCGACAGCCTTTCGGCTATCGGGTAAGTCTACCAAAGTCCATACTTTGTTATCATACATGGATCCCATTTCGGATTTCATGGCTTCTTGCCATTTGTTGGAATCTGGGCTCATCATCGCTTCTTCATACGTCGCAGGGTCCTCATCATTGTTATCCACAATCATGACATTTAGACAAGGATCATACCAATCAGGAGTGGCACGTTCCCTTGTCGATCTGCGAGGTTCAGTAGTTTCCTCGTTCGAAGTTTCATGATCATTATCATTAGCTTCCTCTGTTGCCGGTGTAGGCGGTACAGGTACAACTTCCGGTACTGCGCTACTCTGATCAACGAGTATAGATTCATCAATCTCATCGAGTTCTACTTTTCTTCCAGTCACTTCTTTAGTGAGAAATTCTTTCTCAAGAAAGGTTCCGTTCTTAGCAACAAAGATTTTGCCTTCGGATCTGTGATAGAAAGTGTATCCTATAGTTTCCTTAGGATAACCTATGAAGACGCATTTCTCCGCTTTGGGTTCTAGCTTGTCCGGTTGTAACTTCTTTACATAGGCTTCGCAACCCCAAACTTTCAGGAACGACAGCTTAGGTTTCTTATTAAACCATAATTCATACGGTGTCGTTTCTACGGATTTTGATGGTGCTCTATTTAAAGTGAATGCGGCTGTCTCTAATGCATAACTCCAAAATGATAACGGCAAATCAGTAAGAGACATCATACTACGAACCATATCTAATAGAGTTCGATTACGACGTTCGGACACACCGTTTCGTTGAGGTGTTCCCGGCGGTGTCAATTGTGAAAGTATTCCGCATTTCTTTAAATGCATGCCAAACTCATAACTGAGATATTCACCTCCACGATCAGATCGTAGAAATTTGATCTTCTTGTTACGTTGATTTTCTACTTCACTTTGAAATTCCTTAAACTTCTCGAAAGTTTCGGATTTATGTTTCATGAAATAGATATACCCATATCTACTCAGATCATCTGTGAAGGTTAGAACATAACGATAACCACCGCGCGATGCTACGCTCATTGGTCCACATACATCGGTATGTATGATTTCCAATAAGTCGGTAGCTCGCTCCATCATCTGAGAGAATGGAGTCTTTGTCATTTTTCCCATTAGACATGCTTCGCCTCTAGCAAGTGCCTCAAAGTCAAGTGATTCAAGTAAGCCATCAGTATGGAGTGTCGTCAGGCGTTTCACTCCAATATGACCAAGGCAGCGATTGCCACATATAAGTAGAATTATCATTTAGTTTAATTCGCTTAGCATCAATGTTATGTATATGTGTATCACTACTATCGAGATCTAACGAGAAATAAGCCATTCTTTTGTGGTGCTCGACCATAAAAGATATTATTCATAAAAATAGAACAACCATTATTCTCGGACTTGAATGAATAACCGTCTTGCATTAAACAAGATCCAGATATAATGTTCATGCTCAACGCAGTACATAATAACAATTATTTAGGCTTAAAACTAATCCCGAAGGTAGATGTAGAGGAAGTGTCCCATTGCGATCACATTGACCTTGGATCCGTTTCCAACGCGTATCGTCACTTCATCTTTCAGCGGTTGTCGTTTATTCTTTAGTTCTGTTTCGAGTTACAAATATGAGCAACCGAACCGGTATCAAATACCCAGTACTAGAACGAGAACTAGTGAGATAAACATCTATAACATGTATATCAGATATACCTTCTTTCTTCTTCTTGACAAGGCCGCTCTTTAGATCAGCCGATACTTGGAGCAATTACGCTTCCAAAGTGTCCCTTCTCCTTGCGATAATAGCACTCAGCATCGGGCTTAGGGCCGTTCTTAGGTTTCATAGGAGGCGTGGCAGCTTTCTTGCCACCCTTCTTGAATTTTCCCTTAGACTTGCCCTGTTTCTTGAAACTGGTGGTCTTGTTGACCATCAACACTTGGTGCTCTTTCTTGATCTCAATCTCAGCAGCTTTTAGCATGCCAAAGAGTTCAGGTAACTCCTTGTTCATGTTCTGCATATTGTAGTTCATCACAAAGTTCTTGTAACTTGGTGGCAGTGATTGAAGGACACGATTAATCCCCAGTCTGTTAGGAATCACTATTCCCAAGTCACTGAGTTTCTTCGCATGCCCGGTCATGGCGAGCATGTGCTCACTAACGGAGCTGCCTTCTTCCATCATACAGCTGAAGAAATGTTTCGATGCTTCATAGCATTCCACTGCCGCATGAGTCTCGAATATAGCTTTCAGCTCATTCATCAACTCATGAGGATCATGGTGCTCAAAACGTTTTTGAAGATCGGATTCCAGACTGCACAGGATGGCACACTGAACTTGAGAGTACCGAGTTTTCCGAGTTGCGTAAACAGCTTTTACTTCATCGGATTCATCTTCTGCAGGAGGGTCACCTAGCGGTGCATCAAGCACAAATTGCAGATTTCCGCCGAGAGGAAGATCCTCACATGACGGAACCAGTCGGTGAAGTTGCTACCGTTGCTCTTAAGTTTCTCTTTCTCTAGGAACTGATTAAAATTGATTGAGGACGCCATCTCTACAACATATATTTGCAATAGTTTAGACTAAGTTTATGACAAATTGAGTTCAAATTTTAATTCAACATAATTAAAACCCTAGGTGAACTCCCACTCAAAACAATATCCCTCGCATTGTCTTAGTGATCACACGAACCAAATCCACCGCACCTAAACCCGATCATCACGAGAAAAGGTGTGATTTCAATGGCGAACACTCATAGTGTTCATCATATCAACCATATGATTCATGCTCTACCTTTCGGTATCACGTGTTCCGAGACCATGTCTGTACATGCTAGGCTCGTCAAGGCCACCTTAGTATCCGCATGTGCAAAACTGTCTTGCACCCGTTGTATGTACTTATCGAATCTATCACACCCGATCATCACGAGATGCTTCGAAACGATAAGACTTAATAACGGTGCTACTAAGGATGAACACTTTATTATCTTGAGATTTTAGTGAGGGATCATCTTATAATGCTACCGTCGCGATCTAAGCAAAATAAGATGCATAAAAAGGATTAACATCACATGCAGTTCATATGTGATATGATATGGCCCTTTTGTTCTTGTGCCTTTGATCTTCATCTCCAAAGCACGGATATGATCTCCATCATCTTCGGGCATGATCTCCATCATCGTCGGCGTAGCACCAAGGTCAATGGCACCGTCTTCATGTTTGTCCTCCATGTAGCAACTATTACAACTACTTTGAAATACTACTCAACATGAAATTTAAAGACAACCATAAGGCTCCTGCCGGTTGCCACAATACAATAATGATCATCTCATACATATTCATCATCATATCATGGCCATATCACATCACCAAACCCTGCAAAAACAAGTTAGACGTCTCTAATTTGGTTTGCATATTTTACGTGGTTTAGGGTTTTCGAGAGAGAGATCTAATCTACCTACGAACATGAACCACAACGTTGATACTAATGTTTTCAATAGAAGAGTAAATTGAATCTTTACTATAGTAGGAGAGACAGACACCCGCAAAGCCTCTTATGCAATACAAGTTGCATGTCGAACGAGGAACAAGTCTCATGAACGCGGTCATGTAAAGTTAGTCCGAGCCGCTTCATCCCACTATGCCATAAAGATGCAAAGTACTCAAACTAAAGATAACAAGAGCATCAACGCCCACAAACCATTGTGTTCTACTCGTGCAACCATCTATGCATAGACCTGGCTCTGATACCACTGTAGGATAACGTTGCATAGAAAACAAAAATTTTCCTACCGCGAACACGCAATCCAAGCCAAGATGCAATCTAGAAGACGGTAGCAACGAGGGGGTATCGAGTCTCACCCTTGAAGAGATTCCAAAGCCTACAAGATGAGGCTCTTGTTGCTGCGGTAGACGATCACTTGCCGCTTGCAAAAGCGCGTAGAAGATCTTGATCACGATCGGTTCCGGCGCCACGAACGGGCAGCACCTCCGTACTCGGTCACACGTTCGGTTGTTGATGAAGACGACGTCCACCTCCCCGTTCCAGCGGGCAGCGGAAGTAGTAGCTCCTCTTGAATCCGACAGCACGACGGCGTGGTGTCGGTGGCGGTGTAGAAGTCCGGCGGAGCTTCGCTAAGCAAACCGGACAATATGAAGTGGAGGAGCAAAGCTAGGGTTTGGGAGGGGGTGGCCGGCCACTCAAGGGGGGCGGCCAAGCTATGGTCTTGGGGTGGCCGGCCCCATCCCTTGGCCCCTCATTATATAGGTGGATCCCAAGTGTTGGTGTCCAAGTCTTCGAATAAGACCCGAAACCAAAACCTTCCATAGGATGGGGCACACCTAGCCCAACTAGGACTCCCACCCAAAGGTGGGATTCCCACCTCCCATGTGGGGGGTGGCCGGCCCCCTATGGTGGAGTCCACTTGGGACTCCACCCCCACTAGGGCTGGCCGGCCATGGAGGTGGAGTCCCTTGTGGACTCCACCTTCCTTGGTGGTTTCTTCCGGACTTTTCTAGAACCTTCTAGAACCTTCCATAGAACCTTCCGCGACATTTTATTTCACATAAAATGACATCCTATATATGAATCTTATTCTCCGGACCATTCCGGAACTCCTCGTGATGTCCGGGATCTCATCCGGGACTCCGAACAAATATTCGAACTTCATTCCATAATTCAAGAACTACCATTTCAACATCCAACTTTAAGTGTGTCACCCTACGGTTCGAGAACTATGCGGACATGGTTGAGTACTCACTCCGACCAATAACCAATAGCGGGATCTGGAGATCCATAATGGCTCCCACATATTCAACGATGACTTTAGTGATCGAATGAACCATACACATATATTACCAATTCCCTTTGTCTCGCGATATTTTACTTGTCCGAGGTTTGATCTTCGGTATCACTCTATACCTTGTTCAACCTCGTCTCCTGACAAGTACTCTTTACTCGTACCGTGGTATGTGGTCTCTTATGAACTCATTCATATGCTTGCAAGACATTAGACGACATTCCACCGAGAGGGCCCAGAGTATATCTATCCGTCATCGGGATGGACAAATCCCACTGTTGATCCATATGCCTCAACTCATACTTTCCGGATACTTAATCCCACCTTTATAGCCACCCATTTACGCAGTGGTGTTTGGTGTAATCAAAGTACCTTTCCGGTATAAGTGATTTACATGATCTCATGGTCATAAGGACTAGGTAACTATGTATCGAAAGCTTATAGCAAATAACTTAATGACGAGATCTTATGCTACGCTTAATTGGGTGTGTCCATTACATCATTCACACAATGACATAACCTTGTTATTAATAACATCCAATGTTCATGATTATGAAACTAATCATCCATTAATCAACAAGCTAGTTTAAGAGGCATACTAGGGACTTCTTGTTTGTCTACATATCACACATGTACTAATGTTTCGGTTAATACAATTCTAGCATGATATATAAACATTTATCATAAACATAAAGATATAAATAATAACCACTTTATTATTGCCTCTAGGGCATATCTCCTTCACTCCACACCCCTGAACCCAAGAAATTAAGCCAAGTTCAAAACATGCTTTGAGAAAAACCACATATGCATGTCACATGTCAACACGTAATTTTCCTTCTCAGGCAACAAATACTTGCTGAAAACACATCATTTCATACAGAACTTAGGTCTGAACTGTAACATCACTTCATACCGTGAACTGTAATTCTATACCTTTATATGTTACAGATTTTGTAATTCTAAGCTGAAAAAACATGAGGTTAAACCAAATGTAGTTAGTTTCAAGTTTCCAAAAAAAGAATGGTGTATTGACTAAAACAACAGTGAATCAGTTCTCAGATTTCCTAATTCCTAATTATTTTAGTGTGTGAAGGTTCCGGCTGCAAGCCTGCAACCTCAAAAGACTAATGCTACCAAACCAAATCTCAAAACATGCAGCTGAGCACAGAACAATAGCCCAGGACAAGGATACCAAATCCAAGATTCTGCAAAGCGCAAGAGTAGAAGCGAGGAGAGAAATATGAGTCAAGTAGCATATGGTAAAGCAGGGCAGCACCAAACGAAAGAAACACACCTGAATACCAGTAAACAAAATAAAATAGCCACTGCAACCAAGCCTTCGTGCATCTGATCAGAACCCTCGTCGGATGCTGCTTCTCCATATAATATCTACACAAATTGAATAAGATACACCTTATCTTTTTTTATAGGAAACAAGCACTGAGCACAGACTTAACGAGACTCACGAGAGCAGCATCAAGAGAAGGACCTCATGGTGGCGCGCGTGTGGAAGGCACTGTGATGTCCGCGCTACGTCCATGCCCCGTGCCACTCCTGTCCTCTTTACCTCCAGGAGCAATCCCTCACTGCTCAAAGCGATGCAAATATGTATAAAATCAGATACAGTACCAACTTTCTCATCGGCAAATATGTATTATCAGTTTACATTTATTTTTGTACAGCTTACAGGCATCTTTCTAGACTACAAATGAACACATTCAGTCAGAAAAGCAAGTCAATATTATAAGAAAATTTTAGCATGAGAAAATGTGTGCAATTGGCTTTACGCAGAAAAATTGCTTTTTAGATGTCATCCTGTGGTTTTCCATGTCATGTTCTGCAGGATCCCACCATTTATACTGACACGGTTTCTTGGAGTCTCATCCATAGCATTTCCCTCTTGTTTCATGGAGGGTGTTGCTGTAGGCTCTTACATGTTCTGCACATCTTGTTAGTATCAATTCTGGATTGGGGTCAAATACATTAGTACGTGCATAGCTATAACGTAACCAACAATGTTACCCTCGGAAGGTGTTCATTTAGGTGAATATATGTAGGATAATATCATGATGCAAAACTCAAAATATGAGCTGCAATCAGATAAATCTGGGGTCATTAAAGTATGAACTGCAATCAGACAGACATGAACTTGCCATGGGTAATCAGGAATAAAGGGGCAAAAAGGAGAATGCTCAAATTCAGTATAACTATGGGATGCAACCTCATGCGTGTGAACTAAATCACAAAGACGCAGCTATGAATTTTTTTGCTAGAAAAAAGGACAATGATTTGGTGGAGAGTACATCAGATCTAGCAAATAATACATACATGCAAGCACATGACCTGACCAACTAAAAAGCCAAAGGTGAGGTAAATCTGCAATAGAAAAGGGGATAAAGAGGTTCAGGAAGATCTTTAGTACTAACCTTTTGGCACGATCTTGATCGGGAGGAAGATGAGAGGTGGTGCAGGAAGTCCTGGAAGCATGTAGATGGAGAATACTTCAAATCCTAATACCAACTAAAAAGGCCAAGGGTGACGTAAATTTGCTATAGAAATAGGGATAAAGATAGGGCTCAAGAGGATATGGAGTACTAACCTTTTGGCACAGTCCTGGAAGAAAGTATGGTGCCCGCCGCCTGCCTGAGCAGCGCCAATTCACCCTCGGCGCACAGGCAGCAAGGAGGGCGCGGCGGATCCTCCTCCCTGTGAGACTCCCACTTCGTCTGCAATGGCACGTTCAGCAGCCTAAGGACCTAAGAAACGAAAATAAAAAGCGTGTAGGTTGGATTCGTTGAACCATTACTGATGGGTACACAGGGTACCAGCCGCCGCCGACCTCTCCTCGCTCGGGCACGCTCGCTGTCGCTCAAAATATAGTGCCATATGTAAATAAAGAACACACCAAGATAGGCATAATGAACATAATTGCACTGAAGTCGACAGCCCAGTGTCCATCGTCCGCTTGCAGAGCAGAGTGTTGAGCAAGGGCTCGCCTCAATGATATTAATATGGTCTCTTCTGTAACCTCTGCACTATCTGCAAGCTTGATGGCTGGAAGATCCACGAGAAGATGCTTTTGTTTTGCATACTGCAATAGATCATAGTAGAAAGTGAGAATATTACGGTATATATGCTATACTTATTGAAGTATAGATTGTATATTAAGATAACAAACAGTAAAACGGGAAAGAAAAATCGTAGTGAGGTAGACTATAATAAGTAAGCAGTATGAAGATTGTCCCTTATCCTAGTAAGGTACAGAAAAGAAACATTTGCCTATGTGAAAAACAGACTGCTGAATTTCTGCATGGTTTCATTTGTTATTTTTTATACTGGTCAGTCGAAAGTTGGAGCGGTGAGTTTTCCGGTCGTTGTATCACTGGGCGCGCGACACCAACTGCTATCGCAAAAATGATGTCTATGAGTTGTTAAGGACTCTGAACAGAGTTAATTAAGAGAAGTACTGCAAAGATTCCAAAGATCAGATGGCAAAAGGCAATTTCTGGCCAACCAAACTCACGGGGACGCCGTAATTAATGCGGCGTGGCGGCCGTGCCGATGGCTCGGGCTGCAGTCGACAGATCCGCGGCGGCGTCTGTTCGATCTTGATGGAGAGGACGGCTGTAGCGAGGAAACCAAAATGGAACTGAACGCTTACCTATCCCTTGCAAGATCTTGAGAGAGAAAAGAGACGAGCCGCCGCCGGCCCGTTCCTGCCCTGCTCGATCTGAGCAGAAAGGCGAGGAAGAGACGCGGGAGTCGGCGTTGACTTCACACCGGCGGAGACGTGCGCGACCAGTGGTGATCTGGAGGAGCCGCGACGGCAGCGTCTACTCTTCGCACGGCGACTCCCGCAACCGGTGGTGACCGGCGCTCCACGCAGCAGCACCCCGCGGCCGCTCTCCGGCGGCGCCCGCGTTCCCTCCTCGCTCACGTCGGCAGGTGGGTCAGGATGGGAGTGGCGGCTGGGGATGGAGGCGGAGTGGCGGACGAATGAGGCTTCGGGCGAGAACCCTAGCGGAATTGGTCGCCTCTGTCTCGAGCCGCGCGTACACAAAGAAAGGCTACGCAAACGAGCTGTTCTGGCTGTCTCTTCCTGTCGGCTCCACACCTGGTTGGGCCCAATTGTCATGCATTCATTTGCAGAAAGCTGGTGACGAAAAAATTACCGCAATGGATGGCTGAGGTGAAAAGCGGGAGTGAATCGCTTGCATCCAACGGTGGACGAACGTTTGCCCCTCTCAGGTGCCTTGGTTGGCCGGGTAGTCTAGGAACATTTATAGGAGAAATTGTCTGAAATATATTCAGAACTTCTTCATGGTAAAAGTCTGTTATCTGATGATCAAACGATGGCGATGTTTTGTGCACTGGTTTCTTGTTGGAGGCATCGTTTATAGGAGAACATTTTTTACTCCGGTTGTGGCCATTGGTGGTTGTAGTTTTTGATGCTTCACTGTTCAGTTCGGCTGGATTTTTTTATTTTCGTTCGGCTGTGTGCATCCTTGATGTATTTTGATATTATGTTGTCGCAGAGGGTAGGTGTAATTACCATCTACTTGGTATTACTATATTTTCTTTATCAAAAAAATAGAATTCAGAACTACTATGCAATTGATTTGAGGTACCGAGGTAAAACAATCACATATATATGGTTCTTACATATTGATTTGAAGTGAAGGGTTATTCAGTTTGGCATTGTCTAAGGATCTCAAGATGCAAGGAGATACTCAAGCACCCAGAGTAGGACCAACGAACTATGCATGACCAGGCGACACCACAAGTATGCAGCAGGAATAGTCGCATAGACGCATGGTGGCCTGAGATGTAGCTGTTATGCATGGAGTTCTAAGCTTTTGATGCGATTGCAAACTGATAAGAATTGGGAACAAATTGTATGCCTGACTGCTCTGCTTGTATCACAGATTCACAGCACGTTGCATTGCCACCTAATTTTATTTGTCCGATTGTTTTGATGTTACTTGTGACTGAATGAACTGCTGGTCCGACGACTAGCTGTTGAAATTTTGGTGCTACGGGTCATGGTTTTGTCTGAATACATCGCATCGTTGAGCTATGTTTACCTAGTGTTTGCGAAAACTGGGTCTGCGAGAGATACATCTAAAAGATCAGCAAGATCCTTGATCGTATCGGGGTATGGTGTCACCAATATTATGCTTGGATATGTATCACATGATATGTTGCAACAACACTTCGCGCTCAAATTAAAAATTTGAGCAATCAACAATCATGATAATAATTGTGTGCATCCGTGAAGACCCAGGGGTTTGTCTACTTTCCAAAAAAAAAAGAGGCACAAGTCTATACCACCCACGTTACATACTCCTGACTATTGAGTGGTGCTTAGAGAACGTGGCAATGAGACTCTCATCTCCTGGAACTCTTGGCAGCCCTCGGCGCCGATCTCTATGAAGGCTGCCACGAGGGTCGGTATCACGTTGGCTAGAGCAAGCTTGAACCCAACCGAGCAAGGTCGCTCCCTGCTCACCACGGTGGCATTGTCATCTCCCAAGACTGTTTCATCAACACATCCTTTCAAATACGTCTCGCAAGTCGTGAGCACCAACCTCCCCCGGCGGCGGAAGTGGTCCTTTACGAACCCCTCGAATTCTTGGGGTGGCCGGCGTAGCAGGTGGAGCATGCTCCGGAGGGTGAGAAGATAAGCGTTCTCGTTGTAGGGCAGCGCGTTGCGGTGGCCGAATGGTGTACCTACTAGGGTCTCATAGCCATCTTCGTTGTAATAAGGTTGGTCGTTAAGGACGAGGCCCTGGATGGACACAAGGACTTGGAGGAGGCTCGACGCCGCCGGTGACCACACCTCAGTTCCCTCGCCGCCATACGTGTTGAGCAGGCTGAGGCACACTGTGCCGGACTCATAGAGGTTTGGATTGAGACGTAGACCGAAGGAGTGGTAGTAAACCTGGGGTGGCACGGCCGGGTAGGACGGGGGCAGCTGGAGGTCGAAGAAGAATAGCCCGTCCTGGTATGGCGTCCCGCGCGCACCGACCATCACTGCCCGGAGAAGGTCCATCCGGTCCTCGAAAGCACGCACATAGATGGTCTCTGCAAATAAAGAAGTAGTTGGTTGGTTGGAACATGGACACAACATACCTGCATGGTATAACTATGAAAAATATTTCCGACTGCTACCTGGCAAGTTTTTTTCTAGAATTTTCCATTCCTTTTGTACCGTCTTAAGCCAACGCTTTCCACGGCGAGCACCCTGTATTTGGTGAAATAAACGTAGTGTTGGTTATGCAATGCCTAATTTGAGCTCACATATTAACTCATCAACCCAAGTGCAAAAAAACCAAAGGATATCATAATTAAGCATGTGGACCGATAGCATGCCTGCATTTGGAGACAAATACCTCGTCTGCGCTGTCAATGTAATGGTGATCCGGAGGGCTATGCAGTATATCAAAATGTGAGAAACAGAAAGATAGGTCGCCACTGATAGCATCTGTAGCAATCTTTTCCTCTCCCGCTCCAAGGTTCTCCTTGGTGGCTACAGGTGACTTCGAACGTGGGAACCACGACAGAGACCATATTGTCACAAACCCCTTACCCCGGGACAACACTTCGCCGGTAAATCGAAGCAAATACCAGATGAAAGAACTGAACCGGCCTTTAAACGTCCCTGGCGTCTTGTCTTCGTTGGCTTCACCACTGTCGCTCTCAGCATCGCCATCCTCTGCTGGGTTGCATTGATCATTGTCCTACAATAAGATAAGCCGTGTCAACTGGTGAATGCTCTTCTCCCGGAACAGTTAGCTAGTACAAATACATATATTATGTTGACACAGAGAAAATTGTTTGGTGTCGAGCGGGTGTGCTTGGTAGAACTGCGTAGAGGCAGTACAAATGATGGATGAATAAATACCGTGTCGGCGGCGGTTGGTTCTTCAGGTTCCTCCGTGCTGCTGTCCTCATCTATTTCTTCATTTGGTGATACCATGTAGTCGTCCTGGTAGGCAACAACGATCTCATGGAGCAACACCTGCAGCATGCTCTATCAAGGTCAACAACAACACTAAAGAGCTGAGTACGATGGGAGTGTCCGAGTCCTAGTGGACCCAGACGTTTCCTGGAAGTAAAATAACATGTTTAGAGTTTCAGTATAGTCTGAAAAGGCCACAAGTATATATATGACCATGTGATCTATATATTTCAGCAAAAAGGAAAAAAATCGAACACACATGCATGAACGGATATGTGGATCTTTAACAGAAAAGGTGCATCCATTGCAAATCCACACAATTTGAGTACTATTTTCTCTACCCTAAATTTTTTCATGATACCCACAACTGTAGGCATATACACGTACCGTTGAGATGCTACTGTCGCCCCACTTGACTTGCACATGGCCATCAGGAAGGTCAATAACACGTCCCACCCAGGAAAGATCGGCATTTTTCTTCGTGTTGCTCCATGACTGTACTGATGTTCCGCGGTCAGATGATCTTGATGGAAGGAGTCGAACAACAATATCTCCTAGGTTAGGAAGGTCGTCAGGATGCAGTTCCAAATCGTAGGCGCTCACGGTCTCATTGCACTCGACCTCCCTATCCTCGCTAGGGCACGCCGTGGCCTTGAACCATGACACATTTACTGTCTGGTCCCTACAACAAACAGTCCTCACGACACCAACACGCCTTGCCGGTTTGGTACTACCATCTAAAGTAATGTCATCGTTGATGGTACTAGCGGTTGCGCCGCCGTCGAGAAATGCACTGTCAACCACGTGGTGACCAGGTAGAAAGTCTTGGTCGTTGATGATGTGCAAAGGGACCATGGACTCCGATGGCACGCCATGTTGTTGTGTGCCGTCCTGCCACAACACGTCGACATAGGTGTGGGTCTTGGCGACGTTCATGGGCAGCTCCAGCTTATCCAAGCATGCATCGTGCTGTCGCTCTTCCTCCTGTTGAGGATCATGAGCAAAAGCTATTTCACCATGGGCCGAACCGGGCTCGGTAAAGAAGCAGCGGTCAGCTGGCGCCCAGCCGCAATTGTTGTAAGCCACGCAGAAGAAGGTCAAGTCATGAGGGTTTTGGTAAGCCGGAGGAGCGGATTCCTCGACAAGCAGCCGGTCGGTGCCGCAATGTGTCGAGGCGATCCAATGGACGAGTACACCGGACATCTCCACCTTCACGACCGTGCCTATGGCTACATCGCGGTCGGCGTGCCAGTGCTCACGAAGCCACCTGGCGTCCTTGAAAACAGTACTTGGGCCGACCCGCAGCCCCGGGTAGAAACAACTGTTCCTCCGAGGGAGGTGTTAGGAAACGTGATCGTATGTGACACGTTTAGATATCTAGTCCTAGTCAAATACGTTGTATGCCTAGCACCGCCTGTACCTCCTATATATGTGAATCAATAGGGAGCTCGTGTGTATCCGAGTAGTCCCAAAGAATATACTACCTGATCAGATTATCGATTTTACATGGTATCAGGCCGCCTCTTCCGCCTGTAACCCTAGATCGCGACTCCATCCATTGTCGCCGCCGAAGGTTCGTCGTCTGCCATGGCGTCATCATCTACGACGCCGTCGCTGAGCCTTGGCGCTCCTCCGCGTGAGCTCCTCACGCGTGAGAACTACCCCACCTGGCGCTCTCAAGTTCTGCCCGCCATACGGGGCGCCATGCAGATGGGTCTTCTCGATGGGACAGACCCTGCGCCTCCTACTGAGATCGTCGACGTTCCTGCTGATCCAGCGAACGGAACCCCTGCCAAGATGAAGGTCAATCCTGCATATGCATCTTGGATCTCTCGCGACCAGCTTGTTCTCTCTTATCTGCTTCAAGCCCTTCACCCCAAAGAAGTTCTCCCTCATGTTCATCGGCTTGAGACATCTGCCGGGGTTTGGCGCGCCCTCCAACAGATGTTTTCCGCCCAAAGCGAGGCTCGGGTTGATAATCTGTTGGTTGCTCTCGCCAACACAAAAAAACTGCAGTCGTCTACGTCTGAGTATCTTGCCAAGATGCAAGGTTTTGCTGATGAACTCGTCGCCGCCGGACATCCGCTCCAGGACCGTCAGCTTGTCTCCTATATTTTGGCCGGCCTTGGGAAAGACTACAACTCCCTTGTTGCAGCACTCGGCGTGGCGGCCACGCCCCTCACGTTGAGCATGCTCTATTCTCAGCTGCACGCCTACGATCAACGTCAACTTCTTCTTGATGGCCCTGCTCCGCCCGATTTTGAGTCTTCGGCTAACGCCGCCTCCAAACAGGGGCGCCCTCGCTCCGACTACTACAACAACTCCTACAGCAACAATTACAATGGACGACCCCGTGATCGTGGTGATCGTCGAGATGAGCGACGTGACGATCGTGGCGATCGTCGTGACAATCGCACTTACAATCAAGGACGAGGCGGTGGCCGTGGACCTCCCGGAGGGGGACGTGGTCGTGGCCGAGGACGTCGCCGCACAACCCCATGGGTGGACGTTACTTGTCAGATATGCAGCAAAGAAGGCCATTATGCCAAAGATTGCTGGTCAAGATACTCACACGAAGAGGACTATGGTGACAAGGAAATACATGCCGCATACGGCGTGGATACAAACTGGTACCAGGACTCCGGTGCCACACATCACATTACCAGCGAGCTCAACAATCTGACTCTCCGGGACAACTATAGAGGCTATGACAAGGTCACCTCCGCCAATGGACAAGGTATGAGTATTTCACATGTTGGTCATTCAATAATTCATAACCCTACTCAAAATTTTCGTCTTCGCAATATTCTTCATGTTCCACATGCCTCCAAAAATCTTCTTTCTGTCCATCGATTCACTCTCGATAATGGTGTTTTTATCGAGTTTCACCCCTTCTTCTTTTTGATTAAGGATCAGGTCACCCGGAAAATCATTCATAGAGGACGGTGTGTTGGAGGCCTTTACCCGTTGATTTCGTCCTTGGTGTCTCCCGGATCTTCCAAGCATGCTTTTGCCGTCTCCAAGCCATCCCAGTCCCAGTGGCACAGTCGTTTAGGGCACCCTTCATTAGCTATTGTTATGCAAATTCTAGGCAAACATAATCTTCCTTGTGTTCGTGATACTACTAGTATGTTAGTTTGTGATTCATGTCAGAAAGCTAAGAGCCATCAGCTCCCTTATCCTATATCATCTAGTGTTTCTACTGTTCCTCTACAGCTAGTCTTTTCTGATGTATGGGGACCTGCACCCACTTCTGTTGGTCGTCATAATTATTATATTAGCTTCATTGATGATTATAGCAAATTCACTTGGATCTACTTACTCAAACACAAGTCTGATGCCTTAGCTGCTTTTATAACCTTTCAGAAGCTTGTTGAGCGCAAATTCAACAGAAAAATTTTAACTGTTCAATCCGATGGGGGGGGGTGAATACATCAAAATAAACTCCTTCCTTCAAACACAAGGGATTGCTCATCTTATGTCCTGTCCCCATGCTCACCAACAAAATGGTGCTGCTGAGAGGAAACACCGCCACATTGTTGAAGTCGGTCTATCCCTGTTAGCACATGCCGCCATGCCTCTAAAATTTTGGGATGAAGCTTTTCTCACTGCCGCATATCTTATAAATATGCTTCCTAGCAAAGTCCTCAACAATGACACCCCTATGCATCGTCTTCTTGGAACACATCCCAACTATTCATCTCTTCGTGTCTTTGGCTGTGCATGTTGGCCCAACCTTCGCCCCTATAATAAGCGCAAACTTGCTTTCCGCTCCACACAATGTGTCTTTCTTGGCTACAGTCCTCGTCACAAAGGGGTAAAGTGTCTTGAGGTCTCCACTGGGCGAGTTTACATATCCCGTGATGTAGTTTTTGATGAGGCAGTTTTCCCGTTTAAATCCCTTCATCCTAATGCTGGTGCCCTTCTACGCAAACAAATTCTACTTCTTGACCCTTCACTTCATAATTTTGAGGAGGGGGGTGCTATTATTGATGATCATTGTGTGCCAAATACTCATGCTTCTAATCCTTCCTCTAGTCGTGTTTCTCCAGTGCAGGGTGATACAGCACTTCCAGCTCGAGCAGCAGGTGAAAATTCTGCTCAAAATGATGCTCATAGCAGATCATATGACACTTTTGAAGATTCAGGAGAAACGGACGGAAATTCACTTTCCGGGGAAGATTCTCTGCCAAGATCTTCATTGGGATCGCCGCTGATCGCCTCGGATCAGGCGCTGTCGGAGCCGTCTCGAGCGTCAGACGGCCGTGCGCGGGCGCGTGAGCTGTCGCCGGCCCTGCGGTCCCCCTCCAGATCCTCTGCGCGTGAAGTTCCGTCTCCACCATCTCGCTCCACGCCATCGGCCACACCCTCGGCCGCACAACGCAGCGGGTCATCTGCTGCATCACCAGCGACACCGTCTGTGTCTGGCAGTCCTGCCGATGACCCCAGCTCGGCAGAAGGATCTTCTGCGCCACGCGCGCCTGCCCCTCCCCCTCGTGTGTCTACTCGACCCGCTACACGGGCTTCTCGAGGGATTGTTCAACCTAAAGAGTATACTGACGGCACGGTACGCTGGTTGCTCTCATGTACTACAGATGAACCAGCCAATCTTTCAAATGCATTGGAGGATCCAAATTGGCGTGGTGCTATGGATGAAGAGTTCAATGCACTTCAGCAAAACAAAACCTGGAGGTTAGTTCCTCCACGTCACAGCAAAAACATCATTGACTGTGTGTGGGTCTATAAGGTCAAAAGAAAGGTTGATGGTACCATTGATCGATATAAGGCACGTTTGGTTGCCAAAGGTTTCAAACAGAGATACGGTATTGACTATGAAGATACTTTTAGTCCAGTTGTCAAAATTGCCACCGTTCGTCTAGTTTTGGCATTAGCTGTGTCCAGAGGATGGAGTCTACGACAGTTGGATGTTAAGAACGCGTTTCTCCATGGCGTTCTGGAAGAGGAAGTCTATATGCGACAGCCGCCTGGGTATGAAGACAGGTTGAGACCAGACTATGTCTGCAAACTGGACAAGGCTTTGTATGGTCTCAAACAAGCACCACGAGCATGGTATGCTCGGTTAAGCACCAAGTTGGTTGCTCTTGGTTTTGTTGCTTCAAAATCTGACATGTCCCTGTTTATTTATCGCAAGCGTCGTGTCACTATTTATATGCTGATTTATGTTGACGATATAATTGTTGCAAGTTCGTCACAAGCTGCGACAGATGCTCTACTGAAGGATCTCAGTCATGAGTTTGCACTTAAGGATCTTGGTGATCTGAATTTCTTCTTGGGCATTGAGGTGAAGAAGGTTGATAACGGCATTGTACTCAGCCAAGCAAAATATGCTCAAGATATCCTTACACGTGTTGGCATGGTTGGCTGTTCTGGTGTTGCTACACCACTGTCCTCCTCAGAGAAAATTACTGCCAGGCAGGGAACATTACTTGGTCCAGAAGATAGTACCAAATACCGCAGTATAGTTGGTGCATTACAGTATCTTACTCTTACTCGTCCGGATATCTCATATGCAGTTAATAAAGTCTGTCAGTATCTACATGCTCCCACTACAGTACACTTGACTGCAGCTAAACGTATTCTCAGATACGTCAAGCATACTATCACGGTTGGTCTTACTTTTCAGCAGTCATCCTCCATGTTAGTCAGTGCTTTCTCCGATGCAGATTGGGCAGGAGATGTTGATGATCGTCGGTCCACGGGGGGATTTGCAGTCTTTTTTGGACCAAATCTGATTTCCTGGAGTGCTAAAAAGCAGTCTACAGTCTCCAGGTCTAGCACTGAAGCAGAATATAAATCTGTAGCAAATGCAACAGCTGAGGTGATCTGGGTGCAGTCATTACTTAATGAACTAGGTGTTAAGTTGACACAGAAGCCGTGCTTATGGTGTGACAATTTGGAAGCTACTTACTTGTCAGCAAATCCAGTCTTTCATGCTAGAGCAAAGCACATTGAGATTGATTTTCACTTTGTCCGAGAACGAGTGTTAAAGAGACAGCTAGAGGTGAGGTTTATTTCCTCTAGAGATCAAGTAGCAGATGGGTTCACAAAGCCATTGTCTGTAAGAGCATTTGAAGACTTCAAGCATAATCTCAACTTGTCTAAGTTGTGATTAAGGGAGGGTGTTAGGAAACGTGATCGTATGTGACACGTTTAGATATCTAGTCCTAGTCAAATACGTTGTATGCCTAGCACCGCCTGTACCTCCTATATATGTGAATCAATAGGGAGCTCGTGTGTATCCGAGTAGTCCCAAAGAATATACTACCTGATCAGATTATCGATTTTACAGGAGGTAATGGTGGTTCTTGTATTCCGCTGCTACTCGTAGCATCATCTCCGCGTCGGCGACCATGCAGACGGCGCCGTCGTCGAATGACACCGTGACGTCGACGGACACATCGGCGACCTGCCCGAGCCACGGCCCGGAGACGACCAGGTCGCCGAGGACGAGCGCCCTGACGCGCCGCAGGCGAGACGGCGACACGCCGCTGAAGGCCTCAACCACTTCGCCGCGCTCGTCGAGCTTGACCAGGTCGAGCACGCTGGTGGCGCCGGTGACGACACCGATCTGGCCGCCCTCGTCGGACGCCGAGGCGACCACCTGGGCGATGTTCAGGTAGCTCCTGTCAATGACGGTGAGGTCGCTGGCCTTCTTGGTCACCACGGAGTTGTCCAGGCGGAGAATCTGGAACGTGTCCACCACGGTGCCCTCGACCTCAACTACGCCGCGGTCGCGGAGCCCGGGCCCGAAACTCACCAGATCGTGCTGGTGGATGTCTGGACTTGCCGTCACCACTTCCATCTTGAGCTTTCCTCTGAGTTCGATCGACGACCTCGTGAATTTTAGATTGGTCGTACGTAGTGTAGAAGATCGATCGACCAGACACCAGACGCCGGTGTATATAGACCGGTGTCCTGCTGGGTTATATATGTTACACGTACCTAACGCATAAGATGGTGTTTCTTTGACGTGATCCAACACATCTCTACAAATTACGATGAACAAATATATAAGGAAAATTTCAGGTGAGTTCTGTTTGAACTCTAAATAAAAAGAAACATGAAGGACATGTACATGGCATGCAACCACCGGTGTCCTATCGCGCGTGGCCGCAAGAATTCATCATTTTTCGCGAAAACACAAAAGATTTACGTTTCGATGCATTGATAGATAAAGAAAGTTAGATATGTACATGCCCCTCCGAAGAGGGACCAACACCCTGCGCTACAACTCGACCCAACAGAGGAGACCCTATCCTAGGGGAGTAACCGGCGAACACTCCGGGCTCCCACGTGCTCCCATTGCCGCGCCTCTGTCCTGATGTCGCTGAATAAGGAGGGCACCGAGGGCTATGCATTTGAAAGTGCATAAAGCCCCCATGTGTGGTTTTGGTAATTAATGACAATCCCTATGGACTAATGGTTGCATTGAGTTATATGTGTAGGAGTTGTCCATAGGAAATTCTTGAGCCATAAGTTGGCGTCAAGGTTGCAATACGAAGAAATGAGATGCAAGTTCAAGATGGCGTCAAGGTTGCAATATGAAGAAATGAGGTGCAAGTTCAAGATGAGTCAACTTGAAGAGCTCACATGCTTGAAGCTTGCCATTCATATGTGTCCATGGATATGTAAAGTTGCACCGAAGAAGAAGCTCATCCATAGTGGAGTAGGGGGGCAATCCGCATCTTCATCGACCAAGCACACTCAAGAACGGTGTTTCATCTTGTTGCGGTCAAGATCATCATCATCGAGCTAAAGTGGAAGGCACTATGTTAAGGTTTGCTCTTGATAGGGTTTCTTTATTACCGGTCTCGTGGTTTAGTTGGGAGACCGGTTGATAGGATAGTGGTCGTACTATCAAGGGGCTCTCGAGTGAGTAACTCGATCGTATCGTTCGGAGTGCGGTCAAACCTTTGCATCCTTGCATTATCTTTCTTGGTTGTATTTGGATCTTATCCATGTGGTGTTTTAGAGCTTGTGGTTATTTCCATGACAAGCTCTAGTTCATCGAAAATGGATTTCGGGTTTATCACTTGTTGCGTTTTCGATATCGGCGATTTTCCCGGTTTCTCGTATTGAGAAGTTTAACTCTAAAAATAATAGAAAATCATCCCCAACTAGTTTCCATATTTTCACTCTTTGTTGGGGTAGCTCTTGTTGTCCTCTTTCCAACAAAATCGGTTTAATGTCGATCGGAGTTTCCAAACTCTAGTTATTGATTTTCTAAGTTTGCCCAAAGAGAGAAGTTTGGGCTGGCCGGTAGTACCGCCTGAGCACGGCCGGTAGTACCGCCCGTGCACGGCCGGTAGTACCGGAAAAGAGGCTGAGCCTCACAGATGGTTTCCAGGGAGTTTGGGGTGCTCGGCGGTACCTCGGCCGATACCTCGGCTGGAGGCTCCGGCCTCCCCCTCCCGGCCCGCAGCTCCATCGCCTCGCTCTCCCTCACGCGCGCAGCACACACGAGCGGTAGTACCGCCCCTAGCTGGTCGGTACTACCGGCCCCAAGTCGAGGCAACCCCAACGGGCAGAAATTTGGGGGCCTCCCTTTTAAGTCTTTCTCCCCCCATCTTTCTTGAGTTGCTCCTCCTTCTTCTCCTCTCTCTCAAGCCTCTCTCTCCTCCATTGTTGTTGACCTTTTGAAGCTTGAGATCTTTCTCCCCTTCACATGATTCTTGCATCTATTTGAGAGAAAGATTGAGGGGGTCTAGATCCACACTTTGACCAAACCAAATCATCTCTTTGTGAATGAATCTTTGGGATCTAGATCTTGGAGATTTTTGTGTTCTCCTCTTTGTTCTTCCTCTCGTATCCCCCCAATAGCTTTAGTAGCTTTGTTGGAATTTGAGAGTGAACGATAGGATCATCTTTGTGGTGTTCTTGCCATTGCATTTGGTGCATCGGTTTGGCTTCTCCGCGGTGATACGTGGAGGTGAAAGTTCGTGAGATATTCACTTCGGGAGCTTGTTCCCGGAGCTTGTTCCTCTTGGGTCTTTGGAACCTAGACGGCTTAGTGGTCTTTGTGGTGTTCTTGGGGACTCCAATTAAGGTGTGGATATTCTTCAAGGGCAAGGCCTTTGTGGCGATTTATTGGGAGCCTCCAATTTAGTTGTGGAGATAGACTCAAGCTTTGTGCGGGTTCGGTGACCACCCTAAGGTTCCATAGTGGATCGAGGACATCCCTTTTGGTGGTAATTCTCGAGGAGAATACGGTGGCCTTCGCGCATTTGGAGTGACTTGTCCTCCACACCGCTCCAACGGATAGTAGCACTCGCAAGAGTGTGAACTTCGGGATACATCGTTGTCTCCGCGTCACTTCGGTTATTCCTATACCCGAGATCTTTAGTTATGCACTTTACTTTGTGATAGCCGTCGTGCTTGAAGTTATATATCTTGCTATCACATAGTTGCTTGATTTGCTTAGCATAAGTTGTTGGTGCACATAGGTGAACCCTAGTTATATAGGTTTTGTGCTTGACAAATTAAACGCTAGTTTTATTCCGCATTTGTTAAGCCATATTCGTAAAAGTTTTAAACCGCCTATTCACCCCCCTCTAGGCGGCATCCGTGTCCTTTCAGCATTGTCGAAGATCACAGCGTTCCGATGCTTCCAGATCCACCATGCTATGAGCATGATGAGCGACGAGGTACCCTTGCGCAGCTGGCGGGGGGTAGTCCGCACCACCAGCGACCACCACTCCGCGAAGTCGCCCTCAGTAGGAGGTCCCGAGGTGCATCGGATCCACGAAAGGACCTCGAACCAGATCGTCCTGGAGAATGAGCACCCTGTGAGAAGGTGCGTCATGGTCTCCACGGACTGATCACAGAGCGGGCATCTGGGCGCATGCGCGAGGCCCCGACGCGCCAGCCTCTCACCCGTCCAACACCTGTCCAGACAGGCCAACCATATGAAGAACTTTACCCTCGGAGGCGCCCAGGACTTCCAGTTGAGCTCCCAAGATGCTGAGGTGATCGCACCCTGGAAAGGGCCTCATAACAGGAGTGGGAGGTGTACTGTCCAGCCGTCGTCCACATCCAGGTCATCCTATCTTATTTCGCCGATAGCTGGAACCCTCGTAGCCTGCCCCACAGCTGCACATACTGCCACAGTGTGAGGGCGCTTGGTGCTGCAGCTATGTATGGGATCTGTGTGCGATCAAGCAGCGCCTCGCGCACCGTGCGCACCTTCCTGCGTCGCTTAGGTACCAGCGCGTACACCTCCGGCACCATCTCTTTGATGGATCTGCTGTCCACCCACCGGTCCTCCCAGAAGAGGGCGGACTCTCCATTGCCCACCACAATCGA
Organism: Lolium perenne; assembly: GCF_019359855.2. Classification (NCBI taxonomy): domain Eukaryota; kingdom Viridiplantae; phylum Streptophyta; class Magnoliopsida; order Poales; family Poaceae; genus Lolium; species Lolium perenne. Next base: position 261,797,495 of record NC_067249.2, read on the forward strand.
GGTGGATGGTCCAAAGATGTCCAGTGTCAACACACGGATTTTTAAGTCCAGATGCCTATTATGCCGTACATCGCAATCCCAGGAATAATGTTTTTGCGAGACATAATAGTAAGTAGCATAGAGTCATCATTTATTACAACACATACATGTCTTACAACCATAGATCACATGATCCAATATTACACAAATATATTGTTCAACAACACAAATAGTAGCGGAAGCGAAGTAGTAGTGGACTATCTATTCCACAGGCAACGCTTGACGTTAGAAGACGATCCTTGTTATCGTAGACGTCCTGTTGTCCGTCATCCTGATACTGTTGCTCTCCTTCAAAGTCTGGCATTTGAATAGCCAGGGCAAAGCCATGAGTACTTTTAAAGTACTTGCAAACAAATACTAATGTAATTACTTATTAAGTGTAATAAGGGGGTGCTAAGCTCTAGGTTTATTTGCATAAAGCCAAGTTTTAGTTTGATAAACATTTAGTAAAGCCTCATCAATTGCTAGACTAACTCAAGTGGGAACATTAGTGTCATTCCCACAAGTCATTGTGATTCAAGTTCATCCCACCTTTCAATTCACCATTCCTTTTTAAGATCAAATTCTGATAACGGAGACAGTATGGCCTTTCCAATCGTCCGTAACCGTGGACACGGCTATTCGAATAGGTTTAACACTCTGCAGAGGTTGTACTCTTGTGCCACAACTTTTGATTACATCTGTCGAGGATAACCCCGAATCATCGCAACTCAGTACGCGGATCATCAACCATAATCTTTCACTTATATATGTTAGTATAGGCACCTCTCCCCATGAGCTTGGCCTCCCGGTGAAAACCAACTGTTAACCCGGGAACTGCACAGGGCTTGGGCCGTACATTCACCTCATATTCACATCATCTCACACTTAACGGAGGCAGCCTCGGCGTAACCCCTATGATGCTTGTTAGAGGAAACCCATACTAAAATACACAAGTTTCTAGTTAAGCCCTACCCATAATCAGGTATTGTGGGGGTACTTGTATAATTGGAAGGGTATCGCATTCAAACCCAATCATCAGTTTTTATTTAAATTCACCAAGTCAACCATGTCACCTTCAACTTCATATTCTTTCAAAGTCATTTCACTTCACCATGTTCCCATCTAGAGTAGTCCATTTTATTGGATTAGCACTAACACTATTTCATGAGGGGTGCTATCTAGCTTTGATTTGTTCTAAGCTAACCTTGAATAATGTTCTACTCTAGACCAAGTGAATCATAAATCAAAAAGTACTTTGAAAGTAAATAAGCAAAAATAATTGCAAGGTAAAAACATGGGATAGGTAAGACATAAAATAAAGTGTGATGGTGCCTTGCTCTTGTTGAGCTATGCACTTGGTGTTTAGCAAGGGTTAGCTTGCCTTGAGCAGGGTAGTTGTCAAAGTTCTCCTCTTCTTCCTGGGAGTAGGCTTCCTCCTCTTGATACTCCTCGTTACTAGCGTCTATATACGAATACGAGGTATAAACACCAAACCAAACTCACATACTAAACTAAAACACACCAAAGATTCACACACTAATCGGATTAGTATCATATCAATCATGGCATGGTGGATTACTTGGTTGGTTCTTATTTAAAAGAAAAATAATTTTCTCTCATTATTCTTATTTTCTTTAATTTGTTATTTAAATCTTTAGAGAAAATAATTTCCTCTCATTAAATCTTATTAAGATTTAATCTCCTCAAATAATAATCAGGTATGAAATATAAGTTGACCAAGGTCAACATTCCATATCTATTATATGGGAGTATAATTTAATTGAAGTGCTACACTTCACACAATTTAATACTAACGTTTGAATGAATTAAAATCTCTAAGTAATAATAATCAGAGGTTCATTAGCCTAAGGTCATTTCCTCTGGTTGTATTACTTAGGATCAAGATTTAAATGAGAGAGTAGCTCTCATACCATTTATAGAATTTGTAATTCAAGATTTAAATGCACTAGTAATGGCTACATAGCCACTATTTTGATCTAGTCCATGATCATACAAACAACCTGTCTATATTATTGCATAATCAATTAGAGGACATACATTGTGATTTATTAGAGTTGGAATCAATTCAAAATCAATTATGGTTAAATTTTAAATAAAGTTTCAATTTGCAAAAGTCCCTGTCTTGTTATTTTTATCAGATTAATTCTACTTTGAAATT